>NC_064645.1:184924465-185583840 GCF_023864345.2 Schistocerca serialis cubense
TGCGAATTCCGATTTTCATTATTTTATTATGGTGATGCTTTGTCCCTATGTATGTCGGCGTAAAAAAAAATATTTTCACATTCGAAGGAGAAAGTTGGCGATCGTAATTTCGTGAGAAGATTCAAAAATGGCTCAAGTGGCTCTGAGCACTATGGGACTTAACATCTGTGGTCATCAGTCCCCTAGAACTTAGAACTACTTAAACCTAACTAACCTAAAGGACATCACACACATCCATGCCCGAGGCAGGATTCGAACCTGCGACCGTAGCAGTCCCGCGGATCCGGACTGAGCGCCTGAACCGCTAGACCACCGCGGCCGGCGTGAGAAGATTCCGCCGCAACGAAAAGCGCTTTTGTTTTAATTATGTCCACCCCAAATCCTGTATTACGTCAGTGACACTCTGTACCCTATTTCTCGATAATACGAAACGTGCTGCTTTTATTTGAACTTTCTCGATGTACTCCGTTAATTTTGTTGCAGTTTTGATCTAAGTTGTTGTGTACCTATCGAGGAGAATTATTGTTATAAGGTAACTGGCAACTCATGGTTTGTCTGTAGGAAATAGAAAAAGGTAAAATAACCATAGTGCATATAATGTACCGCTATAAGTTTCCGATATTGTACTGGTAAAATTCAAGAAACTTGCTCGTATAGTGAACTTTAAAAAATCGTTTAGGATTATTAATGTAACATGTTTAAAAATAATGTGGTGAATTTTCTAAAGTGTTCTTTATCCTAAGCCATTAACTAAATAATTACACTCATGTTCAGTAAAAAGAGAACATGTTGAACGGCTATAGATAGGGCGTTCATATTCACAGGATATGTACATTAGTATGCTGTGCAGAAATGATTAGCATTTCAGTCACCTCGGATCAGCATGTGTCCTGTTGCCAAGTAGGTACGGGGTTAGCCATGGGCCCTGATAACTTGTTCCATGCCTGATGGTGTCGACGAGCATAAGGCGCGACTGGCGTCCTGGGGAACAACCATCCATATTGCATTCGCCTTGTTCCAAAGTTCATCTGTGGCGGTTGGCATTGGGACACAGCGTTGTACCCATCGTTTCACAAGTTCCACACATTTTCGATTGGCGACAAGCCTGGTGATCTGGCGGACTACGAGTAAAGACTGACATCCTGTGACACCAAGAAGATACGAGTTCGTGCTGCAACATGTGGTCGCGAATTGTCTTGCTGAAAAATGGCGTATGAGGTATTGTGCAGAAAGGCTATGGCTACAGGTTACAGGATGTCATTCAACTAGGTCACACTGGTCACAGTGCCCTGGATCCGCACCAGCTGTGACTTGTGGTTGTGCCCAGTAGCACCACACACCATAAGGCCTCGAGTTGGCGTTTCTATCATGTTTCTACACATTCGTCAAAGGTAGGTGGAGAAGTGGACGACGCGCACATAACCCATGCCGTTATAAACGGCGACGGAATATCACCACTGATAGTGTACAATATTCCTCTGTTGCACCAGAGCCGAGGACGACGCAGATCCGTCCTGCAGTGCCATTCGGATGAGGTGTCGGTCTTCTCGGGAGGTGGTCTGGATGGGCGACCTGATCCATCTCGTCGTGTTCTGCGGCCTTCTGCGAGCCATTCTGTTCACACCTGTTGCACTACCGAAACATTTCGTCCTACACGGTTCAGCAATTTCCCGGATGGATGCATCACATTCCCTCATGCCAGTAATCTTTCAAACTCACTAATTTGACAGCACCGTTCGCGCACACTTCTGAGAGGGATCCTGCAGGTCTGCTCAAGTCACACTGATCCATTTCTTTCGTTTTATAAGGACAACGAGAGCCGCTGCCACGTTTTATCGGTAGGTGGCGTTGCGCCGCAATGTTGGCCTTGAACCCGTGGGCCGAAATGTTTCAAATGCTAATTCTTTAGAACATACTAATGTAGATGTCCTGTGAATATGAACGTCCTATCTCTAGTCGTCCAAGGTCTGTTTGTTCTGAACACGAGTGTATTATCTATCACAGTACGGCAACAGAAAGGTGTTATGGAAAGTGGAGCACACGTTTAGCTGTGATAGTGTATTGGTATAAGAATCATGAAAGAAGGTTGTATACATGGAAGAACCCTGAAGATACTAAAAGGTATCGGATAGATTATATAATGGTAAGACAGAGATTTAGGAACCAGGTTTTAAATTGTAAGACGTTTCCAGGGGCAGATGTGGACCATGACCACAATCTACTGATTATGAACTGTAGATTAAAACTGAAGAAACTGCAAAAAGGTGGGAATTTAAGGAGATGGGACCTGAATAAACTGAAAGAACCAGAGGTTGTAGAGAGTTTCAGGGAGAGTATTAGGGAACGACTGACAGGAATGGGGGGAAAAATACAGTAGAAGAAGAGTGGGTAGCTTTGAGGGATGAAATAGTAAAGACAGCAGAGGATCAAATAGGTACAAAGACGAGGGCTAGTAGAAACCCTTGGGAACAGAAGAAATACTGAATTTAATTGATGAAAGGAGAAAATATAAAAATGCAGTAAATGAAGCAGGCAAAAAGGAATACAAACGTCTCAAAAATGATATCGACAAGAAGTGCAAATTGGCTAAGCAGGGATGGCTAGAGGACAAATGTAAGGATGTAGAGGCTTATCTCACTAGGGGTAAGATAGATACTGCCTACAGGAAAATAAAAAGAGACCTTTGGAGAAAGGAGAACCACCTGCATGAATATCAAGAGCTTTGATGGAAACCCAGTTCTAAGCAAAGAAGGGAAAGCAGAAAGGTGAAAGGAGTATATAGAGGGTCTATACAAGGGCGATGTACTTAAGGACAATGTTATGGAAATGGAAGAGGATGTAGATGAAGATGAAATGGGAGATATGATACTGCGTGAAGAGTTTGACAGAGCACTGAAAGACCTGAGTCGAAACAAGGCCCCCGGAGTAGATAACATTCCATTAGAACTACTGACAGCCTTGGGAGAGCCAGTCCTGACAAAACTCTACCATCTGGTGAGCAAGATGTATGAGACAGGCGAAATACCCTCATACTTCAAGAAGAATGTAATAATTCCAATCCCAAAGAAAGCAGGTGTTGACAGATGTGAAAATTACCGAACTATCAGTTTAATAAGTCACAGCTGCAAAATACTAACGCGAATTCTTTACAGACGAATGGAAAAAACTGATAGAAGCCGACCTCGGGGAAGATCAGTTTGGATTCCATATAAATGTTGGAACACGTGAGGCAATACTGACCCTACGACTTATCTTAGAAGAAAGATTAAGGAAAGGCAAATCTACATTTCTAGCATTTGTAGACTTAGAGAAAGCTTTTGACAACGTTGATTGGAATACTCTCTTTCAAATTCTGAAGGTGGCAGGGGTAAAATACAGCGAGCGAAAGGCTATTTACAATTTGTACAGAAAGCAGATGGCGGTTATAAGAGTCGAGGGGCATGAAAGGGAAGCAGTGGTTGGGAAGGAAGTGAGACAGGGTTGTAGCCTCTCCCCGATGTTATTCAATCTGTATATTGAGCAAGCAGTAAAGGAAACAAAAGAAAAGTTTGGAGTATGTATTAAAATCCATGGAGAAGAAATAAAAACTTTGAGGTTCGCCGATGACATTGTAATTCTGTCAGAGACAGCAAAGGACTTGGAAGAGCAGTTGAACGGAATGGACAATGTATTGAAAGGAGGATATAAGATGACCATCAACAAAAGCAAAACGAGGATAATGGAATGTAGTCGAATTAAGTCGGGTGATGCTGAGGGAATTAGATTAGGAAATGAGACACTTAAAGTAGTAAAGGAGGTCTGCTATTTGGGGAGCAAAATAACTGATGATGGTCGAAGTAGAGAGGATATAAAACGTAGAGTAGCAATGGCAAGGAAAGCGTTTCTGAAGAAAAGAAATTTGTTAACATCGAGTATAGATTTAAGTATCAGGAAGTCGTTTCTGTAAGTATTTGTATCGAGTGTAGCCAAGTATGGAAGTGAAACGTGGACGATAAATAGTTTAGACAAGAAGAGAATAGAAGCTTTCGAAATGTGGTGCTACAGAAGAATGCTGAAGATTAGATGGGTAGATCACATAACTAATGATGAGGTATTGAATAGAATTGGGGAGAAGAGGATTTTTTGGCACAACGTGACTAGAAGAAGCGATCGGTTGGTAGGACATGTTCTGAGGCATCAAGGGATCACCAATTTAGTATTGGAGGGCAGCGTGGAGGGTAAGAGATGAATACACTAAATAGATTCAGAAGGATGTAGGCTGCAGTAGTTACTGAGAGATGAAGAAGCGTGCACAGGACAGAGTAGCATGGAGAGCTGCATCAAACCAGTCTCAGGACTGAAGACCACAACAACAACAGTGTATCTAAATGGAGATCGTAAATTAAATAAATCTGCACACATGTAAAATGTACCTACGGCAGCAATTAAGAAGTGTGCTGAATATAAAAACAAAAACGCAAACGGGGATGCAAAAGTTTTTGGCCGCAGTAATGTGTTTTCCAACGAAGCTGAAAACGAATTGGGAGAGTATTTTCTTACGTTTGAAGAAATGATGTCCAGTTTAAGCAAGTCGGGGCGAGATGGCCGACGAGTCGGTTGCAGTGTGATGTGGCTCCGCATTCAGATGCAGATTTTCTCGGTAAACATTTGATTGTGGACACTGATTTTTAATTATCGTGTACCGGGAGTGTTATCTTACGTAGTCCGTTCTCGTTTACTCATTAAATACTGTAAATAAAACAGAGAGAGTGATTAGAGTGCTTATAGTGCATTCGTCGTGTGAAACGCGTCAACGGAGAGGCCGTCGCCCTTCCGCTGGCCGAGCGCGTGTCGGTTTCGCCAGTCAGCCGCGCCGGTTCTCGCGTGTCAGCACTCCGCGCCGCGCGCTGTGACACCTCACCAGCGCAGCGGAATCCGACGAGTCGGCAGCGGCCACCGGCTGCCCCGCGCAACACCGACTCAAAGGAAGGCCTCGGCGCTTGTTGGTGACGTCACGTCAGCTAGGCACGGCGAACGCCAGGTCTGTTGCAGGCATACTCATAATGGTGGTGTCTCCCTCTCTGACGCAGGAAAATGTGAAACTATTGGCGGTAGTTGAACAACACACATTGTTCTGAGAGATTTCTGCAATCAATTAATTGTGCAATTCGTTACACTTCCTTACAAATAGTGTACTCCTGAACTTAAATTTCCATCTGTTTTCAGGATTGACATACAAAAACAACTTCATGGTCCAGCAGCAACAGAATTCGTGCTTATTTACCTTATTTGTAAATCTGAGGAAGTTACGTTTATACTGGGTTGCTTTTACAAGAATCTGTGGACATATTGGTGCTCTTCTTTAGGTATCTTGGTTGACTATGGGATGAGGAGCACTGAATGTTAATGAAATATCTTGCGATAGTACACGTTGGGGGAGAGGGTGGGGAACAGAAGATGAGGCAAAAGAGAGATACTTGTTTTATCAAATAAAATTTTTTTAGCTTATAAAGTTTCTCCTTTCAGTTGCAAGAGGGGAATATTTATCTTATCTAAAGTGCATGTTTAAAAAAGCAGTATTTTAGATGTATGAAGCTATTTTGTTTCTTGTTTAGAATTCCTTTCGTTGAAAACGACAGTAGTGTAATGACTGGCAACAGTTGGACATTTACACGTGTAAATTAGTTCACATTTCCAGTGGCGATGTCAAACGAAAATAAATAAATAAATAAAAGAAACTAGTTCATTGTAAGGGGGTTGGGGTAAGTTTCGATAGCAAAATGGATCAAGTAAATATAGTTACTTGAATGTAAAATTTCCGAAGGTTGCAATGGGGCGAAGCATCTTCTCATATTGATCTACGTTTGTTCCGACAGGATTCAGTAATACAGAACTATGATCTTCATTTGTAGCTTTACGATAGCAAGAAAATCTTTCATCTAAATAAAACTGCAGAATCGAAAACAATACCAAACATTTTGTCCAAAAATAAGAGATTTATAGTGATAAGCACGTCCAGGCGTTTCTGCGTGCAACAAACCTGGCGTTCACCGTGCCTAGCTGACGTGACGTCACGAACAAGCACCGGGGCCTTCCTTTGAGTCGGTGTTGCCCCGCGCCCCGCCGTCGACGTCAGCAGTAGCGGCCACCAGCTGTGCTCCCTGCTGTTGGTAAACAACCGCCTGCCTACCTTCGGCCCTGGATTCCAGCCGACGAAGCAGCGACACCACCACCCCAGAGGCCGACGGAAGAAGAAGGAAAGCATGGAGTAAGATGCTTGCTCGAGCAATCAACGTCACACCCGATGTGGAACACACGGAGGAAGAACTTGTGCCTATGTCCCCAAGTCAAAAGGTAGCAGCCATAGCCAAAATATTGAGTGAAATAGGAGCAGAGTTAAAAGCTAAGCATGTTTCATCTGCTCTGTTAACTGTCATTAGAGACAAAGTGTTTCCTTTGGCTTTCCACATAACTAGCCTTGAAGCTAAACTGTCCTGCCTAAACGATGAAAATAGGCGACCAAGACTAGAACTACAGAGAGCCTCGAAACCAGTCAACGACTTACAAATACAATCTTTGCAAGAGAAGGCTGAGAAATTAGAGGACGAAAATAGGGAATTCAGTGTAGCGAACCAAGACTTGCAGCAACAAATAAGAGAACTAACTAATAAAGTCACACAACAAGCACAGACACAAGCACAGACACTGACATACGCTGCCGCCTTAACTACAGAGCCCAAAACCAAAGAGGCTCGAATAATAGAACTGGCTAAAACAAAACAGGCCACAGCCCTGTATATCAAATCGACAGAAAATCAAGACGCCAAAGCTGTTCGACAGACCATCACCAAGAATATAAATCCCAGGAAAGAGAATATACATATAAAATCAATCATAACCACCCAGACTGCAGTTATAGTAGAAACGGAAACACAGGAGGATTGTCGAAAAATAATAGAAAAGACTAAAGACATGCACACCATTGTCTGTGAAGGACCGCGAAAACGCAAGCCACTCGTGGCAGTATATCACGTGCCAGATACACTTACCGACGAAGAGTTTCTAGAAAGCTTTTACGAGCAGAATCTAAGCGATGACACCACGAAAGAAGACTTCGACAGAGATGTCAAAAGAAGATTCAAAACAGGACCTAAGAAAAGGGGTTTCAGTCACCAGATAATGGAGGTCAGCCCACACCTGTGCAGAGTCCTTACAAGAAGACAGAGAGTCTACATAGACTTCGAATCACTTTCTGTGAAAGACTATACAGTAGTAAACCAGTGTTTTAAGTGTTGCGACCTAGGACATACGACTAAAACCTGCAGAAAAGCCGACGTCACGTGTGCCAAGTGCGGCAAGCAAGGACACAAGCGCAGTGAGTGCAGGTCCGCGGTTTGCGTCTGCATCCCCTGCAAATACATAGCCCGCGTCTGCAATAAAACAAAAGGAGGTGAATGTCAGACCTATAAACAGTTGCATGACCGGCTCCTGGACAGTATAGACTATGGCAGCTAAAATCAGCACACACACAAGAAACACGAACGCCCAAAGCCAATCACCCAAAACACATAAATACAAATCACTGTCAACATTACAGAGAAGCTACCAAAGAGCAATTTCCTGGAGAAGACAAATGGATCTTCTGCCGGAGAATTACGTCGATAATGAACCCATCCCGCCCCTAACACACTCAACGACATTACAGGCTAGCTGCATTAATACTATAGAATATATAGATGACATGACAATCTGTGGCTCCATCCACTACGAAGTGGCAAAGCAAATTAAAAGACGATTACACCACTGGATAACCTTCCAAATAATATTAACGCAGAGGATAGATGAGTTGGAAGATAAGCTTACATACATTGTGCACAGGAAAATATACAAACAACACAGACATACTCCCTCACAATTTCTCCCAGCCGAAGTACATCACACCACACATACACAGGATGGACACAAACCAGAATCATCATCACATGGAAAACCCTACGACACACGTAAATGTGAACAGTATATCAAACCAGTCAAATTTGTCTCGGGAGGCACTCTTCACCCCGGGAAAAAGGAACAGGCAGGCACGCAGTCTCTAAATCAAAACACATCGAAACACTCAGGCCACAGACCAATACAAAACTCAAAACTACCGGACCCAGACTTATAAAAGTAGACCAATTAGATGAGGACAAATCTGAGGGAGAGACATGTGACATTTGCAACGATGCCAACGCGCGTCTAGCAACAACCACCACTCCAAACACAAACAAAGACAACATAACACATACAGTCAGTCCCATACAAATCACCACCATCGCCGACACCACGCCAGCAAGCACCACCAACATCAGTGAAAAACGTGTGGATGCAAAAAGCATTGCAGAAGCGTGTGACAAAACGAAAAGTAACCCTGTGACATCCCAAAGAGGTCTTAAAATGTCAGCGGCCAACATCAAGCCACAATCCGTCTAGTGCCACCTCAGAGACCGCAACAGAAACCAGCACCAACAGCAAGCCAGCTTCACTTAATTATGATAATTTAGAACTTAACTTACTTTTAAGTAGGCTAGAGGAAAAAGAGATACTGCAGACAGCGCAGCGGATGCTACTTAGATTGTGCCATCCAAAGGGAGATTCTCTCTATTTTCCAGTAACTGAGCAAACAGACTGAATCATCCTAAGGACAGAAAATATTCCTACATCAGCAGAGGCGTTTCTCGATCTCATGCTCCAGGTCTGCCTGCGCAGGTCAGAATCTTTCGACTTGGACAAAATATATATAGATCATGTAAGAGCACACAGGCAAACATATGTCGATTACTCACAGACTGGCAGTAAATGTTTTGTACACGTAAAACACCCAGAACACATAGACAAAAAATGAATATCAGAACATAATACAAAAAACAGTACGACAGTAAGCGCGGAAATCCCTAATATAGCACAAGACTTGCAGGCAGACATCATGTGCTTACAAGAACCTTATAATAGTAATGGGCAACTGATATGTCTACCAAAACATGCTACCACAATAACAGGCAGAAATGACTGTAAGGCTGCAATAGTAATTCTAAATAGAACTTATAACATAATTAAGGTAACGCAGTTATGCAATCAACACTTGGTTACCAAAGAGATAACTAACGGGAACGTCACATGGGTTATTGCATCCATTTCCGCCCAATACAGCCATCAAATACAGCCATACACACACTACATCAGAGACTAGTAATGTATGCCAGAGGCAAAAAATTAGTGATAAGTGCTGACATTAATTGCAGATCGACCCTCTGGAACTCAGACAGAACAGATGACAGAGGACGCATAATCACCGATCTAATACAAGAAACACAATTACATGTAATGAATACGGAAGGACCTATACCAACATATGCAGTGTTCGATGGTACGAGCAGTAATATCAACTTTACGCTAGCAAGTAATGCAGCAATGGCATACATAACAAACTGGACTGTACACGACAACATAACCAGTAGTGATCATAATGTCATAACATACACACTAACTCGCACTCAGAACACAATGACCAAATCACACACCAGACACTTGCTGTTGCACAAAGCAGACTGGAACTAATTAACGGAAATTATCCAACGACACGATCTAGAAAACATCAATGGAAGTATCGATTATAGAGCACACAAGTTAACACAGGTAATACAACATGCACAAAACACTTCAATACCGACAGCAAAGAACACAAATTGCTCACCAGTAGCATGGACCAACGAACTCAGGAGACTCAAACAAGACGCAAGACGCAAACGAAAATTATATCAAAGGGCGATAGCAGATAGGGACAGACGAATAAGACTTGAAGCATATAGGCATGCTCATGACAGACCCTATACAACATGCGTAGACAACAATGGGAGCGATTTGTAACAACACAAACAGTGCAAAATATATGGGGGGAACCATACAAAATACTGACAGAGAAGATAAAAACCCCACTAGTTCTGGGAGCGCTAAGGGAGGATGACGGCACGATGACGAGGGGATGGAGGAATACAGCGGAGTTTCTGCTGTATAAACTGCTCCCTGACGACGTTATCGATACAGACACACAATATCATGCAACACTAAGAGAAAACCTACATCCACCATACAACACCGCAACTGTCACCTGTCCTTTTGCGCAAGAAGAGGTTGCGCTAGCAATCTCAGAGCTCAAAAACAAAAAAGCACCTGGACCAGATGGTATCCACTCGGAAACACTGAAAAAACTAGCACCGCAGATCACCCCGTTCCTAACAACGTTACTGAACGATGCTTTACGGCTGGGCAGGGTACCTACAGTATGGAAAACCTACAAAGCAGTCATTATTAAGAAATCAGCGGATAGGGACCCTTCAGATCCAAAGACTTACAGGCCAATATGCCTAATAAACACCCTAGCAAAGATTCAGGAGAAGCTACCGTGTAAGCGCCTGCAAACACACAGAGCTATCAGGGGTATGAGCCAACACCAGTTTGGCTTCAGATCTGGCAGATCAATAGATGATGCCATCAACCCGGCCCTGCACATAGTTAACACCACAAAACAGAAATACGCCATGGCAATAATGATTGAAATTGCCGGAGCATTTGATAATCTTTGGTGGCTCACACTGTTTCTGAGGCTAAGACATGTGGAGGTACCGCAATCACTGTACAACAGTTTTCTTCTGTAAAGACCGAGTAGTCGAATGGTAGATGGACGGCCGGAAAGTAATTAAAAGAATTACCAAAGGGTGTCCTCAAGGGTCGATCTGCGGCCCCATCTTCTGGGACATAACAATCGAACCCCTCCTACAACTTCTGGATGGGTATGAAAGGTCAGACGGAATTGTCGCCTACGCAGATGACCTATTAGTTGTAGTCACTGCAAACAATAGAGCCCAGTTAGAAGAGAAAGCCAGTGGAATACTACAAACAATTACTGAAACTCAGGATAGCCGAAAACAAAACAACATACACTTTACTGAAACGATCACTCCAAAGGAATCCTTCGGTTAAAATTGGGGACACAAACATCAAACGAGCACACATTACACGCTATTTTGTGGTACACATAGATGAAAAATTGAATTTCCACGAACACATAAGGCTAACAACAGACAAAGCAGAAAAAATACTACACAAACTGGTGAGGCTAAATTCAAAACAGTACAGACTACCTGTACCAGTCATACTTACATACCACTGTGCGCTCTTCGAATCAGTACTCAGCTTCGCAGCTTAGCACGTGGGCACATAGACTGAACGTGGTCACCAACAAAACATCCGTCAGACGAGGGCAGAGAAGTGTCCTACTTTGGCTATCTTGAGCCTTCGGTACCACCTCAGCGGATGCACTGTGTGTGGTGCTCGGAATATGCCCCATAGATATCACAATCAAATACAGAGCTGCAAGGTACTGATTAAAGGTGGGGAGACTAGATAAGGTACACACAATAACCGGTGTGCCCATAGGGACGATACGTCACCTTAAAAGTTGGCGTTTGGATACATGGCAAGGTGAGTGGTAAGTAATTGATAAGGGACATAGACTGCACGACTTCCTCCCTGACATAAGGGAGCGGTTGAGAATGAGACATATCGATCCCAGCCGCGGTATGGTATATTTCTTAACCGGACACGGACCTTATCCCACGCACTTAAACCGCGTGAGTCTGAGGCAGACACCTACATGCACATGCGGGGAAGAAGGTTCCCCAGAACACACTGGCTTTTTCTGCGGGCGACACGCGAACAATAGACATACACTACACTTAGACTACACAGATACAGACATAGATATATACACAGCAATAAGAGACGAAGAAAATGGGCAGAATTAAACGCACTGACAAACAGTATTTCAAAAACAACACATGAAGAGTATATGCGGACACGACATTACAGACATGCCTATGTGCAACGTAACAACAATCTCCAGAGGATGGACAGCGATACCCACAGTGACAGCGAAAATAGTGACAATGAGGGGGAACAGGAGGAGGAAGTTGAGATGTGACAGTAAATAAGCAAAAGTGCTGGCAATGTAGCCAAGAAAACACCAAATGCTGTACATGGATGGGCACCTAAAGTAGTTAATACATAGGATTAATAATAAATAGGATAAGCAACACTATTTCTCTACTAATAACCATTTGTGTGTGCGTGTGTGTGTGTGTGTGTGTGTGTGTGTGTGTGTGTGTGTGTGTGTGTGTGTGTGTGTGTGTGGGTGGGTGTGTGACTGGCGGTCAACGGCTCGAAGAAACCATTCCGAGGTATTCACCGTCAGTCACATTCGGTGATGGTTCTAACAAATCTCTCATCTATCCTATCTTCTTTTTATATACTTCTTAAAAAACAACAAAATTTTATTTATATTTCAACCTTAAATTATTGTTATTTTGAAAAGTAACATTCTTTGTAAATTTTGTAGATAAAACAAAAGGAAAGAAAACTGTAAAAAGACGAAAAACGAAAATTGTAAGATGTACGACCTGTTTTAAACATCAGGTAACAGGTCTATAATTTGGCAATAAACAAATAAAAATAAATAAATAATGTCGGACGTAAGAAAACTTGCGTTCGACATTGCAGAGAGAAACTAGTTGCCCCACAATTTTAATGCAGAAGAAACCAGTAAAAAAAAAAAAAGGCTGTGAAGGAGGACATTCAAGAACTATTGTGGAATCCGAGGGATATGACGAAAGCTCAAAGCGCAACTTCAAGGCACAGTCAAGGAGCCTGTGAGCCGACAGACAGCTCATGCAAGAAAAAAGCTAACCGACGCAAAGGAGAAGAAATCTAGAACTACAGGTTAAGTTGTGAAAAGAAATTGTTTGGGGAAACTCTGCGGGTAAACTACCACAGAAACGTATTTATAAAACAGAGCAGTGGTATAGCGAGTTGTGCGAGGAAGATCGATTTGAAGAAATAAGATACATGAAATGGAAAATGTGGAGTCATGCGAAGTGTGCAGGGGTGGGTAAAAGAGTGAAAATGTTATATTATAGTACCTGCAAATAGTGATATAAGAGCCAAAATATGGAACATTTCCTTAAATTAGACTGGTACATATTTTTAAGGTCAGGGACATAGTTTATAAGATTGGTACAATTTATGCACCCACAATTACAAATTAGAACACTGGTTTCCTAATTTGTACTACTTGTAGTTAAGATTGGTTCTTTAGATCAGATAGCAGGAACAATATTCTTGCAGTACACAAAGCATTGTGTGAATAATTTTGTAGCCTGCTGCTTAGGCTACAACCAGTAGAGCACCGATTCCTTAAAGAATCGAACGTCCATGTAAAAAACAACTTCAGACGCCTGCTTACTTTACAAATGAGTTAATGTGTCAAATATTTGACGTTCTGCATCTACATGCATACTCCCCAAGCCACCGAACGATGCATGGCGGAGGGTATCCTTCACCACTACTAGTCATTTCCTTTCCTGTTACACATGCAGAGAGAGAGACGAAAAAACGACTGTTTATATGCCTTACCTTCGTGGTCCTTACGCGAAACCTACGTTGGCGGCACTAGAATTGACTGCATCAGCTTCAAACGCCGGTTCTGTACATCTCAACAAGAACGTCGCCCGCCTTGCAAGGATTCCCATTTGAGTTCCTGAAGAATTTCCGTAATACTTGCGTGTTGTTCGAACCTAATAGTAAAGAAATTGTTTCGATGTCTTCTTTTAATCCTACCTGATGCGGATCCCAAACACTCGAGCAGTACTCAAGAATGAGTATCACTAGTATGCTACATGCGGTTTCTTTTACAGATGAACCACTTAATAAAATTCTCCCAATAATCCGAAATCAACTACCCACCTTCCCTATTATCATCCTTACAAGCTCGTTCCATTGCACATCCCTTTTCAACTTTACGCCTGGATATTTAACTGACGTTCTAATGCTCTGTTCGAACATTATGGATTTGTTTTTCCTAGTCATATGCATTAACTTAAATATTTCTACATTTAGAGCTACCTGCTGTTCATCACACCAACTAGAAGTTTTACACAAGTCGTCTTGTATCCCCCTACAATCACAAACAGCAGCCGATTGCTGCTCACCCTGTCTGCCAGATCATTGCATATGAAATAACAGCGGTCCTATCACAGTTCCCTGGGGTAATCTGTGTTCTATTGCTTCAGGCTGTTTTCGAGACATTTACATGTCTGGGGAGCTATTCCACAAGGTCTTACCTTAGTTAACAATGTGCTGTGGAGCACTGTGTCAAACGCTTTTCGGGAATCTAGGAATATCGAATCGGCCTGTTGCCCTTCATCCATAGTTCGCAGTGTATTGTGTGAAAAAAGTGCAAGCTGAGTTTCGCACGAGCGATGGTTTCTAAAATCACGCTGACTGCATATTTATGATATTCCCATTGAGACTACGTGAATAATTCTGCAGCAAACTGATGTTAAGTATATTAGTATGTAAATTTTTGGGAACCGTTCTCTTACTCTTTATGCAGGTGTCAACTGTGCTTTTTTTCAGTCGCTTGAACTGGAACGTATAGCATGGAGTATGTAAGCATGAAAGCGTTTAGGAAAGTTTTGAAATTATCTGTAGAGTTGGATGGAATTCGCTAAGTGCTCCCATTCTCAAATATTGGATGACAAAAGTCCGGGTATCAGTGCGCCGTGCCGGCTGCTGTGACTGAGCGGTTCTAGGCGCGGCCGCAGGTTCGCATCGTGCCTCATGCATGGATGTATGTGATGTCCTTAGGTTAGTTAGGTTTAAGTAGTTCTAAGTTCTAGGGGACTGATGACCTCAGAAGTTAAGTCCCATAGTGCTCAGGGCCATTTGAACCATCAGTGCGCTGTCGGTTAAATTGATTCAAGACAAATGTACGGTTTCTAACTGTAATCCTTCTCTTTCTGTGTTGAATTTTTAACATAAAATTATAACTCTTAGTGAGCATATTATGACAGCATTTTCAGTTTTTAAATTCGGTCAATAATTACAAATTCGCTCAATAATTATGGAAAATACGCTGACGGAAAAAAGTCGCAACACCAAGAAGAAGTTGTGTGACATTAACGAAAGTTGATAGGTGTGCTTCCACATCTGAAAGATCATGTCTGTTCAAATTTCGCGACAGTCACATAATATCCAAGATGCTATTCTAGGCGGTTGTAAAATTAGTGTGCCCAACGGAAAATAATGAACGCTAAAATGATGATTTGGCCCTGTCTGAATATCCACCTCAAGCAGATCTTAGGATCTGTTAATGCTCTTCAACATATAAATTACAACCTAAAAATAAATGAATGATTAAGGCAACTAATACTACTAAATGATAAATGTTGTTTATTATTATACATTTATTGTAGATTAAAAAACAACCATTTATTACAAATGTCTATATTTCCTAGCTAAAATTTCTGTTGAATTGCCCAACTCTGCCCCTTTTTATGGCCACGCGATCTAACATAAATAACGCGGAACGACTGACATCTTCCACGTACCAAACACTAGAAGACACTACTTTCAAAGATGATCTGCGGTGGTGTGGAACCTCAGTGGAAGTAAACTAGCGTGGTCACAGCTGTTTAGCTTTATAGCCCTAATAAGCCGATGCAATTAGCAATACCACCATATGTACTGCGTCCGGTTCGTCGGAGTGATTGTTCTCGTACACGTCTGCGACGATGGAAGAACTCCAGCCACAAATAAAACTCTTTCAAACACTGGGACGGCAGAATGCGGTCCTCTGACTAATATATAATAATACTGTCTTGTCCTCCCTGTGTTCTACAGACGAGAAACCCGAAATACCAGCCCCAAGGACAGAGTTCAAGTAACGTGTGAATGTGTAAGTATAGGGAGAACAAGTGCTCTCAATCACTGAGCGCTCCGTACTGAACGACGACTTCCAACCCGGTGGCGAAGTCCAGAATAGTATAAGTTCGGAACAGTACAGTGCCTAACCGTTGTAACTATAAACTCTCCTGAGAGCAAAGACAGCAAGTCTGCCTGTACCAGCAAAACTGATACTGAGCGACCGTCACATACGGGTGCTCAAAAACGGAAGACCTCCTCTCCTCCAGCGCTGGCTCCCTTCCTTTGTAACTGCAGAAGGCGAATCATACTCTCGAAACCTCGGAATATTCTCCTTCTCTGCAGATTCTTCCGAATGCCGACCAACCATATTATATAGTCTTTTGTCGTCCAGCGCGGAAGAAGGGAAAACCTTTACTCGTACAGTGGTACGCTTCTGAGTAAAAATCCTTGGAAATAACCCAGCCTGCGTGATTTCCTAGGTGACTCTTCCTCGTTCCTCTCAACTGCGTCCAAGATTTGCAGAGTTCCCAGTTATCCTCCTGGTCACACTAGAATCACCGGCCGGCCGCGAGTTATTGTGCTCCAGCGCTCAGGTGCCCCAGCGTCCGTCTTGCTACTTCATGTTGAAAGGGTACAGTACCGCCCGACATTGAAAATAGGTACAACATACTGCATTATTTTTGTCAGAACAACACATTTTTTTTTGTAAAATAACTCAATTTCAATTAATACAGCGAAGCCGGATACCAGTGTGGGAAAGAATGACAATTTATTTATTTAATTGATCACATGTGCACTCCCACAAAGTAAATCCCTACATCCAGTTTGGTGAGATCTGTGAAATGAATGAATGTATGGTCGTCTGCTAACCGCAGATAGTGAATGTGAATATATCATCATCTTTGAGTCGATCCTTTGGCCACCTTTGGTGGGACCAAAGAGATGAAATTTACCAGAGCTTTGAGCGCCTGAAATGTGGCTGACCAATACGATAGCAAGGTACTTCCCCCACCTCGGCAGAGGTGGAGAGGACCTAGAGAACGGCCATGTTTCAGCACTCTGCCGCTGGACCCTGTGCTGTTAAGACCTGTTTTAGTTGTGCTCCGTAATGACGAAAGAGTGGAGACATGGTATGCATGTGGAATATTTAAGAGTAGTTTGAAATATTAATTTCTCTATTTCAGGAACTTTTGTGGGGAGAATTAAATGTCAGGCAGGTAATATTAAAGGGATTGTAGTAATCTTCGGAAGTGACCAACGGTCACAATGAAACCACGTGTAGCAATAAGTTGAAATACTTCCGTGTGCTTAAGTTAAGCTGAATTACTAGCGTGTGTACAATAAGTTGAAATATTTAAGAAATAGCGTGTGTACCATAAGTTGAAATATTTAAGAAATGGCGTGTGCAGGACTTGAAATTAGAGACGAGTACTTCCACGTGGTGAGTACTGTGTGAGTCTCAATCTGTGTATGAGACAAAGGATAAAGAGAAGTACTCGTCCATGGTATCAGTTGAGGACTCGCGTGTGTGATGTTCTTAATGTTAAATTGTGTGATATGATTCCGTGTCACGCTTGATTCAAACTCTGAGAGAGAAGCAAGGTGAGTCGGCCGTCTATCCAGCAACGCCACTTGGCTTGCATTGCACAGGAAGACGTGCAAATATCTCCAGAGTTCATAGTAGGAAAGTGGAATTATGAAGTGGGGCAGTGTCGTGTGAAACTGGGATAAATATTGATTGAAGTGGGAAAGATGAAAGTGATAATGTTGTGACTATTCTCTGTGTAGTATTTCATTTTGTAGTGTGGTGTATGTCATGTAATTTGGGTATGTGTGGTTTGCATGGGAGAGTAGCGAGGTAGTTTCAAAAGATTAGTGGGTTATGCTTGTTCCTTCGGTACCGCTCGGTCTGGAGGAAAGTTTAGTGATGATGATTGTGAGAGTCGAAGCGTGAGGTATAATAAAAGATCCACCATCCTATCCAGAAAGTGCACCGTAGCGTTAAAAGTAATTAAGAGACCATAATATAGAGATTCACCATTGTAAAGCCATGCCCACTGGGCGGAATTTCTTATGTGTCATTGTTGTAGGTTATAGAATTTGTGTGTTTAGGTTAGAGAATTTATTGGAATAAATAAGATAGAGAAAAGAAAAAGATTGGTGGCCTTTTTCTTCGAATTGTAAGTTGTCACGATATCCCGAATTTATAATGTGTGCGCCAGTCATATTCAGTGCGGTGGCCACGTGTTCATAAAAGTCGTTAAATAAGACATAAAGAAAATGTGGTATTGCCAGTGCGTAGTGTGCAGCCAGAGTTCTGTAAATTACTGAAAGTCAGATGCGTGTTTCCGTTGCGTATTAATCATATAGGAGGATAACTTGTAACTTAAGTGTGAATACTAGAATTCATGTTACTCAACAAATAAGAAAGAATCCACTCGCTTGGCAGACCACTCATCTTGCAGGCCTGACTGCTTGATGCCACAGTATGAGCAAGGCATGTGGGTGCCTCTCAATGTGTTTAAGCAGGACAAACACACCTATGTGGGCCTTCCACCCAGAGCTTGAGTTCCGCCTTCCGTTTCATCTCCACTGGCATTCCAACCTCTACTGGTACAGGCAATCATTCATAACACCTAATACTCCAAGTGGCACCTACTTCCCAACCCCAACAAAACAACCAGCACTATAACGCACCTCAACAACAGAGAGACACACAGAAAATTACAGATCTTTTCGAATGGCCAAAGAAGCAAAAACTAAAATCCCGCAATGCTATCCTTTCAAAACTGGCTGGAACAACATGGGGATGTGGAGCGAGCACTTTTTAGAACTTCAGCACTAGCTCTTGTCTACAGTGTAGCTGAATACTGTTCACCAGTTTGGAGGAGAAGTGCACACGTATCTAAAGTGGATGTCCAGCTGAGGGAGACAATGCGAATAATCTCATCTCGGGAACACTCAGGGACACCCCCTGTGCATGGCTTCCTGTACTAGCGAACATAGAGCCTCCAGAAATCAGGCGATCACAGCTAGCCCTAAAAACCTACAGGAAAATTATAGACAACCCGGACCTCCCTATCCACCAAGATCTGACACCGACAAACAGGCTTAAATCCAGATCACCCTTTCGGAAAATCGGTGAAGAACTACAAGCATTTGAGCTGAGAACGGCCTGGAACGAAGTATGGTCGGCAAGTGAATTTAAGAACAAAAATTTAGTACACGATTCGAACAAGAAGATTGATGGCTTCAACCTACCAAGAAGAGTGTGGACAGCTCTAAACCGGGTCAGAACGAGTGTTGGGAGAAGTAAACACCTGATGAACAAGTGGGGCCTGGCAGACAGCGCTGTATGTGAGTGCGGTGAAATACAGACAATGGACCATCTACTCGTGTGCAAAGTGTATGGCTATGGTGGTGAACTCATGGACATACATAGATTCAGTGACTCAGCCATAGAGTGGCTCAAAAACATATCTAATATAGTGTAGAATTACATTGTTTTCTTTTTTAGTATATAGTGATAAGAATATTGTAAATTATGCCTCTGTGATGCCGAACGAGTAAATAAATAAATAAATAAAGTA
Source organism: Schistocerca serialis cubense (assembly GCF_023864345.2). Taxonomy (NCBI): domain Eukaryota; kingdom Metazoa; phylum Arthropoda; class Insecta; order Orthoptera; family Acrididae; genus Schistocerca; species Schistocerca serialis. The sequence goes on from NC_064645.1 coordinate 184,943,833, forward strand.
GCGCCACTATGAGGATCAAAATGAAGTTTGCTTTAAATACACGCTCTTATGGCCGTGATCGTTTGTTACCTTTTGGACGGGACGCGGTGAGACGATGTTAGTCAAGTATGCCTTTAAGGCGACAAAGACGACATTATCAGCACCTGTCTGTGTGTGAACGAGATCATGTAATAGAACTATGAGAAGGATGTTCTTTCTGCGATAGTGGAGGAAGACTTGATAAGAATGTAGCCACTGTATATCACTGCTGGCAGTGGTGGTTACGAGAATCTACAGTAGCAAGAAGACTGGGCTCCGGACAGTGCAGTGGCAGTACCGAGAGGGAAGACGATCATTTTTGGCGCGTGGCTCTGGCAATTGGTATTGCAACTGCAGCAACAATTTGAACAACAGTTGACACTACAGTGACACTATGAACTATTGCAAATCGAGTTACTTCAAGGAGAGCTCCGAGCCAGACGTCATGTAGCGAGCATTATACTGATCCCAAAGCACCGCCATTTGCGACTTTAGTGGTGTCGAGCGAGAGGTCATTGGAGGGCTGGACTGAGGTACTTTGTGTTTTCTGATGAAAGCTGGTTGTGCCTGGGTGTCAGTGGTGGCCGTGTGCTGGTTAGGAAGAGGCCAGTTCAGGGCGTGCAACCAACCTGTGTGCGTGCTAGACACACTGGTCCCACATCTGGAGTTACGGGGTGGGGTGCGATTTCGTATGACCGCAGGAGCATTCCCGTGGCTGTTCCACGCACCCTGACTGCAAATTTGTACGTCAGTTTGGTGATTCGACCTGTTGCGCTGCCATTCATGATCTGCATTCCAGAGGGTGTTTTCGAGCAAGATAACGGTCGTCCACATACCGCTGTTGTAATGCAACATGCTCTACATAGTGGCGACATGTTGCCCTGGCCTGCTTGATCACCAGTGCTGTATCCAGTCGAGCACATGTGGGACATCATCAGACGACAACTCGAGAGTCATTCACAAACAACGTTAACCGTCCCTGTATTGACCGACCATGTGCAATAGGCATGGAACTCCCGCCCAATAGCTGACATCCGGCACCTGTACAACACGATGCATAAACGTTTGCACACTTCCATTCAACATTCTGGTGGTTGTCCTTGTTATTAATGTGCCAGAATTTCACATTTGCAATGGCGTACCTCACTCTTGTAGTTAACCTGAGATGTTGCAACTTTAATCACTTAAATATGGTTCCTAGACAAAAGTACACTACTGGCTATTAAAACTGCTACACCAAGAAGAAATGCAGATGATAAACGGGTATTCATTGGACATTATATTATGCTAGAACTGACATGTGATTACATTTTCACGCAATTTGGGTGCATTTATCCTGAGAAATTAGTACCAAGAACAACCACCTCTGGCCGTAATAACGGCCTTGATACGCCTGGGCATTGAGTCAGACAGAGCTTGAATGGCGTGTACAGGTACAGCTGCCCATGCAGCTTCAACACGATACCACAGTTCATCAAGAGTAGTGACCGACGTATTGTGACGAGCCAGTTGTTCGGCCACCATTGACCAGACGTTTCCAATTGGTGAGAGATCTGGATGTGCTGGCCAGGGCAGCAGTCGAACATTTTCTGTATAAAGGAAGGCCCGTCCAGGACCTGCATCATGCGGTCCTGCATTACCCTGCTAAAATGCAGGGTTTCGCAGGGATCGCATGAAGGGTAGAGCCACGGGTCGTAACACATATGAAATGTAACGTCCACTCTTCAAAGTGCCGTCGATGCGGAGAAGAGCTGACCGAGACGTGTATCCAATGGCACCCCAACCATCACGCCGGGTAATACGCCAGTATGGCGATGACGAATACACACTTCCAATGTGCGTTCACCGTGATGTCCCCAACACTGATGAGACCATCATGATGCTGTAAACAGAACCTGGGTTCATCCGAAAAAATGACGTTTCGCCATTCGTTCACCCAGGTTCGTCGTTGAGTGCACGATCGCAGGCGCTCCTGTCTGTGATGCAGCGTCAAGGGTAACCGCAGCCATGGTCTCCGAGCTGATAGTCCATGCTGCTGCAAATGTCGTCGAACTGTTCGTGCAGATGGTTGTTGTCTTGCAAACGTCCTCATCTGTTGACTCAGGGATCGAGACGTGGCTGCACGATCCGTTACAACCATGCGGATAAGATGCCTGTCATCTCGACTGCTAGTGATACGAGGCCGTTGGTATTCAGCACGGCGTTCCGTATTACCCTCCTGAACCCAACGATTCCATATTCTACTAACAGTCATTGGATCTCGACCAACGATAGCAGCAATGTCGCGATACGATAAACCGCAATCGCGATAGGCTACAACCCGACCTTTATCAAAGTCGGAAACGTGATGGTACGCATTTCTCCTCCTTACACGAGGCATCACAACAACGTTTCACCAGGCAACGCCGGTCAACTGCTGTTTGTATGAGAAATCGGTTGGAAACTTTCCTCATGTCAGCACGTTGTAGGTGTCGCCACCGGCGCCAACCTAATGTGAATGCTCTGAAAAGCTAGTCATTTGCATATCACAGCATCTTCTTCCTGTTGGTTAAATTTCGCGTCTGTAGTACGTCATCTTCGTGGTGTAGCAATTTTAATGGCCAGTAGTGTTTTACCGAAATTTCATCACTCTACATTAATTATTTTTTGGTGTTGCCATTATATTCGAAATGGAAGTTTCGTTGCCTTTGGAAGTCATTAGATAGGGAAACAGCAGCTGTTATGTGTTCCGGGTTTCTAGATAGGCGTTTATGGTTCAAATGGCTCTGAGCGCTATGGGACTTAATATCGGAGGTCATCATTCCCCTAGAACGTAGAACTACTTAAACCAAAGTAACCTAAGGACATCACACGCATCAATGCCCGACGCGGGATTCGAACCTACGACCGTAGCAGTCGCGCGGTTCCAGACTAAAACGCCTAGAACCACTCGGCCACCGCGGCCGGCGATAGTCGTTTAGTAACACTGAAAAATAAAATCTCAGAAGTGGTACAATTTAGGGATTTCTCTGCTACGTGGCGGACTCGGCGCCTGGAACGCCCTTCTTTGCATTTCGAGTCCCGGTCTCGGGCCGTTTATTCACCCCGCGGCACTTCATCTAGCGGCAGGCAGGGCCACGGCGGGTCGCGCTGGAGTGTAGCTGGAAGTTCCAGTCCCGCGCGCCGGCTGTGGCTGGAATTATGCAAATCCGCAGGTGTGGCCGGCGCGGCGGCAGCACGCACCACCGACGGAGAGCAGCGAAGCGCCCGTTGATCGGAAATTTATGGGGACGCTGCGCGACGCGGCTCGGCGTGGCAGGACGAGAGCCGTTTTTTAATCACACCGCGGCCGCCCCGCGCTGCGTCTATAATTGCTTGTTAGTCCTACGAAATGGGAAAATAAAGACGGGGTGGCGCACTTGGCCATTCGTCGCACGCCGCAGCTGCCCGCATTCCGAGCACTCCTCCACTGCGACCGGCCGGCGTACTACTAAACACACCGAGGAACGAGCTCCCGGCCGCTCCACATGTAATTTTCTGGGCCCCCGTTCGATTCGCTGCTGCCGGTCGGAATAATTACAGTGCGTACAAGCCCCGTCGGAAAAATGGTGGCGTGTTGTCACGGGGAGGCTGCCGTCGTAAAAGGTGAGAGTGACGATCCAGAGAAAGTGGGTGTCGTTATGGAAATGGAGCGCATTTACAGGATATAAATGGCCGGATGATTTACTGATTTCGATACATTAGTAATGAGGTTGCGTATTATGCGAGTCGTTACCTCCAATAGGAGGACAGAGTTATTCGGACGCGATGCTTATGCAGGAGTACTTCGCGTCTTAGGGAGGCGTCAGCAAAGGTTGACACGAGTTATTTACGGAAGAATGGACGGACTGATAGTAGCCGACTGGGAGGAATTTCAGCCGGCCGGGGTGGCCGAGCGGTTCTAGGCGCTACAGTCTGGAACCGCGCGGCCGCTACGTCGCAGGTTCGAATCCTGCCTCGGGCTTGGGTGTGTGTGATGTCCTTAGGTTAGTTAGGTTTAAGAAGTTCTAAGTTCTAGGGGACTGATGACCTCAGAAGTTAAGTCCCATAGTTCTCAGAGCCATTTGAACCATTTTTTTATGAGGAATTTCACTTCTGCAGAAATTTAGGAACACGCTAGGCAGTGCAATCTCCACGACAGAGCTTAGACTGAAAAAAGGCAGTACTACATTTTTTGCATTTGCTAATTTACAGAGAGCTTTTGGTATTGCTGGCTGGTGAAATACACTTTTTCAAATTCCTAAGGTAGCAATCATAAAAGATGGTTAATCAGAGGTTATCTACAACATATACGGGGTGCGACAATAAAGTAACGTGACTGTTGTGAAAAAAATGTTGCTTACCGTTTTAGTGTTGTCTCCGTCAGAGTAGTTCCCTTCTGATTGCACACGCTTTTTCCAGCGCTTCTGCCATTGATGGTAGCATTTCTGGAACTCATCTTCTGTAATATCCTCCAAGACCCTCGTCACAGCTTTTTGGACATCATGTGTTGTTTTATAATGGTGTCCTTGACCGCCGTTTTGACTCTTGGAAATAGAAAAAAGTCGCACGGAGCGATATCTGGTGAATAACGTGGCTGTGGTAGGACTGATATTTGTTTTGAGGTTAAAAATTGCTGTGCTGACAGAGCAGTATGGGATGGCGCATTATCGTGATGCAGAATCCAATTATCAGCAATGTTGGCACGGACACGAAGAAATCTTTTACGAAGTCTTTCTAAAATTTCTTTGTAGTAATATTGGTTAACTGTTTCTCCAGGAGGCATCCACTCTTTATGAACAATTCCCTTGGAATAAAACAAGCACACAAGTATGCATTTCACTTTTGACTCTGAAATGCGAGCTTTTTTTGGTCTGGGTGATCCCTCTGAGCATCATTGCGAACTTTGGCGTTTTGTCTCTGGATCGTACTGAAAAAACCAACTTTCATCACCAGTGATAACACGGCTCAACAATTCAGGATTGATTTCAGTTTGCTCTAAAAGATCGGCTGCCACAATTTTCCGAGTTTCTCGCTGTTGTGGTGTGAGGTTTTCGGGGACCATTTTTGCACAAATCTTTCTCATACCAAGATCTTCAGTTATTATTAGCAAACCGTTTCTCGATTGATGTTCAGTTCTTCTGCAATCATTTTCACGGATAATCTTCGATCAGATCGTACGAGTTCACGCACCCTGGCCAAGTTGACATCCGTCCGTGAGGTTGATGGTCGTCCACTGCGGTCTTCATCTTCAACATTCGTTCTGCCTTCACTAAACATTTTATGCCAACAAAAAAACTTGAGCTCTTGATATAACTTCCTCTCCAAAAGCCTTCTGAAGCTTACTGCAAGTTTTCGTCGCATTTTCACCCAATTTAACGCAAAAAGAAATGGCATACCGTAGCGCAATATTATGCGGTTCCATTTCCGTGACGAGAGACACAAACACGTGTTAACTTATTACATCACAACTCACGACTGACCAGTTGCATCGATGTGCCACTTGGACTAGAAGCAGCTTATAGACCAAGGTCAAAGATATTGTGCCTACACAAGCCTGCAGGGTTGCCACATCTTGCAAAGAAAGTCAGTCTCATTACTTTATTGTCACAACTTGTACACAAACCACACTTTTAAGATCTGAAGGATATAAAAGAAAGGCAGTCACTGCGAGTGAGACTAAGTTACTCAGACTGCACATGGAGCAAGCAGTAAAAGAAACAGAAGAGAAATTTGGAAAGTGAATAAAATCCAGGGAGAAGAAATGAAATTGGAAGCTTTACCGATCTCGTAGTAACGTGATCAGGGACAGCACAGAACTTCGTACATCAGTTGGATGAAACGGATAACGTCTTGAAAAGAAGTTATAAGATGAACATAAACGAAAGTGAAACAAATGAAATGGAATGTGGCAGAATACAATCAGCCTATCCGGGAGGAGCAAATTAGGATACGTGAGACGAACAGATATAGCTGAGTTTTGTTAGTTGGGCTGTAAAATAAAAGACGAAGGCCAATGTAAGCAGGATATAAAGTGCAAATTGGCAAAACAAGAAAAAATTTCTAAGAATGAAATAAGTGTCAGGAAATATTTTCTGAAAGTACTTGACTTCCGCCGGCCGGTGTGGCCGTGGGGTTCTAGGCTCTTCAGTCTGGAACCGCGTGACCTCTACGGTCGCAGGTTCGAATCCTGCCTCGGGTATGGATGTGTGTGATGTCCTTAGGTTAGTTAGGTTTAAGTAGTTCTAAGTTCTAGGGGACTGATGACCACAGATGTTAAGTCCCATAGTGCTCAGAGCCATTTGAACTTGACTTCCATGATGATAAATGGTGCACATAAGAACAGAAGAGAACCATTTGAAAAGTGGTGCTACACAAGAACGCTGAAAATTTAATGGTTGTATCGGAAAACTAATGAAAGGGCAATGTATCTATACGGAAAGAAAAAAAATTATGGCACAGCTTGACTAAAAGAATGTATCGTTTTGCAGCCGGTGTTCATTTCAATAAAAACCTCTCGAGTGTGTGACTGCGTCGTATGTAGTAAAACTACCAACGTTTCTGCTGCTATTACAGAACGCATTCATCAGGGCTCGTTTGATCCTTGAAGTGTCAGGGAGTCAGATGGGTAATGGAAGAACGAGTAGGGGAAGGGGGGTGTACAGTCTGTAGATGGTGACCAAGGGTGGAGTACAGTAAGTAGGTTCAAGTGGTTGTAGATTGCAGTGGTTCTGTAGAGATCTTGCAGAGGATAGAGTAATAAAGAAAGGTATATCAAACCAGTCTTTGGAATGAAGACCACAACAATAACGGGACGAATAGCTGCCTAGTTTGTGCCTCTGGGAATGTAGACATTTGAGTGACGCTAGGATCAACGCTAATCTCTACAGTGATTGTCGACAACTGATGCCGTTCGTGTGCTTTGGGTCATCTGATCCATTGATTGCGTGCAGAACTCGAACAAATCTCTGCCTGGAAAGTGTTCCTGTTGACGAAAGAGGCTCCATTTCCATAAGCTGCCAACACCCACCCTGTAGCTGTTGCGGTATGCTGCGAAGTCAGAAGCCATAGGCTCGTTTGGATGTAGGCATCTACGTATTCTTCTTGGAATATGCTAATGCCTGCTGGGAGGCTGAAATTCAATATAAAGACAACCACAATGGCCGACGTATCCTCCGAGAGAAATTTCAGCTTGTGTACTTGAGCCGTGGTGCGCCTTTTCTGGCACACCAGCTCTTTGGCGCGACTATCGATTACCCGGCTATACTAGGATCTTTGCCCCAGTTGCGATCTCGCGGGTGTTTGCGGCTCGGGGCAGTCGGTGTTGGACTCGTTACGAGGCGGAAGGACGTGCTTGCGTGGACGAAAGAGGAAAATACGCGTACTCCGCTAGCAGCGGCACGGCGGGTCGACCTCTTAAGACGGTAGCGAGTTTGTGGTGGACCTGTCTGACGTCAACTGCGGGCGCCACTCGCCGCATTGCTTTGGTGCCTGTTTTCTCGGAGAGATCTATCTCTGGAGACCATCTCGAACAACGTTCTCGATCGAAGGTGTAAGTGATTTTGCTGCCTTCTTTTCGCTGAACGATTTGCGTTGCAGCGAGTGTACTTGTTGCTTTTAGAGCGAGTGTACTTGTTGCTTGCTTGCCCTAATGTACGTGTTGTTGAAGTAAGAGCAGCCGGCAGAGCGTGTTACTGCATGGGGACCAACAGTTACTATTTATTTTTAAAAATCCGCTGGTTGGATTACTAATAGGAAGCTGATTAGCTCGAAGGTGTGTGTGTGTGTGTTTTTTTTGGGACAGTATCTAGAAGTTTATGTATTGTCTGTATGAGATTTTCAGTGTATTTTGATTGCCATAAAATCGACGTCCCTTATGTATTGCTGGAAAATTATGGTCACTTCTATTGAAAGCATTTACTCAGTTATTAGCAAAGACTCGTATTCTGTAAAGCTAGTCATTTGTACGTAGTTCCTTTATATACGTGCATTTATTTGAAAACATTCACTCAGTTATTGGTAACGGCCCATATTCTGTAAAAGGCAGTCATTTGTATGCAGATCTTAATACGCGTGCTTTTATTTGAATTCACTTGTTCAGTATTAGTAAAAGTGCAATTGATTTTTCATTTATTCGTATTGTTTATTGATCTCTTAACTTATATTAATTGATGATTGATTGGTGTTTGCCATGTTTTCTCCGGTCTGTTTGTGTTCCAATTTTCTACGAGTTTGGTTGTGTGGGAGCGGCGCCACGTTCTGCTTCGGTGCACAGAAGCTGTGACGTGCCGTCTAATGGGAAGCGACTCCCGGTTGGGCTCTGGGCTTTAGGTGTTTTTTTGGACTGCTGGTCTGCTGCTCCCGGCATTTTAAGTTAAGTCACCTTTTGCCCAGGGCAGCCTGGCGTCACGGCCCGTTTGGTAAACATTTAACGTGCTTCATATATATTTAAAAAAATGCTTGGGAATGAATTGTATTAAATTGTAACTTTGTGCTGTTTGTGTTATTGGGGTCCTTAACGAACTGGCGTGTGTTTCATAAATCACTTTCATTCTGAAAATTATTGCCTTTTTAAAATAAATTATCTGTGCCACATTTCTTAAAATCACTTTCTGATTGCAATTTATTGTTCCTTTAAGTATTGAAATCTCTGTGGCTCATCTCTTGAAGTCAGTTTTGTGACTGTAATTTCCTGCCTTGCTTGAGAAGCAAGCTATCTGTGATATTTTGGGATTGTCTTAAAGATGGCCACGTTTTGATTGTCTCTTAGCTGTTTTATAAATATTGTGTTTCAATAAATTGTTAATTTATTGACCTGGTAATTGTTGTGTTTAAGGAGTTACATTATAGGGGCCTTGACCTTCCATGCTAAGTGTAACCCTCATCCCGACTTACTCAGTCACAGTACTGATGTTAAAAAAATATATATGTCGTTTACTTTCCAGTCAAAATTGCATATTTTTACCATATGAGTGCTTCTGATCTCCCTGGACCATCTCTAGATCTATGTAGTTGCGCTGGTCTATCTCTATTAGAAGTACATATCAAAATACATCCATAGTATTCCCTGATGTAGTTCCGATACAGACACAATGGGTTGCTGACCCAACCACATAGATTTGAAGATGGTCCAACGCTTTCGAATGTAGTCATATAGTGAAAATATGCAACTGAAATTGGAAAACACGTGACATACAGGTTCCCATAATTAAAGTTCCAGTTTCGGAATTCTGTACAAAGAGAACCATTCCTCAGAATGACGTCAAACATGAACAACAAATTGTTGACTTAGGGGAAAATGCCAAAGAAAAAAAAAATTAATGGAAATTTGACCAATAGATGACGCTGTAAGCATCACAATATGCACACAAACAGGCGCACGGCACACAGCTGGTCCTCAGTTTGCATCTGAGACACTCAACATGACTGTCTACATCTACATGAAGGAGTGCGCGCTGCTGGTAAAGTTCTTTTATAAGAGGGATGACTGTGCACCATGGGTACGGAGAGAGAGCCTCATGAAGCCATTGATCCTGTATGTCAGCAGGGTACTTTCCAAGCTGGTGGAGGCTCTCTAGTGGTGTGGGGCGTGTGCAGTTGGAATGATACGGGACCCCTGATACCTCTAGATACGAATCTGACAGGTAACACGTACGTAAGTATCCTGTCTGATCACCTGCACCTATTCGTGTCCATTGTGCATTCCGACAGACTTGGGAAATTCCAGCAGGACATTGCGACACCCCACACGCCCAGAATTGCTACAGAGTGGCTCCAGGAACACTCGTCTGAGTTTAAACACTTCCGCTGGCCACCAAGCTCCCCAGACATGAACATTATTCAGCATATATGGGATGCCTTGCTACGTACTGTTCAGAAGGGATGTCCACTCCGCTTTTACTCTTAAGGATTTATGGACAGCCCTGCACGATTCATGGTATCCATTCCCTCCAGCACTACTTCAGACATTAGTCGAGCCCATGCCACGTAGTTTTGCGGTACTTCTGTGCGTTCGCGGGGGCCCCACACGATATTAGGCAGGTGTACCAGTTTCTTTGGCTCTTCAGTGTATAAAGCCTTCGATATGCGCCGTTGGTAGTAGAATAATAGACCTTGCCTGTGTTTACGTTTTTCCTGTCGGATGGCTCCTTCGACTGTTTACGCGCCCTAACGATGGCTTTTCCCACGCTCTAGCCCTCGCTTGTCGCTAGCCTCTTCTACATGAACTCCACCGTCATTGATCACAGGAACTCTCTGTTTGTTCCACTGATCTCTGCGTCACTTCCATGATAGTGATCATAAACTTTGTTCTAGGTACACCGCACAGGATAGAAAGCACACTATCTGAAATATTCTTTTGGCAGCAGAGAAATAACATTGTGATATTCTGATTTTGTGAGTTATAAACGGTTTTGCGAAAGCCTGCGATTGTGAAAACGATGAAATTATTAATAAATAACTTCTCTGCTACCAGTCACGATTTTCTTTTATTTATGCCGGTCGGGGTGGCCGAGCGGTTCTAGGCGCTTCAGTCCTGAACCGCCCGACCGCTACGGTCGCAGGTTCGAATCCTGCCTCGGGCATGGATGTGTGTGATGTCCTTAGGTTAGTTAGGTTTAAGTAGTTCTGAGTTCTAGGGTACTGATGACCTCAGATGTTAAGTCCCATTGCGCTCAGAGCCATTTTTTTTATTTATGTCGTACACGATGCATTTCGGGAAATGATTCACACTTTCAAGTGTATTTTCTCTTTGTACTACGCCATTTTTACCTAGTGTTTTCAATGTGTGAAGTCTGCTTTGTTTTCTTGACTTCACTGCAATATATAAAGAAACGCGCAATTTTTATTTACTTATCTACTTTTATATGTAGCTAGTGGTGAAATTTGGAAAAACTTGCACTTACAGTTTCCTTATGGTCAATTTGTGCAGAGTCTCACACATGTTAAACATCACAAACTACTTTCAGTGGAGAGTATGCATCGAGAATAACTTACATAAACGAACAGTTACAAAGATGTTCTTAGATGTAGCTGGAAGAGATAATGTTACATGTCTTCCACTGTGTGTGGTTTGCTTTTATACAGAGGGTATTTATGTTAACAATATGGATCATAATTCAAGATAAAATCCTCTGTATAAAAGGGTATCACACACTATGGAAGATCTGTAACTTTATCTCTGTCGCCGGCCGAGGTGGCCGAGCGGTTCTAGGCGTTACAGTCTGGAACCGCGCGACCGCTACGGTCGCAGGTTCGAATCCTGCCTCGGGCTTGGGTGTGTGTGATGTCCTTAGGTTAGTTAGGTTTAAGTAGTTCTAAGTTCTAGGGGACTTATGACCTCAGAAGTTCAGTCCCATAGTACTCAGAGCCATTTGAACCATTATCTCTGTCAACTACGTCTAAAGACCTCTTTGTAACTGTTTTTTTACGTAAGCTATTCTCGATGTATACTGTGCACTGGAAGTTGTGTGTGGTTTTTAACAAGTATGAGATTCTGCACAAATGGATCATAAGAAAACTGTAGGTACAAGTTCTTCCAAATTTCGCCACTAACTACATATAAAAATCGATAATTATCAGAAAGTAGAGCGCTTTTGTACACCACAGTAAAGTCAACTAAACAAAGCAGAACCTCACACATCGAAAACTACGTAAAAATGGCATAATACAAAGAGAAAACACACTTGAAAATGGGAATCGTTTCCCGAAACGCATTGTGTACGATATGAATAAATGAAAATCGTGACTGCCAAGCAGAGAAATTATTTACAAACAAATCCATTATTGTGCTACTGTACCATAGCCACAATTCTCAAGATTTATGAACTGCTAGGTGCGGTCAAGATCTGTGGCTTTCGATTGTCTTTCTCAGTGCCAGGAGCGGATAGAAAAATGTGGTTTGGCTTAAAGTACATGAGCACTCCGTGTGTGCGTGACCGGCACTGTACACTACATAGAACTAATCGCTGCAGTGAGTGGTAGGATACCAGAAATGAGGAATTTTTATTACGAGAGGAAGAAGTAATCATTCATTTTCTCCATTTACGTGATGCGACAACCATTTAAATTCAACGCTATTTGAGTGAAAAGTGTGATGATGGTCTTGTGAATGTGAAGAATGTGCGTAATTAATGTGAAGAATGTGATTTCCTGAGTGCAATAGTTTCACGAACAGCGAAAGTCGTGTGACAGTGAACCAAAACAATCACATACTAGCGCCATCCCGTTTGATACCGTGTTAATGGGTGTAGAGTCGGATGTTCTGGATGATAGCTGATCGTCTCAGTTCTTGGTACTTCCGTGGTGACTGTGCACACATCTCTGTATAATGTCCTGAAAATGCGGAAAGTGACCTACCGGTTTGTTTATCTTTCTAGGACATTTCATCTCCAAACCAACATCAACGTGTTTTGATAAAATCAGGAAAGCCACTAGAGGATGGTTGTGTAGATTCGAACCCGGTAATGGCAGTTCTGTAATAAAGTAAACCAAAATCATATTATGGCAGGTTGCTGCTGTGTACTATGAACATTCTGGGTCACATAACAGCCGCGCTTCTCCAAAAATGCCATTATTTGACAAAATAGCATATAGGAAGAATCCATGGATATCTGTGGTCCCTTGAACAAACTTTTAGCAGAGATAACTAAACACATCTCGTTCTGGCACAGAATTAGTTGTGATACTTTACGATTGTAAGGAATTTGAAATAAAAAACGCTTTGTACTCTTCGTCAGCATTTTGCGAAAACAATTATGCTCTTAGCAGCTGGAGTATAACAGTATCACGTAATACTTGTACGAGGAGTGTTTTTTTAAGTAAGTACCGTTTTGAAACTAAAAAAAAGACGTTCTAAGATATTTCAATAATTTTATTTTTACATGGAAGCCTATCCCTTAATCTACTTTTCTACATAATTTCCGTCAATACTGAGGCACTTGTTGTAACGTTGTAGCAGTTTTTGAATACCCTCCTCATAGAAGTCTGCCGTCTGACTTGTTAGGCACTGCATCACCACTGTTTTGACTTCGTAATCGTCTTGAAGACGCTGACCGCCCAAGTGTTTCTTCAAGATGAAACATGGGTGGCCTACGTCACACAAGATTTAAAGCAACAGTCCATGGAATGGCGGCATTCAGATTCACCCACAAAAGTGAAATTTAAGCAAACAATTTCTGCCCGGGAAATCACGTGCACAGGTTTTTGGGACACAAAAGGAGTATTGCTTGTGGAATTTCTGCCTCGTAAAGGGACAATCAATGCAGCAGCTTACTGTAAGACATTGTACAATCTGCGCCGTTCAATTCAGAACAAAAGACGAGGCAAGGTGAGCAAGGGCATCGTTTTGCTGCAAGACAATGCCCGCCCGCATGCGGCGAATCATACCAAAGATCTCATCAAATCTTTTCGATGGGAAACTCTAGATCATCGTCCGTACAGCCCCGATCTTGCGCTCAGTGACTACCATCTGTTCCTGCACTTGAAGAAACACCTGGGCGGTCAGCGTCTTCATGACAAAGTCAAAACAGTGGTGATGCAGTGGTTAACAAGTCAGGCGGCAGACTTCTATGAGGAGAGTATTCAGAAACTAGCACAACGTTATGACAAGTGCCTCAATATTGGCGGAAATTACGTAGAAAAGTAGATTAAAGTACAAGCTTTCATGTAAATATAAAATTGAGATATCTTAGCACATCTTTTTTTTTAACTTTCAAAACGGTACTTGCTTAAAAAACACGCCTCGTAGAATACATACTACCTCTCGTTTGTGGTACTTGTTATCTGACAGATTCTGGGGATGGTTGCGACTTAAAAAAATGAAATGAAAATAACAACCAGTATGGGCTTCTGTACTGACTGGTGACAATCATAATCCCTTTTCGATCCCCGCTTAAAGCTTCCCGAGACAACGGTGGAACTTACGCAACGTTTGGCTTTGTTCCCAAGCAATTATGACTGCAACATCTATTACCGACCCACCACGCTACTCTCAAACCTGGGTGCTCTCTCCGGGAAGGATCGCGCATTACTGGTAAAACCTCTTTTCAGGAACTGTGACTTTGCTCCTCTGGCCCTGCAGAAGTTTCCGACACTCCAGGGTATGAAGAAAGGCATTGGTCCGATGTCTGCCAAGGGTCTGAACATAATGATTACAAAATTCGAAAAGACAGGTTCTTTAAAGGCGCAATGTGGCAGAGTGAGGAAAATAGTTGATCCGACGTGAAGATGTGACCACAGTATTGCAGGAGGGGTCGGGCTGTAGTGTGCAAACATGCAGTGCATTGGGAATTGCCCGAACGCTGGACATGCCTGCGAGCACAGTGAACTAAATCCTAACTATCCACGCAAAATCACCCATGTTCATGAGTTCATTCTTGATGGCCTGCCAGGAAGGCAAACGTTCGCCCTTGAAGTACTTGCTCGCGTGGAAATGACAATGCATGGCCGTGGATAATTCTGTGGACGGACGAAGTGTTCAAGGACGTGTTAGTACGCATAACTGCAGAAAATGGGCAACGGAAAATCCGCTTACACATCAAGTGGTACCACTTCATTCTCCAAAGATGACTGTGTCGTGCAGGTTGACGGCTGGGTTTTCGTAAGGCTATATATATATATATTTTTTGGAGGTGATAAGTCCTGCGGGACTGTTACGTCTACCGTCAAACCGTTCAACAGCGTGAATGAGAGGTTAGGATAATTTTCATGCAAGATGGCGCTCCTACACAGCCACTGAAGCGGTTGCTGCAGAGGCAGGAAATGCTAGGATTACCAGCGGTTATTTCCCTACAGCCTCTCCGTCGGAATCACTTCGTCTTAATCCGTGAAACTTCTGGCTATGGAGGTATCTGAAACATCTTGTGTTCAGTGCACATGTTACAAACGTAGCTGAAATGAAGGCATGTATTGTGCAATGCAGTCTGAACGTGAACCGAGAGACGCTCCGACCTGTTGAGGAACATCCTGTTCGTCGATTTCAAAAAAATGGCTCTAAGCACTACGGGTCTTAACATCTGAGGTCATCAGTCCCCTAGACTTAGAGCTGCTTAAACCTAACTAACCTAAGGACATCACACACATCCATGCCCGAGGCAGGATTCAAACCTGCGACAGTAGCAGCAGCGCGGTTCCGGACTGAAGCGCCTAGAACCGCTCGGCTACAGCGGCCGGCTTGTCGATCTCAGTGTATAGCAGGAAACTGTTGAGAGCGTACTGAACAAGAATTGCGCCAGTTCATGACAATGATATATCGTTGTCATTTCGATTTTTATGCGGTTGTGGGCAAAATTGCATAAAAGCAAAAGACATCCGTTTTTAATTGCTCCAGAACAATTAAAAACGGATGTCTTCTGCTTTTTATGCAATTTTTGGCTACAGTACAATTAAAAACCAACTTTTCTCATCTGATGCCATACACCTTGCCGCGGTGAATAGACTTACCTAACAGTGGCAGAGCTGTTGGCTGCCGAACTTGTGCAGTCATGCACGTTGAACAGTACGGATGGCGTAATTTGCATCTCAGACCATTGCCATCGTACTGCTTTTCATTTGTCGTTTGTAGCCGATCCCATTTACATTAGGACGCTTATAGCGCCATCTATTGGTAGAATGTTCGTGTTTTTTTTTTTTCTCCATGACGTCTCCTCCTGTGTCAGTAACACGATTATACTGATCAAATTTGATGTCATTCTGAGAAGTGGTTCTCTTTCTACGGCTTTTTGAAACTGGACTTTAATTATGGACACCCTATATATCCTAACTTCTAGAGTATGGGAAGGGGCTAATGAAAAGCATTTCAAACACGTGTGCATGTTTAACTGAGCAGCTTTTATGGAAACAGCTTCTGTGGAAAGAAGTAAAAAGGCTTCTACAACAACAGAGCCTGGCAAGGGAGGCTTACATGGCAGTCTTGGACATTGATGATGATGAAGTCTCATACTCCGAGGAGCGTAGGGGACGATGCGGGAGACCCGCACCGCTGTACTAGGCAAGGTGCTAGTCGAGGTGGTTTGCCATTGCCTTCCTCCGACCGTAATGGGGATGAATGATGATGACAAAGACAACACAATATCACCCAGTCATCTCGAGGCAGGAAAAATCCCTTACCCCGCCGGGAATCGAACCCGGGACCCCCTGCGCGGAAAGCGAGAACGCTACCGCAAGACCACGAATACAGGTGGAAATTATAGAGAAGAAAAAAGAATTTTTAAATAAATATGTACAAAATTCATTGTCAAAATCATTTTTTGATTCAGTTAAAAATTTCGATTGACGAGAATATTAGCTGTCCTTAACTGTCTCTCGGAGTTTGACCTGGAATTAATTCGTATTCGACTTGCTGCCATCTTAAATAAATTGCGCATCGCAATCTGACTAAATACTAATAACAAGAAAAGCAAGCACTCCGAAATGAATCGGGCAGCTTTTGAATACAGCACAATGTCATGGAACTCAACGCATGCATTGACTTAAGGCCCTATATTCCGCCGAGCTGCGGTATCACCGTATCCAAAACGACACTGAAAGCGCCTACTGCTGACTGATTGCGGCTCCCGCACCGTCGGTAGACGGTGCAGCTCTAAAACCAGCCTACTCATCTGGACTTATATTGTCCGTAAAACTCCTCTCTGTGGACTGCTCTGGTATCGCACCGCGTGCGTGTGAGATCAGCTGCTTTCCCACTGGCGGGATAAAATCAGAGTCTCACTACAAGCACGAAATAATAAAAAGCACTTCTAATGTCTAACTGTTATTAGAGCTTCATAGTTTCCCAACTCTGCTTACAGAGCGACGAATATACAGCTGACAGACACTCGCTGGATCATCTACTCGATAACCAATCTGAGTTACTGTGCCTCTCTATTGTGCACAAGGCGGCACTTTCAATTTTGGCAAATTTCCCTTTGTTGGATATATTCCAGTCTGTGTCTTCCTCTACAGTTTTTACCCTCTACAGATCCAAGAGTACTATAGAAATTATTCCTCGATGCCAACATTAACAAGCGTTATATAACTGTATGCGTATGATCAAGAGCTTTCAAATACCTACCAAAACAGTATATCGTTCGGTTAAAAACAGTATCTGATTCACTGTCTCTATTGTTACATGAGTCAAGAGGGTGAACATAAAATAAGAGTGAGTATCTGTCTGGGTAATAACTGGTGTGAGTTGACAAAAGTCAATATTGTGTCGGACCTCCTTTCGCCCACCGCAGTGCAGCAATTCGACGTGAGATGGACTCAACGAATCGTTGAACGTCCCCTGCAAAAATATTGAGCCATGCTGCCTCTATAGCCGTCCATAACTGCGAAAGTGTTGCCGGTGCGCGCTGGCCGGAGTAGCCGAGCAGTTCTAGGCGCTACAGTCTGGAACCGCGTCACTGCTACGGTCGCAGGTTCGAATCCTGCCTCGGGCATGGATGTGTGTGATGTCATTAGATTAGTTAGTTTTAAGTAGTTCTACGTTCTACGGGACTGATGACCTCTGAACTTAAGTCCCATAGTGCTCAGAGCCATTTGAACCAATTTTTTGTTCCGGTGCAGGATTTTGTGAAGGAATTGACTCTCGATTATGTCCCGTAGATGTTGATTGGATCTATGTCGGGCGATCTGGGTGGACAATCATTCACTCGAATTGTCCAGAATGTGCCCCCTTGGTATTGCACGTCGTCATTCATAACATGAATGGTTGCAAATGGTCTCCAACTAGCCGAGCATAACCCTTTGCAGTCAATGTCTATGTATTTCATGTAAAAGCAGCTCACACCTTTATGGAGCTACCACCAGCTTGCACTTGCCATGTTGGCAACGTGGGTCCATGGCTTCATGGAGCCTGTGCCACACTCGAGCCCTGCTCTCAGCTCGTACCAACTGAAATTTCTGAAATCGGGTCGCATTTGATCAGGCCACAGTTCTCCAATAGTCTGGGGTCTAAATGATATGGTCACGAGCCCAGGAAAAGCGCGGCAGGTGATTACGTACTGTTAGCAAAGGCGCTTGCGTCGGTCCTCTGCTATCATAGCCCATTCACGCCCAGTTCCGCGGTACTGACAAACAAAGTAAGAGCCTACGGAATTTCAGACCTGCTGTGTGGCTGGATTGAGGAGTTTTTGGCAAGCAGAACACAGCATGTTGTTCTCAATGGAGAGACGTTAAAGTAAGCTCTGGCGTGCCACAGGGGAGTGTTATGGGACCATTTCTTTTCACAATATATATAAATGACCTAGTAGATAGTGTCGGAAGTTCCATGCGGCTTTTCGCGGATGATTCTGTAGTATACAGAGAAGTTGCAGCATTAGAAAATTGCAACGAAATGCAGGAAGGTCTGCAGCGGATAGGCACTTGGTGCAGGGAGTGGCAACTGATCCCTAACATAGACAAATGTAATGTATTCCGAAAACATAGACAGAAAGATCCTTTATTGTATGATTATATGATAGCGGAACAAACACTGGTAGCAGTTACTTCTGTAAAATATCTGGGAGTATGCGTACGGAACGATTTGAAGTGGAATGATCATATAAAATTAATTGTTGGTAAGGCGGGTGCCAGGTTGAGATTCCTTAGAAAATGTAGTCCATCAACAAAGGAGGTGGCTTACAAAACACTCGTTCGACCTATACCTCAGTATTTCTCATCAGCGTTGGGTCCGTACCAGCTCGGGTTGACAGAGGAGATAGAGAAGATCCAAAGAAGAGCAGCTCGTTTCGTCACAGGGTTATTTGGTAAGCGTGATAGCGATACGGAGATGTTTAACAAACTCAAGTGGCAGACTCTGCAAGAGAGGCACTCTACATCGCGGTGTAGCTTGCTGTCCAGGTTTCGAGAGGGTGCGTTTCTGGATGAGGTATCGAATATATTGCTTCACCCTACTTATACCTCCCGATGAGATCACGAATGTAAAATTAGAGAGATTCGAGCGCGCACGGAGGCTTTCCGACAGTCGTTCTTCCCGCGAACCATACGCGACTGGAACAGCAAAGGGAGGTGATGACAGTGGCACGTAAAGTGCCCTCCGCCACACACCGTTGGGTGGCTTGCGGAGTATGAATGTAGATGTAGATGTATATGTATTGTCCTAATGGATACGTTCGTCGTATGTCTCATATTGTTTTCCACGGCTATTTCAAGCACTGTTGCTTGTCTGTTAGCACTCACACTGTACGCAGACGCCGCTGTTCTCGGTCGATAACCGGGCGAGTTGGCGCAGTGGTAAACACATTGGACCCACGTTCGGGAGGACAACGGTTCAAACCCGCGTCCGGCCATCCCGGTTTCGGTTCTCCGTCAGTTCCCTACATCGCTTCAGGTAAAGGCCGGAACGGTTCCTGTGAAAGGGCACGGCCGACTTCGTTCGTGCACGGCCGACTTCGTTCGTCATCCTTCCCTAATCCGATGGGACCAAAGAACTCGCTGTTTGGTCCCCCCTTCCCCGAATCAACCAACCAACCATAGGTCGTTAAGTGAAGGCCGCCAGCCACTGCGTTGTCCACGGTGAAAGGTAATGCCTGAAATTTGGTATTGTCGGGACACCCTTGGCACTGTGGATCTCAGAATATTTAATTCCGAAGCGATTTTCGAGGTGGAATGTCCCATGCGTCTAGCTCCAAGTACTAATTACGCATTCAAAGTCTGTTAATTCCCATATTGCGGCCATAACGACGTCGGAAACCTTTGCACATGAATCATCTGAGCCCAAACGACAACTCCGCGAATGCACTGCACTTTTATACCTTGTTTACGCGATACTGCCGCTATCTGCTCAAAAATGTGTGTGAAATCTGAAGAGACTTAACTGCTAAGGTCATCAGTCCTTAAGCTTACACACTACTTAACCTAAATTATCCCAAGGACAAACACACACACCCATGCCCGAAGGAGGACTCGAACCTCCGCCGGGACCAACCGCACAGTCTATGACTGCAGCGCCTTACACCGCTCGGCTAATCCAGCGCGGCGCCGCTATCTGTACCTCACGACTTTTGTTGCATTAGTATATATCCTGATGAGACTTGGTGGTAGTCAAGGGAAGGCAGGATTCGGTTACGATTGTGGACGGGGCCGTGATCAGTTCCTATTGGTTTCCTTTTACAATTACACACAATTTATTTTAAACCAGTAATTTCAGACTGAACAATAAATAAAAAATACCACACTTTATTAATGAAGGAATAAACAATAGTGTAAAGAATAGTGTTTTCAGTGAGTTACAATTTAGCAAATCACCATTAAACACAGATACAGAAAACAATGTTTTAAAAGCAAGCCACTGCGATCTGGGCAGAAGGCCTTACATGCCAGGAATGCCAATGAATTAAGAATTGTTTAAAACTTGCTGCAGCTTACAAATTACAGGTATTGTAACATTAAAGGCAAGTCCCCACAAACACAGCAGACGCCAGGAATGGCAGTAAATAAGGTTTTAAAGGCTTACTGCTAAAATACTAATACCAAATTAGGATTTTAAGGCAAATGACCACAATCACGGCTGAAGGCCTTACGCGCCAGGAACAGCAATAATATAAAAAAAATTTGAAACCTGCTGTAAACGGTAAATACAATAACAGAAGTCAATTAAAAAAACAAGCAACTGATCCAGGCAGTGCTCCAGGAATCGACCTCTGAGAAGGTCTGGCAGCAAACACTTTCGCGAGCGATGAGATAGGCAGCCAAGCGTTGCATTCCCTTCACAAGATGTAACTCAGACTAGTGGCAGTCTAACGAATGACTCATGATAATCTTGCATAAGCTACCTGACGTCCGATAAACCAAATGCAACGATGGAACAATACGCCAAAGCCGGAACCGGCGATCTGCACTACGTCCCCAGAATACTGTGTTTAGAGCCCCCAGAACGGGAAAGGAATCATTACCACCAGAGTAGAGGAATCACCAACCGGCCTACAATCAAGAAAGCTGTCAACACTACACGCCTTACCGGACAGTAGCGGCAAGGCGAGGAAATGTACACTGCCGTTACATACACTATCCTCCAGGGCAGGTAACTGGGGCATTAGCGGCCACCTAGCATGAACAATTACCGCTGGTTGAATTTATCAAACCGTAACAAGTTGAACGCAATAAATAGTAATAAGAAGTCGAGGAACACTTATCAGATCCGCCTTTCCCAAGCACTCCACTCGCTGCTCTTCGCCTCGGCGACACTACGAGCAGCAACACGAACCCAAGTCACTACACAATCGCGGGATATCACAATGGTTGAGGTTTCTCTACTTGGAGTGAAATACACTCATCTTAAAGCTTGCTGGATCCGGTTTACGACGAAGTCGTGCACCTTCGTGACCACAGCCCTTCCATCCGGCAGTCCATGCATGCCGCCAATGGTCCCGGCGTGTTCTCTCACTGCGCAGGTCTGGCTTCTCCTGAGCCCCCACACGACCCGGCAAAACGACGACGTCGTCCCAAAGATAGGGCAACAGTTGCTACATATCCATAACAGCCGCTGCTGCCACTAGCGGACAGGCAACGCTTGCGAAAGGAATAGCGCCAGTCAACACGAGAAGAAGCCAAACAACCTCAACCACGCCAAATCAACGATAGCCTCGGGCCACTAACAGACGGCGGAAATCTACAAACAGCATCAACGCGAGCCGCAGCACGGCTCACTTGAACCGTACATCTCCTTACAGAGGTGAAAATAAGTTTTCTGTTCGAATAAATTAACGTTTGGTCAAAACCTCGAACTGTACCATTTAGGTAGAAATAGACGGGAGGGTGTGGGAGCAGATGGAGTTCGAATGGTCAGCACGTTTAAATCTTTATGCACGTCCGGTCTGAAGGAAACCTGTAATTAGCTGAACACTAGAGCGCGCGTGGAGGCGGCGCCAGCTGTCACTGCAGAAAGGGCAGCGTGGTGCTAATTACGTCCGTCCTCGCGGGCAGGGAAGGCCCTCTACCCGAACGCTGCTGATTGGGTGACAGCAGACGCGGCTCATTCTGGCGGTGCCCGCTATGATATACGCTCGCGCCATTAACGTATCTGCGGGCAGCCCTCCAGGCTTGGAAACGCAATTAGCAGAGAGTATATAGATACGGGTCTCGCTGGCGAGCTGGCCTTTCCGGCGACGGAAGCGGCACCGCCCACCCTCCGCGCGGCGGTTTACCCCCTTGACGAGTTTTCTCGTTACCAATAAAAACCGGTGCCGTTAAAAGCCCGCGCGCTATTAGCCAGCCTAATGGCGGCCGGGCGTTTATCGGGGCGTGATTGCAGTTTCGGGAAGCGAGCCCGTCGAGGCTCGGCTCGGCGTTTAGCAGGCCTTCCTAAATTTACGGCGCCCCCACTGGTTGCGTCCGCTATCGGCTAGAATACCTGCTTTAGCTAGCCAGCCTCCGAGATTTGCGATATGGGAAAGGAGTCATCAGCTCCGTCAAAACCGTACACCGCATATGTAAGAAAAAGAAACGAAAGAAACCCCATCGCCGGCCGTGGTGGTCGAGCGGTTGTAGGCGCGTCAGTCCGGAACCGCGCGACTGCTACGTTCGCAGGTTCCAATCCTGCCTCGGGCATGGATGTGTGTGATGTCCTTAGGTTAGTTAGGTTTAAGTAGTTCTAAGTTCTAGGGGACTGATGACCTCAGATGTTAAGTCCCATAGTGCTCAAAGCCATTTGAACCATTTTTTTTGAAACCCCATCGCCAACTGTTTATAAAATATTCTAAACGTATAAATATTGGCTTCTGGATCTTCGCTGGGACGAACTTTTGCGATATAGCATGGATTTTTTTTTAAAAAAAGCTGCAAACTTCCTATTGACCAAAACAGTGCTTATTATTCTGTAACTTCCACTGAATGACACAGTATCTGAAGTCACAAAAACATTAATTGTTTTTGTCCCTATGTTCTATCACAAAGCAATCGCACAACAGGCAATTACCTACTAGACTTTAGGCTGAGCCATCAGGGAATGAACATCACTAAATGCTTCCTAGTGTCTTTCTGTTGCAGCGTAAAACAGGTTAATGACCGCAGCAGGTGCTACGGAGTGCTACTATGCACTCTGGGGAAACATTTAACGAGCTAAGTTGATTGCAAATTGACATTTATTCAAAAATGGAGCCTGCCGCTAAACTTCAGTAAACATTTAACACGTATAAAATCATTACAGTATCGTTCCGTAATAGGAAACTGTTTGTAATTATATTAATAACAACTTTTCAGCGAGGATTTGTTTAACTGAGTAATGCAACACAGACGATTATGGGCTCACACACAAAAGTTCAGACTTTCAGAAAGTAACGAAAGGCAAAATTCCTCATTTTCTACTAAAGGTTGAGTTAGAGCTAGCTTGTGACTCTCAGCGGTTTTGATCGGGGTCACCATAAACAGTGATCAGATAAAGAGCAAAGTGCGTCCCATTTGAATCTAGTTAAACGATAGCATAGCTATCACTCGCGAGAACGGCATAATGCTACTGAAAAATCATTTTAAAAAAATTATAGCAAGTTCCCAAAAGGAAAAACTGTAGTCGCCACCATCACCTTGTAAGTGTTGTAATGGTACTTGAATTACGCAACCATTATGGCACCTCACCTCAACCTCTCGATACCAGCAATATTCTACTGTGTTTCTATAAAATAGTTAACATATTTCTGTGACAACATTCAGATTTGATTTCATTAAAGTAGAGGTACTTCAATACATCGATATGTACATACTGCAATGATATTATTCTTATGTGTATTCATTCTTTTGTCACTATGATCTTTGACGTACTTGTAACTCTGATTTTTGGGCGCGTAAGCGGTTATTAGAGGGTCAAGCTTTGGTCGTCATGTTAAAAAGACCCAAATTGTAGTCAGTTTATGAAATGTGAACTTTAACAGTGAGCAAGATATTTTCAAGTATGTTTTATATTGTGAAGTGATGTTTTGGAACGAGTTACGTGATATTGTAACAAAAGTATTAAAAAAGAGGTGTAACTTAAATTCGGAGTGCTGATTACTTTTTTACATCACCATTGTCCTAACTTGCAAAAGTTTAACCTTCAAGAATGGTTTATGAAACACAACTATAAAACTTTTGAATATCGCAGAATAACACCTAGGCCTCTTTGCATCCGAGCTTGGAATCATCACTACCTAGATTTTCGACGATTGAGCCATGAGTTCACAACGAGACCAGCGTGGGAAACACGAAAAGATGAGTGCCTAGTTTATCCATTATTTCAAGAAATGACTTTGTTAACTGTGCTCTAATGATACCTGCCACATAATATAACTTTGTTGTTGCCCGAAAATGCAATATTTAGCAGCGTGAGCAACACTACAATCATAATTAATTTTTGACCTTTGTTGTGGTAGGGTTGTTAGAAACGGAGTGCTACAATGCACTTTGGGGAAACATTTAATGAGCTAAGTTCATTGCAAATTGACATTTATGCAAAAATGGAGCCTACTGCTAAACTTCAGTAAACATTTAACACGTATAAAATCATTACAGTATCGTTCCGTAATGGGAAACTGTTTGTCATTATGGGTAATGCAACACAGACGCTTATGGGCTCACACACAAAGATTCAGACTTTCAAAAGTAACGGATCACCAATAGTACTGGAGAGAAGCATGGATGGTAAAAATCTTGGAGACAAAGTGATGAATAAACTAAGCAGATTCAGAGGGATGTGTTGTGTGGTAGTTACTCGGAGATGAAAAGGCTTGCACAGGATAGAGTAGCATGGAGAGCTGCATCAAACCAGTCTGTGGACTGTAAAATTCTTCATTTTCTACTAAAGGTTGAATTAGAGCTGGCTTGTGCCTCTCAGAGTGAAGAGGCACGAAAGTTGATCGGGGTCACCATGAACAGCGATCAGAAAAAGAGCAAAGTGGATCCCATCTGAATCTACTTAAACGATAGCATAGCTGACAAATGATTTTAAAAAAAAATATAGCAAGTTCCCAAAAGGAAAAACTATACTCGCCACCACCCAGGCCACCTTGTAAGTGTCCACACAAGTGGCACATCACACTCACCAGATCACAGTACGGTGGGTGACAAACTCTGCATTAAATCGGACTCGCCTCGCCTCAGTGGACAGAGACAGGAAGGTACTTGGAGAGGGTGAACTCGTCACTCGCCAAGACGGGTTTAACTGTGGTACCAGGCATCTCCCCCAATCAAAAGACAGGAGAAACAAAGCCTGGTTTCTATTCTCAAAATTTTGCATCGGTCCAGAACCGGAAATTTGAACAAGCACTTGGATTGGGGAAACCAATCGTTGGTCCTGCGTTAACAAAGACCGGGCATATAGTTGCCCCGCTAACTGGTGTCCCGGGCTAGCTTCGAAAAATGAAAGTCAACGGCCGTTCCCGGGCCCTGCTACAAAGCTAAACCAAGAAAGTCCACCCGAATTTACGAGTGAGTCTGAGAGTCCAAGTACTCCCGTATTCATAAATCTAGTCATGATCCCTGTTTAGGAACGGTGGTTAAAGGTACATGTTGTCGTGTTGTTGTGGACTTCAGTCCAAAGACTGGTTTGATGTAGCTCTCCATGCTATTCTATCATGTGCAAGCCTTTTCATCTCCGAGTAACTACCGCACAACACATCCTTCTGAATCTGCTTAGTGTATTCATCACTTTGTCTCCTTCTACGATTTTTACCATCCATGCTACCCTCCAATACTATTGGTGATACCTTGACTGAGTACGTGTCCTACCAATCGATCCCTTCTTCTAGTCATGTTGTGCCTCAGATTCCTCTTCTCCCCAATCCTGTTCAGTACCTCCTCATTAGTTACGTGATCTACCCACCTAATCTTCAGCATTCTTCATTCTTCTGTAGAACCACATTTCAAAAGCTTCTATTCTCTTCTTGTCAACACTGTTTGTCGTCCATGTTTCACTTCTATGCATGACTGCACTCCACATAAATACTTTCAGAAGAGATTTCCTGACACTTGCAGCTGCACTCGATGTCAACAAATTTCTCTTCCTCAGAAGCACTTTGCTTGCCATTGCCACTCTATATTTTATATCCTACTTCTACCATCATCAGTTAGTTTGCTGCCCACACAGCAAAACTCATCTACTACTCTAAGTGTCTCATTTCCTTATCTAATTCCCTCAGCATCACCTGATTTAATTCCACAACTTTCCACTGTCCTCGATTGGCTTATGTTGATCATCTTATTCCTCCTTTCAAGACACTGTCCATTCCGTTCAACTACTCTTCCAGGTCCTTTGCAGTCTCTGACAGAATTACAATGTCATCGGCAAACCTCTAAGTTTTTATTTCTTCTCCATGGATTTTAATTCCTACTACAAATTTCTCTTTTTTCTTTTACTGTTTTCTCAATATACAGATTGAATAACATCGGGGATAGGCTACAACCCTGTCTCACTCGCTTTTCAACCACTGCTTCCCTTTCGTGCCCCTCGACCCATAACTGCCATCTGGTTTCTGTAAAAATTGTAAATAGCCTTTCGCACCCTGTATTTTACCTCTGCCACCTTCAGAATTTCAAAGAGTGTTCCAGTCAACATTGTCAAAAGCTGTCTCTAAGTCTATAAAGGCTGTAAACGTAGGTTTGCCTTTCCTTAATCTATCTTCTGAGATAAGTCGTAGGATTAGTACTGCCTCGCGTATTGCTACATTTCTATGGAGTCCAAACTGATCTTCCCCGAGGTCGGCTTCTACCAGTTTTTGCATTCATCTCTAAAGATTTCGTGTTAGTATTTTGCAGCTGTGACTTATGAAACTGAGAGCTCGGTAATTTTCACACCTGGGATTGGGATTATTATATTCTTCTTGAAGTCTGAGGGTATTTCTCTTGTCTCATAATCTTGCTCACCAGATGGAGATTTTGTCATGGCTGGCTCTCCCAAGGCTATCAGTAGTTCTAACGGCATATTGTCTACTCCCGGGGATTTGTTTCGGCTTAGTTCTCCCAGTGCTCTGTCAAATTCTTCGCGTAGGTTGACTTCTCCCATCCCATATTCATTTACATCCTCTTCCATTTCCATAATATTGCCCTCAAGTACATCGTCCTTGTACAGACTCTCTGTGTACTCCTTCCACATTTCTGCTTTCCCTTCTTTGATTAGGACTTGTTTTCCATCTGAGCTCTTGATATTCATACAGATCTTTTCTCAAAAGGTCTCTTTAATTTTCCTGCAGGCGGTATTTATCTTACCCCTAGTGATATACGCTTCTAAATTCTTACATTTGTCCTCTAGCCATTCCCGCTTAGCCATTTTGCACTTCCTGTCGGTGTCACTTTTGAGACGTTTGTATTCCTTTACGCCTGCTTCGTATACTGCATATTTATATTTTCTCCTTTCATCAATTAAATTCAATATCTCCTGTGTTACCCAAGGATCTCTAACAGCCGTTGTCTTTTTACTTACTTGATCCTCTGCTGCCATTACTATTCCATCTCTAAATTCTACCCATTCTTCTTCTATTGTATTATTTTCCCCTGTTCTTGTCAATCGTTTCCTAATGCTGCCTCTGAAACTCTCTACAACCTCTGGTTCTTTCATGTCATACAGGTCCCATCTCCTTAAATTCCTACCTAAAAGCAGTTTCTTCAGTTTTAATCCACAGTTGATAACCAATTAATTGTGGTGCTGTTGATTAATGAAGCAGTGAAGTACATTTACTTTACAAAATTTATAAAGTAGAGTTGTAGCTAGTTAATGTGCGTGATTTTTTGGAATTTCATGGAAACCTAATGAAAATATCTTCGATCCCCAATCGCCTACGCCCACCAAGG
This sequence comes from Schistocerca serialis cubense, assembly GCF_023864345.2. NCBI lineage: Eukaryota > Metazoa > Arthropoda > Insecta > Orthoptera > Acrididae > Schistocerca > Schistocerca serialis. Next base: position 184,971,580 of record NC_064645.1, read on the forward strand.
ATACTGGAACGGCCACTAATGGGTGGTAGGGACCACGTTGATTACCACTGACGTAGACTGTCAAAGTTAAAAGCAAGAGGCGTGTACCTTGAAATGACAAAAAGATATCAGACGCACCCGATTCAGGCGAAATACCAAGGATGTCATTGTAAGAGTATATGGAAGAATATCCATAACGCAGTGTTTCTATCTAAAATTAGTGACTGAAACATACAAAATACGAAGTTTTGCGTCAAAAATTCATTAATTACCCCCATCGCCGTGAATTTCCTGGACGACAAAGTAATTTCAATTTGAAGCAAAACGAAAAATCTAGAATTCTCTTGCTCTAATTTACTAATTATTAATTATTTATTGTAATAAACTGTATGCCACCCATGTCGAGTTTGACTGATAATTGAATTACGTTAGTAAAAGAAGAGAAAAAGGAGTTGGTACAGCACTTCCCCGCGAACGTCAAAGGTTCCAAGTTCGAATCTCGGTCCATCACAAAGTTTTAATCTGTTAGAACGTTTCCAGTCAGCGTGCAAAAACAACGTCTCCGCAGTATTCTTGCCAGTCCTGCAAGGTATGCCGGAAAACTCTCTGATGTATGTAAGGTGGGAGATGAGGTACTGGTGGGAGCAAAGCTTTAAATGGCGGGTTGTGAGTCGTAGCTACCAGTAGACAGCTCAGACTCTACAGCACTTGGCCGCGAAGGGCAGGTGCCGGTTCTGTATGCACCTTTAATCTCCCAGGAAGTTTCAGACGAAAGACTGAGTCTCGTGGGCGATACTTACAGTCGTCACCAAAAACACGACGGAGGCGGTTCATATTTGTGGTGATGTAAATGCTGCAGCGAACGGTGAGTCTAATGCAGGTTTGCACCCCATCCTCGATCAGAGGAGGCTTTAGGAAATCTTTTCTAAAATAAATCTAAAGTGTGTCTCTGGAGGGAGAGTAGCACACCTGTGGCATGGGGAACAAAGCGGTATAACGTAACTGTGAGAATAATATTAGTACAGAAAGCCGATTTAGAGCAAAAATACTCTCTGAGAAGATCACGTACGTTTACTAGGACAAAGATATAAACAGCAGTTCAGATCACGGCTTCCTTTCACACCTGTACTCGGTGGTCTTCGATGAGATCGTAGATGAAAACGATTACAATTTATTCTTTTATATCGAGGCTTTGAGACATAAAGACTTTGCTTGTCAGAGTAAAACCCATTACACAATAAGTAATGTAGTTATAGATGAGAAAATGATAACAAAGATGAGTTTTACTATAACAGACTAGTTGGTTACTTGAAAAATGAACTATCGATAACATGCACTATTGATTTGGTTGAGGTATAATTTATTCCAGAAGGATTGGTGTATTGGACAATAACTAGTTTCATGGGGTACCCTAGAGGAAATATAGAGAGCAATTTAATTCATAGTTTTAGCAACTGCCATTTATTTGGCTTAAATTTTCCAATTTTATAGCATTGTATATCAGATACTTAAGGCTTTGATTCATGGAAGGATACGAGACAACAGAACAGGTTAGTCGACTTTATTTTTAAGAGTACAGTTAACTGTGTGTCGAAATGGTGTCCAGAAACTTATTTTGTTGAAATGTTGCTATTTGAATCTGTTAGTCAAAAATGATGTAAATCTTCATCATAATATAAAAACGGAAATGAAATTCGTTTACTGTTCATTTCGTTACATGCCCTCTATTCTTTCCCAAATAGCTAAAACACTTTTCTAGTGTAAGGTGGCATGGTCTCCTGACCTTCATTTATTACATATTCTGACCTCACCATCGTATTCTGCATATCAAGACGTTTCATTCAAGCCCAAACTCGATAGGTAGAGTCAATTTCATATATTTCCATTTAAAAGATATGCAAATCTAATAAATAAATCGCAAGTGCGCACTGAGATTAAAAAGTCGAGGCTGGTGTACACAAACATTCAAGACATGACACACAGGAGTTTTTGTTCGGCAGAGGCAACCACCCTGCTGGAAAGTCCATAGGAGGGTGAGTTAGCACACAGCTGCACTAGCTGGCCACTCGCCCATGGACCAAAACAGTTTTTGCCTGAGAAAAGGGATAATGGCCTGTGTGTTCACCTTAAAAGCAAAACCCACTGTATTGCTTGGGAGAGTCCCAACATACACATTCTTATGACGGACCTAGTGTGCAGTTTGAGTTCTCATAGGTGGAGAGTAAACGCCTAATGCAGATGCTATATATTTCCAGATCGGTCGTCTTAAATGGAGTGCCATTCTCCCGTTTGTAAGAGTAATGTTGATTGGTGGACTATTTCTGACGCAATGAGCTGATGGAGTGAGGGAAAGACAGCAGATGATATACCCTTTCGCTTTTTGCATGGAGGGAAGTTGTTCTGGTGATGCTCTTGTAGCGGGGACACGTAGCGGGAGCGAGTGCGCTCGTGCTTGTACGCAGAGAGTGAGGAACAAAGTCTCTACTCGATACTGCACTGAGAGAGCACCTCTTTCGCGAACAAATCGGAGTGATACTCTATACTGAGTCACTTGCGATTAAGCGTTTGTTCACTGTGTTGGCCACGACACTTACTGTGCGGTGTGAACACAGACAGAGTATTAGTTAGCGCCCGCGAGCGAACATTGAGTGGCATCATGGTGGACTGGTTATCTGACCGGTGTACCATGCCAATAGTTAGACTAGGGGTAGACAGAAGTCCCTGACTTCATCAAGGCGTAGTGAGAGTTCGATTGGCGAAGGTCAATCCAGATGGAAAGAGATAGATTTGTTATTTTTCAGTGGTGAACGATGCAGGCAGCAGTCATCGCAGCTCACGGTATTATGCGCTACAGCATAGGCGAGCCCCATCTTTCCCCCATTAGAAATAAAGTACTTCATTCAAGTCACACCATTACATTTCTCTTGCAACAGCCTCAACTGTACTTAGAAACATTCAATTGGATAATTACTCAAGTTGAGTAGGTGCGGCACTCAGCCATTCTGCCGAGTAAATAACATTCTTAAAGAAAAGAGATAAAAGAGCTTTCCCACACTTTGTATATAAATGTCATTAACAGGATTCCTATCCATAAGAGGTAACCTCCTATTCCGAAAAGAACACAGAAATTTGCGTATCAGTTTATAAATAAAAGTATCACTCGATTTTCTTAAATTTTGCAATAAATAATATTTTCTGTTCATTTAATGTTTTTCTAACGCTAATTAGCAATACTCCAGTACCCAAGTATCCCACTAGTTCCGTAAGAAAACAGAATAATTTTGTGCCTTTCCTTACAGCGGATGACTCCAAAAGATATTTATTGCTGAAAGTTTTTCAGGCATTTCTTTTTGGTACGTTAGGAGCGTCTGTCTGATTTATGTAGTAGTGTGTGGTGGAAATTGCTTCTTGCAGGAGCCAAAGGGTACTTTTCAGATCAATCCGTTGCGCAACTCGTCAACATAACACCCACACACTGCCACTAGCTTCGATAACATAGAACCAAAAGCTTATAAAATTGCTATTAAATTGTAATGCTACTCAAAAGTATCAGTCTGGCACTTGATTACAAATCAAAATTAATTTTAAATAAAGTTTTTATCTACTTTTATTTTGATGATAAACATTTCATGATCTCTATTAATGGCGGAATTACATATTCTTTCAACCGAAATTGGCGTTGGTCAATTTTGAATCACGAAAGAAAATAGATTTTAGGCAAACTGGTTTGGTGTATTATTACCCTGTATTATTCAATACGAAATGAAATACGTTTGAGTAGCAAACATCACAATAAAGATCAGGAAAGATGAAGGTAAATTTGTTAATTGCACAATCAACAATGCATACACATATTACTTCAGATTTATTACAAAAGAAACGCTCTTCAGCTATAAAGGGAACAAAACTGATACATAATTTGTGCCTGTGAAAGCTTGCTATTCCCGTCAGTCGGTCACAGATGTCTCTGGGTTGCCAACATCTCATCTCGTGTTTGTATTCTAAGCTGACGGTGTTCGGCAGTCTTGAATTTGAACTCGATGGCTCCTGTTAGTTAATCCGTCCATTCCTAGGGATGGTCTGACTAATGTCGTATTGTCTTTATTCCTATCGAAACCTAAATGTCGTAGAATTCTAGTCTACCGACAAGTACCATCTGAACATGTGACAGTTAATGACTGAATATAACTGGGAGTGCAGTATCAGAACTGGTGCTAATCAGGCTACCGTAATCGTTTAGTTGGCTACGTAACATAGCTTACGGTTTATTCACAGCTACTAACAGTTTTTTACTCTTTTTTTAAGTTTTTGTTCTACTGCTGTTTATATTAGTTCAGTTCACGCAACAGTTTGCACATTTTAATCGTTGCGCGCCACATCTAAGAGTAAAATCACAAGCTGCGTCACATGCAACCGACGCGCACGCGCGCCAAAGTAACTCGCCACCATCGATTGGCCACAACGTTTCTATAAAAAGCTTAGATTACATTCCTACACTTCAACACCAACTTTTTTCTCAGGATCCGAATAGCTGTTAGCCGTGTATCGCTGAAGTAGGCTATCCTCCGAAGTCACTCATACTTACGTCTCATACAGCGTACTCCTAACTGCACAATAGACAGTATGACACTAGGTTTATGTATGAGAAGTATTTACAAAATTTGTCGGCACTATTCGAACGACTCTAATTCAGCTGGGTAAATGTAGAGTAAAATACTTAGGGAATAAATTTAGCAAAAGCTTTACTGCACCTACAGCACAAAAGCATATTCCATGTGGTGTAAATTTCATGCCCCTTTAGCAAGCTATGGAGAAGCTGCATCAAATTTATGTGGTCTAGCGCCTGCCACGAAAGACATTTCTGAGTTTAATGAAACATCTTAATGTTGCTCACTGCCTAGCAATATTTTCGCCAGGTAAGCAACTCACACTTGCGGACATTAGTCTACATTAACAGACGCTCAACTCAGTCACTCCAGGTGGCCTTGGCGATCATTCATTTTGCAAAAACTTTTATTGCCTGCTTGTATGCAACTTTTACTTATAAACAACTATAAGCTGCAAGTATCCCTTTTCTGTCCCCTCTGAAAGCTTCCAGAGACAACGGTGTAACTTACGCAACGGCTGGCCTTTTTCCAAGCAATTACAACTACGACATCAATTACCGACTCACCACGCTAAACACAAACGTGGGTGCCCAATCCTGCGTTCTCGTGGGTGCCCTTGTAGACTTTCATCGTCACAGAGCTGTATGTTTGTCACACGAAGACACGAGAGGCGTTCAATAAGTAATGCAACACCTTTTTGTCTGAACGCAAGTTAGTTTTATTCAGGATTCCAATACAACATATTATCCTCCACTCTTCTGGCTGGAAAACCCTATTTTTGAATATAGTGCCCGTGCAATGCGATACCTTACAGGTACCACATGGTACCACTCTACGTCTTGCTCCATCAATAACCTCCCTATCAACCAAGTACTGCTTCCTTCACTACGCCAAACATATGGAAGTCGGACAGTGAAAGGTTTGGGCCGTGAGGTGGATGAGGGAGAACAGTCCAATTAACTTTTGTGAGCTCCCCTCGGGTGTTGAGACTTATGTGACGCTTTGTGTTGTCATAGGGAAGAAGTTTTTTCTCCTTTATTTTCATTTCCATTCCCCATCAGGGGGCGGGCTGGCAGCAGCATAAGCGCTGCTCTTCAGACAAGAGCCATAAATAGACACGAAGACATTTAAAAACGATATTAAGGAGATAACATGGCGGAATATAGAAACAAAAACAGGCGGAACACAAGCAAATCAGACACACAAAGCGGTGACTGTAAATCGGAGATAAAAATCTAAAAAAGTATGTTACACACAAAACACGCACTACATTAAAAGGCACCAGGCAAAATACGGCCAGAGCACAAAAGTCCGTAGAACGAGTAAAACAGCCACATGACGGGCGGCGTAGCAAGGAACTGTCATGGACAATAAACAAGTCGAGCACACAATTAAAACCCACATCACTGCATGACACTGTAGAAAGGCACCGAATCACAACACTAACGTAGTACAGTGATATCGAATAAAAACCTGGGAGGATCTGCATGGGAGGGGAGGGGGGACAAGGGAAATGGGAAGAAGGGGATGGAGGCGAGGAGGAGGGGAGAGAAAGGGGGCTGAGATGGGGGGCGCGCCGAAGGAGAGCTGGGAAGGGAAGGGATGGGAGAGGAAAACAGCCGAGGAGGGGGTGCAGGGACTCAGGGAGGGAAGGAGGAAAATCTGCTCTGGGAGAAGGAGGGGTGAGGAAAAAGGGGGCCCTTGGGAGGGGGGAACAAGGCTAGGTTATAGTTGGAGAGAAGGTATATATATCACGGCGAAGTTCATCATCCGGGAGGGGGAGGCGCTGGAAAGTGCCCTGCTGAAGGAGATGGAGGATGCGGAGGTGGAGAGAGGGAGGGATACAGCGATAGAGGCACAGCAATGGGCGGGGGGGGGGGTGGAGAGGAAGGAGGAAACCAGGGGGTGGGGGTGATCAAGCCTGCAGACAGTGTAAAGGATGCGGAGATGTTGGAGGCAAAGAGGAGGTGGGGGAAGGGGATGAGTTCATACAGGAGCCATGTGGGGAAGGAAGGTGGATACGGAAGGCAAGGCAGAGCACATGGCATTCGAGGATCTGGAGGGCCTTGTAAAAGTGGGTGGGTACAGAGATCCAGGCAATGCTGGCATAACAGAGGATAAGACGGATGAGGGATTTGTAGGTGTGGAGGATGGTGGAAGGATGCAATCCCCATATCTGGCCAGACAGGAGTTTCAGGAGGCAGAGGCTGGAATGGGCTTTCTGCTGGATGGTCAGGAGGTGAGGGGTCCAGGTGAGATGATGGTTGAGGGTGAGGCCAAGGTATCTCAGGGTGGGGGTGAGCTGGATGGGATGCCCATAAAGGGTGAGGTAGAAATCATGGAGACGGAAGGAGCAGGTGGTGCAGCCTATGATGATTACTGGGTTTTGGAGGGGTTGAGATGAAGGAACCACTGGTTACGCCAAGTGGTGAACTGGTCAAGGTGGGTTTGGAGCATGCATTGGGACCATTGAAGGGTAGGATAGAGAGCCAGGAAAGCGGTGTCATCAGCATACTGGAGAAGGTGGACAGGTGTGGATGACTTGTGCATATCAGCAATAGGCAAGAGATAAAGAAGAGGGGAGAGGACAGAGCCCTGGGGGACGCCAACCATGGGATAAAAGATACGGGAGTTGTTGTTGTGGAGGGTGACATAGGAAGGATGGCGTGAGAGGAAGGGAGCCCAGATGGACAAAATTGATAGGCAGGGCGTTGGTTTGGAGTTTAAAGAGGATACTGGGATGCCATATATGGTCACAGGCATTTTGGAGGTCAAGGGAAACGAAAATGGTGGAGCGACGGGAGTTAAGCTGGAGGGAGAGAAGGTGAAGGAGATTAAGGAGTTGGTCTTCAGCAGAGAAGGAGGGTCGGAAGCCACACCGGGTAAGGGGAAGGAGATGGTGTTGATTAAGGTGCTGATGAATACAGCGGGAGAGGATGGATTCGAAGACCTTACTGAAGATGGAGGTGAGGCAGACGGGACGATAGAAAGAGGCGACGGAAGGGAGTTTGTTGGGTTTGTGGAATAAGAGGACGTGGGAAGGGTAGAAGCCATTAGAGAGGATGGCATTATAGAGATGGGATGGGCAAGGACAGTCAGGAAGGAAAAGAGGCTTTCTCTAAGGTGGCAGTAGGTGACACAGTCAGGACCAGGGGCCGTGTTGTCTTTGGTCCGGAGGATAAGTTTAATGTCTTGTGATGTTGAGGTCGTCAGCAATCACACAGGTGGAGAAGGAGTGATGAATGTGGGAGATGAAGTCATAAGGAAGAGGAGCAGAGGAGTGGACATAAATGGTGGCACAGGTAATGGTGAGGGAGGTGAAGAAGATGCTGAGGATAAGGTGTTCTGTGGGGTCATTGAGCGGAGGTTGTAGCCGGATGGGGATATGCTTAAGGTGGCCAATTGCGACTCCACCCTGTGCATGAGGACCAGGAGCGTCAGTGTGGTGGAGGATTTAGGGAGAGGTGTGGATAGAATGGTGGGGCTGGAGAAAGGTTTCGTTCCAGAGAAAGGTGTCGACCTGGTGGTGGGAGATGGTGTGCCTGAGTAGGTATTTGTTGGTGTGGAAGGAGCGAATGTTATGGAAGAGGTTCAACACTCGTGCCACGCCATGACAGGAACAGAGGGGGGGAAGAGAGTGCAGGGAAGAGGCTTAAATGAGGGTGTCAAGGTGGGTGAAGGTGAAGTGGGCTTGGTTGTGGGAGTAGGTGGCAAATGGAGCGGGCAGCAACGGAGATTTGTTGGAAGGTGTGGGGGCGCTGAAAAGGGTGAATGTTTTGGAGTACAACGGTAAGGAACTGGATGATGTCCTCGGCTGTGGGTGGTGGATGGAGGGAATTGTTGGGGTGGACAGGGGGATCAACGGGACAGACAGGGACTGTAAGCTTGGGGGTGGCTGGAGGATATTTGGCTTTACACTTGTGGGAGTAGGTGGGATGGGGGCCATTGCAGGTATTACAGAAAGGAGGAGCAGCGAGGTTGGGGCAGTTTTTAAGAAAATGGGAGGCCTTGCAATGGGGACAGGTGGGGGGGGGGGGTTTCAGTTGGGGGTCAGGTGGTCAATGTACATGAGGCATCACTGGCAGCGGTAGGATTGGGGGAGGGATTTGGAGGATTCAACAGGGTGGCGACAGGGGTAAATCAGGGCACCCTGGGTGAGGAGATGGTCAATGGAGGGGGCAGACTCCGAGAAGACCCGCATGCGGTAGGTGGGACGAGAGCAGCACCCCCTGGAAAAGAAAGCCTGTCGACGTCACAAGATGGCTACACACATGGTCCCTTGTTCAACAGTTTCACGGAACAGTGCTTGTGAATAGTCGTTCGGCAAGTTTCGCGCCAGATTACTATTATAGTGAATGGTGTTCCTCCGTTAGTGTACATGATTTGGTTGTTTAGTTTCTGTGCACTAAACTGGTGATCTATTTTTCTTGCCGGTGAAAATTTCGTTGCCTGTGTGACTGCATGAATACAAGGTTGCTGAAATGGTGGACTAAAACATATGTAGAACATGTCTTTCATGGCAGTGTTAGTTTTTGAAATGACTCATACAACTGCTTATTACCAGTGCCCCTCTATACAGGGTGCTGTTATAATTCTAACACTATTTGCCCAATTTTCTTTCTTTTTTTAATTCACAGGTATATCATCCAATCAGGTTTTAAAATGGATTTTACTACATAAGGAATAAACAGCGGCAATAACAGTGTCCGTAAAATGTTAGCTGCCAGTGTGCTACTTTGCAAAATGCCGTCCACATTATTAGACCTGCGTCAAAGTGATACAATATTTAACTTAAAAAACAAAACAAAAACCCTAATAGAAAGTCCGCGAGAGCATATCACGGGTGGCTTTCAATCAAAATTTTTGTCATTAAAAATCGTCTTACACAGGAACTACAAAACGGAAGAATGGTGAATGGTGGTCAGCCATAAAAGATAAATATATACCTTTGCAGACGTTTAGATTGGCCTTTCCGAGATTTACAATTTGTACTACAGCACTTACAGTTTAGGAATAGTGTTGGAAAAGAGCACACTGGCGGCAAACACTTGCACTTTGTATAGCTGACGATCTTTGAACGGCTAACCAGACTGTCATCAAACAAGTCATGACAATCCCCATTACAGCAACTTTAAAATTAACTACAATGAAATGGGTCCATTCATTTGATAGTTTTGATGCCTCGGATAGTGAAAGTTATTACAGCCACTTTTTACGTCGGGGCTAAAAGGTATGCAGAAATAAGTCACAGACAAAAGAACTGGGTCATTTAAGAAAGGAAATCTTGTAATTCATGAGAGCGGTATGTCAGATTTCTTTACGAATTTTCCTCGTGCGGTTCCCTTAACAGTCTATTGCTGTGGCCAAACTGACTGCGAGCACCGGCACCAGACTGTGTGTGACGTCATTGAGCAGGTGCGCAGGCTTTCTTCTATAGGGGGTGCTGACCAGAGGCATTGTGGATATGGTGAGCAGAGCGGATTTCCAGGTCTGGATGGGAATTTAGTTCCGCCAACACCTCATCCTCTGTGATCACCGGGCCGATCTTGGTGATCACAGTGGTGTAGGTGGGGGGGGGGGGTGGCGTTGGGGAGGCTGGGGCTGAGGAGGAGTGAAAGAGGAGAGGAAGGGTGTCACAGATGCATGGGGGAGTTTACGGAGGAGGTCTGTGTGAAAGGTGGGGGACGGGGACTTGATAAGGACTGAGTCCCTGTGGGGAATGAGATGGGAGCACCATGTAAATACTTTCGTATCTCCATGGTGAGGGTACAGGCATCAAGGAACTATGGATCGGGATTTGTCACCACAAAGGTGTGGAGGGTGGGGTTTGGGGTATGGGTGGCTGGAGGAGGGGTGGTGTCCATGGAGACAACGGGAGGAGGGGAAGGGGGTGGTGACTTTTTGTGGGAAGTGGCGGGAGAGTCGGTAATGATGCGCTTTTGGGGTTTTTTGGAGACTGGAGGCTGGGAGGAGGGGAGAGGGATGGGAAGGAGAGGGAGGTGGCGGGTGGCAGATCCCGGTGGCGTAGTGGAGGTGCCGGGAGAAGCAGCCGGTTCAGTGGTGGCGATGGTGGCTCGGCATGATGTGATGTGTGTGGGGATGCAGATGATGAAGTGACTGGGGGCGGGGGTGAGAGAGGGGAAGCTAACCACCTGAGGGGTGGCAGCAGAGATGGCAACAGAGGCGTATGTGAGGGCCGGGGCAGTAGTGGGAGCTGTTGAGGGTGTGGAGGCTGGAGGAAGGGTGTAGAGGTGGGGGTACGCAGCAGGGGAGGAGATAGGGGGATGGGTAAGTGGGGGAAGGGGGTGAGGTGTAAGGAGGGAGGCGAGGGGCGGCACTCCAGGAAGTGACTGTGGAAGAGGGGGAGGGGGAGGTGTAGATGACAGTGGAGGTGGGAGTGCTCATGGCGGACGAAAGGCGATGGACGGACAGCAGGCGGCAGCGCGATGGACGGTGGCGGATGGACGGCTAGCAGGCGGCGGCGAGTCCCGAACGGTGGCGAGCAGGCAGGCAGGTAGGCGGGTGGACAGACGGCAACAGCAGAAGCAGGCGGCGGCGGCAGACAGACAGACAGACAGCAAACGTAACCGCAACAGCAACTAGCACTTCGAAGATGTAGATCAAACCCTGAGGGTAGCCCAGGCTCTGGAAGCTTGTGCCTTCCAAGGAGGGAATCCAACCCTCTAGATCAGGAAGAAGTTCGTTTGCATTTCTGTGGCGACGAACTCGCTGAAGTAATTTATATGCCCTCACAGCGCTGTAAGGGAGAACAGAAAACAGAACAAACGCTCAAGAGACCCAGACGACCGCCGCCTTGGCTTCACCGCCTGAAGGTGCGGCTTTGAACATTTTCCTCAGAGGAGAGCTGGTGTGGCCACTCCATTAATTGCGCTACTTTGTTGCGATGTTGTTGACAGCTCTCTGCATGGAACGCGCTTCTGTTACAGAGGCCATTTTGAAGCTACGTATACCGCCGCCACCTATCGGTTCTTCGTGAAATTATAGGGGCTGAAGCTGGGATATTCCGCGATATCCCACAACAAATCCGCATCTTTTCAACGAAAATTGGCCGAAAAAAAAATGTTTTGTATTACTTATTGAACGCCCTCGTAATTTGCGGCATCCCAATGACGCGTTCCCGTTTGTCGCAAGCTAAGTATTTACAGCCACAGGGTGACTCCCTCTACGTTTCCTGGTGCCTTAATCTCTATCTACATATACCTTCATATTCATGAGGAGTTTTCGTTTGTATCGAAATGTTCTTACCGAAACGTACGTCTTCAGTCAGTTATTGTGTTTTTCGTGTGCTCACACACGCATCCACGGAAGTACGTGCCCAATTGTGTTTTTTCATGGACGCGTCGTTTGACATGTGAAGGGGGCTGCAGGCTGCTGTCGGTTCCCCATTTGATGACGACATGGCTCACGTCACCGATATCGAGTCGAACACTGTACCACAACTACAGTTTGCCACCGCCAAGCAAAGCCTGAAGGCTGGGTCTATACCACACACAAAGGCCAAACACCAGGAGAAAAGTACGAAGACCTCCGGAGTCATCGAAAATATGCTTTACAAGAAATACGACGTATCAAACAACTGCTTTAGGAGGATATAGGCTATGAGTCTGAGGAATTATCGTTGTCTCACTCAAACTGCCGAGCGACAGCAACAGATCTTCCTAGGATAGTAAATACGGACGGTGATTCTGTGGAATGCCAACCTATTGTTGACACGGTGGGTAATGAGGCGTTCCAGCCAGTTCAGCGCCGGAAGGTCTTTCACCGCAGTGCTGTTTAAGTACTGGAACGAGCTGCGCAACCGACCCTTGTCACTACAGACGGGTATGACACCCTCGCTGGAGCGTCGGCGCAGGAGCTTACAACTGCCGACCCGCCACACCCACCTCCGTCGGTCCCAGAGGTGCCGAAGACACCACCTATAGTGATTTACAATTGTGCCAACCATGATAAACTATGCCACGCCCTTAAGGAATATATTTCTGGTGGTTTGCGAGCTGCATACAAGGAGGATGGTGTAAAATTCTACGTTGACACCCTCTAGGATTACCAGAAGGTGTTCCGCTCTTGTAAAAATAAGCAGTTACCATTTCACACGTACCAGGATGTCAGGGAAGGGTTATGATGGTGGTGGTCAAAGATTTGCCACCTTCGGTCACTGGGGAGGACGTGCACAAAGTCCTACAAGAACAAGGCTGTACCATAAATGATGTACTTCACTTCAAGCATAAGAAGCAGGGAAAGATCCACCAACTGCCGTTGTACGCTGTGACACTACCAAAAGGGGGATAGATCTAATACCATCTTTGGAGACCGCCGTATTCTGACGAACGAAAGTGCGGGTGGAAGGTTCCCGCAACGAACCGTCCCAGTGTAAACGTCAACGTTGGACACACACATCTAATTATTGTTCGCTACCGGTACATAGTATTAAATGAGGCGCCATGCACCCCAGTACTGAATACTGACTACCTCCAGGCTCGCTTCCTAAATGTGTGGGTTGCCAGGCCCGCATGTAGCTTCTTGGAAGGGCTGAAGCGAACTTCAGAAAGCTCCCAAGAAGTTCCGCCCATCAGCCTCACGACTTGTACGACCACAGAGGGAACCTCCAACTGTTCTTGATGGTGTGGAACTAGTAATGGCTGACGCTGGCCTTGCTGCTCAAAGCCCCCCCCCCCCCCCCCACCGCCACTACGGGACTAGATGTGGACTGCTTCTACAACACGGGAGGGAGGGACGACTGCCTGTTTCATCACTGCAGGGTGTACAGCGTTACACTGGTCGTGCAACAACGAGGGCGTATCAGGACAAAGATGCGGATGCTGCCCTTATGGAGGTGGCAACCGTTCTCAAATTTCTTAGCAGCCAGAACTTTCTACACATAAACGTCTGTACGTCCTGCTTCAAAGTTTCTGTACAATTGCCGCACTCTGCTGGCACACATTACAGTCACGTCATCTAGGCTAAATGAAATCGACATGAGGAAATCGAATGACAGCACGCAGTTCACACTTCGGGGTAGACTTCGGGGTAGACTGTATTGTCCTAGACATCTTTCTGTGCGTTAATCAAATGAAATTATATGGTTCCACTTCACACTTGAGGGGAGACTGTATTGTTCTAGACATCTTTCTGTGCTTTAATCAAATGAAATTATATGGTTCCAGAGACCTTTTCAAGTCTCAAACATCTATGGCTTCAATCTGCGTATATACAACATCTTTACGGGCTCATTGTGCCCTCAGAACTAAAAAGTGCGACGTGATGCGTGCGACGCGCCTGCCAGAGACACTGTGCTACATTTCTACCCAAATCTTCAACGGATGTACAACTGTGGTTTCGATTTTGCGACCGATCGAATCTCGAGGGAAAAAAATCATCGTCTAAACACAGCGAGCAGTATCCTAATTCTAAGGACAGAGGAAACGGAAAGATGTGTTGTAACTCCACTTACGCTTCAGCGAATCGTTCCTACATCAGTTTCTTCACACTAGGTAGTGATCTGCATGAGGGCTTTGGCACAGCGATATTTCTGTATCGTATGGCACTGTATCGACGACGCTGTAGAGCAGGGGTCGGCAGGTAACTGTAGATGGTTTCCAGATACTTTTAAAAACTTTAATCGAGGTAAAAAATTAATATTTCTTTCTATGGAAAGTATAGTTACTGCTCACCATACAGAGGAGATGGTGAGTAGCAGATAGACGCAACAAAAAGACTGTCAGAAAGTGAGCTTTCGGCCAACAAGCACTTCGTCGGAAATAAACACACACACACACACACACACACACACACACACACGCTCACGTAAAGGCAACTCACACGCACATGATCACAGTCTCTGCCTGCTGAGGCCAGACTCCTGTAGGGTAACATGTGAGGAGAAATGCCTGAAACAGGCCGCTGCCTCACATATTTATTCTAATGCTTCTAATATATATCACAACATTTCCACGTTTTTAATTTTTGAAATGTTCTTCCGTTGGTGGCGGCAGAAATGTATGAAAGGGCCAAGCCCCAGGTTCAACATCACATGTGGTTGACATCATCTAGATTTCGTGAAAACATTTAAGGTTTTCCTTTACAGTGGAACGAAGTGAAAAGCCAGTTAACAACAAGCGATAATCACAGACCGCCAGAAAAGCTTAAAAAATTGCTTTGAAAATTATAGCTTAAAAAAATTGCAACAAGGTCAACATTCGTAATCACAGAGCGCTAGAAGGCTTAGAAGGTACTTTAAAATTCTCTCATGAAAAAAATTTACAATAAGATCGAAATCAATAATCGCCATGCGCCAGAAGGCTCAGAAATTGTCTTGGCGTTTTTTAAGTGGTTTAAGCAAGGTCAAAATCAATACAGAGCCCCAGAAAGCGTAAAAATATTCCCTTTGAAAAATTGAAAAAGACTTTAACAGAAATATATCAAGTTATTGTAGAATTCTTCCAAAACAATTTAAGAGCGTAAGTGTCGTGCCTCAAAAGAACTAGGTCACGTTGGTGGTACCACGAGCATAACAAATGTAAAAACAGTGACAGCAAGCAGGCCTATAGGGGCTTAAACGTTTGGAAAATTGGGAACAATACTATATTTACACTGCTAACCATTAAAATTGCTACACCACGAAGATGTCGTGCTACAGACGCGAAATTTAACCGACAGGAAGAAGATGCTGTGACATGCAAATGATTAGCTTTTCGGAGCATTCACACAAGGTTGGCGCCGGTGGCGACACCTACAACGTGCTGACATGAGGAAAGTTTCCAACCGATTTCTCATACACAAACAGCAGTTGACCGGCGTTGCCTGGTGAAACGTTGTTGTGATGCCTCGTGTAAGGAGGAGAAATGCGTACCATCACGTTTCCAACTTTGATAAAGGTCAGATTGTAGCCTATCGCGATTGCAGTTTATCGTATCGCGACATTACTGCTCGCGTTGTTCGAGATCCAATGACTGTTAGCGGAATATGGAATCGGTGGGTTCAGGAGGGTAATACGGAACGCCGTGCTGGATCCCAACGGCCTCGTATCACTAGTAGTCGAGATGACAGGCACCTTATCCGCACGGCTGTAACGGATCGTGCAGCCACGTCTCGATCCCTGAGTCAACAGATGGTGACGTTTGCAAGACAACAACCATCCGCACGAACGGTTCGATGACGTTTACAGCAGCATGGACTATCAGCTCGGAGACCATGGCTGCGGTTACCCTTGACGCTGCGTCACAAACAGGAGCATCTGCGATAGTGTACTCAGCGACGAACCTGGGTGCACGAATGGCAAAACGTCATTTTTTCGGATGAATCCATGTCTGTTTTACAGCATCATGATGGTCGCATCCGTGTTTGGTGACATCGCGGTGAACGCTCATTGGAAGTGTGTATTCGTCATCGCCATACTGGCGTATCACCCAGCGTGATGGTATGGGGTGCCATTGGTTACACGTCTCGGTCACCTCTTGTTCGCATTGACGGCACTTTGAACAGTGGAAGCTACATTTCAGATGTGTTACGACCCGTGGCTCTACCCTTCATTCGATCCCTGCGAGACCCTAAATTTCAGCAGGATAATGCACGACCGCATGTTGCAGGTCCTGTACGGGCCTTTCTGGAAACAGAACATGTTCGACTGCTGCCCTGGCCAGCACATTCTCCAGATCTCTCACCAATTGAAAACGTCTGGTCAATGGTGGCCGAGCAACTGGCTCGTCACAATACGCCAGTCACTACTCTTGATGAACTGTGGTATCGTGTTGAAGCTGCATGGGCAGCTGTACATGTACACGCCATCCAAGCTCTGACTCAATGCCCAGGCGTATCAAGGCCGTTATTACGGCCAGAGGTGGTTGTTCTGGGTACTGATTTCTCAGGATCTATGCACCCAAACTGCGTGAAAATGTAATCACATGTCAGTTGTGATATAATATATTTGTCCAACGTATACCCGTTTATCAGCTGCATTTCTTCTTGGTGTAGCAAATGTAATGGCCATATTTGCAATAGAGTAACTTGATGAAGTTTAGTAACTGTCTGATGGATTGAAACCTTCCTATTTGACCGAAACAATTTTGAGGCTTGATTCCGGGAGGGGAAGGCAGGCAAGGGCAAATTTAACGAGGAGTGGAAAATTAAGAAGATACCCGGGACAGAGCGTTGCAATAAGCATATGCATTTAAGTAAGCCACGACCCGAAACCACAACTCGGCACGGAATAGCGATCCCGATGATGTCCTGGTACCGGCCTCCGTCCAGAACCGCGCCCGCTTCCTCTACCGTCGTCAAGTCGGCCGGCTGGTCGGGCACACCGGAACAACCAGAAGTACAGTCAGCACACGATATGGCTAACTAGCCCAGCCTACAAAACTGACAACCTGATATTAGTGATAGAACAACTTAGACAGCAACCACGTGAAACGCAAGAATAATTCACCACTTGAATCTTCTGCAAATCTGTTCCCTTTTAAAAAAACGACAAACACTTAAATACGATTATACCACTTAAGGCCAAGAAATAATCAAAGATAACTGCAATAAAACTATTAATTGTTTCCACAACTCTGAATATACAGGGTGTTTCGGGAGAAAAGTTCAATATTTAAAACAGTGATAGTATAAGTAACTCTGAACAAATATGAACGCCGGCCGCTGTGGCCGAGCGATTCTAGGCGCTTCAGTCCGGAACCGCGTTGTTGCTACGGTCGCAGGTTCGAATCCTGCCTCGGGCATGGATGTGTGTGATGTCCTTAGGTTAGTTAGGTTTAAGTAGTTCTAAGTCTAGGGGACTGATGGCCTCAAATGTTAAGTCCCAGAGTGCTTAGAGCCATTTTGTTATATGAACGTAAGTCCACAAATGCTTCGTTAGGGAGGTATGGGTAATGAAAGGAACATTAATTCTGCAAAACTGATGTGCACAACGTGAACGTATACGCAATACAACTGGACTGTAGCGTTAAAAATGGTTCAAATGGCTCTGAGCACTATGGGGCTCAACATCTGAGGTCATCAGTCCCCTAGAACTTAGAACTACTCAAACATAAAATAGTCGTTGAGTGACTGTAGGTGGATACAAGATGACTTCGACAGGATTTGTGATTGGTGTAAAGAATGGCAGCTAACTCTAAATTAACTCTAAATATAGATAAATGTAAATTAATGGAGATGAATAGGAAAAAATAATCCTGTAATGTTTGAATACTCCATTACTAGTGTAGCGCCTGACACAGTCACGTCGATTAACGTGTAATGGCAATTGTGGGGAAGGCGGATAGTCGTCTTCGGTTCATTGGTAGAATTTTGGGAAGATGTGGTTCATCTGTAAAGGAGACCGCTTATAAAACACTGATATGACCTATTCTTGAGTACTGCTCGAGCGTTTGGGATCCCTATCAGGTCGAATTGAGGGAGGACATAGAAGCAATTCAGAGGCGGGCTGCTATACAGGGCGTTTCAAAAAGAAAGAGCAGATTTCAAACATTTATTTCTCAAAAACTACAAATGATAGAAACACAATTCAAACGTTTCTTGTCAGAGAAAGGTTCAAAGTTTTTCAATGGTCCGCGCAGAAGTTCCATGCAAATCCGCAGTGGCGCTGGCGTTTGTTTGTAGGAAAATGGCGACGACACCACAGGAACGATCATTTTGTGTGCTGCAATTTGCAAAGTTAGAGTCCATTGTTGGTGTGCAACGTGCATTCCGCCGTCAATTCAACAAACAGCCGCCTCGTCATAAGCAAATTTATGAGTGGCATCACAGATTCGTAGAAGATGGTTGCATCTGCAAGCGAAAAAGCACGGGTCGTCCACGCACATCGGATGAAAATGTCGAGCGTGTCCGTGCAGCTTACGAAAGGAGCCCTAGAAAATCCACGACACGGGCAAGTCACGAACTAAACATGTCTAAAACAACGGTATGGCGCGTTCTGAGTAAGCGTCTGCACATGAAGCCGTACAAACTGCAGTTATTGCAAGCATTGCGTCCTGACGACCACAACAAAAGGTTCGAATTTTCAACTGCAATTCTACAGGACATGGAAGAGGACAATTTTGCCGAACGATTAATTTTTTCAGATGAATCAACGTTTCACATTTCTGGTAAAGTTAATCGGCATAACGTACGAATTTGGGCGAGTGAAACTCCGAGGGACGTTATTCAACATGAAAGAGACTCACCAAAGGTTAACGTCTTTTGTGCAATTTCGGTAAACAAAGTTTATGGACCTTTCTTTTTCATGGAGAAAACTATCACAGGAACCATTTACCTGGACATGTTAGAAAACTGGCTATTTCCTCAACTTCAGGAAGATTCAAATCACTTCATCTTCATGCAAGATGGCGCCCCACCACACTTCTCTGAACCTGTACGACGGTACCTAAATAACACCATTCCAGGACGGTGGATTGGAAGAGCAGGAGCACAAGATCAATGTCATCGTCTGTGGCCTCCCAGGTCACCAGACCTTACTCCCTGCGATTTTTATTTGTGGGGGTACATAAAGGACTGTGTTTATGTCCCACCTATGCCCGCTACTCTTCAAGAGGTACGACATCGAATTGTTGCGGCCGTGAATTCGGTAACTAAAGACCAGTTGCGTCGTGTGTGGCAAGAAATGAGATACCGGTTTGATATTTGTCGTGTAACAAATGGTGCTCATATTGAGGTACAGTTTTGATATTTGTTGTGTAACATTTGGTACTCATATTGAGTGAAGGACCGTTGGAATTGTGTTTCTATCATTTGTAGTTTTTGAGAAATAAATGTTTGAAATCTGCTCTTTCTTTTTGAAACGCCCTGTATTTGTTACTGGTAGGTTCGATCGTCACGCGAGTGTTACGGAAATGCTTCAGGAACTCGGGTGGGAATCTCTAGAGGAAAGGGGGCGTTCTTTTCGTGAATCGCTACTGAGGAAATTTAGAGAACCAGCATTTGAGGCTGACTGCAGTACAATTTTACTACCGCCAACTTACATTTCGCGGAAAGACCACGAAGATATAAGAGAGATTAGGGCTCGTAGAGAGGCATATAGGCAGTCATTTTTCCCTCGTTCTGTTTGGGAGTGTGACAGGGAGAGAAGATGCTAGTTGTGGTACGAGGTACCCACCGCCAAGGACCGTATGGTGGATTGCGGAATATGTATGTAGATGTAAAATGTAGAACCTAAGGACATCAAACACATCCATGCCCGAGGCAGGATTCGAACCTGCGACCGTAGCGGTCGCATGGTTCCAGATTGAAGCGCCTAGAACCGCACGGCCACGGGGTCCGGCCCGTAACGCTATTTTCTTGTAAACAATGCACGGGTACATGCCATGTTTACGCTATGCAACCTACCAATTATTATGATCATGTGACGTACGTAGTACAATCACCCGTTGTTTGCGCAGTTGTGCCGTGTAAGCAGCATTGTGTAGTGTACCGGCGACGGATAAGTTAGCTGTGTAGTGTATGGTGTTAGCTGTTCGTACAAGCGCTGCTAACAATTCCACACGTCTACGGTAATGAGGATTACGTAGATATGGTGTATGTTTATGGTTTCTGCGACGGTAGTGCTACCGCTGCAAGAGAAGAATACCACAGGCGTTCTCCGACTCGACGATTACATGATCGCAGGGTGTTTATCAAAGTGCTTATCACTTTGCGTGCAACAGGCCCTCTTCCAAGTAGACATTTTTCGTCCGAACGTGCACGTCAACAAACTTTGCAAGAACAGGAAGAAATTATCGCAAGTGTTGAGCGAAGTCCCAGTAAGAGCATACGAAGAATGTCCCTGCGTATGAATGTCCCACAGACAAGTGTATGGGAAACATTACATGCGGGAAACCTGTATCCATTTCACATACAGCGTGTCCAAAATCTCCACGTTGGCGACAATGCCCAACGACTTCATTTCTGTCGCTGGGTAACTGAGAATAGTCATTTGCTTCCATACATACTATTCACTGACGAAGCCCAGTTTTCACGACATGGAATAAACAACACACGCAATAATGGTCACGGGAAAGTACACACGCTTCAGTGGACAGCAATTTCCAAGTTCGTTTTGCCGTAAATGTATGGTGCGGCATGATCGATAACCTTTTGATAGGTCCATTTATTATCAACTAGCGAGTGAAGGGAGAGAGGTACCTGCATTTTTTGGAACTTTCATTTGTGGAACTATTGGAAGAAGTTCCTTTAGCCAAGCGAACTGGAATGTGCTTTCAACATGACGGTGCCCCTCCACATGTTACCTTACCTGTGAGGGACCATCTCAACCGCACCTACCCTACCCTGGATTGAAATATTAGGGCCCAAAGTGTCTTGTGCCTCTTGGAAACAGATGCACAACTTGTTTGCTAGTCTGCCTGTTACTGATAAAGCCACATCAATTGTTTTGTTGTGGATAGAGCTATGGACAGACTGCAACACACTAACTGTAGTTTTCTATCTTCTGTGACGCAGTGTTGATGATGAAGATATATCATATTGTAATTGACTATAGTCACTGTTTCAAGAATTTCCTTTCTCTACACCCTACTGTGGCGTGAACATGTTCACTTTCTCCACAAACTGTTGTGCTTTCTCATGTGTACTGTTATCCTCTCCTATGCCCTGACGTGTGACAAATGTAGTAATATGCCTGCGTGAAATGCCATATCCACCCTTAAGATTGTCGATAAAAGAAATCGAAGATTTGAAGTTGTTTCAGGCAACCATTTTAGACGTTTCTAGTACCCACATTTGCAGGTGTCAATAGTGTTCATCCATACGACCTTCCTGTATCAAATTTCGACATTACATGCTCTTCTGAGTTTTTAATTGCGATAGTCTGTTACTTCTGAAACGAGCTCCTGGTCGCCTTTTACTAGACACGTAATTTAGAATTATCCTGGAATCAACTTTACTTTTCATGCACTTATAGCGCCTCATTGGTTCGCTATAGGAATTGAAGCCACGATTGTAACAGTGTTCATAAGCTTTCTCTATTACGTTGTCGTCAGTATTTTCTAGTATATTGAGCCTTGACTGTTTGTGTGGGGATGGTTCGCTTTGGCGTTCAGTGGACTGTTCCTGTTGCTCTGAAGATGAACGTCGTGTACTACTTTAACATCCACCTTCCGGTTCAGGTTCTGCCTGACTTCAAAAACAGTATATACAGGGTGTTACAAAAAGGTACGGCCAAACTTTCCTCACACACAAAGAAAGAAAATATGTTACGTGGACTTGTGTCTGGAAACCCTTACTTTCCATGTTAGAGCTCATTTTATTACTTCTCTTCAAATCACATTAACCATGGAATGGAAACACACAGCAACAGAATGTACCAGCGTGACTTCAAACACTTTGTTACAGGAAATGTTCAAAATATCCTCCGTTAGCGAGGATACATGCATCCACCCTCCGTCGCATGGAATTCCTGATGCGCTGATGCAGCCCTGGAGAATGGCATATTGTATCACAGCCGTCCACAATACGAGCACGAAGGCTTTCTACATTTTGTACCGGGGTTGCGTAGACAAGAGCTTTCAAATGCCCCCATAAATGAGGGTTGAGGTCAGGAGAGCGTGGAGGCCATGGAATTGGTCCGCCTCTACCAATCCATCGGTCACCGAATCTGTTGTTGAGAAGCGTACGAACACTTCGACTGAAATGTGCAGGAGCTCCATCGTGCATGAACCACATGTTGTGTCGTGCTTGTAAAGGCACATGTTCTAGCAGCACAGGTAGAGTATCCCGTATGAAATCATGTTAACGTGCTCCATTGAGCGTAGGTGGAAGAAACTAAAATGAGCTCTAACATCTTTTCTTTATTTGTGTGTGAGGAACGTTTCCTGAAAGTTTGGCCGTACCTTTTTGTAACACCCTGTATATATACAGCGTAACGTCATGTATTTCTGTGTCATCTCACGACATTCCTGAATTATTATGTTGCATAATATATCTTCGAAATCACTGTCCTCGACCCCGATTTCATTTCGATATTCAGCACGTCGCAACTCTGTCCCTAATATTTGGACTACATATGTAGGATTAATTCTCTTCGTGATTGTACAGTGTTTACACGGTAACAAACATGTGGACACTCCAAGAGCACATTCGTACCGCAGCTATACCATCCACGCAACTCGAGCACGTACTGCTACCGTCTAATGGCGCTAGCAGGCGAGTGCGGAGTTTTGCATGAAAATGAAACAGACCACTGTTGCTTTTATGATCGAGCATTAGTCTAAGCCCATGAACCATCGACCTTGGTTAGGAGGCTTGCGTGCCTCAACGATACAGATAACCGTACCGTAGGTGCAACCACAACGGAGCTGTATCTGTTGAGAGGCCAGACAAACGTGTGGTTCCTGAAGAGGGGCGACAGCATTTTCAGTAGCTACAGGAGCAACAGTCTGGATGATTGACTGATCTGGCCTTGTAGCAACAACCGAAACGGCCTTCCTGTGTTGGTACTGCGAATGGCTGAAAGCAAGGGGAAACTACAGCCGTAATTTTTTCCGAGGGCATGCAGCTTTAGTGTATCGTTAAATGATAATGGCATCCTCTTGGGTGAAATATTCTGGAGGTAAAATAGTCCACAGATAGGATCTCTGGGCGGAGACTACCCAGGAGAACGTCTTTATCAGGAGAAACAAGACTGGCGTTCTATGGATCGGAGCGTGGAATGTCACATCCCTTAATCGGGCGGGTAGGTTAGAAAATTTAGAAAAGAAAATGGATAGATTACAGTCAGATATAGGGGGAATTAATAATGTTCGGTGGCAGGAGGAAGAGGACTTCTGGTCAGGTGAATACTGGGTTAAAAATACAAAATTAAGAAGGGGTAATGCAGGAGCAGGTTTAATAATGAGTAAAAAAAATAGGAACGTGGATAAGCTACTACGAACAGCATAGTGAACACAGTATTGTAGCCAAGACAGACGCGAAGCCCACATAAATCACAGTAGTACGAGTTTATATGCCAACTAGGTCTGCAGATGAGGAGATTGAGAAAATGTATGATGAGATAAAATAAATTATTCAGATAGTTAAGGGAGCCGAAAATTTTATAGTTTTGGGGGACCGGGATTCAGTAGTAGGAAAAGGACGAGAAGGAAAAGTAGTAGATGAATATGGACTGAGGGAAAGGAATGAAAGAGGAAGCCACCTGGTAGAATTTTGCTCCGAGCATAATTTAATCATAGCCAACACTTGGGTAAAGAATCTTGAGAGAAGGCTGTATACTTGGAAGAGACTGGAGATACTGGAAGGTTTCAGATTGATTATATAATGGTTAGACAGAGATTTCGGAACCAGATTTTAAATTGTTAGACACTTCCAGGCACAAATGTGGACTCTGACCACAATTTATTGGTTATGAATAGCAGATTAAGATGAAGAAACTGAAAAAGAGGCAGGAATTTAAGGAGATTGGGACCTGGATAAACTGAAAGAACCTGAGGTTGTAGAGGGTTTCAGAGGGAGTATTATGGGAACGATTGCCAAGAACAGGGGAAAGGAATACAATAGAAGAAGAATGGGTAGCTTTGAGAGATGAAATACTGAAGGCAGCAGGGGATCAAGTAGATAGAAAGACGAGGGCTAGTAGAAAACCTTGGGTAACCCAACTGATATTGAATTTAATCGATGAAAGGAGAAAATATAAAAGTGCAACAAATAAAGTGGGCGAAAGGGAATACAAATGTCTAAAAAATGAAATAGACAGGAAGTGCAAAATGGCTAACAAATATGGCTGAAGGACAAATGTAGAGATGTAGAAGTATACGAGGGGCGTATGAAAAGTCCGTGCAAAGTCCGAGAGATGGCACCACCGGCGCGTATCGAGGTCATGTTTAGTTAGTAGCATCTTTGGAAAGAACGCACCCCAAGTTTCAGCGATACTGGTCTATTTCTTTGTGTTTGGCATTCGTGTGAATTAAGGAAGTCGAGTGATTGTCAAAAAATGGACGAAAAAGAATTTCGTGTGGTGATTAAACATTACTTTATGAAAGGCAAAACGCCTCAGGAGACTAAAGAGAAGCGTGATAAGCATTACAGTGACTCTGCACCTTCGATTAGAGCAGTTTATAAGTGGTTTCAAAATGTTCGGAGTGGACATATGGACACAAGTGATACTGAACGTTCTGGACGCCCTGTGGAGGTTATGACTCCAGAAATCATTGATAAAATCCATGATATGGTGATGGATGACAGAAGAGTTAAGGTGCATGAGATTGCAAATGCTGTGGGCATCTCGAATGAATGGCTACATAATATTTTGCATAAATATTTGGACATGAGAAAGCTATCCGGAATATGGGTTCCGCGATTGCTCACATTTGACCAAAAACGGAATCGTGTGAAGTGTTGCAAGGATGGTTTGCAGCTGTTCAGGAAGAATCCGCAAGACTTTAAGCGTCGTTTTTCACTGTGGATGAAACATGGATACATTACTATATTCCTGAGACCAAACAACAATCTAAACAATGGATTACCAAGGGAGAATATGCACAAAAAAAGGCGAAGACCATTCCTTCGGCCAGAAAGCTTATGGCCACTGTCTCTCGGATTTGCAAGGGATAATCCTCATCGACTATCTGGAAAATGGTAAACCGATTACAGGTGCATATTATTCATCGTTACTGGACCGTTTTAAAACCGAGCTGCAAGAAAATCGCCGGCGATTGGACCGCCAAAAAGTCCTTTTCCATCACGACAATGCACCAGCACACACCTCAGCATTTGTGGTCGCAAAATTAATGGGTATAGGATTCCAACTCGTTTCGCATCCCCTTTGTTCTCCAGACTTGGCTCCCTTGGACTACTATTTATTCCCCAATTTGAAGAAATAGCTGTTGGGACAAGATTGAATTCAAACGAGGAAGTGATTGCAGCAACTAATAGCTACTTTGTAGACTTGGACAATTCCTATTATTCGGAAGGGATCAACAAATTAGAACAGCATTGGATGAAGTGTATAAGTCTAAAAGGAGACTATGTCGAAAAACAAAAAAAGGTTTACCACAAACACGTAAGTAGTTTTTATTTTTGCACGGACTTTTCAAACGCCCCTCGTATATCACTAGGGTTAAGATAGATACTGCCTACAGGAAAATTAAGGAGACGTTTGGAGAAAAGAGAACCACCTGTATGAATATCAAAAGCTCACATGGGAAACCAGTCCTAAGCATCGAAGGGAAAGCAAAAAGGTGGGAGTATATAGAGGTTCTATACAAGGGAGATGCCTTTGAGGGCAGTATTACAGAAATGGAAGAGGACGTAGAGGAAGAAGAGAAGGGACGTATGATGCTGGGGGAAGAATTTGACGAAGCACTGAAAGACCTAAGTCGAAACAAGGTTCAGGGAGTAAACATTCCGTAAGAGCTACTGTTCGCCTTGCGAGAGCCAGCTCTAACAAAACTCTTCCATCTGGTGAGCAAGATATTGGAGACAGGAGAAATGCCCTTAGACTTCAGGAAGAATGTAATAATTTCTATTCCAAAGAAAGCACATGCAGACAAATGTGAAAATTACCGAATTATCAGTTTAATAAGCCACGACTGCAAAATACTAACACGAATCCTTTACAGAGGAATGGAAAAAAACTCGAAGAAGCTGACCTCGGGGAAGATCAGTCTGGATTCAGGAGAAATGTAGGAACACGCGAGGCAACACTGACCCTCGACATCTCATAGAAGATAGGTTGAGGAAACGTAAACCTACGTTTATAGCGTTTGTAGACCTAGAGGAAGCTTTTGGCAATGTTGACTGGTTTACTCTCTTTCAAATTGTAAGGGTGGCAAGGGTAAAATATAGGGAGCGAAAGGTTGTTTACAGTTTGTACAGATACCAGAAGGCAGTTATAAGAGTCGACGGGCACGAAACGGAAGCAGAGTTGAGAAGGGACTGAGACACAGTTGTAGCCTATACTCGATATTATTCAATCTGTATGTTGAGCAAGCAGTAAAGGAAGCCAAAATAAATTTGTAATAGTAATTAAATTCCAGGGAGAAGAAATAAATATTTTGAGGTTTGCTGATGACACTGCAATTTTGTCACAGACAGCGAAGGACTTGGAAGAGCAGTTGAACAGAATGGACAGTGTATTGAAAGTAGGATATAAGACGAACATCAGCAAAAGCAAAATGAGGAGAATGGATTGTAGTCGAATTGAATCAGGTGACGCCGAGGGAATTAATTAGAAAATGGGACACTTAAAGTAGTAAATGAGTTTTGTTTTTTTGGAAGCAAAATAACTGATGATGACCGAAGTAGGGAGGACATAATATGTAGACTGGCAATGGTAAGAAAAGCGTTTCTGAAGAAGAGAAATTTGTGAACATCTAATATAGATTTGTCAGAAAGTCCTTTCTGAAAGTGTTTGTATAGAGTGTAGCCATGTATGGAAGTAAAACATGGACGATAAACAGTTAAGACAAGACGAGAATAGAAGCTTTTGGAATGTGATGCTACAGAAGAATGCTGAAGATTATATATAGGTTCTTGAATATCTGCGTATTACTAGACACAGTTTTTATCAGGGTCTACATTAGAGTTGTTCAGCACATGCTGATAGTCCGTTTATCTGCGTAGTTTAGTTTTCCACGGTCTTTGGTATAGACAGGGACTGCGATTGTTGTGTGCGGATGCAAGCCGAGTTGGTGACACTTCGCTCTCAGCTTCAGGCTGTGATGGCTTCGGTTACACAGCTTGAGGCTGCAGTTGATGGGAACCACTGTTGTGGGCCGGCCGTGGGGACCCAACGGACGTCCAGTGCGTCAGAGTCCTCTGATCGGTCCTCACTGGTGGCCAACCCAGTTACTGCTCGCAATGAGGCTGACCCCTCACCTGTGGTCGAATGGGAGGTCGCCCCAGGGCGAAGCAGGCGGCGAAAGACTTCCCAGGCGGCTGCTCGTAAGGCCTCTCCGGTTTGTCTGACAAACTGGTTCCAGGTGCTGTTTGTGGATAACTCTGTCGCTGAGCCAGATGCTGTATCCTGTCCTGTTTCAGAGGAAACCACTCAGCCTGCAAGATCCGTGCAATCGCAGAGGGTGGGGCTATTGGTAGTTGGGAGCTCCAACGTTAGGCGCGTTATGGGGCCCCTTAGGGACTTGGCTGACAAGGAGGGTAAGAAAACCAATGTACACTCCGTGTGCATACCGGGTGGAGTCATTCCAGATGTGGAAAGTGTCTTCCCAGATGCCATGAAGAGCACAGGGTGCAGCCAACTGCGGGTGGTTGCTCACGTTGGTACCAATGATGTGTGTCGCTTTGGATCAGAAGAGATTCTCTCTGGTTTCGAGTGGCTAACAGAAGTGGTAAAGGCGGCCAGTCTTGCTTGCAAGAAGAAAGCAGAGCTGACCATTTGCAGCATAGTCGACAGGACCGATTGCGGACCTATGGTACGGAGCCAAGTGGAGGGTCTGAATCAGAGGCTCAGACGGTTCTGCGACCACGTAGGCTGCAGATTCCTCGACTTGCGCCAAAGGGTGGTTGGGTTTCGCGTTCCGCTGAATAGGTCAGGTGTCCACTATACGCAGGAGGCGGCTACACAGGTAGCAGGGGCTGTGTGGCGTGGACTGGGCGGTTCTTTAGGTTAGAGGGTCTCGGGGAAACACAAGATGGGCTTCAGTCACAAAGGGTGCAGGCTGAACACAGGAAGAACATAGATACAGGAACCATTGGTATAACAGTTGCAAATTGTCGTAGCTGTGTTGGGAAAGTACCAGAGCTCCAAGCGCTAATAGAAAGCACTGATGCTCAAATCGTTATAGGCACTGAAAGCTGGCTAAAGCCGGATATAAGCTCAGCCGAAATTTTTGCGAAGAACCTAACGGTGTTCCGAAAACACGGTTGGCGGTGACATGTTTGTTGCCGTTAGAAGTAGTTTAACTTGTCGCGAAATTGAAGTAGATTCTTCCTGTGAGCTAGTATGGGCAGAGGTCGTAGTTGGCAACCGGAATAAAATAATAATTGGATCCTTTTACCGACCTCCCGGTTCAGATGATGCAGTTGCTGAAAGGTTCAAAGAAAACTTGAGTTTGATTTCAAAAACGTACCCGGCTCATACGATAATAGTTGGTGGTGACTTTAATTTACCCTCGATGTGTTGGCGAAAATACATGTTTAATTCCGGAGGTACGCATAAAATATCATTCGAAATTGTGCTAAACGCATTCTCTGAAAATTATTTCGAGCAGTTAGTTCATGAACCCACGCGAATAGTAAACGGTTGTGAAAACACAGTTGACCTCTTAGCAACAAATAATATTGAGTTAATAACAGCATCAAAACCGATATAGGGATTAGTGGACACAGGGTTGTCGTAGCGAGACTGAATAGTGTAATCCCCAAATCCTCGAAAAATAAGTGAAAAATATACCTATTCAAAAAAACGGATAAAAACTCACTTGACGCCTTCTTGAGAGACAATCTCCATTCACTCCAAATTAATAATGTAAGTGTAGACCAGATGTGGCTTCAATTCAAAGAAATAGTATCGGCAGCAATTGAGAGGTTTATACCAAATAAACTAACAAACGACGGAGCTGATCCTCCTTGGTACACAAAACGGGTTAGAACACTGTTGCAGATACAGCGAAACAAACACGCCAAATTTGAACAGACGCAAAATCCCCAAGATTGGCGATCTTTTACAGAAACTCTAAATTTAGCACGGACTTCAATGCGAGATGCCTATAACAGTTTCCACAACGAAACTTTGTCTCGAAACCTGGCAGAAAATCCAAAGAGATTCTGCTCGTATGTGAAGTGTGTTAGCGGCAAGAAACAATCAATGCCTCCTCTGCGTGATAACAATGGAGATACTATCGAAGACAGTGCTGCCAAAGCAGATTTACCAAACACAACCTTCCGAAATGCCTTCACAAAAGAAGACGAAGTAAATATTTCAGAATTCGAATCGAAAACAGCTGCCAATATGAGTAACGTAGAAGTAAATATTCTCGGAGTAGTCAAGTAATTCAAATCACTTGATAAAAGCAAGTCTTCTTGTACAGACTGTGTACCAATTAGGTTCCTTTCGGAGTATGCTGATGCATTAGCTCCATACTTAACAATCATATACAACCGTTCGCTCGAAGAAAGATCCGTATCCAAAGACTGGAAAGTTGCACAGGTCACACCAATATTCAAGAAAGGTAGCTGGAGTAATCCACTAAATTACAGGCCCATATCATTAACGTCGATATGCAGCAGGATTTTAGAACATATATTGCGTTCGAACATTATGAATTACCTCGAAGAAAACGGTCTATTGACACACAGTCAACATGGGTTTAGAAAACATCGTTCTTGTGAAACACAACTAGCTCTTTATTCACATGAAGTGTTGAGTGCTATTGACAAGGGATTTCAGATCAATTCCGTATTCCTGGATTTCCGGAAGGCTTTTGACAATGTACCACACAAGCGGCTCGTAGTAAAATTACGTGCTTATGGAATATAGTCTCAGTTATGTGACTAGATTTGCTATTTCCTGTCAGAGAGGTCACAGTTCGTAGTAATTGACGGAAAGTCATCGAGTAAAACAGAAGTGATTTCAGGCGTTCCCCAAGGTAGTGTTTTATAGGCCCTTTGCTGTTCCTTATCTATATAAACGATTTGGGAGACAATCTGAGCAGCCGTCTTCGGTTGTTTGCAGATGACGCTGTCGTTTATCGACTAATAAAGTCACAGAAGATAAAAAAAAACTGCAAAACGATTTAGAAAAAATATGTGAATGGTGCGAAAAGTGGCAGTTGACTCTCAATAACGAAAAGTGTGAGGTCATCCATATGAGTACTAAAAGGAACTCGTTAAACTTCGGTTACTCGATAAATCAGTCTAATCTAAAAGCCGTAAATTGAACTAAATACCTAGGTATTACAATTACGAACAACTTAAATTGGATAGAACACACAGAAAATGTTGTGGAGAAGGCTAACCAGAGGCTGCGTTTTATTGGCAGGACACTTAGAAAATGTAACAGACCTACTAAGGAGACTGCCTACACTACGCTTGTCCATCCTCTTTTAGAATACTGCTGTGCGATGTGGGATCCTTACCAGGTAGGACTGACGGAGTACATCGAAATAGTTCAAAGAAAGGCAGCACGTTTTGTATTATCGCGAAATATGGGAGAGAGTGTCGCAGAAATGATGCAGGATTTGGGCTGGAAATCATTAAAAGAAAGACTTTTTCGTTGCGATGGAATCTTCTCACGGAATTCCAGTCACCAACTTTCTCTTCCGAATGCGAAAATATTTTGTTCACACCGACCTACATAGGGCGGAACGATCACTACGATAAAGTAAGGGAAATCAGAGCTCGTACGGAAAGATGTAGGTGTTCATTCCTTCCGCGCGCTATACGAGATTGGTATAATAGAGAATTGTGAAGGTGGTTCGATGAACCCTTTGCCAGGCACTTAAATGTGATTTGCAGAGTATCCATGTAGATGTAGATGTATATATGGGTAGGAGGTACTGAACAGAATTGGGGAAAAAAGAAATTTCTGGTGTAGCCTTACCAAAAGAGGAGATCGGTTGGTAGGACACATTCTGACGCATCAAGAGATAACCAATTTTGTACTGGAGGGAAGCGTGCCGGGTGAAAATCGTAGAGGGAGACCAAGAGATGATACAGTACGCAGATTCAGAGGGATGTAGTTTGCAGTAGTTACTCGAAGATGAAGGTGCTTGCACAGGATAGAGTAGCATGGAGAGAAGTCCACAGACGTATCACGACACTGCACTGAACACATATTTGAACAGTCTGGAACTTCTCGACCGCTACGGTCGCAGGTTCGAATCCTGCCTCAGGCATGGATGTGTGTGATGTCCTTAGGTTAGTTAGGTTTAAGTAGTTCTAAGTTCTAGGGGACTGATGACTTCAGAGGTTCAGTCCCATAGTGCTCAGAGCCATTTGAACCATTTGAACATATTTGAATGTTCTGCAGAGGCAGCTGAATTTAGTAAAAATTAAATTCTAATTGTTGTTGTTGATAGGTCCCTTAACTCTGACTGCAGAGCATTTCTGCTCAAGCTAGAGAGGGTTCTTGATTCACTTTGTAGGAAGCATCAGAAATTAGTTATATGTGGTGACTTCAATATAAATTTTGTATATGATGGTGCAAGAAAAAGTATGTTAAGATCCCTAAATTCATTTGATCTGATACAGACTGTGTTTTTTCCAACTAGGGTGCAGGGAACAGTAGCACAGCCGTAGACAATATTTTTACTCGTACTTCATTACTAGATGGGCATTCTGTTAGTAAAAGGGTGAATGGCCTTTCAGACCATGATGCACAAATTTAAACACTAAAAGGCTTTTGTACCCAAACAAATGTTACACATAATTACAAACTATGTAGGAAAGTTAATCCAACAGCAATAGAGAGTTTTTTAAACCTTGTCAAGGAACAAGAGTGGCAGGATGTTTATAGTGCTGATAGCATAGATGATAAATATAATGCTTTCCTTAACACATTTCTCATGCTCTTTGAGAGTTGCTCTCCATTAGAACGTTCTAAATGGGCTGCTATCTGTAATAGGCAGCCCAGGTGGCTGACTAGTGGGATAAGGATATCATGTAGAACAAAGTGGGAATCATATTACAATGTTAAAAGTAATCACAATCAAGCTACAGTAGCCCATTACAAACAGTATTGTAAGGTGTTTAAAAACGTTATTAGGAAGGCAAAGAGTGTGTGGTATGCAAATAGAATTGCTAATTCACTTGATAAAATTAAAACCATATGGTCAATTGTGAAGGAAGTGTCTGGTCAGCAGCACAAGCTCAACGATATAAAGTCAGTTCATAGTAAAAATATTTCTGTTACTGATAAATCAGATATATGTACAGAATTTAACAATTATTTTCTGAGCATTGCTGGTGAATTAAATAAAAATTTATTTTCTACAGAGAATCATATAACTTTCTTGGCAAATGCCTTTCCAAGATTGATGTCTGTAATACTCATCTATGATACAGACAAGGGGGACATTGAGTCGATAATTAAATCACTAAAGACTAAGGACTCTTTTGGATATGATGGAGTGCCTAGCAGAATATTTAAGTATTGTGCTGCACATATTAGCCCTGTATTGAGCCATATTTGTAACTTTTCCTTTAGAAATGGTCAGTTTCCTGAACGATTACTCAGTACGAAAACCACTTTATAAAAAGGGAGGAAGGTACAATGTAAACAATTTTAGACCTATTTCTATGCCGTCAGTGTTTGCTAAAGTTATTGAAAAGGCTATGTATGCAAGGATAACTGATCATTTTAAATCACAGGATTTGCTATCAAATGTACAGTTTGGCTTTAGAAGTCGTTTAACAACTGAAAATGCTTTATTCTCTTTTCTCTGTGAGGTACTGGATGGGTTAAACAAAAGGTTTCGAACGCTAGGCATATTTTTTGATTTAACTAAAGGTGTTTGATTGTGTTGATCACAAAATATTGCTCCAGAACTTGGATCATTACGGAATATGGGGAGTTACAATTGATTCACCTCTTACTTTAGCAATAGACAGCAAAAGGTCATTATCCACGATGTTGAGAATGGTTGTGATGTGGGGTCTGAGTGGGGTACAGTCAAGTGGAGGGTGCCCCAGGGATCAGTGTTGGGGCCACACCTGTTCCTTATTTATATAAATGATATGCCCTCTAGTGTTATGGGTAGCTCTAAAATATTTCTGTTTGCTCATTTCACTAACTTGGTAGTAAGGGATGTTGTGTGCAACATTGACTAGCTTTCAAATAGTGCAGTTCATGACCTAAGTTCATGGCTTGTAGAAAATAAAATAACGCTAAATCACAGTAAGAGTCAGTTTTTACTGTTTCTAACACACAATTCAACAAAACCTGACGTTTTTATTTCACAGAATGGGCATGTGATTAGTGAAACTAAACAGTTCAAATTTCTAGGTGTTCAGATAGATAGTAAACTGTCATGGAAAGTCCACGTTCAGAATCTTGTTCAAAGACTTAATGCTGCCACTTTTACTATTCGAACGATATCTGAAATGAGTGATCGTTCGACACGAAAATTAGTCTACTTTGCTTATTTTCATTCGCTTATGTCGTATGGTATTACATTTTGAGGTAACTCTTCCCATTCTAAAAGGATATTTCTGGCTCAGAAACGGGCGGTTTGGGCAATAAGTGGTGTAAGTTCACGAATCTCTTGTCGACCCCTGTTCACGAGTCTGGGTATTTTAACATTGGCCTCTCAATACATATACTTTAATGTCATTTATTGTTAACAATATTAGCTTATTCCCAAGAACAAGCAGCTTTCACTCAGACTCAGTTAATACTCGGCAGAAATCAAACCTGCATTTGGATCGGAATTCCTTAACTCTTGTGTAGAAAGGTGTGCAGCATACTGATGCATCCATTTTCAATAAGCTACCACTCGAATTCAAAAATCTTAGCAGTAATCCACGCGCTTTCATATTGAAACTGAAGAGTTTCCTCTTGGGTCACTGCTTTTATGTTTATTTCTTTTTCATTTCCAAACCGAAACAGCTGTGATTATTTTCTTCCGCTTTAATTTCAGTACGTATATAAGCCACAGGTTTTGTCTTCAGGCACATGATATACAATATGCGAATTAGTGTACGGTAAGCGAAAAAGTTGTTTTTGTGGTATCGTCCAAAACTCACAGTGCCACACGAAAGTCGACAATACCCATCGATATAACAGTCATTAGCGATATCTCGCTGCAATCCATAAGGTCATTATAGAGCCGACCATGGAAGCACTAAAGCCAGTTCCCGACAACAGATGAAGCGGTGTACATAATCTAGTTAGGGCAGCAGTGCTATTCAAGTCTCGGATGGAACTGTATTTTTGTAAATGTTGAACTTGTGCTTCAAAAGAAGAGTTTGTAATTGTTTGCATCAAAAACACTTGTAAACGTTCGACTTATTCTATGGCAATGCATTATATAAAGTTAAATAATTGTTTTTATCATTCAAGTACTAAAGTGAACTAATGCTTCATACGTTGTAGTGTCGATCATTCATCTTCTAGAGCAATCAAAGAACCCACAGTTATGACCACACTATTGTAGTTTCGTCAGACACGTCATAGATAAGATAGATCTCATAGATAAGATAGACAGGTAGATGGGTGAATAAGCATATATATCTGTATAACCTGTACACATACTGTAACTATAAAAAACGATATTATTATTAAAATCCTACTTTAATAGTATAAAAGTGTTCTTCA
Source organism: Schistocerca serialis cubense (assembly GCF_023864345.2). Lineage (NCBI taxonomy): Eukaryota > Metazoa > Arthropoda > Insecta > Orthoptera > Acrididae > Schistocerca > Schistocerca serialis. The sequence continues at coordinate 185,006,383 of NC_064645.1, forward strand.
GCGAAAGTCTGCAAAATTGATACTTTTGTAAACCCTCGCCGCCAGTTTCATAAACCCTCGCCGCCAGTTTTGTAAAGGCCTCGTCGCTACTGCTAGGGTGCCCGAGTTGCCATTTCTGTTACGGTAGGCCGAATTTGTGAGTTAGTGAAACGGCTTATCGTGCAGTCCACCACTACGAAAATTTATCTCTGCCACTATTACACAGCTATGCCCCAGGGTCAGGTAACAGGTTAGGAGAACAAAGATTCTACAACACTCCAACAAATTAGTAGCAAAGTCACACAGATAAGTTAAAAAGTTTTATTCATCTTTGTGTTTTGTCGAATAATGAGGTCTGCAACACCGCACATAACATAATAACGGGCCTCAGTGGCTAAGTACACGTAGTCGTAGGATAAACTTCACAGTACATAGTAAATGAAATTTACAAAAACTGTCTGTTCACTTGTAAGAGTTCACTAAACGACGCTCCCTGTCTAAGTCAGATCTGGACGATGACCTGTATGTAACCAGGTGGGTGAAAGCTGCTCTCTCTTTTATTATTTTCATCATGGCAGCAACACCAGCACCCGTTACGAAATTGTTTCAAATGAAAAACAGCCCACAGTTGCGCTAACTACGTTTATACTAAATCTTGACCATGCTGGCTGGAGTGGCCGAGCGGTTCTAGGCGATTCAGTCTGGAACTGCGCGACCGCTACGGTCGCAGGTTCGAATCCTGCCTCGGGAATGGATGTGTGTAATGTTCTTAGGTTAGTTAGGTTTAAGTAGTTCTAAGTTCTAGGCGACTGATGACCTCAGATGTTAAGTCCCATAGTGCTCAGAGCCTTTTCAACCATTCACTAAATCTTGACCATGGTTTCAACTATAATAATACAGCCTTCTTCAGTAGTCCTAAAAAGTGATCAAAATAACATTTAGACCAGTAATACAATCTACACATAAACTTCTAAAATTACGTATGTGATAACATATTACTTACATAAGCTTTTAAAAATGAAAAAGTCTTAGATTTTTGGACAACGTAGTTGTGGAGAGAAGCAGCGATTAGTATGAGTAATCAATAATTCAAAAACAGTCTTAGTCGCATTTATTATTGTTATAATACCGCCAACCGGTTTCAACCCGACGTAGGGGGCATCTTCTGGGCGTTTACACCATTGGTCGACTGCTGGTGGTGTCACTCCTGTCTACATACCGTCTTAGTGCAGCGGCTGCGTCACGATCAATAAAATGAAATAACCTCAACAGACACAAGCTTTTTTCGATCATAAGTGAAACTACATATGACACCGTATGTCCTCCGCCACTACATCTGTTATACTAGGCGCACTGTCGTCAAATGTGCTACATACCTTGCGCCATAGGTGGCGCTCCACACATTGAGATACAACGCACCGTTTATCAGGAACCTAGTCGATATCTACGATAAAATATTAGTCACAAGCCTACAAGTGTAACTGAAGGACCATATACTTATTAATACGACTGTCCAACAGTTACAATTCTGTTGCATACCATCATTGAAGTGGTCAAACATTAACAAATTCATACAACAAAGTTTGCATCACTATTTGAAGCATCATTCAAAAACGGGGCTATTATATGCAAATAAAACTCAGCTTACATCATACAATATAACAGCTTATAGGGCTGATGCTACCAGTCGACCTTAATCGTTGTACATAGGCACACTACTAATGAATGGCGATAGTTCTACGAATAGCAGTCTAGTGCATAAGTATGATAACATGGCAGAAGACAATGAAAGGCACATTAAGATAACTGTCTCAACACAGACTACTGTTAACATAATAACAGCTCATGCCTCTTTACGAAAATTTCCTGCTGGAGCATTGTCCTAAAACAGTAGTTTATCTCAACTGATCATACAACACTATGGCACAATCGAGTCACCACTAGTGCCTATCTGCTATGCCCAATACGGGCTGAAACCCTTCAAGGTAGCTGGAATTTTACAAGTAACACTGATCATTCAGTAAATTCCTCTTGTCAAACATTTTGTGTTTATACATCTGCACCTCCTCCAGTAGGCTTCTATCCGTTGTCGTCCGGTCATTGGCGGACTGCACTTGGCCGACAATTGGCCGAGGCGATATCGATATCTTCAACCTCAGCGCCGCCCGTGGCGCTGGTGGAAACTCGCACAAGTGGCCAGCCTCTATGGCACTGGCACCAGCTAGCATCTTTGCGCCTGTGGTGCTTATCCCTGGCTATGTCTTGTTCGGGCGACACAGCAGATACTTTCTCTGAAGATAGGAAAAATAAGACTCAGATGACGCGAAATCTGGTTTTCTAATGTTTATGTTTGGTTGTCTATTCCTAAACTGTGTCACACAATTCTTTTTTCTCTTTGTTGCGTGGGTGTGGAAGATTATCCCACGCAGCAAGCTGTAATGTCAAGTGGCGTAAATCGGTAACTGCTACGTCATACCTACGTTCCGTGTCAAAAGTATGATTAGGGATTTCTTCCTCTTGCTCTTTGATGAATGCACATCCGAAGTTTCCAAGAATCTTCTTGTCTTCAGTAGCATCGCGTTTTTTTAAAACTCTTCTTATAAGTACGAAGGTCATTCCAAAAGAAATGCACACTATTTTTTTAAATCCATCTTTTATTCTACATATTTGAAAGTTTTACAGTGTGTAGATACATCCTTTAGGAACAATATTTTAATTTCTCCACATAATTTCCATCCCTCTCAACTGCCTTACGCCATCCTGGAACCAACGCCTGTATACCCGCACGGTAAAATTCTGGACCAACCTGTTGGAGCCACTGTTTGGCAGCGTGCACAAGGGAGTCATTATCTTCAAACCTTGTTCCACGAAGAGAGTCTTTCAGTTTCCCAAAGAGACGATAGTCACATGGAGCCAGGTCAGTGTTGTCCATCCGAGTTTTGTGATTGTTTCCATCGTTTTTTGACTGACATGTGGCCGTGCATTGTCGTGCAACAGCAAAACATCCTGCTTTTGTCGATGAGGTCAAACACGACTCAGTCGAGTTTGAAGTTTCTTCAGTGTGGTCACATATACACCAGAAGTTATGGTGGTTCCAAATGGCACGATGTCCACATGCAAGAGTCCTTCAGAATCGAAAAACACCATAGCCATAACTTTTTCAGCAGAAGGTGTGGTTTCGATTTTTTTTTCTTGAGTGAATTTGCAAGATGCCACTCCATTGATTGCCGCTTCGTCTCTGGTGAAATATGATGGAGTCATGTTTCATCACCTGTCACAATTCTTTCAAGAAATTCATCTACACCATTCTCGTACTGTTCCAAAAGTTCACTGCATACCGTTTTTCTTGTTTCTTTGTGAACCACTGTCAACATCCTGGGAACTCACCTGGCACAAACCTTTTTTAACGCCAACACTTTCTGTATTCTACAAACGCTTCCTTCCCCTATCCCAACGTAGTGTGACAATTCGTTCGCTGTGATGCGTCTGACAGCAGTCACCAATTCGTTAATTCTCTGCACTTTGTCTGGAGTGCGTGCAGTACAAGGCCTGCCGCTGCGAGGACAATCCTCAATATTGCCGTGCCGGCTTTCATCACGTAACCTGCTTGCCCACCGACTAACTGTACTGCCATCGACAGCAGCATCTCCACACACCTTTTTCAACGTCTTGTGGATGTTTCCCACTGTCTCGTTTTCACAGGACAGGAATTCTATGACAGCACGTTGCTTCTGACGAACGTCAAGTGTAGCAGCCATCTTGAAGACATGCTGTGACGGCGCCACTCACGGAAACTGGTTGAACTAAGTTTGAAAACAAGCGGGAAGGATGTATCTACACACTGTAAAACTTTCACACATGCAGAATGAAAACTGTATTTTTACAGAAATGGTGTGCATTTCTTTTGGGGTGCCTCTCGTATTTTTCTTGAGATACTGAATATTGTGTCTGCTGTAGCAAACAACATCTTTTCTTTCCTGCAGCATCCAATGCCTGTTGCATAGCTTGGGAATTGCTTGATTGTCGTAGTGATTTTCATCAATAATATGATGGCATCTTAACATACACCTGTAATACGAGAACTTACCATTTCACTAAGGTCTTAACACATTAATGTTTTGGTACACTTATTCATTAAATACTCTTGTCTTATTATCAGTTCCATTGTCTTGAACCAAGGTAAATACAACAACTTGCTAAAAAGGAATACCTCCGAATTTTTCATGTGAAAACTATTAAAGTTTTTTAAGTAATACAAACTTTATTAGCATTTTAAAGGTACATTTGCAGAATAGGCGTGGATATATTGTAAAAACGCAGATATAAGTTCGTAAATAAAGAATTACTTAAGGTATTAATTAGTATAAGCGGTTGTGGCGTGCAACCACTGAAACATTAGAATAATTACGAAGTTCAGTTGTCTAGCCGAGAAGACGGCACCTTTTTTGTTCTTGAAGCGGTACAGATTGGACGCTTATCGGCCATCGCTGCAGATAATTATTTGGCACACCATTATTCTATTTTTATTGAGACGCAATCTCACTAGGCATACTCATCGTTACACACAGCAACAGAATTAATGTAAGTGTCTATGTTACTTAATTTAGTATAATATTTTGTGAATACATTAATATTATTTAATCTTGTGTTTTATTTATGTTGCGAGCTATTGTTCCAGTTAAATGGCGTCTTGGCATGGCTGAAGGTTTCATGTTACAAACCCTACGGAAGGTCCAGCACGAGCCAAAACTTTGGAATTATTCAGTCTATGTAGTTCGATAGAGAAATATTTTCAGAAAAATCACTCACAGTCAAACTTACAATGAACGGATCTTACGCAAAAAGCCATTGTCAAAGCGCCCAACGTTTGTATTACGCATCGTTAAAAAATTTATACTCTGATTACATACCACTATCATTACCTACTATTGTTTGTCTGTTCTCTGATATTCTCAAACCAGGCCGTAAAAGCCGATAAATCAAACATTCTACATCTTCACTCTTCACGTCTACATATTTGCAGCCCTATGCCACTAGAGGGCTCCGAATTGTAGCATGTAACATTGCGGAGTGTAACATAACCATGTGGGTGCGCGAGAGACAGCACGCTGTAAATCGAGTCTCGAATTCGAAGCACGCTCTCCTTCAGCATGACAATGCCACACTACATAAGAGCGCTGCGACAAGTGCTACATTCCGACACCTTGGTTCGCTGTCATCGTTCATCCTCCATACAGTCCCGAGTTGGTCCCATCCACTTTTTAACTATTCCCACAATTTAAAGAACACCTTTGAACACTTCACCCTCTCCACCCACAGCCCATTGCCGCGCCTTTACCGTTGTGTCCCACCCTCTCTCCATCTCCACACCCTCCGCCTCAATTCCTAACGCAACTTCCACCATCTACCTCCCAAGATGATGAGGTTTTCCCTGACATCTACCCTTGCTGCCAACTCCAACCCCATCTTCCTTCTGCCTCCTCCTCAGGGCTCCCTCTCCTCCCCCTCCCTTCTCCTGAGTGGCTTTCCCCTCCTACAATCGCTCCCTCTCTTGTGCTCCCCTTCAGTGTCTCTGCACTCCATCGTGCCTTGTCTTCCCTCTTCATCTCCTGCCCCACCAGTCCCCTGCCTCTTGGTGTACCTGCTGATATCCCTCCTCTTTTCATCCCGCCCCCTCCCCTGCTGCACCTTGCTTTCCCCTCCTTTTCCATCCACTCCAGCCTGTCCCTCGGCAGGTCCCACCTGGCAGTTTTATTCTTCATCGTGTGTGCTCCAAGTGGGTTTAAAGTGTGTTGTTCTGGAGTCTTTTTAATACTGTGACCGACTTTTAACCTGTGCCTGTGCCTTCAGTGTCTTCTTTGTGTTTTAAGAATTGCCAACGGTGTTTTTTAACTTTATGTTGGCTTTTTTAATTGTCCCCCATGAACGTCTCCATGTCAGTGTATTTCTACCTCCATTATCTCCCCTTACTCTGTTTTATGTCCCTCTTTTTTATCGCCTTAAATGTAACATTTTATTCTCGTATTAGTTGTCATGTCACTCGGGTGAAGAGTGGCGGGTTGTGCCACTGACAGCCCTCCCCTGCCCATATGAGGAAGGGGAATGATATCACAATAAAGGAAAGAAAAGACTTCACTTTGGTAGTAAAGAAGCGGTGCAAGCAGAGGTGAGGGTGTGACCCTGTCAGCAAAGTCAAACGTTCTACAGTGACAGTATCAACAAACTGCTCTCTCATCAGGAGAAATCTGTTTTTCGCAGGGTTACTGTATTGAGAAATAAATATAGAGAGGTAAAGAAAAGATGTAGAATTTTAATAACGTTTTATTTGAAAAGCTTTAAGAGTTTTTACTTACAAAATTCGGAAGCATTGCTTTTCGACACAGCCACGTACGTTACTGTGTCATGTGTGGCTACTGTGCTCTGCCAGGCGGTTGGCGACTATGCCTGACTGGACGCCATTACGCTAAATGTTGTCTGAATACGAAATTACATAGCCTAGGAACTTCTTAAACAAGTGGTTCTGTGGGCGACAATATAACGTTTTACCAGCAGAGTAGCTAGTAGCTGTCACAATTTATACAGGGTGATTTTTTGCCACCATGTACATACTCTAGGGATTGATTTCATCGATGAGAGGATACGGAACAAGAAAGATTTAATGAACTTATGTCCAGAAATGTATGGTTTCCATGCTAGAGACCGTTTATTCTATCATACTTTATTACACAGACTGCGGTCTGATATGCGCTGTACAAAGCAGCACCAGTTACAGTATGCATGGTTTCCTCGTAGAGGGTGGTACTGTTACTAGTACGCCATGCACTAGCGCCATCTCCTGCCATAGTAAATAGTAATGTTGTGTCCGATTCACTTCTCTCGCTGACTCACCTTTCAGTGAATGTGATACAGCTTGTTGTACAATGGTTCAGTATTCGAATCGAGAGCTTGCCGAATGTTCGGACACCAGATTTTGAGGAAAACGTGATTAACACTGTGGAAGGCGACCGCTGTGCCAGTACCAGGGAGTTGGCCCGCCAGTACAGGGTAAGCTAGACGACCGGAGCAACTGTTGCTACCCTTATCACTTACAGTGTTTGTAGAGCTTACTACCAACAGGCTTTCCACATCGGAAGCAGTTCTGTCACTGGTTTCTTCACCAGGAAACCACGTTTCCGGGATCTGTGTGATTATACTGTTCACAGATGTCGCGATCTTTACGCGGAGTGATATCTTCAACTTTCATATCAGTCATCTGTGGAATAGTACGCAGAATCCCCATGGTAAGGTGACAGCGAATCACCAGCATCGGTGCAGCCGGAACGTGTGGGCCGGGATAATCGGCGACCATATTTTGGGACCAGTCTTCCTTCCACGTTGCCTAACAGGCCGGAACTATCGGCGTTTCTTGCGGGTGACAATGCCTCCCCTGCTGGAAGAAGTGCCACTGGTGATTCGATGGGATATGTGGCTGCTACATGATGGTGCTCCGGCTAACATCGCCATTAACGTCCGGACGCATCTCAGTCGTGTCTTCCGTGGTCGAGGGATCGGTCGAGAGGAGCCAGTTATATGGTCTGGATCCCATTACAGGTGTGGAGACACTGGACAGCGTATTCATGCTGCCTTTGACACTGTTAGGACGCAGTCTGGCCGATGTCGATGCGTTGAGGCACATGGAAACCATTTTCAACACGTACTGTAACTGTGGCTGCATGGTACAGCGCGTATTAGATAACAGTCCCTGTAAAAATTTGTGACTGAATAAATGGTTTCTAGCATGGAAACCATACATTTTCGGACGAAAGTTCATTAGACCTTTTTTGTTCCGTATCATCTCATCGATCAATCCCTAGAGTTTGCACAGGGTGGAAAAAATCAATCTGTATTTTTTAATACCTGCAAATGAATCTTCCACTTGCCTTACATAAGACGTAGAGAAAACACGAAATATTTCACTGCAGAGTACCATGCACAACTATCTTCACGAAACTCGGTGACAAAACCAAAGAAGTCTCTTTGAATAATTTTAAATGTTAGCACCTAGGCTGTAGCAGTCTCAAAGAGAATAATACCAAGTGACCACGGTACCCACCCTGGCCACTATTGTCGACCTTACATTGCACATGCGATGTATCGTGTGAACATGGGGCAGATCATTCTTCATCCATCAACAGGTAAGAAAACTTTTGTTCATGGATGGACGATCTACGCCATGTTCACATCATATATTTGCAGACGCACTTACGTCGATTCAGGCAATACGTGCCCTGTGGTTTCGGCATCTGTTGCCATCAGAATGGAAAGCAATAAATACATCCCTTTGGCTACAGAAATAAGAAAAAGGAGCAAATGATTCTTTGCCATGAAAATGAATGCCATGAAAATATGCTGTAGATCAGCATATGGGATTGTTGGCGCCAGAGAGCACAAAATGGAACATAGTGGTTGGCGACCTAAGTAGAGGCGTGCAGTGGATTTATTTTGATTTGGAGGTGATACATCTGTAAAACTACCGTAGACTATCGTAAATAATCATAGTTTTCCCAGTAACTTTGTTCAGTTAAGATTGTACCTGTGTTGCCTGTACGTTAGGTGTGTTGCACATCGCCGGCCGGTGTGACCGAGCGGTTCTAGGCGCTTCAGTCTGGAACCGCGCGACCGCTACGGTCGCAGGTTCGAATCCTACCTCGAGCATGGATGTGTGTGATGTCCTTAGGTTAGTTAGGTTTGAGTAGTTCTAAGTTCTAGAGGACTGATGACCTCAGCTGTTAAGTCCCATAGTGCTCAGAGCCATTTGAACCATTTTTGAACACTGAGTGAAGATATATAAAGGATGGGCCAAGCTATGGAACATTTTTGCTCTACATACACTATGTGATCGAAAGTGGCTGCAAATGACTTACAAGTTCTTGGCGCCCTTCATCAGTAATGCTGGAATTCAGTTTGATGTTGGCCCACCCTTAGCCTTGATGACAGCTTCCACTCTCGTAGGCATACGGTCAATCAGGTGCTGAAAGGTTTCTTGGGGAATGGCAGCTCATTCTTCACGGAGTGCTGCACAGAGGAGAGCTATCGCTGTCGGTCGGTGAGGCCTGGCACTAAGTCGGCGTTCCAAAACATCCCAAAGGTTTTCTAAAGGATTCAGGTCAGGACTCTGTGCAGGCCAGTCCATTGCAGGGATGTTACTGTCGTGTAACCACTTCGTCACAGGCCGTGCATTATTAACAGGTGCTCGATCGTGTTGAAAGATGCAATCGCCATCCCCGAATTGCTCTTCAACAGTGGGAAGCAAGAAGGGGCTTAAAACATCAGTGTAGACCTGTGCTGTGATAGTGCCACGCAAAACAATAAGGGGTGCAAGCCCCCTCCATGAAAAACACGACCACACCATAACACCACTGCCTCCGAATTTTACTGTTGGCACTACACACACTGGCAGATGACGTTCACCGGGCATTCGCCATATCCACACCCTGCCATCGGATCACCTCATTGTTTACCGTGATTCGTCAATCCACACAACGTTTCTCCACTTTTCAACCGTCGAATGTTTACGCTCCTTACACCAAGGGAGGCCTCGGCGTGATGTTTGGCTTATAAACAGCGGCTGGACCATGAAATCCAAGTTTTTTTTTACCTCCCGCCTAACTGTCATAGTGCTTGCAGTGGATCCTGATGCAGGTTGGAATTCCTGTGTTATGGTCTGGATAGATGTCTGCCTATTACACATTAGGACCCTCTTGAACCGTCGGCGGTCTCTGTCAGTCAACAGACGAGATCGGACTGTACGCTTTTGTGCTGTATGTGTCCCTTCACGTTTCCACGTCACTATTACGTCGGAAACAGTGGACCTAGGGATGTATAGGGGTGTGGAAACCTCGCGTACAAACGCATGACACAAGTGACACCCAATCACCTGACCACGTTCGAAGTCCGATATCTAATGACTACTGAGGTCGCTGATATGGAGTACGTGGCAGTAGGTGGCAGCACAATGCACCTAATATGGAAAATGTGTTTTTGGGGGTGTCCGGATACTTTTGATCACATAGTGCAGTTGTCCTCCTGTCTGTTACTTAAAAATAAACAGTCGTTATAGCAAAATTGTAATTGTCAACTTATAATTCAGTTTTTTTCCAAAAATTTTTGATTTGTAACGTGAAACGGCGGGATGTTGTAGTAAAAATAAAGGAAACAATACAGGTTTATCGCAGAAAAAGGCAAGACAAGCATAAAACAACAATATCTCAAAGTCGCTTCAATACTTCGTCGAACTTATATAAAACATGCTTCTGTTACTCATAAATAACATTTATATTTATCAGTAGTAACAGGGAACTGTAGGCTTTGGCCATGGTGAAGAACTTTCTCTTTAGCACAAAATAACAACAATTATATATGTCTAGGCATGTAAACTGTACTTGCATCGAGAGTTATTGCTTTGGTTACATAGAAGTGCCGAAGTTACGCCATCAACTAATTTGCATTACTTGTAAAAATGCAGTTTATACTTTGTGAGGATGCGAAATACACAACGGACTAACACTGATGTGAGGTTCTAACTATGTGCAAAACAAACAAACAAAAAACAGAGAACCGTCGGTTCCTGTTTCTGTCTTACAAAATCATTTGTTTCTTTCCCTACCAATGCTACCAACACTACCGGAAATCGTATAATTTGCTAAATCATTTATGTAGTGAACCAAAACCGCCAAACTGTAGTTTGGTAGAGCACAATTCTAGGAGACGACATACCATTTATTCCTAGAAGAGCTGAGGGCCGCTCTGCTATCAACTTCTCTTTTACAGTGAAATCAAGTAACTATAATGTGTGCCCACGACGTTCACTGATGAGCAGTATGTAGACTATTAAAAAAACGGAATCTTACAACAATCAGTGCTTCCTCGCACCTGTACATGTAAGAGACGTTTAAGCAGGGACGCAGTTGCAGACACATCCCGCCAGACCACGCTAGTTTCTGCACTCAGCTTTCTCCGTCGCCACTCGTAATAAAAGCGGGCGTGGCCCGTCGGTCCGTTCTGGGATTTATGGAAGCCGGCCGGCAGCATCTGCGCCGAGGAGTAGCGGTGGCGGGACTATATTTACCGATCCGCCAGTATTTATTCATGAGCCGCAATTTGCCGCCTGCCGCTTTGCATAAATTGTCGCTGCCAATAGGGCGGCAGCGGAGTCCGCTATATCACGGACACACGCGCGGCCTTCTGTTGATTTCCCATTCTGCGTCTCCGCAGCCGCTGTAATACAACTTTCCGCAACACTTTACAGCAGTTCCGCCTACCCGCCGTCAGATGGCAGGCTGGAGCCCCGACATCAGCGACGCCACTCGAGCGCGGGTGTCACGCGCAATTACTTCCGAGAGGACGGCGCCTTGCTAGAGTGGTTCTGACGCGAGGCTACGAGATCCGCTTCTCGTATATACTGGTCGCTGTAATTCCCCATCAGCATAGATAACCGTTTAACTGTTGGTTTATCCACAATGTAGATGGAGCAGGTTCTTCCCGCTCCTCGAAGGCTGAGAACCGAAGCAGCTTAACACAAGGTTACAAGGTAACAATATTCACGTTCAGGCAGAGGACCGAGTGATGCCAGCCAAACGATGTTTCATCGTCTTTCCTTCAGGCGTTATGTTCTTGCAATGTTATGAACATACAGGTTTTTTTCAAAATACGGGGCTTGGCACAAAGAGCTGTCGATTTCTAGTTAATAAGCTCACGTATTGCACAACATTTTCGTAGTAGCACGGTAAAATCACTTGAGTTAGAACTCGGAAGCTTGCGATAGTAGTAATCTCTGCTATAGCGATCGTAACTATCCGAAGACGCTCTTCACCTTTCGAATTTGGCAGCCCTCTTTTCTTTGTCCTCAGTCCATTTTGAAATCTGTAAATACTAAATTAATTGAAAAGAACTTAGTCTTCGTCAGTTAAAGAGTTTAGACGTACTTACAATTTGTACGATCCGCCCCGATATTGCAATCTGCGTTGCACCAATAAATACCCCAGTTTGCAAGGTGAGCTCGATAAATTAATTAACGTTGCTATTATTAGGATGACGCATAATTTAGTAGCACTTTTCCGTACGCGTAACAGAGACTTCAGCCATCAATAATATATTCTCCTTCACTATTGCCAACAGTCTACCAACAGTGAGGTAACTTTTAGATTCCGCGACTGTAGAAATCATGTGGTTTTGAGGCGAAGAAGCCGTCAAGCCATGTTCAGAAACTATTTTCATCCGGGAAGGAAGTTCCTGAAGGATGTTCGATAGAGAGCGGAGAAGCTGAAAATCTGAGGACGCAGAATGCGGGCGGGCGTTATCGTGAAGCAGCACCATTTCATCTATATCTACATTTATACTCCGCAAGCCACGCAACGGTGTGTGGCGGAGGGCACTTTACAAGCCACTTTCATTACCTCCCTTTCCTGTTCCAGTCGCGTATGCTTTGCGGGAAGAACAACTGCCAGAAAGGCTCCGTGCGCGCTCGAATCTCTCTAATTTTACATTCGTGATCTCCTCGGGAGGTTTAAAGTAGGGGGAACCTGGACAGCAAGCTACACCGCGATGCAGAGCGCCTCTCTTGCAGAGTCTGCCACTTGAGTTTGCTAAACATCTCCGTAACGCTATCACGCTTACCAAATAACCCTGTGACGAAACGCGGCGCTCTTCTTTGGATCTTCTCTATCTCCTGTGTCAAACCGACCTGGTACGGATCTCACACTGATGAGCAATACTCAAGTGTAGATCGAACGAGTGTTCTGTAAGCAGTGTTCCTGGTCGTTGTTCTTGGATTGCGTCTGCAAGACGTCTCAGTTAATGACAATAAATGTCAGCAATGATGGTTACAAGACAACGTCGCTGTTCCACCAGATGCATAACGTTATCTTTTGTGGATGCGCACAGGCCCCTGTACTGAGAGTTGCTACATTTTTGGCTCAACCATTTCTTTTTTTTCCTTAAGTTTGCATAAAGAAATGATTTCTCGTCACCAGTAATGATACAGGATAAGAAGGCTCTAAGCACTATGGGACTTAATTTCTGACGTCATCAGTCTCCTAGAACTTAGAACTACTTAAACTTAACTAACCTAAGGACATCACACACATCCATGCCCGAGGCAGGATTCTAACCTGCGACCGTAGCAGCAGCGCGGTTCCGGACTAAAGCGCTTACAACCGCTCGGTCACTCAGGCCGGCCAGGATAAGAATGGGTGATGTTGTTCACGAGCTAATTGATGACGAGCAGGTACAGATGCACATATGGCTGTCCGCTGATTTTTGTGAGTCTGGCTTAGAACGTGCCGTACCCAAACACCCGAGTTTTGAACCTTCTCCATTGCATGTAAATGTCACGCGATGGCGGAGTAATCACTGTTCACCACGTTTGCCTGTTTTCTAGTACACTGACGTGGGTCATTGTGGATTAATGCGATTAAATTATCTTCACATAACACCAATGGTCTTTCTGGACGTGGAGAGTCACTTAACGTCAAAACGATCCTCCTTAAAACGAAGCAATTTTCTTAGAGTCCTCTGTCCAATAGCACTATGCCCATTCACGGCGCAAATGTTTCCGGCTGCCTACGCTGCTGTCATCCGTCCACTGAATTGAAACAGAAGAATATGTCAGAAATGTCCCGATTTCTCCACTTGGCACTCCATTTTCGTGCGTCCCCAGTTCCACTCACTACCTCCAAATACAAAATGACGATACGTTAACTCAAACAGCAACAGTGAACAACAAATAAAAAATTACGATTGATAAATAAACCTGTAGTAACCGAAATACCAACATGCAGCCGGCCGGTGTGGCCGAGCGGTTCTAGGCGCTTGAGTCTGAAACCGCGCGACCGCTACGGTCGCAGGTTCGAATCCTGCCTCGGGCATGGATGTGTGTGATGTCCTTAGGTTAGTTAGGTTTAAGTAGTTCTAAGTTCTAGGGGACTGATGACCTCAGATGTTAAGTCCCATAGTGCTCAGAGCCATTTGAACCATTTTTTTGAACCAACATGCAAAACAAAAACGCTACGGACTTATGCAACAACCCAATAGTTGATTGACCTGATTAAACTGATACTTACGTGGACGTATTTTTCCGTGTTTCATTTCGCAAGTACTAGTGTGGTGTGATAGCTGTGTGTCTATACGATGATTAAACCAATCGGGATGTTGAACGCTCATTTCTTGATTATACAGGGTGAGCACAAAGTCGTGCCCTCATTACAAAAATTTATAACAGAAGAACCGTTTGACATAATAAGTTACATTTGATAGCTTTACATACATTGGTGTTACTAGTTTTTTTAAGACCACTTGCGTTAGTAAACCCCAACGTGTGCTCCCTTGGAAGCTCGGAGAATGTCGAGGCGGTATTCCAGTTCCCGCCAGGAATTTCGTAACATGTGTTCTGTCACAGTACCCACAGCAGCTTGTATCCTAGCCATCAATTCGTCGACGTCAGCAGCCGGTATGACGATGACTCGGTCCTTGATATAGCCCCAGAAGAAAAAGTCAAATGGCGCAATGTCTGGAGAGCGGGGTGGTCAGGGTGTTGGACCATTCCTTCCAGTCCACCAATCCGGACATTACTCCCCTCTCCGGACAATACGCCCCTTGACTTTTTTTATTGGGGCTATATCAAGGACAGAGTCTTCGTCACACCAGTTGCAGAATCGATGAGCTGAAGGCTAGGATCCAAGCTGCTGTGGATACTGTGACAGAACACATGTTACGAAACACCTGGCAGGAACTGGAATACCGCCTCGATGTTCTCCGAGCTACCAAGGGAGCTAACCTGTGTAACGGTAACAAATGTAAATTATTATGTCAAACTGTTATTCTGTAATAAATTGTTATAATCAGAGCAAGACTTTGTTCTCAACCTGTACAACTAATTGTACTTACGAACCTACATCCTTGTAACAGTTTTTTCAAAGATTATTTTAATGGTAACTTAGCAATGTAATCATTTATACTTCATTTTTATCAGCCATCATGTAGTAGCAGAGAGTGTTGTACCTCGGTAGGCCTACACTTCTCAGACCTCCGTCTCTAGCCAGGTCTGTAATATAAGTTTAATATATTTTTTTATTTCAATTTCAAACAATGGCTTTTACTTCCTATGCGCTGCAGTCTTTTTCTGAAATTAAAAAATAAATATTACCGTCAGTTAAGGTTCTTCCATATGCAAAAACCGAGCGAGGTGGCGCAGTGGTTAGCACACTGGACTCGCATTCGGGAGGACGACGGTTCAATCCCGTCTCCGGCCATTCTGATTTAGGTTTTCCGTGATTTCCCTAAATCGCTTCAGGCAAATGCCGGGATGGTTCCTTTGAAAGGGCACGGCCGATTTCCTTCCCCATCCTTCCCTAACCCGAGCTTGCGCTCCGTCTCTAATGACCTCGTTGTCGACGGGACGTTAAACACTAATATCCTCCCTCCATATGCGAAAACATGTTCCAACGTACAACAAGATCATGCTACCTATGAGCAGTTATTCTATTGAAATCTAAAAGTGCTGCCATAGAGAAAATTTTGTCAGTATCGTATTTTATCAAAATGGTTCAAATGGCTCTGAGCACTATGGGACTCAACTGCTGAGGTCATTAGTCCCCTAGAACTTAGAACTAGTTAAACCTAACTAACCTAAGGACATCACAAACATCCATGCCCGAGGCAGGATTCGAACCTGCGACCGTAGCGGTCTTGCGGTTCCAGGCTGCAGCGCCTTTAACCGCACGGCCACTTCGGCCGGCCGTATTTTATCGTCTATCTGTTACGTTATTACTCTCCTATACACCAATAACCAGCACGTGAAATCAAATTAAGCAGGAGTATTAACAAAAACCAGTTACATGTTAGATACACCTTGAAATGGAGGCTATTGGAAACTAAAGCCTATTCACATTTTCACGGACGTATTATCAAGAACCAGTTACAAGTTAGATAGATTTTAAAACAGAAGCTGTTTGAAACTAAAACCTGTTTCCATTTTCAAGCCAGGTAAAATTACCCAGATGTTAAAGAAATTAAGTTCATTTGGAAGTACCAGATATTCGATGGTCAAAGATCTTCTTCTGTGTCAAGGAACAACTGTCTGCATGTTGAAGCCGGCCGAAGTGGCCGTGCGGTTAAAGGCGCTGCAGTCTGGAACCGCAAGACCGCTACGGTCGCAGGTTCGAATCCTGCCTCGGGCATGGATGTTTGTGATGTCCTTAGGTTAGTTAGGTTTAACTAGTTCTAAGTTCTAGGGGACTAATGACCTCAGCAGTTGAGTCCCATAGTGTTCAGAGCCATTTCTGCATGTTGTATAAATACGAGGAGTGTTTTTTTTTTTTTTTTTAAGTAAGTACCGTTTTGAAATAAAAAAAGACGTGCTGAGATATCTCAATAATTTTATTTTTACATGAAAGCAGGTACCTTAATCTACGTACTGAGGCCATTACAGTCTGATTCTTTCTTGTTTACGTTGTGTACTGAGTGTTTAAGATGCCTCCGATAATCGTGAGTCCCGCCGACTGTGAAGTACGGGCTGTTATAAGATTTCTTAGTGCTAAAGGCCTAAAAGCGATCGATATTCATCGTGAGATCTGTGCAGTTTACGGAGAAAACATTATGAGTGATGAAATGGTAAGAAAGTGGGTGAGAGCATTTAAAGATGGCCGCACAAATGTGCATGATGAAGAATGGAGTGGACGTCCTTCGGTCGGTAATGAAAGCTTGGTGCAAGAAGTGGACAATAAGGTGATAGAAAACAGACGCTTCACGATTTCCTCCTTGCGGGATGACATTCCTAACGTTTCTCGTAGTGTTTTGTACGGCAATGTGACCGAGCACTTGAATTACCGAAAATTGTGCGCACGTTGGGTACCGAAAATGTTGAAGGATGTGCACAAAACCAAACGTTTAGACAGTGCATTGACTTTCCTTGAGCGGTACCACAACGACGGTGATGATTTCTTAAGCCAAATTGTTATGGGCGATGAAACATGGGTAGCCTAGGTCACACAAGAATCAAAGCAACAGTCCATGGAAGTTTAGCAAGGGCATTGTTTTGCTGCAAGACAATGCCCGTCCGCATGTGGCGAATCAGGCCAAATTTCTCATCACATCTTTTCGATGGAAAACTCTAATTCATCCTCCGTACAGTCCCGATCTTGCGCCCAGTGACTACCATTTCATGGTGTAAAAGTAATGTCTTCTCTTGATTTACGGTATAGTTTATGGCAAATCTAAGTTGAAACACGTATGTAACGCAGCAGCGATGGCGAGGCATTGTAGCATCTGTGACCAGAGAGTATGCGCTTGACCGCGCGAGTGTTGCGAGCGGTTCTCAGTCAGTAGTAGTCTGTCGTTGCGAGTCTGTCAGTTCAGTCGTTGCCAGTCTGTAGCTCTGTCTAGTTGAGAGCAGTACTCAGTCTGTAGTCGTCATGCAGAGCGGTCGGTCAGTAGTAGCAGCCCAGTGCGGTTGTGTGATGTAGGCGGTCGGCAACAATGGTCAAGATGAGGAATAAGGTATACTGTTAATTAATATAATCATTAGATAATGAAAAATTTTATTTTTTTGTAATTATTCTCCAACAAGTTCCCCAATAATAATTTTTATTTCAAAAGCATTTTTTTCAAAAATTTAATTTTTTTATTGAACTAAAGATCTCGTTGCACTTCCCATTTCATTCCACTTCTTTTGAAGAAAAATTTCACTAAAAAAAAAAAAAAAAAAAAAACAGAATATTATTATTTGCAATGCAGTTCCTCCAAGTGGTGCGCAACAACAAGAGCAGATATGTGACATCCATTTATTCTGAGGTAAGACTTTAATTCTGATTGTTTTTACACAGGGCCAAAGACCGATATTTCGGTTTAATTAAATTTTCTTATCACTGAATGGACTTTAATTTTTTGAAGGATTTATATTTGAGTCAGATTGCGAATTTCACATTTTTGTTGCCATTGTGAGTACATTTCATTGTGGGCAGGTTACGCATAGAGCCATGTCCATCAGCATTTCTAATTAGTATCGTCCTTTTCTTTTAAAATTTTGTAGGGAGGTTACACTTGGCTCCCCATTTCTATTAAGTATTGCTATATTTTCTTATAAAAAAAAATTGCGGTGGGGAGGTTACACTTGGCGACCCTGCCAGGATCGAATTTCGTTGAGAGTCTTTTGAGCGACAGTCAGATATCTGCTCTTATTTGCTTAGATAATTAGGATTTGGCGCAACGCTTTTAATAATATTGTGACTTTCTTTCTACAGGTCAACGGCAATTTGCTGCTTTGTTGTATTTGTGTGTTGCTTTTGCATTGTGCTTATTTGTTTTGTGAATAATTGTGACTATTGCAAAAATGCCGCGAAAGACTGTGAATAGTGTATCGCGAAGTATTGTGAATGAAATTACCGACTTAAACAACGTGACCGATAGTAATTGTGATACGCAGCGTAATGATGGCAATCCTGCGTTCACTAACAATCAGTGCATTCCGACCACTAATGATGACTTTCACCTTAATGATGAACAAACGAACTCAATTGTCTCGTCTGTTAACTTGACGACAATTGATGACGCAGAACGCTCTATTGTAATGAGCGCTGCAGAGCTTAACACACCCGATTCGGAAAACTCAAGTAATGTACAGACAAATCTGTCTAATGAAAATGAACAGATCACACAAAGTAGGGCGGATTTATTTAATTCCGGAACAGTGTCTGACAATGTACATCCGACTGACAAACCTTTTTCTAAATTACAGAATGACCAAATGGTCACGGAAAGCGAGAGAGTTCTAGATCCACCACTAAACAGCACAGAGAATATAAACGCTAATTTTGACTTGGTACGAATTATGACAAGATTGCTACAACAACAGAGGGAAATGATGAATAATTTTTTTAAACAACTTAATGGAGGTTTTGACAACCATTGCAGGCAGGTAGATGAGGGTGTCGACAGCCATTACAAACAACTTAGCGAAACAATTGATAAAAGTGTCGATCTCACAAACGAAAAACAAGACGACCGTAAAGAACAGAACAAACAAGTTAGCGAACAGATTACAGCTGTTACCATACAATGTCAGGACACTAAAGTACAATTACGTGTGAATACTAAGACTTGTGCTAATAACAGTAATGAAAAAGTTGGCACTGTTGCACAAGAATTAAATAGTACACATGTAAGCACAACAGAATTACATAAAGACGAAGTTAATGCAGTCACTGAACAATGTTCAGCAAACGCAACACAGATACACGAAATTAATGCAGTCACCGAACAATGCCCTAAAAACGAAGTACAGATTCGCGACGAAGTTAATTTAGAGTCAGTGGAAGTTTCATACACTCCGAATACGGAAGTTGACGAGAAAAGTGAACGACACAATAACCAGATTGACGAAAGTATTAAAGTAACAGAATTAACAATTATTTCAGTCACCAATACGTCACAGAATCCGCCACGTTGCGAGCATTTGTCAGACTTACGCAGCGCGTATAATGTGAGCAATTTACAGAGACTACGCGAATTAAAATCCGAAAAGCCACGCGAATTAAAATCTGAAAAGCTACGCAACTTGAAATCCGAAATGACACAGACGAACAGATTCACACACAAACCCGAACGTGTTTTCAAATTCAATGACGAGAACGTAGATTACGAGCAATTTTTATCCGCATTAAAATGTAAAGAATTTGATAATGACAGAACACAGATACATGCTTTGCACTGTATACGACAATTTATCTTTGTACATTCACCGCTATTGCGTGTAATGGAGAAACTAGCTTTGAACCAGATGCGACAATTTATTTTTGTATTTACAACAGCATTGCCTGTAATGAAGAAATTTGAATTAGCACGAATACAACAATTTGCCTTTGAAATTTTACCGCTATTGCCTGTAACACAAAAGCTAAAATTTATTTGCAGTGCGTAAATGACCTCAGGGGATTCATTACGCTTTAATGAATATGTGCCGTAGCGAGCATAGGGCCCCGAGCTGTAGTAGTGCTGTTTCATCTTTAGTTTTCTGCACTGCTGCCTTTTCTTCTACTATCCTTTATATCTATCCAAAACTGCTCTTTAACTATTGCTCTTCCTAGTATTAAGAAACGTATGTAATGAAAACCGGATACGACAAATCTTTTACCGAATGTGACAATTTTCAGTAGGCACTCCAGTACCGCCGTAATTTTAATTACAGATAAAATCGTAATCATCAGTATGTATAAAATTTTGAGCAGTCGGAACCATATTTTTGTAACAATAGATGTTTTTCACCACAATAGCATGAAAGTCAGCCGCTTAGCATACCTAACCAACAATGCAGTCTACAAGGTCAACCAGGCTTTAATGTTTCGCCGCGTGCACGTAAAGTCTCAGCTACAACAAATAGTAACGCATGTCAGCAAAGAAATAACCACGTACAGACAACACTCTATTTCAACTCGTATCGCAATACACCGTATAGAAATTACTATCTTGACAGACGTAAAAATAACGAGCACAATTTTCAGCGTACATTTAATAACAGTCGATATTATGAGCAGCAAGAACATTAGCAACAACATATTATCACGAATGAAACAGACAATAGGTGTCATCGATAGCGTAATACGTCAGTAAGAAATAACAGAACAGTTCATATAGTGGATATGCCATAGCATCCTCCCGTAAATAATAACACGTACGATAGATTTTAACCAGATACAGCACAGATTGCATATTACAGTAACGCAAACATTACTTTTGACACGCAGAATTTTGTTCACGAGAATGTTATTTGAAACATGCTTTGTTGAATGCTCCACTTTTATCGCACCCGGATCTTACCAGAAATTTTTCCATTGCCACCGACAGTTCAAACACCGCTTTAGGCGTACATATTTTCCAGGAAATAGAAGAAGATGGCTGTATAGTAATTAAAAACATCGCATTTGCAAGTCACATTTTGTCACCCGCTGAACGAAATTATTCCGTTACAGAATTAGAAACATTATGTGTTGTATGGGCTTTCACGAGATTTAGGCACTTTCTTTATGGCAGACACACCACCGTCTACACAGACCATAGAGCGATACAATTTTTACTTTCAGCTAAATTCACTCACGACAGGTTAAGCAGATGGAAACTATATTTACAGGAATTTAATTTTACAATAGTTCACATTCCCGGTACGCAAAATGTTATAGCAGACGCACTATCGCGTTCTCTCAGTAACAATCAGCAAGACGTAGCAACCAACTTCTGTAAAGCAAATTTCAGTGTCATGTACATTCAGCAAGTCGCATTTGAAAATTTTATTTCATCGTCATTACAGGACATAGCACAAGAACAAAATAAGGACAATGTGTGGAAAGAAATTAAACACCTTTGGCAAGATAGGAAAAATGTTACGATTAGGAACCACTACACTGTACGCAATGACATTCTGTTTCGCCGCTCTCATCCTGACAGCAACATTTGGTTATTATGCATTCCTGACGAACTGGTTAACAAACTAATTTGGTACACTCATTTAAGTTACGCACATTACGGAGCACGAAAATGTTTTCTTATACTGAGACAGAACTGTTATTTTACTAACATGGAGAAACGTATACGACGAGTTTTAGCGTCTTGTAAAATTTGCCAGAAAGCTAAATCAGACACCACTTCACATATTCCTCCTTTATATCCCATTATACCTGTGAAATTAAGACACATGGCCGCAGTAGATATTTTTGGTCCGATTCCGAGAACTAACAGAGGTTTTTGCTACATTTTTGTCGCTGTTGAGCTCACTTCAAAATTTGTTACTTTCACTCCGTTACGCAAAGCTACTGCTAAAACTGTTTCGAAAGCATTTGTAAAACATTTTCTATCTCATGTAGGGCATGTAATGAAAGTAATTTCTGATAATGGATCTCAATTTCGTAGTAGTGTATGGACACGCATGTTACGAGCTAGAAACATTTCTCCGATCTATATATCCAAGTACCACGCTTCTTCGAACCCTTGTGAAAGATTAATGAAGGAAATTGGTAAGCTGTGCAGAATATACTGCCACAAAAGACATATTGATTGGGATACACACATACTCTCATTCCAAGATGTAATTAATTCCATTCCAAATGAATCCACTATGCTATCTCCGACTGTTATACTGAAAAACGTTGAACCACCGAACAAAATTAAAGAATTAATAGAATTCCCCAAAAATCGTCGCCTACGATACCACGAAATAATTGACATTGCGCTGAACAACATCAAACGTGCCGCAGAGCGCCGGAGAAGACAGCAAAAAACAGGTTTGTACACGCCGCGACTTTCACGTTGGACAGAAGATATTAGTACGTACACACTATTTATCCAGCAAATTAAAAGGTAAGTGCAGTAAATTTGAACTTCTATACGCAGGTCCGTATCGGATTCGCAGTATCCCTCACCCCAATGTTGTACACGTCGAAACTTTGAGAACCAGAAAATCGAAAGGCAATCACCATATCTCAAACATTAAACCGTTTATTGAGTGAAACCACTGTATGATTCAACACACTATGATGCCATTTACTAATGCAATTAATTCACCTGACTAATTATTGATGATTATCGTATATTTTTTCTTGGCAAGTGCCCGGCAAGGTAAGGTTAGCAGGTCGCTTTTCTTGTCGTTACACATCAGACCGTGCACATTTTCCATTTTTGTGTATATGACTGTACTCCAGTTTTGTTTGTATGCACTATGAAATAGTTAAGATATAACACACACCAGTCGACTTTGACATTTTTTTTTTTTTTTGCCTTATGACATCTCAACATCGTGACTGTTTCACATTTTTTTTGCTACTGCATTGTATTATTCTGTGTACATTTTTTCGCATCCGAACACTGTCAATGTCTTGGACATATTACGTTTTCTGTCATGTTATGCTGTAGGGTTAATTATGTTACCATAAACCAGTCATTATCTAGTGGGTATAGGATTTAAATGCAAGACATTAATCTTTGTTCATCAATTTCAGAAAGGAATGATGATTCTAAGAAATAAATTTAACATAAATGGGAATTTCACCTACGGAATAAACGAAAGGAGATGCAATAACTTTATGAGGAAGAGTAAAGGGATCAGGATTAACAAGCATTAACAAGACTATACTATACTCATCACAGAATAGCAGTCTTAACTAATTTTTTCTTTCAGAATACAAGGTGATTGATGCAGGCTGTCAGACTGAACTACACATCTTAGTTTTAGTAATGAAATATGCTAGAGATAAGGAATAGTTATGTAATGAGTAATGAAGTGATTTTTTGCAGATGATAATGAATACTGATGAATAATGATGAAGGATATGCTGTTATGAATAATGAAGTTTTTCTTTACAGGTGGTGATAATAATGAAGTTATGATAATATGGATAATGAAGTGATGGATAATGAAGTTTTTTCTTTACAGATGAGGATAATGTTGAAGTTATGTATTTATGCTACGTAGTTATTTAAGTATTTGTTGCGGTTTGCTTTGACAGCAGGTGTTACATTGCATAGTAGGATGACGGAAAGTTTTGGAAAGGACAGCTATGGAGCACATTTTATACACATTTCACTACTTGTTAATTCGAAGTTCACTACTTTTCAGCATAGTGTGCGTTTCTTCTTTCAGGTCAATAATCCGTTTTTGTATTTTTTCCAGGAGAAGTTTTTCATGACACTTACTAAACCTGTTACTTATTATACCTGTTCTAGTACTTGCATTTTTATATTTTTTACCCATTTGTGTTTATCATTTATAAATGTGATCACATGTACTGCCTTGTTACATAATCTTGCTACAGCTGACTCATGACGAATGACGTTACCTATCCTCATTTGCAGCAATAGGTCAAAAGCAAAAAGTATTATGCCTCAGCAATTAATTATCGATCCCAACGCAATGCATTGCTACCAAAAAAATGTATTACCAGTCCCACATAATGTCACTAGTTTATGATAATTCTGAATAATACTGATCAACTCTGAATAGCATGTCACTCGAGTAATGACCTCTTAATGAGACTATATTCAAAATAATGCTTTGTCACTAGCTAATAACTGCCACTGTTTATTGTAATGCCTGTGATTACTAATGATTTGACTGTAATTAACTGATTTTTAATAATGACTTTGTAATGATCTGAATAATACTGAATGATGAACTATGTTTTATTCTATTCAATACTTGATGGCCACTGAGTGCCAATAATTAATATCAATCAACGAAATTGTTATTAATTATGCCATTAATTAACTCTTGTTTTCAATGTTCATACTTTGTAATTGGAAATAAATGTGATTGTTTAATAATGCTTTGTAATTAGGAAAAGACTAATGATTCTTAATAGATTGGAATGACACATAATTAATTAACTATGGTACTGTTTAATAATGCTTTGTAATTAATTAAGGCTAATAATTCTTAGTATATTGAAATGACAAATGATTAATTAATTAACTGTAATTAGACAAATGATTAATTAACGACAAATGATTAATTAACTGTAATTATACAAATGATTAATTAACTGTAATTAGACAAATGATTAATTAAAGACAAATGATTAATTAACTGTACTTAGGAGAAGGTTAATGATTCTTGATTATACTCTGTAACTGAAAAGAATGCGATTATTTCATAATGCTTTGTAACCAGGAAAAGAAGGCTACTGATTCTGTGTAAAACAGTTAATGAACATTTTTCTGTAATACTACATACTTGGTACAGAAATGTTCAATAACTAGGCTGTGAATGCCACAAACTACTCATGAAGACTGTAATTGTCAATATTATGTGACTTGATGTCCTTCACCTCATAAGCTGACTACCCTGAATTACTGCAATGTCCATTTGTCCTGTTTATCCCAGTGATCATGGAGCACTATATTTGGTTTTGCACTAATTCTACGTTGGTGTGCCTTGTAAGAGTGTGGTGTTGACACGACATGCTGTCCACCACCATGAGCGATGAAGACATTATTATGGTCCCACTGTTTGGTGTACCTAATGTACTGCCAAAATGAAAACATGGAACATTACTACGACAGTTCAGTGTCTTGGCTACACTGATAAATTCTGATGGGAAAAGAACTTCAAGTTGTGTCACTTGGTGTTGTACTACTGTGGAAAGATATGGACTTTCAGAGCAGCTGTGTGCAATCTAAAGTGCTACAACCATGATGCAATCCTTCCCTTTCCTATCCTGATTCTTGTCACATAAAGAAAAAATTTTTTTTGGTAACATCATTTATGTTCATAGGTTATACATTTTTCGATTCGCTAAACTCCAGTGTGAGTACACTTATGTCACTGGTCGACATGATGTTTGCCATTATGTTTATTTGTTGTGAAAATACTAAAGACATTTTTCAGTGCATGTGCACTTTGGACATGAATTTTTTTTTTTTTTTTGCCATTATGTTTATTTGTTGTGAAAATGCTAAAGACATTTTTCAGTGCATGTACACTTGTCAACATAATATTTTTTGCCAGTCTGTTTATTTGTTCTGAATATGCTAAAGAATTTTTTCAGTGCCTGTGCACTTTGTTATCTGTCAAATAATTTGTATATACTTTTCTGATTTGCTACTATGTTTTGTACTCACATTTTGTCTTTGTCTGATATATTTTGTACTTAGTGCGTGTGCACAACATTTACTTTATGTACTACATCTAATTATTCTTGCCAGTCTGTTTATTTGTTCTGCATATGCTAACAAATTTTTTTCAGTGCCTGTGCACTTTATCTGTCAAAAAGTTTGTATATACTTTTTTCTGATTTGCTACTATGTTTAGTATTCACATTTTTGTCCTTGTCTGATATATTTTGTACTTAGTGCGTGTGCACAACATTTAAATATTCTGTAAGTTGTAGGATTTTGTTAATTAAAGAAAAATTTTGCCGCGCTTGGCAAGTCTAAATGACTCACCATCGCTGCCAAATTTTTGCCCCCCGAGTGGAGGGTTATGAAACACGTATGTAACGCAGCAGCGATGGCGAGGCATTGTAGCATCTGTGACCAGAGAGTATGCGCTTGACCGCGCGAGTGTTGCGAGCGGTTCTCAGTCAGTAGTAGTCTGTCGTTGCGAGTCTGTCAGTTCAGTCGTTGCCAGTCTGTAGCTCTGTCTAGTTGAGAGCAGTACTCAGTCTGTAGTCGTCATGCAGAGCGGTCGGTCAGTAGTAGCAGCCCAGTGCGGTTGTGTGATGTAGGCGGTCGGCAACAATGGTCAAGATGAGGAATAAGGTATACTGTTAATTAATATAATCATTAGATAATGAAAAATTTTATTTTTTTGTAATTATTCTCCAACAAGTTCCCCAATAATAATTTTTATTTCAAAAGCATTTTTTTCAAAAATTTAATTTTTTTATTGAACTAAAGATCTCGTTGCACTTCCCATTTCATTCCACTTCTTTTGAAGAAAAATTTCACTAAAAAAAAAAAAAAAAAAAAAAAACAGAATATTATTATTTGCAATGCAGTTCCTCCAAGTGGTGCGCAACAACAAGAGCAGATATGTGACATCCATTTATTCTGAGGTAAGACTTTAATTCTGATTGTTTTTACACAGGGCCAAAGACCGATATTTCGGTTTAATTAAATTTTCTTATCACTGAATGGACTTTAATTTTTTGAAGGATTTATATTTGAGTCAGATTGCGAATTTCACATTTTTGTTGCCATTGTGAGTACATTTCATTGTGTGCAGGTTACGCATAGAGCCATGTCCATCAGCATTTCTAATTAGTATCGTCCTTTTCTTTTAAAATTTTGTAGGGAGGTTACACTTGGCTCCCCATTTCTATTAAGTATTGCTATATTTTCTTATAAAAAAAAATTGCGGTGGGGAGGTTACAAAGTACATCCTGAATGGATGAAATATACAGTCTTTCTCTGTTGTGGAAACTGCTACCAATTTCGAAAATTACCATTTGGTCTCAATGTTTCATCTGCTGCATTTATCCGAGGTCTGAATACTATCTTACCTAAGCATTTAAAAGATCACCACCTTGTTGAAGACATTTTGATTGCGGAAGAAATACCTGGGCGGTCAGCGTCTTCAAGACGATGACGAAGTCAAAACAGTGGTGATGCAGTGGTTAACAAGTCAGGCGGCAGACTTCTATGAGGAGGGTATTCAAAAACTGGTACAACGTTATGACAAGTGCCTCAACATGGACGGAAATTATGTAGAAAAGTAGATTAAGGTACAGGCTTTCATGTGAAAATAAAATTATTGAGATATCTTAGCACGTCTTTTTTAATTTCAAAACGGTACTTACTTAAAAAACACGCCTCGTAGCTCTAAAATATATAGCATTTTACTCACCATAAAATTCCCTACCTGAAGAATTACAATGTATTCCAAACAGTTTTAACATATTATACAGCGCTTTAATGCGTAAAAAGCTAAATATCTATAAATGATGCACAAAACACAAACTAATTTCTAATAACAGCAAAAACTGTAGAGAATGGTGGGAAGTGCTGATGGCGGACTCTAGTGCGCATTCCTTCATGCGATCCTATGATCAGTACACTGAAGTACCGACCAGGAAACACCAAGTGTTGTTAGGTACACTATACTGTAGGTAAACACTCTCCCTGCAGACACACATTTTAACTACATCTGCATCCACGTGATTACTCTGCAATTCACAATTAAGTGCCTAGCAGAGGGTTCATCAAACCACCCCTAAGCTCCATCTCTGCCGTTACGTTCTCGAACAGCGCGCATAAAAAACGAACACTTAAATCATTCCGTGCGAGCTCTAACTTCTCTTGTTTTTATTATTACGGTCATTTCTCCCTTTGCAGTTTGGGACCAACAAAATATTTTCACACTCTGAGGAGAAAGTTGGTGATTGAAATTTCACGAGAAGGTGCTGCCGCAACGAAAAACGCCTTTGAAACTTCCTGGCAGATTAAAACTGTGTGCCGGACCGAGACTCGAAGTCGAGACCTTTGCCTTTCGCGGGCAAGTGCTCTATCATCTGAGCTACCCAAACACAACTCATGCCCCGTCCTCATAGCTTTACTTCTACCAGTACCTCGTCTCCTACCTTCCAAACCTCACAGAAGCTCTCCTGCGAACCTTAGAGAACAAGCACTCCTGGAAGGAAGGATATTGCGGAGACATGGCTTAGCTACAGCCTGGGGGATGTTTCCAGAATGAGATTTTCACTCTGCAGCGGAGTATGCGCTGATGTGAAACTTCCTGGCAGATTAAAAGTGTGCGCCGGACAGAGACGCGAACTCGGGACGTTTGCCTTTCGCGGGTAAGTGCTCTACCATCTGAGCTACCCAAGCACGACTCACGCAGGAGAGTTTCTCTGAAGTCTGGAAGGTAGGAGACGAGGTACTGGCAGAAGTAAAGCTGTGAGGACGGGGCGTGAGTCGTGCCTGGGTAGCTCAGATGGTAGAGAACTTGCCTGAGAAAGGCAAAGGCCCCGAGTTCGAGTCTCGGTCCGGCACACAGTTTTAATCTGCCAGGAAGTTTCATGTCAGCGTCCATTCCTTTGCAAAGTGAAAATCTCATTCTGAAAAACGCCTTTGTTTTATTAACTGCCATCCCAGTTGGTGCACTATATCCATGGCACACTCTCCCCTGTTTCGCGATAACACAAAACTAGCTGCTCTTATTTGAACTTTTTGGAAGTGTTTAGTCAATCCTCTCCGTTGCGGATCCCACGCTGCACAGTGATACTCCAGGAAAGGGCAGACAGGCGAAGTGTAAACAGTCTCTTTAGTACGCCTGTTACTTTTTCTAAGCGTTCTGCCAATAAAACGCAGTCTTCGGCTTGCTTTCTCCGCAACATTATATTTGTGATATATCCAATTTAAGTTATTCCTAAACTGCACATCGCGACTTGTTTTTAAGATTGTTACCGGATATCTTGCAGTCAAAAAAGCCTCAGTGTTGCAGCGCCATTCAACTTCGCCAACACCTAAAGAAAATCGTAAGGTTGTGATGTCATTTCGGTTTTTGTATGTTATCGCTGTGCACGTCAAAGAGAGAGCAAGATACGTTGGTTTTAATCTGGCACGTCTTTGCCACTGCGCAGTCTGATACATTCTTAGTCGAAGTGTGGTAGGTGATGGACGTATTCAGCGGTGCTGTGTTGACTTGTGATGGTATCTGTTAGATCAAGAAAGATTTATGGTAAAGGACAGCAAGTATAAATATGATGTATACATTTAAAAGTGAAAGGAATATATATTTTGAATAATGTAACTTTTTTTTGAGGGGAAGAAGCTTGAGGTAAGACTGCAGCACAGCACAAATAATTTATAGAAATGATTATTGCCAGCTAGTTAACTTTGTTAACTTACTCAGAGCTGAGAGAAAGGCCACCCCACTTACCTGAATAATACATTAAAATTTCAACTCATTAAGCTGTTTGATTTTTATAGACATTATCTGTTAGCATTTTACCCTTTTCGAATCACTATTCACTTTGTTAAGCTGTAAGTAGGCTGTTTAGATTTTTATGTTGGTAACGCCACATAGCGCTCTGTATGAAAATCACTGGCTGTGCTGTGTGCAGTCTGTGGCTGGTTGGCATTTTTGGAATATTCGCTATTGTAGTGTGGGGCAGTTGGATGTGAACAGCGCGTAGCGTTGGGCAGTTGAAGGTGAGCCGTCAGCAGTGGTGGATGTGGGGAGAGAGATGGCAGAATTTTGAGCGGACGATCTGGACGTGTGTCCGCCAGAAAAAGGAAATTTGTAAAGATGGATGTCATGAATTGATGGATGTATATCTGATGAGTTTAGAATACTTTTAAGGTAAATACATTGTTTTGTGTCAGAAACTTTCATTTGCTAACTATGCCTATCAGTAGTTAGTGGCTTCAGTAGTTAGAATCTTTTATTTCGCTGGAAGTATTGGCGCTCGCTGTATTGCAGTAGTTCGAGTACTGAAGATTTTTGTGAGGTAAGTGATTCATGAAAGGTAGGTAATTGTTAGTCAGGATCATTCTCTTGTAGGAATTATGGAAAGTCAGATTGCGTTGCGCTAAAAAAATATTGTATGTCAGTTTAGTGATGATCAGAATAAGTAAAGAGAGAAATGTCTGAGTACGTTCAGTTTTGCTCAGCTGTTTGAAAATCAAATACCGTAAGAGATTTACCAGCACAGTCTTTCATTCATAATTATTCAAAGAGGACGTTACAAAGCGTAGTATTGACCAGACCAGTGTTATGTGTGGATATCATAAGAACTTTTACTGTTTTTTGAATACATACTTCATTCTAAAATAGTTGTCTTGGAATATCGTTTCATAGGAATAGTTACTCTCCCCATCCCGCTGTTTATCATTACGCATTACCACATTGCACCATGTGGTTTGCAACAGTTCGAATATAGTTTAGGAATTTTATTTAGAAATGGAAATCTAGCTTAGCCACTACCTGCTTGCTGTTTGCTGTTGTGCTTCCGAGAAATCTGCAACAATGTTTTCAAGGCGCGAGGTAAGTGGAAGTTTTGATTAGGGCCAGATAATTGTTTTACTTCAGTTGCGCATATAATATAAAGAGAAGGCGCATTCCGATCAGTTACATTTCAGTTCACATTAGGTTTCGTTTAGTTGAAGGTTACCATACGAGCTTAAGTTGGATAGCAGTTTGTGGGTACGTAGTCTTGGTAATACATAGACTTTTATAGAGTGGGAGGTAAATTTGGGTAAATTTCACACAGAAACATATACTGGGGGAACGTTACAAAATTAAAGCAATCTTTTTACCTGAGTCAAAAAATGATGGCAACCGTTTGTAGGACGAAAAAGGCGCTCTATTGCCTGAATCCATACTACGTGACTTATGAGTTACAGATGACAAGTAGGTCTATTGAGAAACGTTTACTAAACTGAAATGAGTTATTCAGTCGGAGAACTTCTGCGTAGAACAGTTGAGGAAGCTAGCACAATGTTACGAAAAGAGAGTGAAATGGCGATTATGTGAAAAAGTTAAATAGGTTTGTAGAAAACTTGTCCGCAAATATTTTTCTAATGATCAACATGGATTCCGGAAACAGCGATCGTGTGAGGCCCAACTCGCTTTATTTATTCATGAGACCCAGGAAATAATAGATACAGGCTCCCAGGTAGATACAATTTTCCTTGACTTCCGGAGGGCGTTCGATACAGTTCCGCACTGTCGCCTGATAAACAAAGTAAGAGCCTACGGAATATCAGACCAGCTGTGTGGCTGGATTGAAGAGTCTGTAGCAAACAGAACACAGCATGTTGTTCTCAATGGAGAGACGTCTACAGACGTTAAAGTAACTTCTGGCGTGCCACAGGGGAGTGTTATGGGACCATTGCTTTTCACAATATATATAAATGACCTAGTAGATAGTGTCGGAAGTTCCATGCGGCTTTTCGCGGATGATGCTGTAGTATACAGAGAAGTTGCAGCATTAGAAAATTGCAGTGAAATGCAGGAGGATCTGCAGCGGATAGGCACTTGGTGCAGGGAGTGGCAACTGACCATTAACATAGACAAAAGTAATGTATTGCGAATACATAGAAAGAAGGATCCTTTATTGTATGATTGTATGATAGCGGAACAAACACTGGTAGCAGTTACTTCTATAAAATATCTGGGAGTATGCGTACAGAAAGATTTGAAGTGGAATGATGATATAAAATTAATTGTTGGTAAGGCGGGTGCCAGATTGAGATTCATTGGGAGAGTCTTTAGAAAATGTAGTCCATCAACAAAGGAGGTGGCTTACAAAACACTCGTTCGACCTATACTTGGGTATTGCTCATCAGTGTGGGATCCGTACCAGATCGGATTGACAGAGGAGATAGAAAAGATCCAAAGAAGAGCGGCGCCTTTAGTCACAGGGTTATTTGGCAAGCGTGATAGCGTTATGGAGATGTTTAGCAAACTCAAGTGGCAGACTCTGCAAGAGAGGCGCTCTGCATCGTGGTGTAGCTAGCTATACAGGTTTCGAGAGGGTGCGTTTCTGGATGAGCTATCGAATATATTGCTTCCCCCTACTTATACCTCCCGAAGAGATCACGAATGTAAAGTTAGAGAGATTCGAGCGCGCTCGGAGGCTTTCCGGCAGTCGTTCTTCCCGCGAACCGTACGCGGCTGGAACAGGAAAGGGAGGTAATGACAGTGGCACGTAAAGTGCGCTCTGCCACACACCGTTGGGTGGGTTGCGCAGTATAAATGTAGATGTAGATGTAGATATTCAGAATTTTCAAGCGTTTTGTGCTCCAACTTCTCTGACGGCGATGGTCTCACATATGTGAAAGGCTACCATGGTGACCGTAACTGGACGGTCTACACCTCTACCCAACTTAGTGGACAAACGCATTTTTTTCTTTCGTTGCTACGATTTAATCACCTAGTTTTTTAAAGGAGTGTTCAATCGAATTTGCGGAACGTGTATAATCCACAACCTTAACCTCATTTATAGAGAAAGATTAGGTCCTGAGTACTAGATCAGAGTACCTGTGAACCCAAACACCTACTTCTGAAATGCTCTTCTTTATCCTTTTCTTTGAATCGTGTGACAACGATAGTTGTCAACAAAGGCAACGTATCATAGAATCTGTCTGAAAATTTAAACATAATCTTCAGAAAAATCACGCTGCTTATCAAAATTTCTTGCTGCTTTATAGAAATTTACCATATTTACAAATCCAGTCAGGTGAAAGAGTGGATACCGTCTCATTTGTCGTTTTCCTGTCTCTGCAGCATGAATTGTTGAAGCTATGAATGTAGTAACATTCGACTTCTTATACTGTTCTTGAGAAAGGACAGATCGTAATCCTTTTGCGCTTAGTACAACACAAGTTGACG
This sequence comes from Schistocerca serialis cubense, assembly GCF_023864345.2. Classification (NCBI taxonomy): domain Eukaryota; kingdom Metazoa; phylum Arthropoda; class Insecta; order Orthoptera; family Acrididae; genus Schistocerca; species Schistocerca serialis. The sequence continues at coordinate 185,039,213 of NC_064645.1, forward strand.
TGTACACAACTTTGAGCCTTCCTCGATCCAGTGATGTGAGGATTGCGCTTCTGGTTCATACAATTGTTTAAATGACCCCGTCCCAGCAAGAGCAGAGAAGAAGTTCGATGACCATCTACAAGTCATCAGTCACTGCCAGCGGACGCCAGGCACCCTTTAATCACTGCAGAGCGGTGCTTCTGTGCGTGGGATGCTTTCCATTACATCTCCCTGACTGCCGTTCATTAATCCATCAGCTGAGACCAGCGCGGTTGCAGGTATGCCGCTTGAAGACAATGTGCTCCAGATGACAGATATGACCAGCCAGAAGAACTTCTGTTGCGCTATGTGGTACGCCAAGACATGAAGGATGTCTTATTCTCAACGACAGCAATACAAAAGGCTTCAGGTGAAGATTACGGTTCCTCGTATCCGATAGTTTCAGCCTCTCACACGAAGGGAGTAGCTTTTATGGGTGTGCTCTGTTGTAGTTACGCCGGCCGGCGTGGCCGAGCGGTTCTAGGCGCTACAGTCTGGAACCGCGCGACCGCTACGGTCGCAGGTTCGAATCCTGCCTTGGACATGGATGTGTGTGCTGTCCTTAGGTTAGTTAGGTTTAAGTAGTTCTCAATTCTAGGGGACTGATGACCTCAGATGTTAAGTCCCATAGTGCTGAGAGCCATTTGAACAATTTGTTGTAGTAACCAAGAAGTTTTTCTACAGTAAAATAGTGCCAAGTGACAAGAGACGTCAATGTCTGAAGAAACAGGCGCATAGAACAAGATCCACTTCTTTTTCACATTGGCCTGCGATATGCCTGTGGAATATTAAATACACTCTAGGGCAGTGGCTCCCAATCTGGGGGTAATTGCCACATGAGGGGTAAAATGAAGTTTTCTCAGAGGTAAACACTAAATGATTCGATTCAGTTTGTCTCGAAACTGCATTATTTTCAAAAGATCATTACTTTTATCACAATTTTCAAGACTCTAATACTGATTATATGAGTTATCAATAATTACTTTTCTCAATTAGCGGCATTAATGCGGTGGAGGTTACAGGTTCCTCACATAGTCCATCCGCTACAGATACATATTGTGCTTTGTCCCCTACATCGCCTACGATAAAAGTGAGACATATACTTAAACAATACTAAATATTTCAAGAAAATATTTTCTTCAAGTTGTAGATAGTCCTTGAAGTAGTCCAGAAATTGCTTCATTAGTCGCTTCGAAACAGATAAATGAATTAACTAACAGCACGACACAGCGGTAACTATATAAGGGCTACTATCCTGCTGTACACAGTATTATTATTATTATTGTTGTTGTTGTTACTATTACTATTAGTGACTGTGGTCAGACACAATGCGTTAAAAGACTGAAGTCTTCCAATTTGTGCCAGTTCAGAAGTAAGGAGTGCAGCAGTCAAGTGATTCACGAACAATAAGTGTAGTGCACACATTTTAACTTGATTGATTAGGAATAGGGTTGCAGTGTGCAGGTCAAGCAAGTGCCGCAATGGAGGGGAGTAATGCAGGGGAAGTATGTTTTGTAACAAGTGTCTATTCTCACTGTGGATAGTTAGCTTCCTTATCTGAGAAGAAGTTGTGGATAGCTGTTGCGATTCATCGTGAGTTTCTTCGTCATTCATTCTGAGACCCCCCCCCCCTCACGCTCCACACACACACACAGACACACACACACACACACACACACACACACAAGAAAAGTCTTTCATTCTGCAGTTCAGTTAGATGCTAAATTACACTACAGGCCATTAAAATTGCTACACCAAGAAGAAATGCAGATGATAAACGGGTATTCATTGGACAAAAATATTATACTAGAACTGACATGTGATTACATTTTCACGCAATTTGGGTGCATAGATCCTGAGAAATCAGTACCCAGAACAACCACCTCTGGCCGCAATAACGGCCTTGATACGCCTGGGCATTGAGTCAAACAGAGCTTGGATGGCGTGTACAGGTACAGCTGCCCACGCAGCTTCAACGCGATACCACAGTTCATCAAGAGTAGTGACTGGCGTAGTGTGATGAGCCAGTTGCTCCGCCACAATTAACCAGACGTTTCCAATTGGTGAGAGATCTGGAGAATGTCCTGGCCACGGCAGCGTCGAACATTTTCTGTATCCAGAAAGGCCCGTACAGGACCTGCAACATGCGGTCGTGCATTATCTTGCTAAAATGTAGGGCTTCGCGGGGATCGAATGAAGGGTAGAGCCACGGGTCGTAAAACATATGAAATGTAGCGTCCACTGTTCAAAGTGCCGTCAATGCGAACAAGAGGTGACCGAGACGTGTAACCAATGGCACCCCATACCACCACGCCGGGTGATACGCCAGTATGGCGATGACGAATACACGCTTCCAGTGGGTGTTCACCGCGATGTCGCCAAACACGGATGCGACCATCATGATGCTGTAAACAGAACCTGCATTCATCCGAAAAAATGACGTTTTGCCATTCGTGCACCCAGGTTCGTCGTTGAGTACAGCATCGCAGGCGCTCCTGTCTGTGATGCAGCGTCAAGGGTAACCGCAGCCATGGTCTCCGAGCTGATAGTCCATTCTGCTGCTAACGTCGTCGAACTGTTCGTGCAGATGGTTGTCTTCTTGCAAACGTCCCTATCTGTTGACTAAGGGATTGAGACGTGGCTGCACGATCCGTTACAGCCATGCAGATAAGATGCCTGTCATATCGGCTGCTAGTGATACGAGGCCGTCGGGATCCAGCAGAGTGTTCCGTATTACCATCCTGAACCCACCGATTCCATATTCTGCTAACAGTCATTGGATCTCGACCAACGAGAACAGCAATGCCGCGATACGATAAACCGCAATCGCGATAGGCTACAATCCGACCTCTATCAATGTCGGAAACGTGACGGTACGCATTTCTCCTCCTTACACGAGGCATCACAACAACGCTTCACCAAGCAACGCCGGTCAATTGGTGTTTGTGTATGAGAATTCCGTTGGAAACTTTCCTCATGTCAGCACGTTGTAGGTGTCGCCACCGGCGCCAACCTTGTGTGAATGCTCTGAAAAGCTAATCATTTGCCTGTCACAGCATCTTCTTCCTGTCGGTTAAATTTCGCGTCTGTAGCACGCCATCTTCGTGGTGTAGCAATTTAAATGGCCAGTAGTGTAGGAGTAATGTGGGGCAGGAGGTGTGGCATCAGACGGCAGGGAGGGGGAGGGGCAGAGCGGAGGTACTAGCTAATGTCTGATAGCACTCAGGGGTAATGGTCCAAGAAAGTTTGGGAACCACTGCTCTAGGGGAAAAGAAAAAGAAGAAACCTTTACCATGCACCACGAAGGAATTATCCGAAAGGGACGGAAAGCGGTATATATGAGGTAGGTGTGTAAACAAATGATTTCAATTTTAGAAAAACTGCATGATAAATTTCAGACAAAGCGCTTCACAAACTGAGCAAGTCATCAACATGTTGGTCCACCTTTGTTCCTTAAGCAAACAGTTATTCGGGTGGACATTGACGGATAGAGTTGTTAGATGTACCACTGAGAGATATCGTGCCAAATTCTGTCCAACTGGCGCGTTAATTAGTCAAAATACCGAGATTCTGTAATTTCATTTTCTGTAAGTAGGAGAATGGGACTGCGGCCCGTCGGCAACTTGCGGAAAACAGACAACCGACAGCCGTAAATTTATGGTACATTTTTCTTATACTACCAGACTCAGGCCCCCATACACGAAACGAGGTAAGTCATTCACTCGGTTCTGCTTACTAAAGGAACCACTGTATCAAAGTGGTTTTCGTAGACATCTTCGCAATACACGCAGATGTTTCACGTATCCAAACATAGCACAAACAATTTCCCTACCTTCGAATTCACTTATCTCCGACACAATGCACTCACAACTTCGCAGAATATTGTTTTGACCACGACTGACACAATATATTGAGGACAATGCACAGACGCCGATCGCAGTCAGATACAACAGCAGACCCTGTGGTTTTGGCTGGTATCTGGATTTACGTACAAGTAAACATTTATCGCACTACGAAGGAATTATCTGAAAGGGACGGAAGTCAGTAGATGTGGTGTACAAGTACAGACAAACAAACTATTACAATTGCAAAAAAATTGGACGATTTATTAACGGGAAAGAACTTCACAAATTGTACAAGTCAATAACGCGTTGGTTCACCCCTTGCCCTTATGCAAGTAGTTACTCGTCTTGATTAATAGAGTTATTGGACGTCCTCCTGAGGAATGTCGTGCTAAATTCTGTCCAACTGGTGCGTTAGATAGTCAAAATCTCGAGATGGCTGGATGTCCCTGCCCACAGCGCTCCACTTGCCCTAACGTGATTCGTCTTCTTATCTCATCTTCACAACTTCCTTTGTCGCAGATAGATGATCGAAGATAAATGAAATGTACGAATTCCAGTTCCTTTCATTGTCCCGTGACTTGGATCTGTTCTCTGTCAGCTTTCATGAGTTTGGACTTGTTGCGGCTGATGACTTAGCCATGTGATAGACTAACGTCCTTTACTTTCGTTAGTAGCTTAGAAAGTTCATCTTCGCTACTGGCTAAAACCCGGTGTCATCAGCAAATAGGAGATTTTTAGTGGTTCTTTGACGACTGGAGATGTATTTATTCAAATCACCAACAGCTTTTCTAATGACATTTTCTGCATAGACGTGCAATTGGCGGGAGAGGTCACAACGCTGTCTTACACCTTTTAATGCACTCAAGAAATCAGACGGGCCAGCACTTGTCTTCACAGCTGCGAGGTGATTATTGTTGAAACTTCTGATCAATGCTGTCAAGAATGGTGGGACATTGAACTCTGCAAACACGTGCCACTACTTTCCCAGGCCACATAGCCAAAGGATTTCCTATAGTCAAAGAAGCAGATGAAAACACAGAACTTAGAATTTTTTAATACGTGCGACATGCTTAAACGGTACAGTATAATTCACAAACAAATCTCAATTACAATCACTGTTTGAAAATCAATCACAACTTTGCAACTTGATCTTCAAATCAATAAAGTGGGGATATGTAATACTATTTTATTCGAATTAGTGTATACTGAGATCTCCTAAAATGTTATCTATCCCTCCTGAAGCACGTGTTATTTTTAACTTCGGTATAAATAAACTCGTTGAAAGAGATAAGTTTTTCTCAAAAGTTGTTACGAGACCGCCATTTTAGCAGAAAGTTTGTGCTTAGGAAAACTATCAAACGAATCGAAAAGAAATTTCGAAAGCAGTGAATGGCTGCTGCAAAACGTGTGGATAAACTCACCATTAAGAAGAGGGCCGATTAGATTATGTCAGCGTTGCAAACGGTTGCATTCTGTCACATCCACTAAAGAGAGAGAGAGAGAGAGAGAGAGAGAGAGAGACTGTAACGTAAAACAGTAATATGCAGTAGCACATAAATTCAGTTAGCTTGAAAGAGAACAGAAAATCGATTAAATGGAATACCCTTTCAGAAGAATAGCATACTTAACAGGGAACTGCGATTTAAAAGTCACAAAGTACCCATTCTGAATTAAGAATCTTCGCGACATTCATTAGGTCATTTTGCAGAGGGAAAACTGGAAGGACTTACTGTAAATGCTACTAAAGTTGTAACCAACCAGGTTCAATAATGTGAAAAAGTCACTGGTCCGCTCGCGGAACACTGTTGGCTGTGGTTAGAGAGCCACTGTTTTGGCGACTAATGGTCTCTTTACATGCGCTAGTCTGCTAAGCAAGACGAGAATGCTGATGGGTCATTTTTCCTGTCGTCGATTGAAAACAGAAACGGAGGAAGGTGATGTTATAATCCCCTGAAAACTCACAGATATATCTGGAAACAGTTAACAACACTTTGTACAAAGCAACCTGGGCTTTAACTAAAAGCATTGTTACTATAATGAAGACGAGTACAATCAACCAGTGAACTACTTTCGCTGGGTGATTAGATCAAAAGGCGCTACCTTAAACTGGCTACAACGAATGCAATGTGTACGTGAAATCTTATGGGACTTAACTGCTATGATCATCAAACCCTAAGCTTACACACTACTTAACCTAAATTAGCCTAAGGACAAACACACACACCCATGCCTGAGGGAGGACTCGAACCTCCGCCGGGACCAGCCGCACAGTCCCTGACTGCATCGCCCTAGACCGCTCGGCTAATACCGCACGGCACAACGAATACAGTTTGGGATAAAGATCAACAGCATGCTGCTTGAATATAGACGGGCGCAGTGTGAGTGACGATGTAACGAAATTAAGTTGCTGCACGGTGCAGATCGTGGAGAGCAAGAACTGCGGAAGAGTCTATGCCTACTGGCGGTGTGACTAACTTCAGCGGAACATGCATCGGCCACTTTACCCGACTCTGAGTAAGCACTATTAGCGGCCACCACTCTCTAGTTGATGGTGCTGTGTTTACATGTAACGCCGGAAATGCATATCGTCCTATTTCCATCTATTGTACTATAAATTTTTTTCCTTATTTTGTTACCTGAAGATATAACATTTCTGTGTCTTTATATATTGTAATTGTTTTAATGTCGATGTATAATTGGTTTGTTTTGTAAATATCATTTGTATTTTTACGGTTGGTCTTGCCTAGGGAAAACTATGCTATCGAACGATTACATCGATAGGTCGTGTGGAGAACCAAAGTGTTTAGGATTTTTGGTAGCGTTCACTCTGCCGCGTGGAGAGCGGGCAGAGCGGAGTCTGGCTGGAGTAGGGCGGTGGAGCAGGTGTGTTGTGTGACGCTCCCGCGAGTTGCAGCGCTTTCGGGGTTTGGCAGCATGTAATTGCGCTCGACTTGCTATGATAGTTTCTGACACGGTGTGGCGGACAGGAAGCATTAGCTGGGGCACGTCAAGAGCCTGTTTCGCCTGGTGACCGTGTCGAGAAGAAGGCGCGCTAACATCCAGCTTCTGCTGCAGCGACGGCCGACAATGAGTGACTGTCGCCACCTCCTCGATCGACGACCTCAAATCTTCAATCAACCAACAAAGAAGACTGGAAGCACGTAAAGTTTTAGAACTGTATGGCACACTTCAGTTTTTCAAACTGTTCAGTTTGCCTCACAAAATTACAGCAACGTAGCATGAACTTTTGTCGCACATTGTCCCAATTGTATTACCAAGCAGGGTCCCTTCCTTTTCCGGAATGAACCCGAGTGTCGTTGAAATTCAATCGCCAGCATTAAAATAATATCATTCCATTTCACTGCTTTAATTTCAAAGTTCAGTTAAAGTATTCATAGCAGGCTACAATATTTAGATTATACAAGCACAAATTAAGAGTGCGAGTTTTGTTACTATATTTTAGCTTACCTGCGACTACGGCTCTACTTGGTACGTACTAAATTTTACTATTGTTAATTGTTCACAATCATTTAATTCAAGTTCAAAGTTAAGTCTCTTATTTCTAAATTGCGTAGATTCAATTAGCATTTGAAATGATTGTTGAGTTAGTCCAAGACTAACCTTATTTTATTGAATTTCGTAGTGCTTCAGAAACAAAGTTGACTATTAATTTCAGTCACTAAATTAACTTTCATTTTTCCTGTTTTGTTAATTCTTTTGCTAAATTAAGTCAGAGTGTAGCGAAATTTATTACTTCTTGTAGGGAAGCAGCATACTCATGCCTTACAAAATTCACATCAGTCTTTCCATTGTGTGCCAGCCTAGTCCGCTGTAACTAGCTCTGACGTCATAAATATTGTGCAATACTTTAAAATGAAGTAAATAACCTGAAACGTTTCTAGCATGTCAGGAGTAATACAAAATCAATATGTGCTGGATATTAGTTCAATAACTTTAACCATTTTCGAAATTTGGATGTTTTTCTGTAAAAATCATTGGCGCAACGGAAAAGAGCTAGAAACTTAAAATTTTATATTTAGATTCCTTTGCATAATAATTTAGTAGAAACAGTATTCTGGATCTCACAAATTAAAATTTTAATTGAAATTCATGATTTTCTGGTTTTTGTCTTAGAAATTAAGGAAGCAAGACAGATTAAGTAGGCGAATAAATAAAGCTAGGATGTTTAAATTTAATTAGAAGGGAGATCCGCTATAATCATAAAAACGTGAGAAGTTTCAACAGAATAACTATAAAACTATAGCTATAGCGTATCTCAAAAGAGCAAGTTCAGAGCTCGTCTACTGCGTGTAGTGTAATTAAAGTAATTCTCTCACCCAAAATATTTGACTTAGCCACGTCAGACTTTTATTATGATTACTTAATTGTGTGCTTATTGCACAATTAAATTGAAAGCTTCATTGGCCATCAGCAAATGAAGCAATGATTTATTCAATAACTTAAAGTGGTGCATTACTAGCCCAGCGGCTAGCCAGGAGAGCAGATTTGATCAGGCGTTCCCTTAGCCGTCCGCACCGCGGCTTTATGTGTAAGAACGCTGCGCGAAAAGAAGAAGGCCCCAGTTCTCTCCAGACGCTGATTAGTGCACCACCTGTGCCGGGAGTCGCGTCGCGTCGGTATCGTTGATATGAACAGCCTCGGATCCCATAATAAGTTACTCGGGATACGCGTAACCATGAAATCGTTTTCGAGTGAAGTGTTAATTCTGGGATGACTTTTAATGATCTATCTTCAGTTTGCGTATGTCGTATATTCATGAGCCGCCGCAAGACAGACATTCTACCATTATTAGTGTGGCGTTTGATGAACATTATCATCAAATTATGGCGAGCATTCACTTAAACATTTAATTTAAACAGTTATAGTTGCATCAGCACATTAGACTCTGGACTGCTCTGGTAGTTGGATTGTGTGGATACTTCTTGGTCTGTGACTTTCAGAATATAGTGAACATTTTAGAGAGAATGGTTTTTTGATTATGAATCCCAGACAATCTCCTAATTCGTCAGAGCTATAAGCTGTAGCTATATATGTATTACTCAGATGAAGTGGGCACTAAGAATTCTAATTGCAGGCTTCACGTTTTGCTAATCACTTTCTGGTTGCCAATATTGTAGCTAGAGAGCCAGTGTTGAGAACGGCAAACAGCATAAATACAAAACAGTTATTCTATTATTCCACCCGCTGGCCCACATTCTGACAAACATTCAGTTTGCACACAACACGTGTCAACCTTCAGTTGCCACACTTTTAGTGCTAATTATATATGCATTAATGTTTAATTTTCAGTTATTATAGTAGTTGTCCATAGGACTGGCGACCGTAGTTTTCCCCAAATCTCAAATATCTAATTAACGGCAATTAATTGTTAACATAATGACCGCACATTTCCTTTCTTTATTAACTTTACACTTTTTCAAAATAAATTTCCACCAGTTTCATTTGCATTTTTCCTTTCATTTAGATGTAACCCTTCCTCCGTCTTTACTGACAGATTAACTGCGGTGACGATTGCTTTTCCCAAATTTCCATTAGGTACACGTGGTTTAATTTTTACTGTCATTAAGGTCGATAACTGAGGGGGAGGTTACATACAGACGAAGTTAAGATAATTAGATTCAAACAGATTATGCAAAGTACACTTGAGATGGAAAAAGAAAACACAGATAGAAGGAGAGAGTGGGGAAGAGGAAAATTCTCAACAGCAAAGTTAAATTGTTTGCTAATGCCAGCCGCGACTTCCTCTCCTGTGCCAATCTGTTAATCTCAGAGTGGCACCTGCACTAAACATCTTGAGTTATTTGTTGGTTGTATTCTAATCTCCGTCTTCCCCTATAATTTTTGTCCTCTACTCTGATGTTTCAACAGATGTTCTCCAAGCCCGTATCCTCATCTAGTAACTGCTTCCCTCATATTACTTTCCTCCCAATCCTGCAGATCACCTCAACATTCCGTTTCATTATTACTATCCTGTAAAATAATATAATCGCTTCGGTTATCTCCTTTTTCAGTTTCCCCCACAGACCATTATTCGTTTGCATACAACGTAAAAGATAAAGTTTCGTGTTCTGGCCCTGATAGGCCAATGGGGTCCGACCGACCGCCGCGTCATTCCCTGTCAGTGGCGTCATCGGATGCAGAACGGAGGGGCGTCTGGTCACCACAACGCTCTCCCTTTCACTGTCGGGTTTCTTCACCTTGGAACCGCTACTAATCAGTCGAATTGCCCCTCCCCCCTCCCCCCAGTTGGCCCCACAAGTCTAAGTGCAACCCATACCCGTCATTCCATCGAGGAAAAATCCCTGGCTGTGCCAGAAATCGAATCCAGCTCTTCAAATGGCATTCAGCCGACCTGACCAGTCAGCTACAGATGTGTACGCTCCTGATGTACATTCCCAAAAATTTCTGTCGTGTGTAGTGGTGTATGTTTGATACTGGTAGACTGTTTTGGCTAGTAATGATCTTCTTGCCTATGCAAGTCTACTTCTAATGTCGTCTTTGCTTCTCCGTAATGCATTACGTTGTTTCCGAGGTAGTAGAATTTCTTCGCATTGTCTACTACATGGTTCCCGATTTTGTGGCAAGGTTTCTCGCTAATCTTACTTCCACTGGTCCTTAATAAGAGGGTCATCCCAAAAGTAAGGTCTCCTATTTTTTCATAAGTACTGTAAGTAGGCTGTTTAGATTTTTTTGTTGGTAACGCCATGTAGCGCTCTATATGAAAATCACTGACTGTGCTGTGTGAAGGCTGTGGTTGGTTTGCATTGTTGAAGTAATATTCGCCATTGTAGCGTTGGGCAATTGGCTGTTACAGCGAGTAGCGTTGCGCAGTTGGAGGTGAGCCGCAAGCAGTGGCGAATGTGGGGAGAGAGATGGCGGAGTTTTGGGAGCGGATGATCTGGACGTGAGTCCATCAGAGACAGTAAATTTGTAAGACTGGATGTCATGAACTGCTATATATTATGACCTTTGAACACTATTAAGGTAAATACATTGTTTGTTCTCTATCAAAATCTTTCATTTGCTAACTATGCCTATCAGTAGTTAGTGCCTTCAGTAGTTTGAATCTTTTATTTAGCTGGCAATAATGGCGCTCGCTGTATTGCAGTAGTTCGAGTAACGAAGATTTTTGTGAGGTAAGTGATTTGTGAAAGGTATAGTTTAATGTTAGTCAGGGCCATTCGTTTGTAGGGATTATTGAAATTCAGACTGCGTTGCGCTGAAAAAATTGTGTGTCAGTTTAGTGTTGATCAGAATAGGTAAAGAGCGAAATGTCTGAGTATGTTCAGTTCTGCTCAGCTGTTTGAAAATCAAATAATGTTCATCAGCACAGTAATTCAATAATTTTTGTAAGGGGACATTTGATATGCCGACCCTTAGCCGAGGATACCTCACTGGAATCTTCTGATTTTTTCTTGTAGTTTGTGTAATTAGTGTAGCTTTTGTTTATTGCTAGCGCGTAATTGTAGAGAGAATCTCCTTTGTAGTTGCAGTCTTTCATTGTTGTACAGTAAAACAGTTGTGGCATGCATGTAGATTTGCACCAAGTATTTCACAGCTGCGCTTGCGATTAACTAGATATTATTTTCGGTGCTATGTTAATGTTTTTTCTTATTTTGCTCTTCAAATTGTGCTTTTCTGTGTTATCGTGTGAAATATTGTGACAATTATGGCGTGTGAAAAACGTAACACTAGGCTCCAAAGTAAACTGAGAAATAATAGTGACGACGAGCGTAGCTTATCAGCACCGCTGTGTAGTGAATTAACAGACATTCAAAGTAGTAATTTGGTAATTGTGCATAGGGAAATGGAGCGGGCGGCAAATAATGGTGTAGACAGTGAAACAAATAGTGAACAGGGAAGCATTATCGATCGGTCGGTCGGCAACAGCTCGCCTCAGGATTCCGAAATGACAGGACACAATCTTGCAAATACTGTAGATTCAGGTTTTGCGTCCTCGCCGTTTTCTCAAATAAGTCAAAACACATTTCCTGCTTTTCAAAATGCGAGTATTGCCGGTTCAAATGCACTGCCGAATATCACTGAGGAACATGTTTCAGACACCAGTGCATTGTTATTTCAATTAATGCAACAAATGGGACAAAAGCTTCAAAAGTTAGACACAATGGAACAAAATCTTGAAAAGTTAGACACAATGGAACAAAATCTTCAAAAGTTAGACACAATGGAACAAAATCAGAGACAAACACAGCAAAAGTTAGACACAATGGAACAAAATCTTCAAAAGTTAGACACAATGGACCAAATCTTCAAAAGTTGGACACAATGGAACAAAATCTTCAAAACTTAGACACCACGCTTGAACAAACACGCGACGATTTAACTACTGACTTATATAACATCGAATAGGAATGTCAAAAAGTCTGTAATGATGTAAAAACACAAATTTGTGAGCATTTTCAGGCTATTTTTTCGCGGCATGAAAATGCATTACAGAATCACGAAGCAGCCATAAAAGAACTGCAAACTATTGTTCATGGAAATCGCGAGACCTTGCGGGCTAAAATTGACTCAGTTGCATCAACCGATTCGGTTACGCTACTTGCAAAAACTCAGGAAAACTTAAAGGACATAGTAGATACTCTGAAAAGTGGTTCAGAAAGACACATGGAGGAAATTAGTTCATTATCAGAGAAAGTAGTCGAACTTTCGGATCAGCTAAATACTCGTAATTTATCTACGAAGGTAGATGATAATCTGAATGACACAAGACCGGTAGTCTTTAATGACACAGAAGAGTAGGAACAAATGAAGAAATTCAAACAAAATCAGAATCAAATTAATACGCAACACCAAAGAGAAATCCGGGAAGTACAAGATCAGTTGACACAGGTAATACATGAATTACGTATTTCAGAGGACACTCGCGCTCCAATACGGGAAGAGGGACATAGAAATACAGAACAGCCACAAAATAATAACACCGGGCACTTCGGAAATTGTGAAAGAAATTGGCAAGGTACACCGAATTTTGAGATGGAACCGCTGACACGACGTAACAATGACCGATATGCTACTCGCCGACACGATGACTTTGACTATAAGCTGTTCATTACTACACGTAAATTCAAAACATTTAAGAATTCTGCCAACGACATTCATCCACAAGCGTGGCTCCATCAATTCTCTCATTGTTTTCCTCCCAACTGGTCATTGGAGCACAGGTTAGAATTTATGTGTGGCTATTTAGAGAATGAACCAGCTGTAAGAATGCGATCGGTCATTCACGATTGTCACAGTGAAGGAGAATTTTATCATGCCTTCCTCTCAGCGTATTGGTCTCAAGCTACACAAGACCGAGTAAAACATAGCATCATAATGATGAAACATTTCGAACAATCTGAATTTCCCAGTCTTGTGAAATATTTTGAAGACATGTTGCACAAGAATCAGTACCCATACAGCCCCTCAGAACTTATCCGCATTTGCTTAATCAAATTGCCTGAACATTTACGACATATTATTTTGGCAGGACGTTGCAAAGACGACATTAAAGCTTTTCAGGGACTGTTACAAGAACTGGAAATTGACACTGACAATCGCAGGACGCGAAAACAAGAACACAACAATTACAGGTCACATCCGTCACAATTCCGCGATGAAAGAAATAATAACTGGACACGTCAAGGCTATTCTTACAACGTAAATCGTGACCAAAACAGACACCACCCGTATGACAACCGTTGGTAGAGTAGTAATAATTACAGGGAAAGATCAACTCTCCGCGGTAATGACTATCACAGAGACAATCAGAGAAACAGACAATATGGGAACCAAAATAATTATTATCAAGGGAGACAGAATAACGTCAGACCCAATGGTCCACCGCGTAGTTACGATTCCGGGAGAAATTCTCCACCACATGACAGACAAAAAAGAAACTATGTAAACTACCGACAAAACGACAGAGCTGAATTTCATCAGAACTGGCGGGATTCAAACAGGGCAGGGCCTTCTCGACAAGGTGAATTTGTAGAAGTTAGATCTCCATATCCCAATAACGACGCGCGCCAACAAAGAAACAGACAATGATTCGCACCGCAGGCAGCCACGTGCGCCGGCGCTGGCTGGCTCAGCGAAAAATAACATAGACGCTAACCTTGGGAAAATTTTTAGCATTTCTTACCGACATATACATGATAATTAATTTGAAGTTGAAACTCTGCGTACTAGAAAGGGTAAAGGATTGCACCACATTTCACATGTAAAACCATTTATTAAAAGATAATCTGCTTTTAAACTTTGTCTTTGCCTTAAACTTTTCACTTCTCGTTACTAGTACAATTTGTCACACTGAGAAACTGTTAACATGCAACAATGTTTTGAAGTTAACTATCCAGTCTAGAACCTAGGAAACATATTTAGAGAGTATTTACGAATGCATTGTTATAGTGAACAGACAACACAGTTTTATTGTGAGTGTACATTCTTGCTTGTTAGTTGCATGATTACCTAACGACTATAAGACTCACGTACTTAGAACACATACCGGTATTGCTAATGAGATTTTAATGCAACATTTTGGTTTAATTGAAAATACATTCTGGATTTAAAGTACTTTCTGAGAAATACCAGATGACACAGTCGTTAGTTTATTTGACAGCTGCATGATTATATCACAACGCTACTAATGAGTGACACAATTTATATTATTGCTTTTGCACTGTATCTGTTCTAAATCTGCACAGTTTTTCTGTATTATTCTGGAAAGTAAAACATGTTTTAGTAGTAACTTTTGTGGTAAAGCTACAATGAGACAGCCTTTTCCATAGCACAACAATACATTACAGCACAGTACTTTCTTCATCACGGCAATAAGAGTAATAACTAAGATATCTATACGCAAAGCATTTCACTTTTGTTTATGATGAGGTGAGTACATTGCCTTCAGCTTACAGAGGATGACAACTACGACACTTCCACAGAATTATCTTACAGCAAGACGCACATTTAGCGCTAAAGGAGACGCATTTGAGTGATTAATTTAGTATTTAAAACATTTATTTTTAAAGATTTTTTGAATCACAAAGATACAAAGAAAGTTTTCGGTGATACATTTCATTCGATTGCTGTAATCTGTAACACCTGAGGGTATAATTACATGAATCCTCAGAGGGGTACACGCTTACTTTGTGTACCATGTGTTTGGCAAACACAAGGAGCCATAGCTAATATGGTATTTGCTTATATAACTTTACACATCGGTACCATATTTCTCTAACACATAATTACACAGCTATCTGATCATTTAACTGAGAGAGACAAACATTTTTTTACTATGTCAGTGACAGATGTTTACATAATTGCACAGTGGATAACTTCACACTTATGAAATTGTATTTTGTCTGTACTTTGTGAACTGTTCATATTTTTTCGGAACCATTGTGATACTATTAGAGCTTTGAATGATGTATTTGGTATGGGATCATGATTTTTAAAGTATGTTTGAGGTAGATGACAGTATTGAAGTGTGTAGAGAATTTTTTTTTAGGTTTTGAAATTATTGCAGAAAGCTACAACGTTTTTGAGATTTGCCTGATTTTTATGATGTTATTATAATGATGACAGTATGTATTATGCTGTTGAGGTATGTTTATGATCGATAAGCTGATGCTATATGAGGAATTTGATTATGCTACATATTTATTGCGATGAAATATTGAAGAGTGTCAACAAATATGTATAAGTGTAATAAGGTAAGGAATAATGACTAGTGGTTAGGGACTCTGACTTGTGAAAAAGGATGTTGGAAACCAAGAATCGTACTTTAAGAGTTATGAAATGTGTGTAAATTCGTGAATGTATCACAATGCCGGCGAAAATTTTTTGGACACTGTTATATTTATAAGATTTTGTTTCTACAGATTTGTAACGCAAATATTTCGACCTGTGAAATTTTATTTGTATCAAACTGTCACTGTAGCGGAAACTGATGTAAATATTTCGGTAAGGAAGGTAGGTCACCTTGACGTAATGCACTGTAAGCACCCAGCTGCACGACAGTCACCTGGAAAAAAGCCATTAGTGTGTGCCTTTCAGAGGCACAGGTGGAGAAAAAAAAGGAGGCCATTATCTTCACTATTGACATTTCTTTCTAGAAAGCATCGCAGGTATGACACACCCAAACTTGAAAACATATGATTACACTGTGGAGCTCTTAATTTATGATATTTACTAAATTGCCTAATGAAATGTTGAGAAACGTTTTTACATCTATTGTCTTTCTAGTTGAGAGATTTTTTACTGCCTTTGGAGACGCCGTTTGCCTAGTGAATGACGTTTCACACATTGAATTGTATATATTTGTTCATTTCGTTTAATGTCTAGTTTCTAGCTGCACTGCAGCATTGGTTAAAATAAAATTTAATAGATGTACTAATATAGTTATTTTATGGCTACAGATCCAGTAAATAGTAATTTTATGATCTACTTCCAAAAAAACGAGGGAGCAAAAAAAGACATTTCCCTTCACAGGAATTGCATACATAATTTTTGTCAATGACTGCGCTTTTTAGTAGTGTAAGTTAAGGTGATGCATCACTCTAGTGTTAAGATCTGACATAGGTATTAGACACTTCATATCTTTACTGTAATATTTTTTCTGCTTGACCTTTATCATGTTTAGGTGTAAGTTATTGCATTTGCTGCTGCTGTTTGCCAGGCATAGTGCTACTGAATGTCACTTTGTATTACTCTGTTAAGCCATTTTTACTACTGATTTATTTTTATTTTTGCTGCACATTGGCTCATATTAGTGATAATGTTGCATTTGCTTTGCTAATTTATATGTATTGCTGCTTGCTTTGCCAATTTGAATTTTTTGTCATTGCTGTTTGTGTTAGTTGTTTTGTACTACTGCATTGCCTCGTCCCTTAGTATATATATCTGAGCTCAGTAGATTTACGTTAGCTTAAGAGGTGGTAGACTGTATAAGAAACTAACTATGGAGAATAGGGAAAGAATGCATTGAGAAGTTATATAAAAATATGTGGGCAAAAATGAGTATTGTACAATGAAAAAAAATTATTTAGAAATAGGATATGAACAAAACAGTAGGGTTTAGGGCAACAAGTATAGATAGGACTTTTTGGGAATAATGATGAACGAAGGAAGGTCTCCAAGATGTCAAAGAAAGTTTTGTTTGCAAAATACTGCAGTAAAACAAACCCTGTCCTTTCCTTTTGTATTTTTCCGCTATGTGTTTGTGTACCCTTGTGTATTTGTGTTCTTCCTGTCTCTATGTGTTTGTCTGATATGACTTATGTTGTAGAATTTTTCTAATACTCAGCTACATTCACTATGATGAGGAATACTGTTATCCTCAAACATAATTTGCATTTATAATTTGTTATTTACTTTGTAAAGATGTTAAGACATTATTTATTCTGTTTTGTTTTAATACTCACGTGTGAAGTTGATGTTTCGAAAGTTATTCTGACCTTTTATGCATTTACTTATGTCATAATTCCTGTAACACTGATGTATATGTTATTTCGATTCTTTTGTAAAGCCACAAATGTTATCTGTATTGTTATTTTCTTTAAAGATGTATTTTGTACCTTTGTAATTGTATTCTTATGTTGTAAATTTATAATTGTATAGACACCAGTTCATCAAATTAAGTTACATTTCACTGCATACGTTTCTGTTGGTCTTAGTGTATGCACAATATGTGAGAAGTTGGAACTGTTAGTGTTTGCATGTGTGTTAATAATTCAGCAAGGGACTGGTTAACAGCATTGCTGATTCTAAGGATAATTCCAAAAACTTTGTGAGTGCACAAGTGGTGGTTTATGGACTTTCTATATCGTCCGCAAGGCTCTTCGATGGTGATTGTGCACCTGCACAGTCGCAACAGATGGCTGCTGGCCGTCTCTACAAGGACTACAGTGGGTCGGAATCTTTGATGGCCCACCAATACCATTATTTCTACAAGGACTGCAGTGGGTCTGCACCTATGGTGGCCCACCAATACCATAATCTCTACCAGGACTACAGTGGGTCTGCTCTGTGATGAACTACCTACCAATATTCTTCAAAACTTCGACTGATTCTGCTGTGGGTTTGCTCTGTTGTGGCCCATTACCTGTCTGCATGTCAAGAGTCAGCACTGTCTTTCCGTTGGAAGGACAACACTACTTGTTCAAGACTGCATGGAAATCCACTACTTCTGCGTGCATTTTCTTTTACTGCTCAGACTTTGAGAGAAAAAAAAACACTGCAATTTTACTGTGATGAATGATCAGGACTGTCTTTATGGATTGTGAGGAAATTGACCAACGTTGTATCAATAAGTGTGTGCATTTGATATCTTTGTTATTGTAATTACGAAAAATTTTTTCAAATCTGTATTGGTCACTGCCCAAAACAATTTGTAAAATTTTTTGTGGGGAGCATGGGGGCTATGTAAGTAGGCTGTTTAGGTTTTTATATTGGTAACGCCACGTAGCGCTCTGTATGAAAATCACTGGTTGTGCTGTATGCAGTCTGTGGCTGGGTGGCATTGTTGTAATATTCGCTATTGTAGTGATAGGCAGTTGGCTGTTAACAGCGAGTAGCGTTGCGCAGTTGGAGGTGAGCCGCCAGCAGTGGTGGATGTTGGGAGAGAGATGGCGGAGTTTTGAGAGCGTATGATCTGGACGTGTGTCCATCAGAGACAGTAAATTTGTAAGACTGGATGTCATGAACTGCTATATATTATGACCTTTGAACACTATTAAGGTAAATACATTGTTTGTTCTCTATCAAAATCTTTCATTTGCTAACTATGCCTATCAGTAGTTAGTGCCTTCAGTTGTTTGAATCTTTTATTTAGCTGGCAATAGTGGCGCTCGCTGTATTGCAGTAGTTCGAGTAACGAAGATTTTTGTGAGGTAAGTGATTTGTGAAAGGTATAGTTTAATGTTAGTCAGGGCCATTCGTTTGTAGGGATTATTGAAAGTCAGATTGCGTTGCGCTGAAAAAATTGTGTGTCAATTTAGTGTTGATCAGAATAGGTAAAGAGCGAAATGTCTGAGTACGTTCAGTTCTGCTTAGCTGTTTGAAAATCAAATAATGTAAGAGGTTCATCAGGGCAGTAATTCAATAATTTTTTTAAGGGGACGTTTCAGTACATAGACCTGTTTATTTCTACAATGGTTTACATCAGTTTACAGCTTGAACATTTACCTATTTTTCGGCATAATCACCATTTCTGTCGAAGAATTTTTGTAGATGCTGTGGCAGTTTTTGTATGCCCACGTCATACCAGCTCGTCGCCATGATGTTCAGAAAGTTATGAACCTCTTCTTTCATCTCGTCGTCGGAGCTGAATCCCTTTCTGGCCAAATGTTCTTTTAACTTAGGGAACAGGTGATAGTCACTGGGTGCCAAGGACTATAGGGTGAGTGGATGATTATGTTCCACTGAAACTGTTGCAGGAGAGCAACAGTTTGCCGCGCGATGTGTGGGCGAGCGTTGTCATGGAGAATGTGTACGCCCTTGCTCAACATTCCTCTTCTCTGGTTCTGAATAGCCCCTTTGAGTTTTTTTTTCAGAGTTTTACGTGCTCAGACTCGGCAGGCTTCTTATTTCTGCTGGGTGATGGATTCCGAGTTGTCAGCACTCACCGTACAGCCAAGGACTGCAGTAGAAAGAAAAACGGTGAGCACCTTTCGTTGCGCGATATTAAAGTACTGGTTGTGATTCACGAAAACCATCGTTCCTCGAGCGAACCTTTGTTACAGGGATTTAATTTGGCTTCTCTCGTGTGACGCCGTCTAGCCTTTATTAGAGACTGTCATATTAGTCTTCGTACCCATTGTGGATCAGTATTCCGAATTACCAGTACATGTCTAAGTTACTGATGCCCACTTGTTAAAAGTAAACAGAATTTAGATTTTAATATTGATTGCTTCTATTTAAGTCTTATTTCTGTGTTTATTTACAAAAAAAAAAAAAATTTTAGCTCATGTGATAACGCTAGAATGAGAAATTTGCTTCTGAAGTGTTTCTTGTCTTCTAAATATTTAAGCGTTGAATTGCGGTAATTATTTTTAAGACAAAAAAACTCGACAGGGCCTCATGAGATTTTTCCCCGTGCTTTTTGCAGTTCATTTGAAAATGCATAATATGAGCTGAATGAAGGGAGCGAACATCTTGGGCTAAGTTCAAACTGGTCGCCTTATGTCAACGCCTGATCAATAACCAAATGTATATCTTTCAGCTCCTGGAATTGTGATTTAATATTACTAATGTTTTCTTTGTTTAAATTTTGTTAAATTTGATGGTCCCTCTGTTCACCGCATTCAGAAGTCATATGTACGAGATTTAATATTTTATTCAAGTGTTGTGCCATTTTTATTGTGTGATTCATTAACGATTTTATGGTGGCTCCTAAAAAACCTGTCTTGCACTGTTCATTTGATAATGGTAAAATGCCACTGAGGCGATTAATGTAGTTAAAAGCCTTTCTTCTTTTAACTTCAGCGCCTTAGCACGCCGAGCTCCATGCTCCCCACCATTTCACTCAATATTACCAATACAAATCTTAGAATCTATAGAAATTTCATTGTTTGCAACATGTACTTCACTTACACTTTCCTTGGTTCACGAAAAGTTAATGTAAGTACGCTGTTTAGGTTTTTATTTTGGTAACGCCACGTAGCGCTCTGTATGAAAATAACTGACTGTGCGGTGTGCAGTCTGTGGCTGGTTGACATTGTTGGAATATTCGCTATTGTAGTGTTGGGCAATTGGATGTGAACAGCATGTAGCGCACTGCAGTTGAATGTGAGCCGCCAGGAGTGGTGGATGTGGCGAGAGAGATGCCAGAGTTTTGAGAGCGGACGATCTGGACGTGTGTCCGTCAGGAAAAGGAAATTTGTAAGGCTGGATGTCATGTCATATATATATATATACATATATACATATATATATATATATATATATATATATATATATATATGACTCTTTTGAACACTATTAAGGTAAATACATTGCTTGTTCTCCATCAAAATCTTTTTTTGCTAACTATGCCTATCAGTAGTTAGTGCCTTCAGTAGTTTGAATCTTTTATTTAGCTGGCAGCATTGGCGCTCGCTGTATTGTAGTAGTTCAAGTAACGAAGATTTTTGCGAGGTAAGTGATTCATGAAAGGTATAGGTTATTGTTAGTCAGGGTCATTCTTTTGTAGGGATTATTGAAAGTCAGATTGCGTTGTGCTAAAAATGTTGTGTGTCAGTTTAGTGTTGATCAGAATAAGTAAAGAGAGAAATGTCTGAGTACGTTCAGTTTTGCTCAGCTATTTGAAAATCAAGTAGAGGTTTACTAACACAGTCATTCTTAATTTTTCTAAGGGCCTGTTTCATCAAGAAATATGTGTGGTGCTTCAGATCTACCCTACAGAGATTTTTTTTATGAAACGGTGTGTCAGATCTTTTTTTGTTCAGGTGAAATGCGTTTTATAGACAAACCGATAATGGAGAACCTTCCATTTCGGGGAAGCTGCTGGAAAATGAATAAAACAACCTTATCTTCAGAAGTTTAGTTTTTAACGGGGGAAAAGAACAGTACCGTTGGAGAGAGATCACAAACTGAATAGTTGGACAAAAAAGTTTTTCGGTGACACAGTAAAAGCTTCTGGAGCTGAAGATTTGAGCAGCGCTATAGGAAAGAGAAAGAAAGTTTATGAGCTGATGGATCTCATTTTTGATGTTGCAATAGTGTTAAAAAGAGTTCGCATAGTTTTTGCTTCGATTAAACTTTACTGGAGTTTTAACACTCATCACAATAAAAAGGAACTACAGAAGTCCGGAAACAAATATTTCTTAAGATATGGCCATTTTACATGCGTCGAGAATGACCAGTTCTCCTTGCTGTAGGCTGCATTCCTGGTGGCGTTCATTGCTCATTTCTTATGGCATAACTTTGTCTCTGTAATTGACCTTCTGATTTGGCACTGTCCTTGAAGTCAAACAGTCCGTACGTATCATTCTGAATCTGTGCTGACATAAGAACAAGATTAATGATCCCGTGGTGCGTTAACATCATAAATAGGAAATTTCAGTCAACGCGAGAAGTAGCAGATATGGTATAGCGCTCTGGTATAGGCAACCGACGGGCCCATGTCAAGTATACCAGCGACATTCCCAACGTCACATTGCAACCCAATAAATGTAGAGCAGTTTATTCCAGCAACTTGAAGACTCGGAATCATTCGCAACAAGGACAAAGGCTCATGACAGTCCTCGCACGCTGTTTATATAGGAGAGAGCAGATGATGATGCTGTGACAACTATACAAAGGAATGGAGCTGTTTATGGCGCAAACCACGCCCTTGTGTTGTAAATTCTTTAGAGGAAGTTACTTTATCTATACAACCTACAGCTTGTGCTAGCTACACCGCCAGACCAGATTACAGATCTGATAATGAGTTCTAAGACAGTGAGTAAAAAATCCACAGTTCACAATTTACATTTTGTTTGCAGATAAGGCGGGATTCACACCGATTGGGAAAGTAAGTCACTTCTTGACAACTGCAAATCATAGGCGATCTTGGAAGCAAGGCATAACATTCGCTTCGGCGTAACTGTGTGGACATAAATTGTGGGTGACAGACTCCGGAAGCTATATGCTTTACCGGAAATATCAGCAAATGTAGAGGTAAAGTTGTGAGGATAGGTCGCGAGTCATGCCTGGATAGTTGGGTCAGCAGAATTCTTGCTCGCGGAAGTCAAAGTTTCCATGTGCAGGAAATTTACAACAATTTCTATTTATCACTAATATCGGTGCGAGAAATGATGCTCTTTGTTGGAGAACGTTACCATTGCAGAAGATAGTGAATGTGACTGATAAACGACGTAGCACCGCATTTTGCACGGCTCGGATGTGTTGTATTCCCAAATACTCTGGCATCACACATAAATGTGACTGGAAGAAACCCCAACCCCCCACCCCCACCACCGAAAGTAGCTGTCGTTGTGAAGTGGCTTGGTTGCACACGGCCACTGTACACCCTCGGCGCAGGGCCTAATAGGTTTGGGCAAAAGATCGGGATCCGTGTCGTAGATTTTTCGTGAAAACGTCGTTATAGAGTCATTAGAATAGTTTCGGATTAATGTTTTATTTAATTATCAATCTCTTTAATAGAATGGTTACACAGAGCTGTGTACTGCTTACAGAACGGATAAATAACACCTATCGCCTGTCTCTGGCCGTCGTATGCCCGAAGGGCCGGCTACGTAATCCTTTGCGCCTTTTTTCCATTTGCTTTTCGTCGCTGCCGCACCTCTTGTATTCACTCGGTACTGGACTTTTTAGATTTATGGTTTATTTTCGACGCGAGTTTCCCTCTTTTGCGGTTCGGCACCTACAGCTGTCCTCAGTCAGTTGGTACCTGACGTTTGGAGACACTTCATCGTTGTTACAGTCTATGGAAATCAGTTCATAGATGTTGACCGCTGATGGAATCGTTTATACGATTGGAGGAAACCCTCTATGCGTAAGTTAAGGGCTGAAGATGGTGCATTGAATCAACGAAACTGGTAGCCATATAATATATTTATTACGTAAGCGAACGGCCGGAGTCCCTCAAACCTTCAATCAGAAGGGTGGACATGCAAAAGCTAAAGGCATTAACAGCTGTGGCGATTACTTTCGAAGCAGTAAACAACTTACTTCTCTCTTTCCCATCTCTCCCTTTCATTTTACTACCCCTAACAGAATATCCGGTTGGATTCCTATGGGAGATGACTGTAGACAAGTGTTCAAATGTTTAAATGTGTATGAATTCCTAAGCGACCAAACTGCTGAGGTCATCGGTCCCTAGACTTACACAGTACTTAAACTAACTTTAACTAACTTACCCTAAGAACAACACACACACACACACACACACACACACACACACATGCCCGAGGGAAGACTCGTACCCCTGGCGGGAGGGGCCTCGCAATCCGTGACATGGCGCCTCTAACCGCGCGGCCACACCGTGCGGCCTGTAGCCAGTCCTGATGCTGTCTTGAGGATGGTGTTGGTGCTGTTGAACAGATGATACACTGTGAGTGGATATGTGCGTCGTCTTATATTCGCGTTTGCTGGATGGATCCTCACTAGGAAATTATTTAAGTGACATGTGGCGGCCGGCCGGTGTGGCCGAGCGGTTCTAGGCGCTTCAGTCTGGAACCGCGCGACCACTACGGTCGCCGGCTCTAATCCTGCCTCGGGCATGGATGCGTGTGATGTCCTTAGGTTAATTAGCTTTAAGTAGTTCTAAATTCTAGGGGACTGATGAAAATGGCTCGGAGCACTATGGGACTCAACATCTGTGGTCATCAGTCCCCTAGAACTCAGAACTACTTAAACCTAACTAACCTAAGGACATCACACACATCCATGCCCGAGGCAGGATTCGAACCTGCGACCGTAGCAGTCGCGCGGTTCCGGACTGCGCGCCTAGAACCGCTAGACCACCGCGGCCGGCGGGGACTGATGACCTCAGATGTTAAGTCTCATAGTCCTCAGAGCCATTTGAACCATTTGACATGTGGCGGAAGCATAAAACAGACCGTGTTGTGTGCGCCCTCTGGTGAATTTGACAATAACTACGGTATGTTGCGGCTGTCCGCAATGAGGCCCGGCCGCGCGGTACCCTCTCTGAGTATGGCTGTGTACCGCAGAAGACATACATGGCAGCTGTTAGTTTAATGACCGTTGGGTTGGTCGAGCACGTCCATATCCTGTTCCCCTCTCCTCCTTCTTAATCTGACCGTAATTCATTAGATTACAGCTGTAAAGACATTTAAAGGCATCGGTGTACTCTACACCCATCGATAATGCGCACGCGTTACATCTACATCTACATCTACATTATTACTCTGCAATTCACATTTAAGTGCTTGGCAGAGGGTTCATCGAACCACAATCATACTATCTCTCTACCATTCCACTCCCGAACAGCGCGCGGGAAAAACGAACACCTCTGATTTCTCTTATTTTATGTTGATGATCATTCCTACCTATGTAGGTTTGGCTCAACAAAATAGTTTTGCATTCGGAAGAGAAAGTTGGTGACTGAAATTTTGTAAATAGATCTCGCCGCGACGAAAAACGTCTTTGCTTTAATGACTTCCATCCCAACTCGCGTATCATATCTGCCACCCTCTCTCCCCTATTACGTGATACTACAAAACGAGCTGCCTTTTTTTGCACCCTTTCGATGTCCTCCGTCAATCCCACCTGGTAAGGATCCCACACCGCGCAGCAATATTCTAACAGAGGACGAACGAGTGTAGTGTAAGCTGTCTCTTTAGTGGACTTGTTGCATCTTGTAAGTGTCCTGCCAATGAAACGCAACCTTTGGCTCGCCTTCCCCACAGTATTATCTATGTGGTCTTTCCAACTGAAGTTGTTCGTAATTTTAACACCCAGGTACTTAGTTGAATTGACAGCCTTGAGAATTGTACTATTTATCGAGTAATCGAATTCCAACGGATTTCTTTCGGAACTCATGTGGATCATCTCACAGTTTTCGTTATTTAGCGTCAAATGGCACCTGCCACACCATACAGCAATCTTTTCTAAATCGCTTTGCAACTGATACTGGTCTTCGGATGACCTTACTAGACGGTAAATTACAGCATCATCTGCGAACAACCTAAGAGAACTGCTCAGATTGTCACCCAGGACATTTATATAGATCAGGAACAGCAGAGGTCCCAGGACGCTTCCCTGGGGAACACCTGGTATCACTTCAGTTGTACTCGATGATTTGCCGTCTATTACTACGAACTGCGACCTTCCTGACAGGAAATCACGAATCCAGTCGCACAACTGAGACGATACCCCATAGGCCCGCAGCTTGATTAGAAGTCGCTTGTGAGGAACGGTGTCAAAAGCCTTGCGGAAATCCAGAAACACGGAATCAACTTGAGATCCCCTGTCGATAGCGGCCATTACTTCGTGCGAATAAAGAGCCAGCTGCGTTGCACAAGAACGATGTTTTCTGAAACCATGCTGATTACGTATCAATAGATCGTTCCCTTCGAGGAACGTGTGTCTTATGCTCGTGGCCGAATTCGAAAGCAGCCAGGTGTGATTATTTTAAATGGAGGGCTGAAGGAGTGTGACATATCAGCATTGAGAACGTCCTTTGGTGTCAACAGGAAGATCCCTAAATAGGCAGATGTTCGTTGGATCTATTTTTCTAATTTCTACCAATGCTTTCTCCTTAGAGAGTATGAGACGCTTCTCTTCTTTTTAATAGTCTGCATGTTAGTATGGATGGAGACAGCGCTGTTCTCTTCGGTCCCTGTAGCGACGGGTTGCCTCGAAGGCCGAACGAATAAGAAAGCAATAAACTTGCTGCACTACTGTGGGGGACAAGTTGCGTCGGACGTGCGAGGTCGCTGGACACGGTAGCGGCGAGACGAGAGCGCGCGAGGTGTGGTGGCTGTGCGGCTACTGTTGGCTGATTGGCAGAGCGCGATGGTATCGCGGCTTGAAAGGCGGCTGACAGCCGGCTGAAAGGTAGTTATCTCCGGGCGAGCCGCCCCGGCTACCGGCCTGCGCACGGGGTCGCCGTGTGTGCACGTCTCAGGCTGCTGGTCGGTAGCTCTCCAGTGTCAACAACGTCCCACCGTGGCTCTCAAATAAAATACTTTTATTTAGTTCGGAAGAGACATATTTGTGATCTGACTGATGTTCAGGCAAAGAAAGACACGGAATGTCAGCAGTTGATTGTACCGTGCGATTACAAATATCTATTAAATACGAACGCAACATCGATACTGAAACAGCAAGTGGGAATGGAGAAATTAAAATCTGTGACGTAGCATCATAAGAACGAGGATCAGACCCATATTTTGGCAAGGATTTGTCAGAAAAGTGGGATAATCCGTCTTGTCCTAGAAAAAAGTTAAATAGAGCTGACTGACTGTTGCCTTCCTCTCAACTGATATTTTCTCTGGTGTGTCTACGTCGTGGGTATGACCATAAGGAATGCGGTGCAGTGTTGCGTTTCTGTTGTTATGGATCAGTATGGTGTAACCCCCACGTGCTAACTGAAGGGGCCAGGGTTCGTTTCCCGCTCGGATCGGGTATTTTATCCGCGCGAGGACTGGGTCTTCTGTTGCCCTCATCACCGTTTCATCATCACCATCATACAAGTCACTTAAATGGTGTCGACTAAAAAGACTTGCATACGGCGGTAAAGCCGTCATGCGGCACTGAGAGAAGTTGGCTTGATGTCTGCAGATATTGTACATACTTCGTCTGGCCCTGTACTGAAATGTCATTCTTTGACAGAATAAAAAAAAAGTAGCAGAAAGGTCAGCGAGAATGACTACCATGGGGAGAACGCAACTTCCATTCCCGGTACTGTCAAGGATTTTCCTGTGGGGAGGGGGCTGGAGGGACTGGAATAGGGTGTACTCAGCCTCACGATGTTAGTTGAGGAGCTGCTTGAACAAGTAGTAGCAGATTCAGGTCACGAAAACTCAAAACGGGCAGGAGAGCGGTATGCTGAACCCACGCTCCTCTACACCGCATCCAATGACGTCATTGGCGCTGGGTGACATGGTGATTGGTCGGAGCCTGTCAGTGGAGTTTACCTTTCTGTTTATGGAGAAGTATGTTATTAAAGGATGAGCCAGGGTGAAACCCACTCCTAGCTCATTGTCTACTCCTCTAGGAAAGCGACAAGCGACTCCGAATTAGTCATCATCAGGTGTGTATCCACATTCACCTGTGACCCGAAATCGTGCTACAGCCGGAATGTATTGATAAATGAAGTATTTAAAAAACAACAACAAAAAGAAAAAACACAGTCCGAGCAGGCAAGGCCGCAACGGTATCGACCGACCGCCATGTCATCCTCAACCTGAGGCGTCACCGGATACGGATATGTAGGGCATGTAGTCAGCACACCGCTCTCCCGGCCGTTGTCACTTTTGTGATTGATGTCACTACTTCAAGTAGCTCCTCAACTGACCTCACAAGGGCTGAGTGCACCCCGAAATACTTATTTTAACGAAATTGCCTGGTGTGGAAAGGTCTTTATTTGAATTTATCGTGGCCATGTAGTCCCATCCATACGATATCAACTGCTGCTTGTCATTATTAACCGGAATAACTCTTTGAAAATCTGAAGGTAGTAGCAGTAAAGTACAGGAGAGAAAGGTCATCTACACTGATACAGAAACCAGACTTCAGCCGTTAAGAGTCCAAGGACAAGACAGAGAGATAAAAGGAGACATTTTGTAAGCGAATTTAATTTCGGGGGAAGAAATAAAATCTTGTGGTTTGCCGATGACGCTATAATTCTACCACAGATGGAAAAGGACTCGTTAAGTCACTTGAACGATATGGACAGTCTTAAAAAGATAAATAAGATAAACATCAACAGAGGTAAAAGAAGGTTAATCGAATAAAACTAAATTCAACCAGGTAACGCAGAGGGAATAAAATTACGAATTGAAGCTGTAGTAATAGTAGTAGTAGATGAGTTTAGCTGTTTCAGTAGGTAAATAGCTGATGATGGCTGAAATGAATAGGATATAAATTCAAGCGTTACGAGGTGTTTCCTAAAAGTTTTTATCTGGAATGAAGACTTATATGGAAGTGAAATGTGGCTGATAAAGAGTGCAGGTAAGATACATATTACATAAATTAAAGGAGGAGAGGAGAGATAGGAAAGGAGAGGGAAGGGACTATTGATATCAGCTACATTAGGACTTGGTGCGGCATCAGCGGCGACGATTCAGAATGTTTGCCGGAGCGGGATTCGAAGAACCCGGGGTCTCCGGCTTACTAGACAGTTGCGTTAACCATTGCACCCCCCCCCCCCCCCTCCCCCGGTCACAGTGTTTATCAGTGTGCGGACTATGTTTGCACGCCTCTCAGCCGACCCACACGAGGTGCGCTAGGTGGGAGTGGCAAAGACGTCAGGTTACTTATAAAGAAACAGTCAAGATCGCAAAATATCATTTATTTAAAATGACTGGTTTCGGTACATACAGTAGATCTATTGCACCATCTGCTGGAGCTGGCGACGTGCTGCTATTTTGCGATCGTAACAGTTTCTTCATAAGTAATTATCACAAGTAAGATCATTGACACTCCCAACTATGTTGTTTAAAATTATAAAGACATCAAGGTTTGGCATGCTTGCACCATGGACTTTTATAACGCAATCCTGTGTGACTGCACTTCGATGACATGCTCTCTCGCCCGTCAGATGATAGTGCTCCATGCTAAGGCATGAATGACTTTACTCATACAACGACGCTTGAAAGGGACCCTTGTCAGGTCCCGCACCCGAGACCGCATGCCTCACGAAACGCCTTATGCACTACCTCCTCACGGAACGCCGGCGTCGTCGTCGAGGTCTCACACATCTCATCAATGCGGGTGGATGACGATACACTACGCAATGCGCCTCTGGTCACACTTCCCCTTCCCATTTCGCCCGGCTGTATGGTGCCATCGTACATCGCCCGATCTTAACAGACGAGGAAGCGGCACTCACCATAAACATCATACTGAAAGTGGCTCAAGGTCTTCAAAAAGACGTGACTATGGAAGAAGTTCTAAACTGTATCAACGCGGGAGCAGCCAATAAGTCCCGCGGATCTGACGGCCTCCCCCTCGAATTTTACAAGTGTTTTAGCTATCTGTTGGTACCTACTCGGACGTCCGTCTGTTGTGAAATGATGTCCCAGCCAACTTCCTCGATTCACGGTCTCCAAACCGCACGGGAGATCTCGGATCTGTGATTACCGGCCCATCACTCTACTCAACGGCGACATGAAAATTTTCAACCGTTTGCTGGCATCACGCCTGAAGAAGGCAGCACGATACGTCACGTCCCTTGATCAGACTTCCACGTGTGGTGACAACAATATTCATATGGCCCTTTGGCGTTACGGGGACGTGATAGCACTCGCCAAGTCGCAACATCTGCCTGGTTCATTGGCATTGCTTGATGTCAGTCAGGGAATTGACCACGTCGATCAGCAAATGGGTTTTCCGTCTCGTATACTAACAGTGATAATGCGCCTCTTGAGCGACGCGACTTCCAGGATACTCCATAACGGACGCCTCACTGCGCCTCTAGCGATCGACAGGGTTTTCCACTTTCCACGATACTGTATGCTTTGGCATTATAATCGCTACTCCAGGGACTTCGCCAACTCTTGGTGGGCCTGTCAGTGCACAGACATCATTTCTGGTGTATAGCCTGCGCCGCCGATCTCGTCGTCTACCAGTGAAGATGATATCTACGCGTCTCTGCTATGGGTGGCGTCAGGAAGTTCTTTCCAAACCGCCGCTTCTGCTCATTGCTGAGGGATGTTTCGCCACCACCGTCCGCTGCTTGGATTTTCATTTTAGGAATGCTCTCCGTCGTTCGGCAGCAACAAACAAGAAACATCTCCTCCAAACGATCAGGGCTGTCCTTGTTCATCACCAGCTTAGATCCCTCGACACTGTACAACGTGCGCTATACGTGAATGTCCTCCCTGCCTCTCGCATCCCTCATGTGGCACAAGTATTCTCGGTCCACATTACCCGCGCCCGTCGTATGTTGATGGCGATGGGACACTTTGCCTGTACCGGTATGTTAGTCAAAGTTCAGTACGCCTCCCTTGCCCTCCCATGACAGCGTGGTGGAGCTGGCTTATTCCATGTACCGGACGGAGTTAAAAAAAAATGTTCAAACGTGTGTGAAATCTTATGGGACTTAACTGCTAAGGTCATCAGTCCCTAAGCTTACACACTACTTAACCCAAATTATCCTAAGGACAAACACACACACCAATGAAACTTCCTGGCAGATTAAAACTGTGTGCCCGACCGAGACTCGAACTCGGGACCTTTGCCTTTCGCGGGCAAGTCCTCTACCATCTGAGCTACCGAAGCACGACTCACACCCGGTACTCACAGCTTTACTTCTGCCAGTATCTCGTCTCCTACTTTCCAAACTTTACAGAAGGAGAGCTTCTGTAAAGCTTGGAAGGTAGGAGACGAGGTACTGGCAGAAGTAAAGCTGTGAGTACCGGCCGTGAGTCGTGCTTCGGTAGCTCAGATGGTAGAGCACTTGCCCGCGAAAGGCAAACGTCCCGACTTCGAGTCTCGGTCGGGCACACAGTTTTAATCTTCCAGGAAGTTTCATGTCAGCGCACACTCCGCTGCAGAGTGAAAATCTCATTCTGGACACACACCCATGCCCGAGGGAGGACTCGAACCTCCGCCGGGACCAGCCGCACAGTCCATGACTGCAGCGCCTCAGACCGCGCGGCTAATCCTGCGCGGTCGGACAGAGTTACGGCACTTTTTGTTAGCTCCCGACTGAAAATCTGGCGCCGCTGTTGACCGACGAGCCTTACCGGACTGCTTTTACACGAATATGTGCCGGTCTTTGTTCCCAGTCATGTTGACAGACATTCCACCCCTACCACCCTTTTATTACTTTCGACATTTCTTATGGAATTAAGTTACATCCTCTGCTCATTGCCACTTCCATGAATGCTTCGGCAAAGACTGCACACAACGCTTAACAAATGCATCGGGCCCCAATCCCAGATCGTGTGGCGTCGCGTATGGAAAACAATGCATGAAGGCATCCCCAACACCAGCGTCCAATCTGCTTGGTAATCACTGTCAATGCCAAACAGGTCAACCAGTCTCGTTCGCACTGCATCAGCCTCGCCGACACACCCCTATGAGTTCAATGAGGTGTGGACCACACAGAAGCCCACCTATTCTCATCGTCTGACGTCTGGAGGATCACACAGCGTATCTTGGCTTTCCTAGCCCTACAGACACCTTCTCAGATCGCTTTCCAGGCGGCTTTATTCCCGGATTGGTTCATTACCCCGCAACTAAAACTATCGCTGTGAAATGGATACGTGGCCATACGGTCCGCTGCCTTTTTGGCCCCGACGAGAAATCCGAACTGGGTTGTTGGACGTACCTTAATGATCGACACTACGCATTTGTTCGCAATCACAGATGCGAGCAGTTCTCTTCCAGTTTTCTATGGAGCGCCTTTCATGACCCGCCTTCCAGGTGAAATGTTCAAACCATGAGATGTTGATGCTTATTTTGCCGACATGGTGCTCTGACCGAACTACAAACGGGATGTCCACAAAAATTTCAAGAAGACATATTTGGATGTTTCATCATCCGAGAGCGCGAGCAATTTCCGGAATTCTCGTATACAAAAATTAATAAAAATGAAATTAAATAAATTAAAAAAATCCCCTACGTCTTTCATTTTCGTCGCTCCCCTGTGTGACTTCTTACCCTACTACCTTCCTTCCAACTCCCTTGCCCCTCAGTAATAGGTTAGTTGTTTTGGGCTAGACATGATAGGCGCCAACGCCTGAAGTTGTGCAATTGTTTTTTTTTTCTTAGGACACAAGCGGCGGTGGCAAGGAGATCTTTTTTTTTCTAGTTCCCTTTCCTGTCCAGGGGAAATAAAAAAAAAATCCGGTCTGCACAAGGTTTCAACTTTCCCCATTAATATAAATCAAGGCCCACTCGCAGACAATGTCTGTAATTCTTTTGTATCTTATTTCAAATTGTGATTGAAGGATACCAGTTGTTTCAAACGCTTGCATCTGATGAGCACACCAGTTGTTTCAAGCGCTTGTATCCGATGACTTTTGAAGTTCGTTTCTAAGCGATGAAAATGACAGGGAAGTGTTTAAATAACTTACAATATTTTTCGAACTACCTCTGGAGTACACTACACAATCCGCCTCACAGCTGTATCATCCGTGGTGAGAGATGATGAACATGTAATGCAGACGACTTTAGAACGAACAACGGTGATCCAGCTAAAGGTACGGGAAGACACGCTAGAATGATCAGGCAACGTGAGGACCCTAGTTACAACTACTAATGGAGTCAATGTTTATTTTCTTTCACTAGGAGAGCGGAGGTCGCTTTACCTTTCCACAAAAAATTACATAAAACAATAAAGCAAACAAAAAATAAAATAAAATTCCTGGTTTTGGATAGCGTTTAGTTTGTTCTTTTCTTCCACTCCCAAACGATCTTGCACTTTATGGTGTTTAGTTTGTACTTTTCTTCCCGAACACCCTGAAAAAGCATAAAAAGTCTCTAGAAAGCTTGCTAACAAAAGACAGAGGTCTCAGCTTCGAGTCCTGAAAAAAAAACCTTCTGGAGATGACAGCTGACCATACTCGTATATCTGAGAGATGAACCTAAGGAAAACGTGCGAAAGATATCACATCAGACACATGTGCGACAAAATATTATCGTAAAACAAGCAGCAGGAAGGTAGGAGACGAGATACTGGCAGAAGTAAAGCTGTGAGTACCGGGCGTGAGTCGTGCTTCGGTAGCTCAGGTGGTAGAGCACTTTCCCGCGAAAGGCAAAGGTCCCGAGTTCGAGTCTCGGTCGGGCACACAGTTTTAATCTGCCAGGAAGTTTCAAGCAGCAATAACTTTGTAAACAACAACATACGGAATTTTCTTACGTTCCCAAAATAAATATAGATTTCTGTGTAATGTTGCGTCTTTTCATTTCTAGTTTTCTTTCCTAAATGTTTTCTGCTGACTCGTGATATAGAAACTCTGTTTTTGACATCAGATCAAGTTCCAAGACCGCACATTTCACTAACGCCGCACATTTCACTAACGCTGAAAAATGAAATAAATAATCGCCTTGAAATGTAAGATGTGTTTAATGTTTCTGGTGACGGTCATAATTTTCATTGCTCCTTTCAGTTCCTCTGCAACGTATTGGAATCCGCGTAAAGTGTAAAATATATGACGGTTTACACGTTTGTATCCAAATGTTGCAATGGAACTCACGCCTGTCTGTGCTCAGTACTCAGGCTATGACGTCGTTAGAGGCAGTCGCAAGCCTACTTTCGCTTGGGCAACGGCTGGTTTCTGTAATTCCGTACAGGTGCAAGTTGATGGCATGTCCTTTGGAAAAATCGTGTTCACAGTGGTGCACTGGATATGCTACAATCGTAAGCTATAATTGGTTTAATTACTGTTGTAAATGGTTTTCCAAAAGTTCCGTGGTCTAGTTCGAGAGGAAACACGCCAAATATTCTCAGTTTGAGAAAGTTGTGTGTTGCACTAGCATACATACTGTAAACATTTTCATTAAAATCTGTATAATTCAGCATACCTCTTACCAAGGAGAAAGCGGAGCGAACGAGCTATTCCTTGCCACTGTTGCATGGCGAACAAAGTCAAGTGTCAAAAACATTTCCTGAGATCTTTGTTAGTAAATGTTGTTAAGAAATGATATTCCGTTTACAGTATGAACGCTAGTGCAACACACAACTTTCTCAAATTGAGAACATTTGGCGTGTTTCCTCTCGAAGTAGATCACGGAACATTGTCTAAACATTCTGCGTGGTGTCTGTTTGTTCTAAGTCGTGTCTCCCTACCACTTTCGCGCAACGACGCTCTGAGCGTGTTTTTTAGGGAATTGACTAGTTTGAACCTGGGACCTGTTGCTGGTAAGGAGACGCCAGACCACACATGACATGTAGCATTCAGAAGAGTTCAATGAGACTAGCGATGATATAACCAAATACTTAATGAATTCAGCGTCAGCTCCACTGCACTCCCTGTAAAAGAATCTTAATACTAACTAAATTTAGTGGAAGGGGTTCAAGGCTTTCCTATTTTTAGTTAGCTGGTAAAACAACGTCGAAAAAGCAGTTAAGTTTACCATTGGAAATTTTATTCTACTCACAAAACATTGTTTATAAATTGCACTTTTGATAAAAGGAAATGTTTTAATACAGGATGGTAAAAACCGACTGCGTTCAACAAAAATGTGAACGAATATTCCCTGAATGGGTTTCCAAGTTCTACAATGGATCGAAGGATGACCTATGCCATATCACATCTGTAATCTAGGTTTAAATTAAGTTTCACAAAAGAGAAAACTATCAAAATGGTCTACAGTGACCTTCAATTATCTTTAATTACTTATATAACTTGTCGTAAATTACAGTTGCTGATGTGGCTTCTCAATAACTATATAACAGAAAAATCATCGCGTTTCAGATTTTTACTTCAAGTGGCAAATGTGAACACCATGAGCTTTAATTGACGATCGACACTAGTATTACGCAAAAAGGGGATGTAACAGATGAGACTTCTGCAGTTCTGAATGAAGCCTTATGCGCTCAAAAATGCGGCATCGCGTGCGTTCATTACCTTGTCGGTGTTCGTCAGGGGGTGGCGGCCGGCGCAGCTTCATCCAGCTCGCCCTCTCGGAAGCAACTCTCTCCTAACTTTTCCTTACTACAATTTACCGAAGCTGGTTTAAAAAAAGCTATCTGGCTGTGTTTTCATCTGACCAATCAGGGTCTCAATGTTAACCTTAAGTTCCCCCTACAAAAATTCTGTCTATCCAATGAGAAACGTTATACTTTTCGTGGTGGGGCAATGTTTTTAAAGATTGCAACGTAACAGAGAAGCGAAAAACTCTCACGCTAAAACTTGCAGCTGGTGTGGTCCTTTTAGCGTTATCGTAAGATCTATAGTGTTCTTCTGGAGGGCTCTATCTTTTAACATGGGCTGGGGGGTGGTCCTAACGTAACAGAGACGCGAAAAAGTCTCACGCTAAAAACTTGCGGGTGCTGTGGTCGTAGCGGTTAGCTGGCGACGTGGGTGTCCGTCCCTTATTGTAGGACCTTCTCGCTTAACACGGTTCTGCTCTCGGTTTCTGTTCTCGTTTCTCCCCTCGGAACTGCGTCTGTCTCACGGTGGGAAGGTATGACATGCATTTAGGCATTCTTGTGTTAGTCTGTGGTATTCCATTTGATCACTCGCTACTCGTATTACTTTGGTTAATTTAATGTCATGATTTATTCGGAGCTATGTGACATACTACTGGATTTGCTTGTCATGTCAGGGTTTTCATGGAAGGTGTTGGATTTGCCTGACACATTACAATTGGTATTCAGTTACAGCGAAGTCGGTAAGAAAGAGTGTTCTCCTTTATATCGAGAAAGTATTATACGGGGAATGGTAGCGGTACCTTAAGGTAGGAGTTCGACATTTTAATCAGTTCGAATTCATGTTAAATCAAAATCACAGTTTTGTACAAAAGCCGATGAAAACGTAACACACTGTAGCTCCATAGTGATTAGCGTTAAAGGAATGAAACACTGTTGGTAGAAGACCTGTTACTTTTGTCCTTTAGAAATGTCTTTCAATACTTAATCCATTCTATTCATTGTACTGCAGTTATCTTTATTTTTACGTATACACGCTACTACACATATCAAAAAATGTTTTGCATCACCTCGGATCCGAGAGTTCCGGAACCTGTACAGAAAACTGGAACAGAGATCAACACAAATATCATTTCTGCCCTTTTTATTGGTCATGTAGCTGTATACACATTAGCCGCTAAGACTTAAAGAGAAGGGGCAACGTAAGTAACAGTTTTAAAACACCAGTATCAAGTGTTCGTATTGCTTTACGTCAATGAATTAGCCAAATAAATTACATTCAAAGCCATTTCGTAAGTATATAATGTAAAGGTTTCGTGGTTGTATCAAAAGATATGTTATAAAACAACTACCAAACACTAATCTGACGACATTTTTCTTTAAGATTTCTTGCCATTATTGGTTCAAACATTTTTTCATTCTCTTTTGTATTTACAGGACAGTTTGAATGCTATGGTACCAGTGAATGTGTCCTGGTTGCTTTCAAAGCCTGCATTTTTACCGTGCATCACGAAATATGGTATTGATAAACGTAATACTATGTTGCGTATTTCTTTAATCACAGTCACGTTGGATCAGAGTCAAACACGAGTCACCATTTGCACATATACACTGAACAACCCGATTTTTCATTAACATTACCCAATACTGTAACGTTAGAACCATTTTTTTGTACTTGGTCTCATTTTTAACTTAACAGTGTACGAAATTTGAGAGCACCCTTCAAAAATGGAACAAAGTTCTATTTTCAAGACAGTGAATAGATTTAATAACAATTTTATTGAACAGCTGTAGTAATCAAGTCGACAACAGCTTGTATTTTCCGAAAATTTTAGTGTGTGTTACTTACATGCGTAATATTGCTGGCGCACCAAGTTAATGCGAGCATTAAAACTAGCATTTTTGTTAAACATAGTTGTTCCTCGTAATAAGTGTCTCATCCCAACGTAGCATGATGAAAAATACAACAATTTTTTCTTAGTATGTCTGG
Organism: Schistocerca serialis cubense; assembly: GCF_023864345.2. Taxonomy (NCBI): domain Eukaryota; kingdom Metazoa; phylum Arthropoda; class Insecta; order Orthoptera; family Acrididae; genus Schistocerca; species Schistocerca serialis. The sequence goes on from NC_064645.1 coordinate 185,076,324, forward strand.
TATTTGATATCTTTCAGTGTCAAGAAAACTATGAGCTATAAAAAAATCAGACAACTCCATGTACTGTTCAGTTTCTAGTAACTAATCAGAAACAACCTCTTGGAGAGTTTCCATTAGATTTTCTATTTTGTGAAGATTTTTTTACAACGGCAGTCGTAGGAAATTTTACTTATAAATTTTGGATAGTGACAGTTATTTTAATAAGTACTTCTGTATTTTCTATAAGATAGCAATAAAAATTTATCAGTTGACAATATTTGCATAATTCCCTTTTAATTTTGGTTACATTTAATTCAAGCGTAGAAGCTCTGTACAGGACAAGGAGGAAATGAATACTAATTTTTATAATGTGCTAGTTTAGACAAAATAATAAAATAAAATGGCACAATTGAACATTAAAAAACCACACAATCTGTGAAGGGAGCTTCAAGTACAGAATTAAATTCAAATTTAGTTCGGTTTTTTAGAATAAATTCCAGTAAAATGAGTAGACAGTGTATACGACTTTCAGAACTATTCAGCAAATGGACCAGCACGCTACATTATACTTTTATGGAGCTGAAACACATTTACAATGCTCACAGTGCGCTTCGTGGGCCCATGTTTGTGTTCAACTTCATCTTATTTAATGTTTCTTTGCTAATTATCCTTTTCAACTTCAAACAAAATTTTACAGCTTTCTTTTGATTCCTGCTTAAATGAATTTGTCTGATCGTTTCCCATTGATACTTGACTCATGGTAATCGTTATTTCCACAAGACAGCAAAGCCATTCGTTTGCTTTTTAACTAATTTATATTGTTGCTCGTCACGTTGACGCCAGCTGTATAAATAATGAGCCTCAATTATACAGAGTGGAACGTATTTTAAATTTGGTTTTAATTTCGTGAGAATGTATAATTTTACAATCGATACGGTGTTTTTGCACCCTTGTCGGGCATCTAACTTCTTCTCTTTTAAGGAATAATTAATGCGAAGAGCAACGAAATATATGTCTGCCCACAATAGCTTGACGGCGAGCTCGCAGATGCAGTGAATTAATAAACAGTTTATTAGATTAAAAATATCACTGCTTTAAATATTACAGGCGGTAGGTGCTCCAGCTCCCAGCTTGATAAAAGTTGATCTATTATAAACGTTTATCTGAGAATCAAGTGCGATAAATCATTAGCAGTGTTGTAAGCCGCATAATTTTGAATGCCTCCTCCGGACATCCATAAATCGTTATGAGACAAGGGCCTTAACCACGAACGGAGGTTTTAACGCACGGCCAGAACAGCTACGAGGGACCTCCTGTGCTGGAAAAGCAGTTAGTCTCCATTAAGCGATACTACGGCTGTTGACATTACATATGTGGAAGAATTCGATACTTAATTGCTTATTTCATGCTTGCTTTGAAAGACACTACATTTATAACTCGGCTTTACATTCATTACAAAATCCCCAGCGGCAGATACGTTAGTGACTCTGGGATATCCTGCATCTTTCCTGTGTAGCTGCCACTGTGAAAATGCGTACTGAATGTATCCTCTCCAGCAGATGACCAAGAAGCACTAAGTGTTTACTTTTCTATTTTCTACCATTCTCATCCCGTCTCACGTCTCACAGGCACACATCAAGTGAGGTGGTGCAGTTGTCAATAGGCTAACATTCGGGAATGACGGGAGTCAAATTCCTGGGTGGTCATTTGGAACAGCGTTTTCCGTGATTCTGTTAAACCGTCTAACCACGATTTGTCGATTTTCGATCATTAGTATTTTCATATCTGAGCTTTTGTCCACACGGAGGTAACTCCAATACTATTATTACATTTATTATTAGCTACAGGAATCGAATGTCTTATTCCACACATAGAAAGGAGAAGGTAATTGGAATCGTAGCGATCTTGGAAAGCAGTCATAGTTTTACAGCACATAAATGATCGGAACAGTAATCAGCATGGATGAATGATGAACCATTACAGCCACCGGGATCGGTGAGAAGTATAGAAACTAGAATGTTTACTTTATCTGCTGAAAAATATTTGTGAAACAGGACATTTACTATCAGATTTCCAGAAAGCATATTTGTCACAATGCCAGTTCGACAACTCTTGCTTGTCAGCTAATATCTACGTAGGACAACACATAGGAAGCACGCTTACAGAAAATCGTTTGATAGCGTAATAGTAAGTGGGGGCGAGCAATCTATAAAAAACAAGTACAAGAAATAAAACTGGACTATTAAGCAGAAACAACATTACGAATGGTGTAAAGCAGTGTCCGAGATAATAGCAGTTTCTGTTTAATCTGTATGGTAAAAAAAGAAAAGGACTGGGGATATTTCCAAAGAGGAAGGGGAACAGAGGCAGAATTGAATCTGGCAGACGATCAGCCTTTTTGGCTTAAAGTAGGGTAGATTTAGGAGACCTTATGAGGCCGTAGCACACAGATAACGAATTATAAGGCGTAGAAACTGTCAGATTCTAGTCGAGGATGGTCTCAGAGGGAGAGAGGGCAGGTTGCCACAGACGAAGCGGCCATTTCCTTCGGTAGTGAGGATCTTTGAAAAGTAAACGAAGAATAAAAACAACTCGTATATAAAATACACCAGTGGCAAGATGCTGTCAATCAGTATTCGACAGCCGTGGAAATGTTACCGATGACAGTGCCACTAAAGCAGAGTTACTGAACACGGTTTTCCAGAATTCCTTCACCAAAAACGACGAAGTAAATATTTCAGAATTCAAAACAAGAACAGCTGCCAACATAATTAACATAGAACTAGATATCCTCGGTGTAGCGAAGCAACTCAAATAACTTAACAACGACAAGTCTTCCGGTTCAAACAGTATAACAGTAAGGACACTTTCAGAGTATCTTAATATAATAGGTTCATACTATGCAATCATACACACACCAAAAAAATTTTTGCATCACCACGGTTCCGAGAGTTCCGGAACCTGTAGAGAGAATTGGAATAGAGATCAACATAAACATCATTTCCGCCCTTTATTGATCATGAAAACCACACATTGCATGTTGTACCACCATACAGCGAGACCTTCAGAGGTGATGGTCCAGATTGCTGTACACACCAGTACCTCTAATACCCAGTAGCACATCTTCTTGCATTGATGCATTCCTGTACTCATCTAGGCACTGTTGGTCCAGACTGTCCCACTCCTCAACGGCGATTCAGCGTAGATCGCTCAGAGTGGTTGGTGGGTCACGCCGTCCGTAAACAACCCTTTTCAATCTATCCCAGGCATGTCTGATAGGGTTCAAGTCCGGAGAACATGCTGGCCACTCTAGTCTAGCGATGTCGTTGCCCTGAAGGAAGTCATTCACAAGATGTGCACGATCTGGGCGTGAACTGTCGTCCATGAAGACGAATGCCTCGCCAATATGCTGCCGATATGGTTGCACTGTCGGTCGGAGGATGGCATTCACGTATCGTAATGCTGTTACGTTGCCTTCCATGACCATCAGCGGCGTACGTCGGCCCCATATAACGCCACCCCAAAACAGTAGGAACCTCCACCTTGCTGCACTCGCTGGACAGTGTGTCTAAGGCGTTCAGCCTGACCGTGTTGCCTCCAAACACATCTAACACTATTGTCTGGTTGAAGGTATATGAGACTCTCATCGGTGAAGAGAACGTTATGCCAACCCTGAGCGGTCAATTCGGCGTGTTGTTGGGCCATCTGTACCGTGCTGCATGGTGTCGTGGTTGCAAAGATAGACCTCGCTATGGACGTCGGGAATGAAGTTGCGCATCATGCAGCCTATTGCGCACAGGTTGAGTAGTAACACGACGTTCTGTGGCTGCACGAAAAGCATTATTCAACATGGTGGCGTTGCTGTCAGAGTTCCTCCGAGCCATAATCCGTAGGTAGCGGTCAGCCACTGCTGTAGTAGCCGTCGGTCGGTCTGAGGGAGGCTTGTCAGCCACAGGTCCTCTCTCTCTGTATCTCCTCCATGTCCGAACAACATCGCTTTGATTAACTCCGAGATGCCTGGACAGTTCCGTTGTTGAGAGCCCTTCCTGGCACAAAGTAACAATGCAGACGCGATCGAACCGTGGTACCGACAGTCTAGGCATGGTTGAACTACAGATAACACGACCCGCGTACCTACTTCCTGGTTGAATGACTGGAACTGATCGGCTTTCGGACCCTCTCCGTCTAATAGGCGCTGCTCATGCATGGTTGTTTACGTCTTTTGGAGGGTTTAGTGACATCTCTGAACAGTCAAAGGAATTGTGTCTGTGATACAATATCCACAGTCAACGTCTATTTTCAGGAGTTCTGGGAACCGGGGTGATGCAAAATTTTTTTTGATGAGTGTATAAAACCCTTCGCTCGATGTAAACCCGTGCCTAGACTGGATGTTGCACAGGTCTAACCAATACTCAAGAAAAGAAGAATAATCCATTGATTTACAGACAGATATCACTGACATCGATTTGCAGCAGGATTTTGAAACATGTGCTGTGTTCGAACATTATGAATTACCTGGAACAAACCTTGAATAACTATATTTTATGAGAGTAAACCAAGGCTTCCATGCCGTTGTCACAAGCAGTAGACCCTGAGAAAGGCGTCTCGCAATAGTCGCCGAAACGTCGGAATTTTGTAGTTGATAATGCGGCCTCCAATCTTGAAGAATTTTATTGATTGATATTTTATGAGTTCGTGCGACTGTGTGCCAACTGATCGTTGGCACATAGTCAGCACAGACTCATAAAATATCGCCGACCGCGGTGGCCGAGCAGTTCTAGGCGCTTCAGTCCGGAACCGCGCGAGTGCTACGGTTGCAGGTTCGAATCCTGCCTCGGGCATGGGTATGTGTTCTGTCCTTAGGTTAGTTAGGTTTAAGTAGTTATAAGTTCTAGGGGACTGATGACCTCAGATGTTAAGTCACATAGTGCTCAGAGCCATTTGAACCAATTCATAAAATATCGTTCTTTTGCAACACAACTAGCTCTTTATTTTCGTGTAATAATTAGGGCTATCGACAGAGGATTCGGAATTAATTCCATATTTCTAGATTTCCAGAAGGCTTTTGATACCGTTCCTCATAAGGAGCTTCTAATCAAATTGCGTATCTCTGGAGTATCGTCTCAGTTGTGCGACTTGATTCGAGATTTTTTATCGGAAAGTTCACAGGTTACAGTAATTGACGGGAAGTCAACTAATAAAACAGAAGTGATATCTGTTGTTCCCGAAGGAAGTGTTATAGGCCCTCTGCCGTTCACAATCTATAGAAATGATTTATCAGACAATGTAAACAGCTGTCTGAGACTGTCTGCGAACGATGATGTCATTTACTGCCTAGTAAAATCATCAGTATATCAAATTCAATTACAAAATGATTTAGATATCTGTCTGATGCGAAAAGTGGCCGTTGACCCTATGAAAGAAAAGTGTGAGGTCATCCTCGTGAGTACTAAAAGATTGCCGTTAAACTTCGGATACACGATAAATCACACAACTCTCAAGACTGTTCATTAAACTAAGTACCTAGGGATTACAAATACGAACAAATTAAACAGAAACGGTCACAGAGATAATATTGTGGGGAAGACGAACCAAATACTGCTTTTTATTGGCATTGCATTTAAAAGCGGCAGCAAATCAACTGAAGGGATTTACCTGCATTAGGCTAGTGCGTTCTCTGTTAGAATAATATTGCACAGTGTGGGATCCTAACTAGACACAAGTGACGGAGGACATCGAAAAAGGGCAATGAAGGGCAGATTGTTTTGTATTATCATGAAATAGGGGAGAGAGTGTCACGAATATGATACAGAAGTTGGGATGGCAATCATAAAAACAAAGGCGTTTTTTATATCGGCGAGATCTTTCTGCGAAATTTAAATCTTCATTCGAATGCGAAAATATTTTGCTGACGCCCACTTAAATAGGGAGAAGTGATCACTGCAACAAACTAAGAGAAATCAGAGCTCGCACGGAGAGACTTAAGCGTTCGTTTTTGCCGAGCGCTGTTTGAGAGTGGAACGGTAAACAAATTGAGTGAAAGCGGTTCGATGAAGCCTCTGCCAGGCGATTAAGTGTGAATTGCAGAGTAGTCATTTAGCTGTAGATCTAGATCTCCGCGATCAGGCTCAGGTAGCCTCACGAAGCTGATCGTCTCCAGTATGACGTTCTTTCTATACAATATGGAAAGGCATGCGGTCAACACACCGGTCTCCCGGTAGTTGTCGGCTTGGAGCCGCTACTTGTCATTCAAGTAGCTCTTCGGTTGGCTTCACCCCATCGCTCTTCTCTCACCAAGGAAAAATCCCTGGCAGTACCAGAAACTGAATCCAAGATGTCCATATGGCATTAAGCCACGCTCAGCGCTCAGCTATCTAGGCGGACTTTATCGAAAAGTGAGAAAAAAACAGGGCGATTTTGCTAAACGGGGACAAAGTGTAAGAAACGATGCGTGAGAAGATAAAGAGAAAAGAACCTCATGAGGCTATATGACAGGAAATTCGTTCCAAGAAGGGTACGCCTACTGGACAGAGGTAATCAAAGAAATCACACAGTGTGGCCGTCAGTTACTGAAAGTACACATGACAGTACACCAGGCATGTTCTCTGTGTAATAGTGTTCTAGCTCCACACTGAAGAGGACAGTGAGCTGGTGCACCATCAAGCAATAGCCACATTACTCACACCGAGCGAGGTGGCGCAGTGGTTAGCACACTGGATTCGCATTCGGGAGGACGACGGTTCAATCCCGCGTCCGGCCATCCTGATTTAGGTTTTCCGTGATTTCCCTAAATCACTCCAGGCAAATGCCGGGATGGTTCCTTTGAAAGGGCACGGCCGACTTCCTTCCCCGTCCTTCCCTAATCCGATGAGACCGGTGACCTCGCTGTTTGGTCTCTTCCCCCAAACAATCCAATCCAATCCACATTGCTCATTGTGCCACCAATGATACGTCTTCCACCAAGGGAGGCAGTGCCACACATAACAAGTGCAGATGTGCCTCGCCTGTGACGTGTGGTGGAAAGATGACTGGTCCCACAAGATGATCACCAACAATTTCCGTGTACATACTGAGGCTGAACCTGGTTCTAAACCACCAAACTAAGGGTATTCTCAGTAATCAACAGATGGGTGTTGTGAATATTAACGATCCTGCCACTCGTAAAGGCAGCCTTATCTGCGAATAGGATGGGTGACAGAAATCGCGGCGTCGTGGTGGCGCCTCCAACGACATGTACATCTACATCATACTCCGCAAGCCACCTAATGGTGTGTGGCGGAGGGTACTTTCGGTACCACTATCTGACCATTCCAATCCTGATCCACTCGCGACTAGTGCGTGGGAAGAATGATTGTCGGTAAGCCTCTGTCTTGGCTCTAATTTCTCGAATTTTCTCCTCGTGGTCAATACGCGAGATATATGGGAGGGGGTGGGGGAGGAGGGAACAATATGTTGTCCGTCTGCCCCTGAAAAGTTGTAACGTTGTTACTTTATTTTGCTATGTAAGCGGTGCTGCTCGACAATAAAATCGGGTTAAAACTGTGAGCTGTCTGGGGAAGTTAACCTTGCATTATTGAGCAACTGTTTCACCAGGTATCCAGTCTAGCTTACCAAATTCCCAACCAGACTAACATTAATTATAATCTTTTAATAGCCATACGACAACCGGTGATATATATACAAAAGAGAATTTAAATAAAAAGAAATAAATCAGTTTATATTTGGAAATTTATTTTAACATTGATCATTGAAATTTCAGCATATTAAACTTGATTCCTAACTAAACTGGTGCCTTATTTAAGATTGTGAAAATGTGAGATTGCAATCTTACGGAACACATCAAATATGGAGCCAAGATTGGGAGACTGCATACAACACTGCATTCATAAAACAACACACAAAGAGCGTTGAAACATATGCAACAGAAAATTAACCACTACCAACCAATTCAATTTTCACTCAAAGAAGTTACGTTCGTAGCACAATCCTGTCCGTCATGTAATTACCACACAATGGTATACTAAATTCATATTAACTCTTTGTGAAATCTTCCCGAAAAGAATAGCTGAGGGCTACTTTGATGATTACACCACATGCTTCACGTGGTCAACTTGGTTTACACAAAGAGTGTAACTCCACAATAATTTTGATAGCTAAAATAAATTAGATCGAAAAGCAATTTACAAAAGAAAAACCTCGAACTGGTTACTATCGTCTTACTATTAACCTGATGGGTCAAACAATTGTATAAGCACGTGGTACTGGTTTCACAAAGTGTACCCCACGTGGGTTGAACATAAAGAAAAGTTGCTATATTGAAAATTATTGTCAAGACGAGACGTTGTAATCTCACGCACATTCGCATTTAAGATTGATGAACTTAGTTAGAGTTACTGATCAACACGTGGTTCCACTTTACTCACAAAGTAGTGACAAAGCAACTACCGGAATATATTCTGAACTTCACACGAGAATTACACTGCGCTGCAATTTAAGATAACATTAGATATTTTAGAGCTAAACCTGAAATAAAGGTGATTAAATTTACAGTTAGGCTGAACTTAAGAAATCCATTGTCCTACGGACTTAGCAGACACGCGCTTAGCCGGAGATCTTACCACTTCAGACGCTCGCCACGGACAGACTGCCTGGTCCCTTCCTGAGGGGTGGCTCACAAATACAAACGGAAGTGGCCAGAGGGGCAGCTTCCTATACCAACATGACAACGGACGGACAGGACCATACTAAGGATAGAAACATCTCTGCTTTTAGAAAGCGTAGCTACCTGTTCCGACGTTGGTCCTACTGTTCTCTAGCAGACAGGCTTGTCTGCTACCCTCAAGCATGCAACTAGAAATACACTTGCTCATTCATCCTCTCACACAGAAGGGAAGGGGGTTGACAGTATCTTATCATATACAGTATATAAAAGAAAGCAGATGTAGGTTCCGTTTGAGACTGTGTGACATGAATTACATATAAACTGTGTTTTAAAGTGTAGTAGTGTGACAGATCGTTCTTGTTTATGTGTAAAAGTAACACGTTCCACTACTCAGTCTCCTCCCAGATAGTCAGATACGCCACAGTAAATTTAGAAGAGGAATTTATGCCGTAAATGACAACAGATTTAAGAAATTAACATGAAAGGAATCCAACAGAGACCTTTCAAAGTGCTGTCCCGAAATTTCAGTAGAAAATCTCTCCGTGATGCACAACGCCTCTCTTGTCTGCCAGTGCAGTTTGTTTAGCATCTCCGTAACGTTCTCTCGCCAGTTAAAAGATCCCGTGACGAAACGCGCCGCTCTTCGTGGGATCTTCTCCATCAGTCCTACAAGTAGGAATCCCAGATAGACGAACAATACTCAAGAATAGGACGAACAAGCGCCGTATAACCCACTTCTTTCGTGGATCAGTTCCATTCCTATGAATCTGAGTTTGGTGTCTGCTTTTCCCACTATCTATTTTATATGGTCATTGCACTTACGGTCGTTCTGGATAGTTACGCCTAGATATTTCACGGCAGACGCTGTCTCCAGCCGTTTGTCATCAGGAATGTAGCTGTACAGTAGCGGATTTCTTTTCCTATGTATGCGCAGTATGTTACATTTATTTACGTTCGGGGTCAACTACCAGAGCCTGCACCATTCATCAATTCTCTGCAGGTCGTTCTGCAAATTCTTACTGTATTACGACAATACCTTCGTCGTGCAGACAAATTTGTAGATGATAGAGCCTGCTCTGGTGTGAAATACGGATAGTGGCTGTTGACTTGTAGAACGTTCCATTCCGTTTTCTGGCTTATTTCATCCTTGTGGGGCACTTGCCTAGTGCTGATACCGGTGTTACTGTCAAATATCTTTTTTCTCTATCTTCGAATACCTACTTTGGAACGCATTTTCCGCCATATGTCCACATGACCTGATTTGCTCCTTATCTTCCCATGGATGCCTCTGCGACGTCTAGGTTACCGTCGTCGCTGGCGGCGCAGTGTATCTGTGTATCGTAGCTTAAAAGCAATTGATATTGACTTGGCTGGACAGTTTAATAAACAGCAATTAATTGGAGAACCATATGTTTTTCGTGGGCTGCGTCTGAACTTCACTTGTGATGTACAAGCTGTGTTTGGAGGCTCAACATGGCTTACCTTGGCTGTTGTTTGGGGCAATCATGCAGACTATGGTGGCCTTGAAGCATTGTCCCTATTTAGCGAAATCACCCTTTATGAACTGATAGAGCAAGACGCTTTGCTACAGTTGCTGTTCGGTTGCTGTTTGCGTATCGATAATACTGTCGTTATTCTGTGGGTTGGTGCAGAGGTTTGTATCATTTATTTACAACAGTCTGTCAACGCTGGTGTAACTTTTCGATTCTGCGACTATAGGAATCACGTGGTTTTGAGTCGAAGAACTCGTGGAGCCACGTTCGGAGCGTATTTTCAACCAGAAAGGATATTTGTTGAAGGTTGTTCGACAGAGAAAATCTGAGGGTGCAAGATCGGGCGAATGAGGCTGGTGTGAAATGACTTTCCAAACTCCTGCAAAGGTTTTTTTTTTTTCTTTCAGTGTATGCATGTGGCATCATCGTGGAGTATCATCACTTCACGAGTCTTCCTGGTCGTTACTCTTGGACTGCGTCTGCAAGACGACTCATTTGTTGACAGTGGATGTCAGCATTTCAATGGTTCAAATGGCTCTGAGCACTATGGGACTTAACTTAAGAGGTCATCAGTCCCCTAGAACTTAGAACCACTTAAACCTAACTAACCTAAGGACATCATACACACATCCATGCCCGAGGCAGGATACGAACATGCGACCGTAGCGGTCGCGCGGTTCCAGACTGTAGCGCCTAGAACCGCTCGGACACCTCGGCCGGCGATGTGAGCAGCGAAGGGGGAAGCAATTCGTAGTACACGACAGCGTCGTCGTTCCACCAGATGCGTAACTTTGCACGCATGCCTTTGAATGTGGAGTTGCTGTTTTGTTTGGGCTCAACCATTCCCATCTTTTCCTTATTTTAGCATAAAGACACCATTTTTCGTTACCAGTAACGAAACAGGATAGGAATGTCGGTGTTATTCACGAATCGATTGACGACGGGAAAGCGGACACGCACATTTGCTGATTTTTGTAATTTAGTCTTAGAGCAGTGGTGACCAAGATTTCGGCTTTCGGGCCACGACCGGATCTGAGTGCCAGAGCGCTCAGCCTCGCTTCACATTTGCTCCACCGCCACACCGCGCTGTATGACGGCAAGGAGGGGAAAAGGGGAAAACAGCGAACGCGACGCATTTAAGTGGCAGAACAGTCGTACTGAATGTAACTTGGTTTTATATTTTACGTTTCTCAACAACATAGATCACAGAAAGCAAGTTTTCAGTATTAAGTAATTATTTTTGGCCCGCTGAAGACGTAATATAATTTTTATCTACTGCAGACTGTCGGCATACAGACAGGCGCAGACAATTTCACGGAACTTCTGTAAAGTTTGGAAGGTAGGAGACGAGATACTGGCAGAAGTAAAGCTATGAGTAGCCGGAGTGAGCCGTCATTCGGTAGCTCAGATGGTAGAGCACCAGCCCGCGAAAGGCAAAGGTCCCGAGTTCGAGTCTCGGTCGGGCACACAGTTTTAATCTGCCAGGAAGTTTCATATCAGCGCACACTCCGCTGCAGAGTGAAAATCTCATTCTGAATTTCATAGAGTTTCGTATTCAAGTTGCCACGTAATCGTGACTTATTTAGTTTAATAATAAAAAAAAAGTTTTTCACACAGATATGTTGGTAGAAATATTGTAGTACGTTTATGACCTCGTTGTGGAAACTTGGAAAATCTACCTGTGAAAAACAATGCAGACGTGCTGGACGGTTTTAATGTAAAAAGATGTGTAATTAAAACTGGAATTACCTTGCAGGTTGATCAGTTATATCTGCACATGCACAGGGGCGCTTTCAACTGAAACGGCAAACGTTGTCGAAAAAAGTTCGAAAACATGTTGACAGTGCCCTCAAAATTTAATTAAACTATCGTGGTAATTCCACAAAGCCAGAATAAATTATTCAAACGTCGCGCTTTCCTTAACGCCAATGAGCTGAGTGACTCGATCGTATTTTTCAGAACGTGTTCTTTCTACAACGCGATTTTCTTTTTAAATGCATGTTCTTCAAATCAGAAAGAAATTACCTTGGAATTTCGTACTGTGGGCAGTGTGCAGTCAAGTCCACTTAAAATGCCAAGTCTACAATTCGTTCCTGCACTACTTTTTCCTTCGTAAATTCAACAATAGTGAAATTTAATTCGAAAAATAGTTTCCGGCTTGCCCCTTAACTTAACCAACGTACTTTTCAGTAATAAATGAAATCTCTGTACTCTTCGTTCATTATTAGTGAAAAATGTTGCAACTGAAAATGGAGTAGTGGTGTGACTTAAGATACTTTACTATGACATAAATACCCTTAGCTGCATACAAGCGTTGATATAAGTGAACGGGGACAGTTGAAAATGTGTGCCCCGACCGCCACTCGAACCCAGGATCTCCTGCTTGCATGGCAGACGTTCTATCCATCTGAGCCACCGAGGACAAAGAGGATAGTGTGACTGCAGGAACTTATCTCTGGCACGCCTCCCGCGAGACCCATATTCTCAACTTATTGTCCCTCACTATATTCATAGTGCCCCTGCCCATTATACTCATTACTCGCAGCTTTACCGCCGATTTCCGTAAGAGTTCGGGCACTGTTTGTGCATCTTCACAGAAGATGGTCAAATGGATGGTCGGACATGTCCGAAAGAACAGATACCATCTTCATATACACTCCTGGAAATTGAAATAAGAACACCGTGAATTCATTGTCCCAGGAAGGGGAAACTTTATTGACACATTCCTGGGGTCAGATACATCACATGATCACACTGACAGAAGCACAGGCACATAGACACAGGCAACAGAGCATGCACAATGTCGGCACTAGTACAGTGTATATCCACCTTTCGCAGCAATGCAGGTTGCTATTCTCCCATGGAGACGATCGTAGAGATGCTGGATGTAATCCTGTGGAACGGCTTGCCATGCCATTTCCACCTGGCGCCTCAGTTCGACCAGCGTTCGTGCTGGACGTGCAGACCGCGTGAGACGACGCTTCATCCAGTCCCAAACATGCTCAATGGGGGACAGATCCGGAGATCTTGCTGGCCAGGGTAGTTGACTTACACCTTCTAGAGCACGTTGGGTGACACGGGATACATGCGGACGTGCATTGTCCTGTTGGAACAGCAAGTTCCCTTGCCGGTCTAGGAATGGTAGAACGATGGGTTCGATGACGGTTTGGATGTACCGTGCACTATTCAGTGTCCCCTCGACGATCACCAGTGGTGTATGGCCAGTGTAGGAGATCGCTCCCCACACCATGATGCCGGGTGTTGGCCCTGTGTGCCTCGGTCGTATGCAGTCCTGATTGTGGCGCTCACCTGCACGGCGCCAAACACGCATACGACCATCATTGGCACCAAGGCAGAAGCGACTCTCATCGCTGAAGACGACACGTCTCCATTCGTCCCTCCATTCACGCCTGTCGCGACACCACTGGAGGCGGGCTGCACGATGTTGGGGCGTGAGCGGAAGACGGCCTAACGGTGTGCGGGACCGTAGCCCAGCTTCATGGAGACGGTTGCGAATGGTCCTCGCCGATACCCCAGGAGCAACAGTGTCCCTAATTTGCTGGGAAGTGGCGGTGCGGTCCCCTACGGCACTGCGTAGGATCCTACGGTCTTGGCGTGCATCCGTGCGTCGCTGCGGTCCGGTCCCAGGTCGACGGGCACGTGCACCTTCCGCCGACCACTGGCGACAACATCGATGTACTGTGGAGACTTCACGCCCCACGTGTTGAGCAATTCGGCGGTACGTTCACCCGGCCTCCCGCATGCCCACTATACGCCCTCGCTCAAAGTCCGTCAACTGCACATACGGTTCACGTCCACGCTGTCGCGGCATGCTACCAGTGTTAAAGACTGCGATGGAGCTCCGTATGCCACGGCAAACTGGCTGACACTGACGGCGGCGGTGCACAAATGCTGCGCAGCTAGCGCCATTCGACGGCCAACACCGCGGTTCCTGGTGTGTCCGCTGTGCCGTGCGTGTGATCATTGCTTGTACAGCCCTCTCGCAGTGTCCGGAGCAAGTATGGTGGGTCTGACACACCGGTGTCAATGTGTTCTTTTTTCCATTTCCAGGAGTGTACATATAGTTAAGGTTCACCGGCAATTTGACCATCTTTTTCTGTGCGGATGCACAAACAGTGTCTGAACTCTTACGGGAATTGGAGATAAAGCCGCGAGTAATGAGTATGATGGGCAGGGGCACTATGAATATAGTGCGGGACAACAAGTTGCGAATGTGGGTCTCACGGGAGGCGTGCCAGAGATACGTCCCTGCAGTTGCACTGTCCTATAAGTCCTCGGTGGCTCCTATGGATGCCGGCACGGTAGCTCAGCGTGTTCGCTCAGAGGGTTAGCTGCCCTCTGAAAGAAAGAAACTTGAGTTAATGGATCAACGATGACATTGAACTAGCATCATAGGACGTCCGCCCCGAACAAATACAACGAACATTAACGAACAAAATGAGAAAAAAAGATGGATAGGGCGTTTTCCATGCAAGCAGGAGATCAGGGTTCGAGTCATGGTCGGGGCACACATTTTCAACTGTCCCCGTTCACTTATATCAACGCCTGTATGCAGCTAAGGGTATTCATTTCATTGCAATTTCATTCTAACGAGCTGCATGGTCACCGGTGGTATCTGTTCTTTCGGACATGTTTTCAGTTTTTACTAATTGTTTTTGCCCCGCTGAAGACATAATATAATTTTTGTCAGCTGCAGATTGTCAGCATACAGACAAGACATGTCCGAAAGAACAGATACCATCTTCATATATACACTCCTAGAAATGGAAAAAAGAACACATTGACACCGGTGTGTCAGACCCACCATACTTGCTCCGGACACTGCGAGAGGGCTGTACAAGCAATGATCACACGCACGGCACAGCGGACACACCAGGAACCGCGGTGTTGGCCGTCGAATGGCGTTAGCTGCGCAGCATTTGTGCACCGCCGCCGTCAGTGTCAGCCAGTTTGCCGTGGCATACGGAGCTCCATCGCAGTCTTTAACACTGGTAGCATGCCGCGACAGCGTGGACGTGGACCGTATGTGCAGTTGACGGACTTTGAGCGAGGGCGTATAGTGGGCATGCGGGAGGCCGGGTGGACGTACCGCCGAATTGCTCAACACGTGGGGCGTGAGGTCTCCACAGTACATCGATGTTGTCGCCAGTGGTCGGCGGAAGGTGCACGTGCCCGTCGACCTGGGACCGGACCGCAGCGAAGCACGGATGCACGCCAAGACCGTAGGATCCTACGCAGTGCCGTAGGGGACCGCACAGCCACTTCCCAGCAAATTAGGGACACTGTTGCTCCTGGGGTATCGGCGAGGACCATTCGCAACCGTCTCCATGAAGCTGGGCTACGGTCCCGCACACCGTTAGGCCGTCTTCCGCTCACGCCCCAACATCGCGCAGCCCGCCTCCAGTGGTGTCGCGACAGGCGTGAATGGAGGGTCGAATGGAGGCGTGTCGTCTTCAGCGATGAGAGTCGCTTCTGCCTTGGTGCCAATGATGGTCGTATGCGTGTTTGGCGCCGTGCAGGTGAGCGCCACAATCAGGACCATACGACCGAGGCACACAGGGCCAACACCCGGCATCATGGTGTGGGGAGCGATCTCCTACACTGGCCGTACACCACTGGTGATCGTCGAGGGGACACTGAATAGTGCACGGTACATCCAAACCGTCATCGAACCCATCGTTCTACTATTCCTAGACCGGCAAGGGAACTTGCTGTTCCAACAGGAGAATGCACGTCCGCATGTATCCCGTGCCACCCAACGTGCTCTAGAAGGTGTAAGTCAACTACCCTGGCCAGCAAGATCTCCGGATCTGTCCCTCATTGAGCATGTTTGGGACTGGATGAAGCGTCGTCTCACGCGGTCTGCACGTCCAGCACGAACGCTGGTCCAACTGAGGCGCCAGGTGGAAATGGCGTGGCAAGCCGTTCCACAGGACTACATCCAGCATCTCTACGATCGTCTCCATGGGAGAATAGCAGCCTGCATTGCTGCGAAAGGTGGATATACACTGTACTAGTGCCGACATTGTGCATGCTCTGTTGCCTGTGTCTATGTGCCTGTGGTTCTGTCAGTGTGATCATGTGATGTATCTGACCCCAGGAATGTGTCAATAAAGTTTCCCCTTCCTGGGACAATGAATTCACGGTGTTCTTATTTCAATTTCCAGGAGTGTATTAAGATACTTTATCATTCGTATCACGAGTTGCTTCAAGTGCTCCGTCCCTGCAAATTTAACACAAAGTACTTGACGATGTACAGAACATAGAATCCCGTCTATCAATCGTTTTAATTTTTTGCTCTTTCATTGTCATCTAAAAGTTTAAATTTTTTCTACGTGGTACTGCAACGTCGTTTTGTGGCAAGTGAGCAGTATCCGTTGCTTATACGGCTTGAGAATTCTCGTCTCTCTCTTCTGTCATTCCCATTTACTTTAAAGGATTGTGGCGACAGATGGCTCGGCTGCCTCTTTTTATGTAAACAGCCATTGGACATGTTACCGTACTCCATACCACGAACAAATAGCGAAGGGTAAACAGCGCTGACACCACGATTCTGCCGAACTCAGAGAGTTGTGCCGGCCGCAGAATGACACACCACAGTGCTAAATGAAACGTCGCACTGTTCCGGGTACTTCCGAGAACGACCGAATAAAGCCGAGCGACAGGTGGGGCGTTGGCCCGCACGCGGACCGCACATGCTGGACGCAAGAAGTCTGGCACGCCGTGGCCGGCCTATCTTTGAGAATGCGGTACCCGTACACCCGATTTTTGAACCTTCCCCATTGCTTGCAAATATTGCACGATGGAGGAATGATCACAGTTCATCACATTCACAAGTTCTCGAGTACACCGACGTGGATCCTTGTGGATTAGTGCGTTTGAACGATCTTCAAACCCCAAAGGTCATCCTGAACGTGGAGAGCCATAATGTCAAAACAATCATCTTTGTAGCGCGGAAACCATTTTCTTGCCGTGTTATGTCCAATGGCATCATTTCTCTACTCGGCGCAAACGTTTTTAGCTGCCTCCGCTGCTGTCACCCCTCCATTGAACTCAATCGGAAGAATATATTAGAAGTGTTCCGATTTCTCTACTTGGCACTCCATTTTCTAGCGTCTACAACTCCACTCACTATCTCCAAATTACAATATGCAGACTCAAATAACTACACTGAACTAAAAATAAAAATATTTAATTCGATAAATAAACTCACAGCAACCGGTATACTAACATGCAAAACAAACACGCTGTGAACTTATGTGTCAACCTCATAGTTGCGCACGGACCCCTATATACTTTTTGCAAATAAACAGGAATTATAAAACAGTCTGTATTAAAGACTGTTGTTTTCGTGTGTCCCTCATACACTATTGGCCATTAAAATTGCTACACCACGAAGATGATGTGCTGCAGACGCGAAATTTAACCGTCAGGAAGAAGTTGCTGTGATATGCAAATAATTAGCTTTTCAGAGCATGCGCCGCCCGAAGTGGCCGCGCGGTTCTGGCGCTGCAGTCTGGAACCGCGAGACCGCTACGGTCGCAGGTTCGAATCCTGCCTCGGGCATGGATGTGTGTGATGTCCTTAGGTTAGTTAGGTTTAACTAGTTCTAAGTTCTAGGGGACTAATGACCTCAGCAGTTAAGTCCCATAGTGCTCAGAGCCATTTGAACCTTTTTTTTTTCAGAGCATGCACACATGGTTGGGGCTGGTGGCGACACCTACAACGTGCCGACACGAGGAAAGTTTCCAACCAATTTCTCATACACAAAGAGCAGTTGACCGGCGTTGCCTTGTGAAACGTTGTTGTGATGCCTCGTGTAAGGAGGAGAAATGCGTACCATCACGTTTCCGACTTTGATAAATGTCAGATTGTAGCCTATCGCGATTGCGGTTTATCGTATCGCGACATTGCTGCTCTCGTTGTTCGAGATCCAATGACTGTTAGCAGAATATGGAATCGGTGGGTTGAGGAGGGTAATACGGAACGCCGAGCTGGATCCCAACGGCCTCGTATCACTGGCAGTCGAGATGACAGGCATCTTATCGGCATGACTGTAACGGATCGTGCAGCCACGTCTCGATCCCTGAGTCAACAGATGGGGAAGTTTGCAAACCAACAACCACCTGCACGAACAGTTCGACGACGTTTGCAGCAGCATGGACTATCAGCTCGGAGACCATGGCTGCGGTTACCCTTGACGCTGCATCACAGACAGGAGCGCCTGCGATGGTGTACTCAACGACGAACCGGGGTGCACGAATGGCAAAACATCATTTTTTCAGATGAATCCAGGTTCTGTTTACAGCATCATGATGGTTGCATCCGTGTTTGGCGACATCGCGGTGAACGCACATTGGAAGCGTGTATTCGTCATCGCCATACTGGCGTATCACCCGGCGTGATGGTGTGGGGAGCCATTGGTTACACGTCCCGGTCACCTCTTGTTAGCACTGACGACACTTTGAACAGTGGACGTTACATTTCAGATGCGTTACGATCTGTGGCTCTACCCTTCATTCGATCCCTGCGAAACCCTACATTCCAGCAGGATAATGCACGACCACATGTTGCAGGTCCTCTACTGACCGTTCTGGATACAGAAAATATTCGACTGTTGCCCTGGCCAGCACATTGTCCAGATCTCTCACTAATTGAAAACGTCTGGTCAATGGTGGCCGAGAAACAGGCTTGTCACAATACGCCAGTCACTACTCTTGATGAACTGTGGTATCGTGTTGAAGCTGCATGGGCAGCTGTACACGCCATCCAAGCTCTGTTTGACTCAATGCCCAGGCGTATCAAGGGCGTTATTACAGCCAGATTTGATTGTTCTGGGTATTGATTTCTCAGGATCTATGCACCCAAACTGCGTGAAAATGTAATCACATGTCAGTTCTAGTATAATATATTTGTCCAATGAATACCCGTTTATCATCTGCTTTTTTTCTTGGTGTAGCAGTATTAATGGCCCGTAGTGTAACTTGTTGTATGATATACACGGCGTTCTTATTACACAACTTGGACTTAGTTTCAACAAAACTTTAAAAAATCAGCTACATGTGTTAACTGTATTGCCGTCTCCGTTCCTGGATGATCAGCGAAGATTGATGCCTTGTGGAGGACCTAGATCCCATTCACGGTGCTGCCAGGGAGAAAGAGCTGGTACGGGGTGCACTCAGCCGCGCGATGCCAATTGAGGATCTCCTTGAATGAACAGCAGCAGCTTCACGGTCCGGAAAGGCGGCAAAACGGCCAGGACTGCGATGTGGTGACCACATGTTCGTCCACACCGCTTCCGCATGACGCTGCGAGGCAGTGAATGGCACGGCGGCCGGGCGGCCGGTCGACATTCCTTGGGCCTTCACGGCCTGGACGAAGCGTTCGATATTACACGTACTACAGCTGTATGAGTTCTTTGTCTAGGTTATGAAATACATAAGAAGTAAGAGAGCTCTACATGTATCAAATATCACTTGGAAATGAGACGTCTGGAGCACAGCGTTGTATGGATGTGGAACTTCGACTGTGAGAAAAGTGGGAGAAATAGATTGAACGCATTTAATACAGGTACGTGGTGCATTAGTGGGACGTCGATATTTAGGTTAAGATGTAGTGTAAGTAATGAAATGAAAAGTTGCGAGAAACAGTAGGTAGGAAAGGAGCATACGGAAATACCTCCTTATTAGAAGAAGGTACAAGCTCTTCTAATACCAGGTAATAGCACAAATGTGTTTAGGGGAATATCAGAATCCCCCAGGAATGCTTGAATGAATGGAGCATACAAATCAAATCATGCACGGTAGTATAGCACACGCCGACGGAATCAAACACGTTACGACTGTCTGCCCAATAGCATGTTGGTCCAGCATTGGAGTGCAACACGGTAGCGATACTGCAGCGCATGGATTCGGCAAGTCGTTGGTAGATTTCGCGAGGTATTATCCACTGAACAGTGGAAATCTCAAACGTTCTAAGTGCCAAAGCTCACATCTGTGATGATAATAAAAAAACAATGTATTTATGTTTTTATTAACGAGTTTTTTTGTGTGGCCATCCTCTGCAGCAGGAACAGAAATATTTGGTTTGTAAATAAAAACCGTCTTGTCTTTCTGTAAAATGGTTCAAATGGCTCTGACCACTATTAGACTTAACTTCTGTCCGCAGCTCGTGGTCGTGAGGTAGCGTTCTCGCTTCCCGCGCCCGGGTTCCCGGGTTCGATTCCCGGCGGGGTCAGGGATTTTCTCTGCCTCGTGATGACTGGGTGTTGTGTGATGTCCTTAGGTTAGTTAGGTTTAAGTAGTTCTAAGTTCTAGGGGACTGATGACCATAGATGTTAAGTCCCATAGTGCTCAGAGCCATTTGAACCATTTTTGAACTTAACTTCTAAGGTCATCAGTCCCCTAGAACTTAGAACTACTTAAACCTGACTAACCTAAGGACATCACACAGATCCATGCCCGAGGCAGGACTCGAACCTGCGACCGCAGCGGTCGCGCGGTTCCAGACTGTAGCGCCTAGAACCGCTCGGCCACCCAGGCCGGCTGTCTTGCTGTACTCTATTTTACGTCTCTCAGACGTGTTTCTCGTTTTTTCACATTAACGCATCATCAGTGGGATATAGAATGACACAGTTTTGTTTTGATGTTTGTTATTTGTAGATTGTAACACAGTTCACGTCTCGTTTTGCACGTATGTATGTATGTAGCAGGTCGCGAGTTCGTTGCTCCTATTGAATGGTGCAAGGACAACAGTGGTGCAAAATAAAATTCCAAATTATGACTCGGTGGAAATAAAGGAACGGACACTGACTTAAGATACAACAAATGCCTCTCTAAATTTATTCAAGCTCTGCCGTGAACAGCCTGCAGGCGCACGAAGACGGCAAAAGTAAATTTTGAAATTTGAAATATTCCTGCATGCACGCAATATACTTTAACATTTAGTTTACACATCTTCAAGTGAATTTACATTTCGGTTACAACACACGTCTTTACACCTTCCGGTACTGGTCGCGACTCCTGCAGACGCTTAGTCTAACCACCGTTTCGCACCTGTCTCCTCCTGCTCGGCTTTGATTGGTCCAGCTCTGCATCTAATAAAAGTTCACTTTTAATTACAAATCTAACTTTCTCATAAAAATTATTAAAGTTGTTGAAATTATTAAATGATTGTTCTCAGTGCAAACAAGACCATCGGTACTGTAGCAAGTTAAAATTTACTAGTAATCTGCAAAACCAAACTGTGAGCGATACGCGGCTTGGCGCCCCATCCGAACGGTTAATCCCCACTGCTCCAGCACAGGAAGCCCCTCGAACGATCCGTGTTCCTACACTACGTGACCATTTGGCGTCGCATTGTGTGAGGTCAGCTACCGACTATTGGCTACTGATGCAACTTCGCTGTATACTCTGCAGCCTACAGTGTAATGTAGGAATAAAAACGGCGACCACTGTGGCATAAATTCCACAAACTGTCCATGTAATTGGAAATTTGTGGTAAGGACTATGGGACCAAACAACTGACGTCATCGGTCCCTAGGCTTACACACTAATTAAACTATCTTACGCTAAGGACAACACACACACACACACACACACACACACATGCCCGAGGGAGGATTCGAAACTCTGACGGGTGAAGGGGGGGGGGGGGGGGAGCCACTCGAACCGTGACAAGACGCCTAGACCGCACGGCTACCCCGCGCGGCAACTCTCCATGTCTCGGACTCAAAATCGTCCTGTTGTGGTTTTAGGAGCTTGACAGAGAGATCATGCTGATGTTTTGGCCACCAAATGTGGCGATCCGAACCAGATGGAACGCATCTAGGACACTATCGAGCTCCAGCTCCGAGCCCACAGTTGAGGAACTGTGTGACCACCACGCTGTTAAGCAAATCGGTATAACATTTTAATTAACACTTGTTTATACTGTTAATTTGTAGGCAAAGTGCCCAAGTCCTTAAGCAGTTCTCTGCTGCTCGACAGTCTTCTAGACGTTGTAGAAAGCATCGTCAGTAAGAAAGTTAGGATAAGCAGCCACGCTACTGAGCCGTGTGTGCGTTGCAATCGATATCTAGGCGCTCAGTCCGGAACCGCGGGACTGCTACGGTCGCAGGTTCGAATCCTGCCTCTGGCATGGGTGTGTGTGATGTCCTTAGGTTAGTTAGGTTTAAGTAGTTCTAAGTTCTAGGGGACTGATGACCACAGATGTTAAGTCCCATAGTGCTCAGAGCCATTTGAACCAAACCACTGTGCACTTCGTTTAATAGCGACGGGTTCACCTGCGGCCCACAAGAGGCAGCGTGGTTGCACGCTGAGCTGATTTAACCATACGTGCGCTCCTTAGTAGCCCTCAGTGTTTGGCCTCTTATCAGTTGCAGCTCTGCAGTTTCGTTTGATGACTTTTCCGAACACGGGTTCTTACCTTCAGTTTGTTCCTTAAGGCACACTCAACAGCTCTAAATTTCGTAAATGGAGTAATCGTTCGTAGGGGAGAAAGCGGCCGTTTAGAACAAGGGTGTCCAACCAGCGGCCCGCAGGACGCATGCTGCCCGAAGCAAGTGTCAGCGCGTCCCAAGAACTGAGCATATATCACAGTATCGATAAAAAATTCATAAAATTCCATTTATAGTAAGTTATGATAAATCGAATATTTTGAATCTGAAACTCCCCAACACTATGCTGTTCTCTCACTGGTCTGCCTCAGCGGTCATTGATCGTGTTTAGTGTACTATGAGGCAATACTCGTCTTCTTCCAGCGTGGACCAGGTAAGGTAAGACTGTGGACACTGCTGGTTTAGAATTACTGTAGCTAAAGGTCTTGAATGTGGCGACCTCTGTTTCGTGAACTTTAGACCTTAGTCCACTGCATATTTCTCTGTCCAACTTTTCGTTTCCCAGTGTTGAAGACATCATTAGAGGTTGTTAAGATTCAGCTATCAGTGCCAACTTCAGCAAGCTCAGCAGTCGAAATGCTTATACGAATCCACCCAACGTTACGTTTTCGATGTCATCAGACCGTTACCTAAGATCGCATAACAGCGCTGACGTATTTTGTGGAGGTTGTTGCAGGTGAGAGTCGTCTAATTTCAATCCTTGTTCTTTTCAGTTACATTTGTTTTTGTGCTTTTCAAGGGATGTAAATCTTAGTTGACAGAGTCTTTATAGCCTCTGATGATCTCTTCAGCACTGGAGGAAGAAACAGTCGGTAGAGAAATATGCCATATTGCACTACCTCTGTTTGTAAGAAGTACGATGCATTGTTCCTTCGGACAGGCACGCATGCATTGCGTGGTACTTCTTACAAACGCAGGCACATCTACATCGTATTTATCCGCCGATACCGGGATAGTGACTTTTCATTAAATGTCACAATCGTACGAGAGTTACAGTAAGTGCACGAGTGCAGGTTAATGACACATGGACGACGAGATATGGAAGTTTGAGTCTGGTCATGACCCGTGCACGGGAAGTCGAAATTGTAAAGACGACAGCTCGCGACGAGCGGGAAATCCGGGCTCGAGTTCAGGTCTGGCACAGATTTTCAGTGTCGTCATTCCATTCTACAGATGGAGGTTGCCCGTATTCGCAACTGAGACTACATGCCCTGTAGAGGAATACGCGTTGGACCGCGTCCTAATGACAATAAAAAAAAAATCTCCATGGACTTAAATGCCCGCCATGAGAGCCTTCATTGTATGATAGATCGGTCGCGTGTTATTTTATTGATTACTATTTTTGTCCATTACACAAGAACATCTTCACATATTCATTACCCTGATGGCAACGCCTTGAAGATCTGAAGCTCCTCTAGGACCTTCAATGCCTTGCAATCAGGGTAAGTAATGTCTGAAGATGTTCACAGCTGATTAGTGAAACTAGTAATAAATCAAATAATACGCAATCTGTGGAGGTTTTAGCAGTATATATATGCTCGAAGTTTTTCGTCATGTTATTTTATACCTTGTATAATAGTGCGTGGCTACAGAGCATTATTGTTCATAATGCCCACTTTTTGTGCAAACACACCTTTCTTTCTTAGTGATATATAATCTACTCGAAGTGATAAAATGTTTAAGGAGCACCATTCAGGAAGAGCTTAGAAAAAAAAGCTGTGTATGTTTCTAAAGACACCTTTGCATGCTTACTTTGGTCATACGTGTGCTGCGACTACCGTTTGTTATTGCTGTAAGCGCCGCTGGTCACTACTAGTCTATGGTGCGCTAGGTCGTGTAGTACCTTTTCGTAAGCGCAGGTAACAAGAAGCAAGTTATGCAAAGTAAGAAAGCGGGGGAATGATCTCTCCCTTGAGGTGACTCAGTAAATAAGTGCACACTCTAAGATCGGGACCTGATATGGCCAGTACAGAGGAAATTTACTAGAAGACAGGCGCGATTTATAGCTTTAGATGGTCGTGTGATGCTCGTCCGTTAGGAGAAGAACAACTCAGTTTTCTTCTTACCACATCGGAAAAATTGCAACCCGGAAGTGCACCAGGCGTGAACACACCAGACGTGAACAGTCTGCGCACCGTGAAATGGTCGTTACGGCTTATATTGTTATTGTTGTGCTCTTCAGTCCGGAGACTGTTTTGATACAGCTCTCTGTGCTTCCTCTCTGTGCCTTCCTCTCTGAATAAATACTGCAACATATACTCATTTGAACCAGCTAACTGTATTCATGCCTAGGTTACCTCTACAATTTTTACAGCCCATACTTCTATTGCCAATTATTCTATTACTAATCTGACTATTCCTTGATGCTGCAGGATCAACTGATCCCTTCTTTAGTAAAGATGCGAAATAAATGGTTTTTTTCCTAATTCGATTCACTACCTCCACGTTAGATATGCTATCTACCTATCTAATCCTCAGTAGCGCAACAATTCGAAAACTTTTACGCTCTTCTTGTCTGTCTACATGAAACGGAAAGTAATTATTTATTGTCGCGGAGCATATGGGAAAACCTGTATCATGGAACCCAATGAATTAATAGTGAACAAAGATGTGCGTGAAGTGCAGTACCGTTTGTCTTTTGTGGATTTGCAGGATTGGTTTTATCACAGCCGCAATCTGACATCACTGAGCGTCGGTTTCGTGCCACATTCAGTGGGCTGAAAACGTAAAAACTGTTCTCATGGCTTCAGTGGCAATCCTTTTTTGAGTCGTCAGTCTTCTGACTGGTTTGATGCGGCCCGCCACGAATTCCTCTCCTGTGCCAACCTCTATCTCAGAGAACCATTTGCAACCTACGTTCTCAATTATTTGCTAGATGTATTACAAGCTCTGGGTTCTTCTACAATTTCTGCCCTCTACAGCTGCCTCTAGCATCATGGAAGTTATTCTGTGATGTCTTAATAGGTGTCCTACCGTACTGTCCCTTCTTCCTGCCAATGCTTCCCATTTCCTCGGCGATTCTCTCAAGAACCTCCTCATTCCTTACCTTATTAGTCCACATAATTTTCAACATTCTTCTGTTGCACCACATCTCAAATGCTTCGATACTCTTCTTTTCCGGTTTTCCCACAGTCTTTATTTCAGTACTATATAATGCTGTGCTTCAAACGTACATCCTCAGAAGTTTCTTCCTGAAATTAAGGCCTATGTTTGATACTAGTAGACATCGGTTGGCCGGGGATACCCTTTTTGCCAGTGCTTTCTATGTCGTCCTTGCTCTGTCTGTCACGGGCTAGTTTGCTGTACGCTCCATTCAGCCAATCCTCTAATTCTTCTTCACTTTCACGCAGGATAGCAGTGTCATCAGCGAATCTTATCACTGATATTCTTTCACCTTGAATTTTAATTGCACTCTTGAACCTTTCTTTTATTTCTGTCATCGCTATTTCGATGTACAGATTGAACAGTAGAGGGGAAACACTGCATCCATCCCTATCTTAGGCCATTTTAAATCCAAACACTTCGTTCTTGTCTTCCATACGTATTGTTTCCTCTTGGCTCTTGTACGTATTATGTATTAACCGTCTTACCATATAGCTTACCCCTATTTTTCTCAGAATTTCGAACATCTTGCGTCATTTGATATTGTAGAACACTTTTTCTAGTTCGACAACTCCTATGAACGTGTCTTGATTTTTCTTTAGTCTTGCTTCCATTATCGACCTTAACATCAGAATTGCTTCTCTGCCTTTACCTTTGCTAAAGCTTCTGCATATTATTTTTGTTAACAACTTGGCTGTATGAACTGTTAAGCTGATTGCGTGATAAATCTCGCACTAGTAGGCTTCTCTTGCAATCTTGGGAATAGTGTGAATGACGTGTTTCCGAAAGTCACATAGTGTATCACCAGATTCATACCGTCTACACACATTTGTCAATAGTCGTTTCGTTGCTACTTCCCTCAATGATTTTAGAAATTCTGATGGAATGTTATCTATCCCTTCTGCCTTATTGATCTTGTCTTCCAAAGCTCTTTTAATCAGTTTTGAATACTGGGTTCCCTATTGCTTGGCTGTCGCCCCCTGTTTTTTTCTTCTATCGGACAAGTGCTCCCCCCTCACAGCGGCCTTCGATGTACTCTTTCCACCTACCAGCTCTCTCCTCTGGAATTAACAGTGGAACTCCCATTGAACTCTCAATGTTAACACCCTTGCTTCTAATTTCACCGAGGGTTGTTGTGACTTTTCTATATTCTGAGTCATTCCTTCCAACAATCATTTCATTTTCGATTTATTCACATTTTTCATACAACTACTTCGCCTTAGCTTTCTGCACTTCATATTTATTGCATTCCTAAGTGACTTGTATT
Source organism: Schistocerca serialis cubense (assembly GCF_023864345.2). Classification (NCBI taxonomy): domain Eukaryota; kingdom Metazoa; phylum Arthropoda; class Insecta; order Orthoptera; family Acrididae; genus Schistocerca; species Schistocerca serialis. Next base: position 185,103,245 of record NC_064645.1, read on the forward strand.
TCTGTATTCCTGAATTTCTCTACCCAGAATATTAAAAGATATGGTACTAATGAGAGAGCAAAAGGAGATCCTGCACACCACATGAACGGCATGGAATTTTAGAGGAAGCTGAAGTAGCTGTCTGGCACTTCTGACCCCATAGTGCACTTTCTTTAAATCTTTTTGGTGATTAATGTACATGCCATGCAGAAAGAACATCGCATTGTGATTGGTATTCCCAATAATCAAATACTAGCTGAGAACACACAGCGTTCATTGTAAATTGAACCCAACTAGAAGCGCAAGATGTAATTCCTTAAAAATCTCTTTATAAGTAGATGTGTTTTCTGATGCGAGGATAGTAGAGATACTAGTGGGAAAGTTGCTGCTTCAGTCTGATTACTGCATTGCCCGTAGCTGCTTTGCTGATTGCGATAAAACTCACACGAAAAAAGCGATTTAAATCACTTACTGATAATCACACTAACAAGTTGTGTTTTCTCACCCTTATCTTGGGAAGGTGACGGGAGAAATTTTATGATGGAAGCACGTCCTTATGATGCTGTCTATCAAAGTAAAATACGTAAACCTTCATATTGTACAGGCAACATCCACTGCAACACTGAATTAAAAAAGGACTACTTATATTGTATGGAATGAGATGATTTCGCATGCATTATAATATCGGTTCATGTAGGTTTACTGAAGATGCTGAATACACCTTTCTTAAGAAAACTGCTTGATGCCTTACTTATTCCCGCAAAATGAAATTATTGTCTGGTATTAAAGTGCTCGATTATTAAATAACGGATGTTTTCGAAAAAATTTCTTCCAAATCATTCAGAAAAATGTCTGCAATAGCGCGAATCACATTGTTTCCGGTAGCAGAACTGTCAACCGGTCGCTATTTGTTGTTATTCAATGCGAAAAAATTTAAATATACTGCAAAATGGTTCAAATGGCTCTAAGCACTATGGGACTTAATTTCTGAGGTCATCAGTCCCCTAGAACTTAGAACTACTTAAACCTAACTAACCTAATGTCCTTGCCCGAGGCAGGATTCAAACCTGCGACCGCAGCGGTCGCACGGTTCCAGACTGTAGCGCCTAGAACCGCTCGACCACCACGGCCGGGTAAATATACTGCAAACAAAATGGGAACCAAACTCTACCGCTATGGTCCTCAGGTCTGCTGATAGTATGTGAGGTGTAACACTATGAAACAATGTGTGTGTAGTGTGTCATGTGTGTCATGCGACTCAGAGTGAGATATAAATAAACAATGCAGCCTTTTACATTATTAAATAACATATCTGCAAAACAATATTATACACGATGCATAAGCCGAATGAGGTTGCACTGAAACTGGAGTAAACTGAACTGCCATTCTTTGTAACTCGTTGTCAGTACTGCAATCCTGAGCAATGCAAGTGGTGTGGTTACGGAAACGCTACCTGATAAATGAGTCGCCATAACTGATGTTGCATAACAATATTTTAATGAACTTCAACCAAATTAATTAGGAGGCCAAAACTGTAAACTATATAAGCTGTCCTGTGACAGCGGTGCAGTAAGTCGGGATACAATACAAGACATTACATTATGTGACTAGCAATTCCAGCACACACAACTAACAGAATACAGATGCTACATAATAACAAATTGAATTTTGAAAAATAAATAACCAAAAATGTTTTTATAAAAATGCTCTGTGAATTTACGTATGCAAACTGACTAAAGGGACTTCCAAACACTGGATAGTACACATGCTAACGTAACACTGCACTATAAAAAATTAAACCATCTGAATTTGAAATGAAACTGAAACTGAATTTTATCCGAACTGTCCTGGTCGTGAAGTTTGAAAAAGAACCTACTTTTCGACTGCACGGCAGTTGTCCCTAGCTAATTTTCATGGCTTACCTATGGCTAAGGACACTCGACGCTGCTCGAAGTCATCAACATAAAAAATACAGCACAACAGCATGATAGCTAATCGGTAATAAAATCTAAGAATATCATCCTTTACCTAAGAACATCACGCTTTACCTTTTAAACAACTGTTTGCCCTCTGTACAATGCGCAGACACAAGCAATCAGAAATAATGACATTTCGTGAGGAGACAATGGAGGAATTTGAATTTGTTAAGTGATTGAAAGTAATTTATATTTTAAAAACAGTGCTACAAAATCTGATAGTCATTCCTCAACAACTACAATGATCTTTACAAAAATTATAGTTCATAACAAAAATTTCTCTGCTATGAAATTAATTACTGAAAACGGTAAAGGATTGGAAAACTCTATAACCTCTGAGTGTAAGCCATGTGAGTTGATGGCTTCACTTCATCGTGTTTGAACAATGAAACTAAATAACCGAAACCAATAAAGTAAATCCTACTAAAGCTTTCCGCTATTGAGACACATCATAATTTGTTGGTGAATGATGCAACCTGCCACAGATACTTTATAAAATATTTTATTTTAGTGCCTTATCTGGTTTTGAGCTACGGTGCCAGATGATTTATAACAGAAAAATATTTGCACTGTAAGAGTCAACTTATTTTTAAAAGACTGTAACACAAAATGTTTTCAGCATGGTTTCTTTTTCTGCTTGTAACTGTCAGTGTACGTTTTGATGAAAAACTTTAGATTCATCTGATTGCACACTATAAGTCAGACATATATGTGCACACATTTGTATATACAGAGTTTGATTATTATTACTGTTTGCAGGTTACTTGCAGAAAAGATAGAGGTTGGGGTGAGAGCAACACATTTGCTCACCATAATAGTTTATATTTATACAATTTTTACTGACACATCGACCTGGAAGCCGCATGAACCAAAACAAAACAAATCACCACCTACTGGAACTTACATAAGTGAATACAAATATTTTACATTATATCTAAACAAATGCAAGCACTTCAGCATATTGTTATTAATGATGGAAATTATACAGTGCGCTAAGTATTCACATATTCTTGTGCAGTGTAGGCGTGGGCGATATACTGCTGATCAAAAGGTATATGGAACTGAAAATATTAGCTATCTGAAGATGGGCATGGTAGCCTAAAACCGATTATGGCAGTTAAATAAAACATTTTAAAAGGTGTATGTGACTGTTTACGTCAGTCACCAACTACCACTAACAATCATGTTTCACTACATCCAATATGGATAACATAACATAATAATTACATGAAATCAAGGTGTGAAGCAACAACTGTACCTGATACTCTTCACTTGTGAAATTAATCTTTAACAAATCGCATTTCAGAATTTATCCTTCTCTGTAACTTTATACCTGTGCTATGCAAGCTGTTTTCGACCGCTCAGTAGTACAGCTGACACTCGACTCCCTCAACAGGTTCTCTTGGAATGCTGCAGCGACGACATTGCTATTAGGAACCAAAGATCACAGTACTTGTACTTAGAACATCTGCGGAAGAACATATCGACTTTCACAAACTCTGTTAGAAAGCTATCCATAATACACTACACTTATGAAATTCAATATATTGAATGAAAATAGAACATACGTGACTCTTATTGAATATAAAAAATAAGTTAGAAATCTTACATTACCCCCACCCACATTACCGATTAGGTCTTCGTAGGATGTTTCTTACAAATTGGAAGGAACAAATAACAAATTCTGACAGAAAATAGTAGAAAAGAGATAAAAGAAGTATTTACATAGAAATCCTGAACAAAAGTATGGTTAGAATGACGTTGACAGTAAGAAAAAGTTATTTTATTTCCAATACATAAGATACTAGTAATGAAATTAGATGTTTGATTACATGAGTTATGTGAGCATAGGATATGACCTAACTAAAAAATATTTAAGTAGCAAAAGATGTAGAACAACGTGAAATCGATTTCCAGCCGGTGCAGGTGCAGCAAGATATGTGGAATGTGTTCATTAATGATACTCTACCAATCCATTATTTGCGATGATGCAACTGCTGATAGCTCATATATACCACCAGACCAGCACTGTAATTTATAATGCTATGAATGTCCAGTTCCTTTCTGATGACAGGACAAATCATCATATTTGTATATTGAATAGCACATTATTCAGTCGATTTGTAATAATTTCCTTTGTCACAGGTGTGTGTGTGTTTTGCCAGTGATAGTAGTATCCCTGGCAAGTCCACAAGGCTTATATCAAACATAATAGGACATATTTTATAATCCAATATTGAGTAAGCCATACAGTGCATAAGAGAATGCATGAAACATGAGGAGTGACATGTATGATAACATATGCCTAGGCTGATATAAGTAAATTTTTCTTAGAAACTTAGTGTAAAAATCTTAGTATAATCATCCATAAGTGATCAAGTAAATCTGCACATGCAGCGTAATCATAACAGTAGAAACAAGCAAAAAATTGTGTTCCTAAGTACTGTAAAAGGAAAAGGTTTCAACTGTTACAAAACAAGTGGGAAAAAATATATATATACCAGTAAACGTCAAAATATTATCTATTAATAATTAATGGTAAGAAAGAATGGAAAGGAAATATTCTTTGTGTGCACAAGCTAAGATAATTTTTTTTGCTAGTTTACCCAACTACACATCGAACAAAAGCCACTACTAACAAGTACAAACATATACAGGGTGAGTCACCTAACGTTACCGCTGGATACATTTCGTAAACCACATCAAATACTGACGAACCGATTCCACAGACCGAACGTAAGGAGAGGGGCTAGTGTAATTGTTTAATACAAACCATACAAAAATGCACGGAAGTATGTTTTTTAACACAAACCTACGTTTTTTTAAATGGAACCACGTTAGTTTTGTTAGCACATCTGAACATATAAACAAATACGTAATCAGTGCCGTTTGTTGAATTTTAAAATGTTAATTACATCCGGAGATATTGTAACCTAAAGTTGACGCTTGGAACTTCCGACGTTCAGTTGCGTGTTGTAACAAACACGGGCCACGGTCGGCGAGCAACATCTGCAGGCACGATGACGACCGTTTTTACTAGTGTGGCTGTAGTGCACTGTTGTGGTTTGGTCTAGCTGTCGCAGTGTCCGCATGTAGCGCTTGCTGCTATTGTTATTCTGCATTCGTCTCCGCACGCAGACCAACTGTAGTACACCGTGTTACCAGACGTCTGCGATAGTGTAGTGTCGTAGGAACTGTGACCATGGTGTATTCGAACTCTGAAAAGGCGGAGATGGTACTCATCTATGGCGAGTGTCGACGAAATGCAGCTGAAGCCTGCAGGGTGTACCCGGACAGAGAGCATCCAACGTGCCGCACATTGTAAAACATGAGTACACATGAGTACACGGGACATTGCGAGAGCCGGTGGACTGAGTCAAAGTAGTGTCATGCGCATACTGCATCGTCACCGCTTTCACCCGTTTCATGTGTCGCTACATCAGCAATTACATGGTGATGACTTTAATCATCGAGTGCAATTCTGGGCATTAACAGAGAATGCGTTGCAGTTCTACCTGTTTACCGATGAAGCAGGTTTCACAAACCACGGGGCAGCGAATCTACGTAACATGCATTGCTGGTCCGTGGACAATCCTCGCTGGCACAGACAGGTAGAGCGACAGCGACCGTGGACTGTAAATGTATGGTGCGGAATCATTGGCGACCACGTCATTGGTCCTCACTTCATTGCAGGGGCCCAAACAGCTGCAACATACATCGCGTTTCTACAGAATGATCTGCCAACGTTGCTCGAAAATATCCCACTGGAAACGCGTCGACGTATGTGGTATCAGCATGATGGTGCACCTGCACATTCCGCAATTAACAGGATGTTCGACGGGCGTTTCATAGGACTTGGAGGACGCATAAATTGGCCAGCCCGTTCTCCTGATCTTACACCTCTGGATTTCTTCCTGTGGGTTACGTTAAAGGAGAATGTGTACCGTGATGTGCCTACAACCCCAGAGGATATGAAACAACGTATTGTGGCAGCCTGCGGCGACAATACACCAGATGTACTGAGGCGTGTACGACATTCATTATGTCAGAGATTGCAACTGTGTGCAGCAAATGATGGCCACCACGTTGAACATCTATTGGCCTGACATGTCGGTACACACTCTATTCCACTCCGTAATTGAAAACGGAAACCACGTGTGTACGTGTACCTCACCCCTCATGGTAATGTACATGTGCGTCAGTGAAAAAGACCAATAAAAAGGTGTTTGCATGTGGACGTAATGTGCCGTTTCAGTCTCTTCTGTACCTAAGGTCCATCACCGTTCCCTTTGGATCCCTACGTAATTCGGTGCTCTCCGATACACACGATCGAACAGCGGAGGAGTGGTACTCAAGCGTCAACTTTAGGTTACAATATCTCCGGATGTAATTAACATTTTACAATGCAACAAACGGCACTGATTACGTATTTGTTTATATGTTCAGATGTGCTAACAAAACTAACGGGGTTCCATTTACAAAAAAAAACGTAGGTTTGTGTTAAAAAACATACTTCCGTGCACTTTTTTATGGTTTGTATTAACCAATTACACTAGCCCCTCTCCTCACGTTCGGTCTGTGGAATCGATTCATCAGTATTTGATGTGGTTTACGAAATATATCCAGCGGTTATGTTAGGTGACTTACCATGTATATAGCACATGTAAGGACAGTAAACGAACTAACTACAGACACATAACGACAGGGAACAACTATAGTTGGACTAATTCATGAAAAGATTATTGAATGTATTCAGAGAGTTGGCTCTAAGAAAACTACGTTTAGAATATCGTTAGTCACCAATCAGTCACACAAAAAATATTGAAATATTGTTCTATGCTAACAAAGAAAATGAGAAAAAGGTAAATCTGGTACTACCAAATTAACTTAACTTACTGATGTTATAAATGATCTGTTTAGTTCCTTCACCTTCAGCATTTCTGTTTAAATAGTATCATTATGGAAACAGAATAGGCCTTAAGTAAAGATTGCACAAAGAAAACAGACACAGTTTATGTAACAAACATATCCCTTCAGTGCACTGAACTTATAAGAATTCTCATTTTCTTGTTAACCTCTCATCACATCTTCCATTATAAACATATACTATTTATTACCATTACCTCTTGTATTTTCTCCTCATTTCTCGTATTACCATAGTTTCATATGGCTTTAGTGTCATACACATTTGACCACTACAAAATAATGCATTTACTTCTTTCCCTTGTTTCCTCTGTCAACATTCTACACCTCACATCTTCAATAACACCTTTACTTCATTAGCTTATTTCTTCATTTATATTCCACAATACTATATTATTCATTTACCTCCACATTAGGGTTCTGTACCTCAATCGGTAAAACTGGAATCCTTATAGAATCACTTTGTTGTCTGTCCATTTTTCTGTCTTCTGACTGTTGAAAACTTTTTCTTAGGAACAGGCATAAGTATTGAGCTGAAATTTGTGTTACATATTAATGTCCACAGACCCTTGGCGATGTAAAAAAGTAAAGCTTTTCAGTTAGTGAAATCAAAAGATATGGCCATTTATGTCACATGTTTTGATACTCGTAAACCCGCTCATTAAAACCTATAGGGTACTTCCCCTTGACGCAGGTCATGAAGGTTGGTAAGAAGGAAGATTTCACGGTACAATTAAAGGAAACGAATAAACGAATGAGAAAATTGAGAATCTGTGATTACATCATGCAAGAAATATTTCTTTTGGCATTTGTCATCCAATTTCAAACTTGAAAATAAAATATTATCGAAAGTCTTACAATCCTGGGACCGATACCTAGCGAATATCAATTTCGATAACAGGCTAAACTCGTGAGATACTCGATTCCCGCAATGGGTGATATATATATATATATATATATATATATATATATATATATATATATATATATATATATATATATATATATATATATCCTGGTCACAAGATGACTAACAGAAATGGTATAAGACTCGTCAATCTGTGTCGATGCTTCAATCTTCAGATAATGTCAACATTTCACAAACACAAGCCAAGTAAACTGAATACTTGGCGATCACCAGGCAATGCGTGTGGAGAAAAACAGACTGATCATGTAGCAATCTCTAGGAGACCAATTAAGGAAATAATGAATGTTAAAGTACAGGGAGGTGCCCAGTTTGACTCGGATCATTACCTCTCCAAGATCAAAATGAATTTCATCCCTCTCAATAAGGCTGTCTCAGTGAGCGATCCTACTCGCACCTGGACACATTTGTTTTATCATTTTATTTCTTCAAAATCATCTACAATACAAACAGTGTGATGGGTCAAAATTATTGTATAGGTTTTCGTGTCCACGCGATTTAATAGTATGTTTTCAATTTATTGTGATAGCCGTCACAAAGTCAGATAACTCAAGGAAAAGCATGTGATATTTAACATTTCATCGTAAGTAAAGTCTCCGCTGATGAATATCTTCTAGAAAAAATTCGCACTGTGTCCAGCCATGCACGTGTTCGACAGAGACGGCAAAGATCATCCGCGCAATGTTGGCCGACAGCAGAGGTTGGGCGCGCCAGGGATCATCCTGGGCGAGTTGACCGCTGGAAGAACGTCTGACGGCCACAAGATTCTGTATTTCAGTTGCTAAGAAATAGTGGTAGCGCCCTACATTTGTCTGAATTAACGGTTCAATTATGGTACTGAAGGGGTTTTGAGTCAGCCGCTATGGAGGAGCTGAGGAGATAGTGAACTTGGGTCGGTATGTGGTGCTGCACGTGAGTTACGACATGTTTACAAGTGTTGTGCTCGATACCTACCTGGATTAAATTGTATTGATTCTTTCGTCTGTGGGAGATTTTCCGTGATTTTGTTGAAAAAAATATAAGAAATTGGTATCGAACTGAGCTGTATTTGAAATGCAGCGTTTGAAGGTTGCAGTAAGTTATCTAGGACATGATGAGTACTGTGTAATCATTTTCTGAATCTTATCAGAGTCGGGCTGCTCGTATTGTATGTGACATTTAACTAAAGTTCAAGTGATTTTAAGTTGGTACGGGCTTAGTGAAGAGTGGCTTATACGCTGTATCAGTATTTAACAGAATTCACGAGTCTTTAAAATACGACTTTGACTATAGTAATTTTGTCTGAAATGGTCCGTGCTGTGTTGCTTGAGACATTAGTTAATGCACACACCAATGGATTTGGGTGTTGCAAATGGTTAAGGGAGATTTATGAAGAAACACTCTAACGTAGCTGAGTGTCAGATGTGAATGCAATTTTTTGAGCACAGAGTCGTATTACGAGGTAGTAACGTTTGTGTTTGTAAAGTAATTGCTTATCGAGCATTTTCCCGGAGCTTTGAATTCAACAGTTGTTATCCTGTCGAAATTTATTATTGCCCTATATCTTTGCCATGTTTCTTTTTAACTAACCTTCCTTCAATTTTTTATGATGCCCACCATTACAATAATCATTACTTTCCACATTTTCATACTTTCCACATTGTTTGCTGATCCTCCAAAACATGACGTCACCTTATGTCCACATTTTACTTTACTGAAATCCACCTATTCCTCTTGACTACACAATGACAAGGTCCCTTACAACTTCTACCTACAATATTCTGTACTTTCCCTTACATCTTCTCTTCCCTTTGTCTACTTCTCTTTGTTTCATAATCCTCTCATCATTCCTTACGTTACTTTATGCATTTCATCATTAGCTATTGTTCTGACCTATTGCGTCGTCATTTCACTAATTACCTAATACTTTTCCTCATCATTGTCCACCAAAATTCATGAAATCATCCAGTAATCACTTCTCACTCTCAAACGCACACATCGCAAAACACTCTCACTTTTCAGTTACTCTCCTCCACGTACTTACGATGCATAATTAATTCCTTCCTATCTTCAATCATTGTCTCTAAACATCAATAAAATACTCAAAATTCTTTGTTATTACTGTTCAAATTACACAGCCCAAAACCAATTTAATTAATACATTGCCACACTATCACCCCGTTCTTGCTTTCCACAAACAGTTATCTTATTCTTGTTAATTTTCAAACATTCGTCTGCCACTGACCTATTTTGTCGACATCAGGCAGTATGTCACTTTTGGGTAATGTAGAGAAATCGGGTTGTAACTACTCTAATTTTTATCTGGATAATTCGACAGATGAAGAGTTGTTTCTGACACATACAAAGGATAGTAGAAGAGTTGGAAGCAGTTCAGAAAAATAAAGATAAAAACAGCACTGCAACAGCTTGGAACCCTATGCACTTCACTGCAAATTTTCGTTTTTTCTTTTTTGCGAAAATTATTGACTGTTTTAGGTGTCACGAAACGAAAGCAACTGAAACTGCTATTCTTTAGTGTACTCCTGCTTTCGAGAGAAGGCCTACGTGCCGTAAGTATCTATACTCATTTAAACTGTTTGCGTCAGAATGACCAAAATCATGAGCATTTCTAACTCTATTGCGTTTTCTTTTGGTCTGTGTAAGCTGATCAAATTTCACATTTACTCTCTGTTTCTGTTGCTATATAACTTTCATCTGACGATTCACAATTGTTTCAAAGCTTTACATTTTGCTGCTTCCGGAAAATGAACCGGTAAACTATTGTCTGAATCCCTGTCTGTGCTGGTGGACAGATGTCACTTTTACAGTGTGTTTGTCATCTTTCGCAGAAGTAGTACCCAATCACTGGATTAGTATAATATCTCAGTGGAAAATACGATGAATGGATCAAACGAAGAGATAAAAGTATAGTTAGAAAATTTGCCAGCTCAGATTGAGAAAGGAGTTCATGATGATTTTCAGTCAATAAGGAACAGTATTGAAACCAGATCCTATAATAATGAAGTAGAACAGCGTCGACAGAACGAAACGCATTCGGAAACAGATAAAACGGTAGACGACACGCTTTCAAATATTGAAACAAATCAATTTAAGGCCAAAGAGCATCTGTTAACGAAAACAGGTAACGTAGCGCTGGGTGCTGTGATCAGTCAAGTGAATGAATAGATCGTGCAACCCCGCGTTACTATTCGTGAAACTCACGAGCACAATGGAGTACTGAAATTACAATCAGAAACAGAGAAAGAACAATGATGATTGTCCAGTCTGTGTTGAAATCACGAATCGTCATCGCTTAACCGATTAAACTTTATTCCTGTGTTGCTCTGTCAAGCAACGGATAGAAGCAGCTACTGCGGACTATTGGACTTTAAAATCAGTTTTTTTAATAGTTTTAACACCTGTATATAGACATCTGCTATACTGTATGAATTGGTCAATCAATTATGTACACATTTAGTATACCTGTCACATCGATGAAGCCGGCCGCGGTGGCCGAGCGGTTCTAGGTTTGTTAGGTTTAAGTAGTTCCAAGTTCTCGGGGACTGATGCCCTTAGATGTTAAGTCCCATAGTGCTCAGAGCCGTTTGAACCATTTGAACATCGATGAAAGAATCGTTTATTGTTAGTATTAAAAGAAGTAGTTGTTGATAGAGCAGTTTTTGTCATTCATAGATCACTTTTACGAGGACACAGGACATGTCATGGTATTTAAGAACAACAAAAAAGCGTTATCAATGTATCCAGGCATCAACATTCTTAGTCCAGTTGGACAAGGATGGGGCAGTTTGTCGGCGGTGTCTTTTAATTTGGAATCATCCCGGAATTTTGCCTGAAATAATTGTGGGAAACCACAGAAAATCTAGATGAGGAGGGTACGATAAAGATTGGAACGTCCACCTCCTGAACGGCCAGTCTGTTGTAAGTTTTCTAGCTTTTTTGGTATTCGAGAAAAGTTATGTGTCATATTCATATGTGTATATTGGATATTTTTCAAACACAGGCTGTTAAAGTCGATATGTTACAAGCAAAGTGATCTTTGGTTGGTAGTAGCATTGTCGTCGCTGTAGCTTTCAAAAAGAGGCTAAATAAGGAGTGTGGGATTGGCTATACTGCTCAGCGGTCTGAAATATCTTGCAGAGCACTGAGATAAAAATACAGAGGAGGATGAATTTTGAAACATGATTTAGTAAAGATTAATTTCAGAAGAGAAGATTACCAAGTACTGTTCTTGTTGCAATGCTCTTTGCGCGCAATTATGATGTGTTTCACTAACGGAAAGTCTCAGTACGAATTCCCTTTACCAGTTGAGGTTAGTTAATTTCAGTGTTCAGACGTGATTAAGTTATCTATTCACATGGTTTGCCGTCCATTACCTTTTTCAGTAATTAATTTCATGGCAGAGAAATTTTTGCGATAAAGGATATTTTTTTTATAGATCATTGTAATTGATGGGTGAGAACTTTGCCTAGCCACGCCAACTGTTACTCAGCAACATTATGTAATAGCTCCATACACCACATGACATTGCACTAGATACACCAGAAGATGCATCTTAAAAGTTGCGAACCTGTTTGGTGAATCTCAAATTGACTTCAATAAAAACAGCTACTGAAAACTATTGGACATTCAGCTTTATATTTTAATGGTTTTAAAATCGGTAAATATACACCTGATACACCCTATGAACTGGCCAGTCAGTTACGTATATGTACTTTAGCTGTGACTGCCCTAGTTTTAAAATCATACTAAATGTGAAAGGATATTATGATTTACTGGGCAAACATATCCTGGCGTTTCTCTGTAAACTGTAACAATCATCGGTCTCATACTTTCTAGGAAGACAAGTCTCGTGTTCATCGGGCTAAATGTGTAATACTTAGTTGACCTCCAAAGTTCTGGGGATTTCACCTCTAAAAACATTCATAACCCTGCGTAATAATTCACAGACCGTCAGACATACAAATAATACGGACGACCTGTGAACATTGCAATGTTATCGGTGACTGGATATTGATATATCCTGCATCGACAAGTGCGTCCACTATGGCGATGTTTCAGAGACCATGACTCGTTTTGTCTGGTGAGGTTACAGGATTCTCTATGTTGTTTGCGACTGGCTGTTTAGATTGTGCTCCGTCGAGGCAAGTTGATTATAAAACGAGGGTAACGATGTTATTTCACTGATGCCTTTGTGTGAATTTAATTATTCGTTAACATTGCCAAAAATATGTAAGTTGTATGTGGAGGGGGACAATGCAAAGGAATGGAGCTGTTTATGTCAGCTGCATCGATACCTCATGCGGAATCAGCGGCGACAAGCGAAAATGTCTGCCGGACAGGGACCCCAACGTGGGCTCTCCGGCCTACTAGGCAGTTGCGTCAACCGCTGCACCATCCGGACACAGTGTTGTCGCAACTATAGACACTTTCTCGGCACACATCTCGGCCGACTCGCGTTCCCACCTTGCGCCACCAATCCGCAGACCCGTCTATGTCCCCCATGCACGTTACTTTGACACTGTCACAAGCGAATCAATTATATGAATGCATATAATTGATACGCCTCGATGAGCAATGTATCTACCATTTTCAGTGCAGATGGTCAAGTACGTTTGACCTCCTGTGGGAATTGAAGTATCGAATATGTAGGGCATGGACGGGGACTGCTGGTCTGCTGAGAGGCATGCCGAGATAGCCTGAGTATTTTTTTATTTTTATTTATTTATTTTTATTATTTTAATATTATTACGAGGGCCATTCCAAAAGAAATGCACACTATTTTTATAAAAATACTGTTTTCATTCTGCATGTGTGAAAGTTTTACAGTGTTTAGATACATCCTTCCGCTTGTTTCCAAACTTAGTTGAACCTGTTCCCTTGAGTGGCGCCGTCACACCATGTCTTCAAGATGGCTGCTACACTTGACGTTCGTCAGAAGCAACGTGCTGCCATAGAATTCCTGTGCTGTGAAAACGAGACAGTGGGAAACATCCACAAGAGGTTGAAAAAGGTGTATGGAGATGCTGCTGTCGATCGCAGCACAGTTAGTCGGTGGGCAGGCAGGTTACGTGATGAAAGCGGGCACAGCAATATTGAGAATTGTCCTCGCAGCGGCAGGCCTCGTGCTGCACACACTCCAGACAATGTGCAGAGAGTTAACGAATTGGTGACTGCTGACAGACGCATCACAGTGAACGAATTGTTACGCTACGTTGGGATAGGGGAAGGAAGTGATTGCAGAATACTGAAAGTGTTGACGTTAAAAAAGGTTTGTGCTGCCAGGTGGGTTCCCAGGATGTTGACAGTGGCTCACAAAGAAACAAGAAAAATGGTATGCAGCGAACTTTTGGAACAGTACGAGAATGGCGGAGATGAATTTCTGGGAAGAACTGTGACAGGTGATGAAACATGGCTCCATCATTTTTCACCAGAGACGAAGAGGCAATCAATGGAGTGGCAAGCAAATTCACCCAAGAAAAAAATTCAAAACCACACCTTCTGCTGTAAAAGTTATGGATACGGTGTTTCTCGATTCCGAAGGACTCTTGCTTGTGGACATCATGCCAAGTGGAACCACCCTAAATTCTGAAGCGTATGTGACGACACTGAAGAAACCTCAAGCTCGACTGAGTCGTGTTCGACCACATCGGCAAAAGCAGGATGTTTTGCTGTTGCACGACAATGCACGGCCACATGTCAGTCAAAAAACAATGGAAGTGTTCACAAAATTCGGATGCACAACACTGAAACACCCGCCTTACAGTCCTGACCTGGCTCCATGTGACTATCATCTCTTTTGGAAACTGAAAGACTCTCTTCGTGGAACAAGGTTTGAAGATGATGATTCCCTTGTGCACGCTGCCAAACAGTGGCACCAAGAGGTTGGTCCAGAATTTTACCGTGCGGGTATATCGGAGCTGGTTCCAAGATGGCGTAAGGCAGTTGAGAGGGATGTAAATTATGTGGAGAAATAAAAATATTGTTCCTAAAGGATGTATCTACACACTGCAAAACTTTTAAACATGTAGAATAAAAGATGGATTTAAAAAAAATAGTGTGCATTTTTTGGAATGACCCTCGTATATTCCGTCTAGGCCCAAAATGGACAACGTAGTTTGACGGTGGCAGTGAGTCCACCTTTCAAACAATTTGGTGATTTTATAATTCTGTGCTTTTATCGAGTTGGGCTGTGTGTCTTTTCTCTTCCAATATTTTCTCATATTTTTCCATAGCAAGAAGGAAGATCATGCTGGGACTCGAAACTGAGTGTGTTTTATTCTCGTTTTTATTACATTTAATGTTCAGCACACAACGTAAATTCAATCCCCTGACGAAAACATGAGTGACTGAGAGATTGACTTAATACGGGTGTAATTGCAAACACATGCAACTGGGTGAATCCAGGTGGACTATATTGGTTTAGCTTTGCGGAAGAAAGACCTGGAAACAGCAGTTGAATTCAGGTTTCAGAGCTGGCTTGCATCGGGGCTTTATCTGCGCTGGTTTTGGTAACAGGCAGCCTTGCGATTGGCTCTTCTAGAGCTATGCGTGAGTGACGCGTTCGTTCGAATTTCAGATGTTCAGCTGATGGAAAATTTTTGAGAACGAGTAAACAGGTGCCGTCTCCACTGTCTTCTGATTGGAGGAGATGCTTGGTACCACTAAAGAGTTCGTCTTGCTGATTGGTCAAGTTTACCATCTCCAGGTTTCTAAGTCTCTGTACTCGGAGGCGATGTAGATTATTTATTAACCAGAAGTTTAGCGAGACGCGGAGGAGTGGAGTCGCAGAGAAGTCTCTGTGCTGCTGTGTGATGAGTGTACACTGATGAGCCAAAATAATATGACCACTGCTCACCGCGAGGCTGTATGCTGCCTGGTGGTGCTGAGGGCATGTGATGCGGTAAGGAAGTATACGAGATGCGGCTAGAAAAAAACCGGACTGATGCTGGAAAAAAACATTTATTTACAATTATTTACAATTTCATGTTATCTCCTTCAATGTACTCTCCTCCTCAGTCTCTACACCGCTCCATACGAATTTTCCACTGTTCATAGCAATGCTGCAGATCATTTTCGGTAAGTCCATACATTACATCCGTCGCTTTTTCTTTTACTGCTTCAACAGTCTCAAATCTAGTTTCTTTCAAAGCTGACTTGACTTTAGGGAAAAGAAAAAAGTCACAGGGGGCCAAATCAGGTGAGTAGGGTGGATGATCTAAGATGGGAATGTTGTGTTTTGCCAAAAACGTCTTCACTGACAACGCACTGTGAGCTGGGGCATTGTCTTGGTGAAGGATCCATGACTTTTTTCTCCACAAATCGTTCCGTTTTCTCCGTACTCGCTCACGTAGGGTAGCCAGGACGCTAATGTAGTAATGCTGATTCACTGTTTGTCCCTCTGGTACCCAATCAATGTGCACAATCCCTTTGATGTCAAAAAAAAAACAATCATCATTGCCTTGAATTTCGATTTTGACATTCGTGCTTTTTTTTGCCGTGGAGAACCAGGAGTTTTGCAATGCATCGATTGGCATTTAGTTTCGGGATCGTAAGTAAAAAACTACGATTCATCGCAAGTAATAACATTTTGTAAGAAGGTGGGATCACTTTCAAAGTTTTCCAGGATGTCAGAACAAATCATTCTTAGGCGTTCCTTCTGTTCAATTGTGAGACACTTTGGAACCATTTTTGAACACACTTTGTTGATGTTGAAACTTTCATGAAGAATCTGCCTAACACTTTCCTTGTCAACTCCTGTTAACTCAGACACTGCTCTGATTGTTAAACGGCGATCTTGTCGAACAAGTTTACCAATTTTTTCAATGTTTGCATCAGTTTTTGCTGACAATGGTCTGCCAGTGCGAGTGTCATCACTGGTGTCTTCGCGGCCATCTTTAAATCGTTTAAACCACTGAAACACTTGTGTTCGCGATAAACAATCATCGCCGTACACTTGTTGTAACATTACAAACGTTTCACTTGCAGATTTTCCTAGTTTGAAACAAAATTTGATGTTAACACGCTGTTCTTTCTGTACACTCAACATTTTCCGACGCACAGACAAAACGTCAACTACTTAAAACAGACGCCACGGGCAGACTGAGTGCAGGAGGCAGATGAAACTCGAGCAGTAGGCGGAGCGAGAGTCACGTGACAGGCCACGCGACTTTCAGCCTTATTGCATTCGTTTTATTGTTTCACCAGTACTAGTCCGGTTTTTTTCTAGCCACACCTCGTAGCGGAGCAGTGAAGAATGGAGAAGTATATGAGCGGAGCAGAGAAGAATGGAGACTAATTCTAGCGACGCAAATGCGGACTCCGTCGACTTAAGCGACTTTGAAAAAATCCAGGTAGTTGTGTCTCAGTGCCCGGGAGCGAGCGAGCTGGTCAGCTGTTCGCGTGCTACTGTCGTCAGCATCTATGGAGAGTATTCGAAGAATACTGAAACCACGATGGGCGACAAGAAGGTGGACGTCCACACCTCATCACAGAACATAGGGATCGAGACTTGCTCTCTCTTCAGAGCAGGGTAGGTGGCAATCTGTGGCAGCTCCGACGACAGAGCACAGTGGTAGCGCAGGCACAAATGTTTTGGAGCACACCATTCAGTGCAGTGTTGAACTGACGTTCCACAGCAGGGGATCCCTATGTGTTCCCGTGTTCACCCAACAATATCATAAATTACGAGTACAGTGGGCACAGGATCATCGAGATGTGACCGCGGACCAACGGAATTGTGCCGCCTGGTCAGATGAATCCAGTTTATTGTTAAACCAGGTCGATAGTCTTGTCCAGATACGCCGTCATCCAGTCGAGCGTTTGTTCGAAACATGCAGCGCGCCTTGGACACAGGCCGATGGAAGCAGTATTATGTTATGGAGGTATTCAGCTGGACTTCCATGGGACTTGTGATAGTAATCGAAGGCGCCATGACAGCTGTTGACTGCGTGAACATTATTAGAGACTACTTGTAACTCCCTATGTCTTCCTCAACAGCGATGGCACATTGCACGACCTTGCAACTGACTTATGCGGTCAGTTCCAGAGGGGTTTACAGGCAAAATGATAAGGTACACGAACTTTGAACTGACTTACCCAGCCAGTTACAAATGGATGTAGAGCTTATTGCAGCCCCAAAGTGATATGTTACATGCCCTTCGAACTGACTTACCCAGCCAGTTGCAGAGGGACCTATATGTTATTGGAGTCATGAAATGACGTGTTACGTGACCTTCGAGCTGACTTACCTGGCCAGCTGCAGAGGGACCTACGGCTTATCACAGCCCCAAAATGATATGTTACACGACCTTTGAACTGATTTACCTAGCAGTTACAGAGGGTTATATAGCTTGTCACAGCCCTGAAATGATACATCATACACCTTTGAACTGACTTTCCTGGCCAGCTGCGGAGCGAACTACAGTTAATCACAGATCTGAAATGATACGTTACATAACCTTTGAAATAACTTATACAGCCAGTTGCAGATGGACCTACAGCTTATGCAGCTTTAAAATGATACGTTACACAACATTTCAACTGACTTACAGGCCAGTTACGGATGGAACTTCGGATTATCACAGCCTCAAAGTGATACACAACACGACCTTTGAATTGACTTACCTGGTCAGTTGCAGAGTGAGATGTAGGTTATCGCAGCCCTCAAAATGGTGCATGCCACGAACTGTTATGATGACGACGAACGAGTCGTCGCCAATGTTGACTAGTAGCTAATGCTAAAGAGAAACATATAAATAACAGCAGGTTTCTCGGTAACGTCGATAACGTGCTGGCTGCATGGTCTGGACCTGCAACGACTAAAATAATTAGAAGTCGTTGGTAAAAAATAATGTATATTGTACTTAACTGGTTGTACAGGATTCTTCTTGGCTGCAAACATATAATTATAAACAGATATATATTGAGGCCTCACTTAGGCCATACGTTACTAAGTGCCCTGTTAGAGGTTGCTTCCTATCAGCTGAAGGCTATGCTACTTTCCTACTTGACGTCCCGAGCAAGAGTGGACGAGAGCTCGCTAGAAAGTTGATGCACGCCGCGGAGCGGCGCTGGCGGCGCTAGTCGCGACTCGTGGGTCCAACGATACTAATACGGACCGCGGTCGATAACTGCAACCCCTAACAAGTGTGGTATCGAACGTTGATACCACACGACCTTTCAAATGACTTAGCTGGTCAGTTGCAGAGGGATCTAAAGCCAAAATGATACTTACATAAATTTTGAAATGACTTTCCCGAAAAAGTTACAAATGGATGCACAGATTAATGTAGAAGTGATACGTTAAACGGCCTTCGAGTTGACTTAACCAGCCAGCTGCACAGGGACCTATATCTTATCGCAGCCCTGATATGACATGTCACATGACCTTTGAACTGACTTACCTGGCCAGATGTAGATGGACCTACAGCTTATCGCAGTCCCAAAACGATATGTTACATGACCTTTGAACTGATTTACCTAGCCAGTTAGAGAGGGTCAGGCAGCTTATTACAGCACCGAAACGATCCATTACTGATCTTTTAACTGACTTACCTGGCCACTTGCAGAAGGACTTACAGATTGTAGCCGCAAAATGATACATTACAGAGGTTTGATCTGACTTGATACAGTGGTCGAAATAAATGTTGCGTATTGCTTTATCGTTAGTACTGGGAGTAAGAGGAAACAAAACTGTTCTGCTCTGTCAGGTACAGCCGCAAGACAATAAAAGGAGTTAAACAGATTTCGACTTGGTAAACACAAACAAAAAAATGAAAGACAACCTTACAACAGGTTCGGCTGCAAACGTAACTGTTTTTTGACACTGTCAATTTATATAACACATTGTTTATTCAGAATGAGATTCTCACTATGCAGTTGAGTGCTCATGCGAATCATCCTGGCAGATTAACACTGAGTGCCGGACCGAGACTTAAACTCGGTTCGTTTACCTTTCACATGATCTAATTTGGGCCGACTAAGCTACCGAAGCGAACCTTACGTCCCATCCTCACAGCTTTACTTACTCCAGTAGCCGGCCGGAGTGGCTGTGCGGTTCTAGGCGCTACAGTCTGGAGCCGAGCGACCGCTACGGTCGCAGGTTTGAATCCTGCCTCTGCATGGATGTGTGTGACGTCCTTAGGTTAGTTAGGTTTAATTAGTTCTAAGTTCTAGGCGACTGATTACCTCAGAAGTTAAGTCACATAGTGCTCAGAGCCATTTGAACCATACTCCAATACGTTATCTCCTACCTTCCAAACTTCACATAAGCTCTCCTGTCTTGCAAATTTCGCAGAAGTGCTTCTGTGAAGTTTAGAAAGTAGGAGATGAGTACTGGCGGATGTAAATCTGTGAGGATGTGTGGTGAGTCGAGGATGGGTAGCTCAGAAGGTCCAAATTAGAGCAGGGAGAGTAGATACAAATACTTTGAACATCTTCCGTAGGTTACAATATGCGAACGTCTACCTAGCGCCACACAGGATGTTTCAGTTATGACAATTACGACACAATGGCTCGCAGCATTATGGGGACTCCCGGCTACTTCGTTAGCACAGGAATGTTGTTCAAAGTTCGATGTGAATCCCTCACCTCCACCAAGGAGAGGGGACGACTGGGGCTAGTAATCGTTTACGACAGAACTGTGGCCCCATTCGCCAGTTCACATTTACTGTTACGGCATCGTTGCTGCACCAGCCACACGAGATTGCTGCTGTGATCGCTGGCGCCGGCCTCCCTCGAATCCCCAGTGTCGTTACAAAACATCCCGACATCGTTCGTCTACCTTGTGTGCTTTCCCGACTCCACCCTTGGCGACGGCAAAGGAGATCTATCGCGTGCTGCAATGGTGGCGACAACCGAATGTGGCTGATACGGAATACACCAACGTGCGATGGCCTTTCGTGTGGTGAGTATTCCAGGCAGCCATGCTCGACCCTGACGTCCAGTCTACTTGGTATGTAACAGTCGATAGGAAACAGCTCACTCAGGAACATCTGTATAAAATACGCATGGTGGAGTCTCTCAACTGCGTGCAGTGTGAGTTGAGACGGACGAACACCACCTTAGCTGCAGAGAGGTCGCGGCTGTCTGATACTTCGCCAGATTAGTGCTGGGTTTTCTACGGCAGGTAACACCGACGCATATCACCATAAAAACTCTTCTTCTTCCACACGAGATTTTATATCCGATGATCAAGACTAAGGCCATCACGTTGTCCCTCCCAACAGAAAAATATTTATAATATTCACATTTAGTGTAACCTCCCCACAGAAAAATCTCGTTTAAGTTCCCAACAGAAAAATTTCTTTCCAATAATAAAATTTCGAGTCATAATGTGTCCTTCCATTAAAGACTGACTGCATATCGAGATTAATAAGTTTTGACGTCAGCAGCGCTGCGTCATTGCCCTATGAAATCATCCTGAATAAACTGAAAAATTCTTACCTCGCATTGATATCACCGGATAATGCTATCTATATATCTGCTCCTATAAGAAATTTTTGGCACAGCCCATTGCAATGCTGGCCACTAGATTTCATTTGTAGGAAAATAACAGATTTTCTCTTGCTTAATCAACATGAGTATGCACAGGAAAAATTCGTAAAATCTTTAAACTCAGATAAATGAGTGGCAAAAGGTTTCTTCAGAACAAAAGTTATTATTGAAACATTTCTACAAGGAATTACATGGGACTTTAACATTATAATTGTGGTTAAATCAGTTATGGCAATTAACATATGCACACGGCAACAAAGAACTATATATATATATATATATATATATATATATATATATATATATATATATATATATTACCTTATACTACATCACTCAGGCACTGCCATCGTTCTGGACGACCGACGCAACACAAGTCAACCGCTGGACTGCCCTGTCCAAACTCCAGAACTCAAGTGCTCTGTGCGAGCTACAAAACACTACTGCTCCCTGCGAGCTGCTATACTCGACTACTCGACTTACTGCCAACACTGCTCTGACCTGCGATTCTATTGTAGCATAGATATTCCACATCGCAGGCAGCGCGTGAGCAATCCATCGAAATTACATGTGCTCAAATGCGCTATCGAATAGTAATGAACCCCTAACAACGTGGGTTCGGGGGCATGCGGTGACGGTCCAAATGAAGTACCTGATTTTTTGAACTACAAGCAGGAACGCATTGCGAAATAGTTAGTACCCCAAATATGGACAATATTGAAGTGCACTACACAACCACCGCGCTGTTGGTACTTCTCTGGCGAGAGACGATGAACCTGTTGTAACGAAAGTGATTTAAGAACGAGCAATGACGACCCAGCAAGATATACGGGATGATACACTACGATGATCTAAGGTCGCAGGGTCCTAGTTGTAATTGCTAGTGCAGTTCATGATCATTTTCTTTCAATCCTCGAGCAGACGTCACTTAAAAAAAAAAAAAAAAAGCACACGTCCGCCAAAGGCAAAACCCGAGTTCGAATCTCCCTCCGGCACAAAGTTTTAATCTGCCAGGAAGTTTCACATTGTTTATTAATAATGTGGCCCTCCTGCTATTGGTGACACTTTTCAATGCGGTTAGGCGTTTATCCTTACCAAACTGTCAAGATAAGCCTGTGGAACGTTGTCCCGCTCATCCATAGCGAGCTCTATACTGCCCTGTAAGGACTCTGGTGGGACAGGAAGATTGGAGACCGCTCTTTTTAGCATGGCCCCATGCACTCTCCATGCAGCCGAAATAAGGAGAACATGGAGACCTTTCCATTTATAAACACCTTCCACCAGGAAGGTGTTTACAAGACTGTGGAGATGGGGGCGTGAATTGTCGTCTATCAGGGTGAATCCCATACCAATTTGTTTACCAAATGGATCCACAATGCGTGCTTGGATATTGCCCCAGTATTTTACACCATTCACCCTCTCATGAGCAGGCACAAGAGGTGTGCTGCAGCCGTACTTGATTCCACCACAAGACATGACTGAACCGCCTTGATAAGTGTGGCGGTCGACGATACAGTTAGGGTATAAACATTGTCCTCGTCGTCACACGCATGTCAGTATTGTCACGGTGAAGACTGACCCAGGTCTCATCAGAAGAGAGAATTGTGTCACACTGCTGCCTAATCGACAAGGTATGGTGTGGTGTCGTGACCACGCCATTTGAGCCCCTCTTCGAACCCGATATAGAGGAGGAGGCTTGAGACGTCTTCTGAGTCGTAATTCCTGCTCATGGAGCCTATTTCGTACCATTTGCATTGACAGCTGCATTCCTGTAGCTGTTTGGGACTGCCGCCATACACGTATGGCGTTGTGTTGAGGATTTCTGATGGCTCTTACACGCAAGCGCACCTGTTGCTTTTCTTCCGCGGCCACTTCTCGGACGATTCGCAAGTGATACTGGCGCTAGAAACCTGTCACAGATTCTAGAGACATCATTTTGACTCACAGTGACCTTCGTTGTGACAGCCACATGTCTCATTCACTTTTCCATTAAAGGGACTGTAAGGAGCCTCTGATCGTATGTTACTGTTGTCCGAACCATACTGAAACAACAGAACGCTTGTAACAACACATTACACAAACACTGCATGTTTGCAGGTGACACAGTTGACACAGCCTGCCCATACTGCCCCCTGTCAGAAAAAACATAGACTGTTTCAGCTAGAATTACATTACAAACAATCCAATATATTGATATCATAACTTATTTCTGGACAGCACCATTCCCATTTAAACTTTTGGCAATAGACAACATTTATTTTGACATTGTATTTTTACATTAACAAATGTTGCCAGAGGCAAAATAAGTGAAAAGTGACAAATAACTATCCTACGACTGACGAGGGATCGAAACCGATTGAGCCGTGCTAAAATGTGCTGTTTTGAAGAGCGCGCCGCAGCGCGTAGTGTAAAGCAGTTGCCTTCCGTTTCTGGCGGCGGCGCAACTGTGGCAATCGCAACTTTGGTGTCTCCCTCTGGTGGAAAAGGGGAAAAGTTGCCTGTTTACGTGCATTTAAGGAGCGCTATGAGCTCGGCTAAGGGGCACTTTGTCACTCTCGGCGAGTCGGTCGGTTGGTCAGCCGGGTCAGTGTGGGGCAGTCAGTGTCTGTCTGTCGTCCGGAGTGCTAGCATGTGTTAGGCCGCCAGTCTGCTCGAGTTTGTTCAGGCAATGGACATTGGCGGTTGGATCGATCGGTTGGTCGGTCGCGCATTGGGACACAAGATGACAGGTCCGTCTTGAGCGTCGGTGCATGTGTGGTCGCCACGTCAGTTCAGTGGGCCGCGCCGTATAGCGAGGGGCGGTGGCTTCGCGGCCGACACGAGAGCACCAGGAGTCAACCCAAGACATCGGGCTGGCCGGTGCGAGCTGCGACGCCGTGAGACGGGAGATCGGCGCGCCTTCCTGCGTCCGTTGAAGCGGCTGGTGGCGGACGGTTCGTGAGAGCGTTGGAGGTGCTGCGCCAGGTCTTCGCCAGAAATCGTAGTTACTAAAAGTTAAGTGATTCGTCATATGTTGTTGTTTCAGTTACTTGTTAAATACTACTTGTTTTTGCTCGTCCGCATTTATTAGGCAGTTACTGTCTGTCTGTCTGTCGGTCTGCCGTACGTTAATAGCTGCCTCTGTCATGTTTGTCGGATTCAGTGTTAACGAATTTATTGCTTAAAGGCCGAATTCTTGAAATATGTTTTTATCTTGCCTATCATCTTGCGAGGCGGTATATGTGTAATGTAGAGCATGTTGTACATTTTATGTAAGTCTGCATTTTATGGGTTTTATTTAAATAGTCATATTAGGTTATAAGGTTGCCACCCTTCCACCGTAAGTGTCCTTTAAAAAAAGAAAAAAAAAGAAATTGCACTTTCGGTGACAAGTAATTTGAGTGTTGTACCATTCCCATCCCTCTCATGGGGTGCATAGTTTACGTGTTTGTGTGAATTGTTAAAAAATTTTTGTTTAAAGTAATCTGGTGTTTTGCAGATTTGCACCAGTGTACTCTTTCAGAGGTGGCTGTGAGCGGTCATGACTACGGCCGTGTTGAAAGGGAGCAGGCAAGCTTCTCAGCCCAAATGCTCGTACAGTTAATATTGTTCTTTCTGCCTCTAAATAAAATTGTAACTTGATACTTCGAAGGTGCTTTTCTGCTTATAATTTTAAATCTGTTTTTGAAAAAGCTTTTAAGAATAAAATTCACATTTGTTAAAAGTAATTTCATTTTTCAACAGTTACTTCCTGGCAACTACTTCCACGCTCACCTAGTGTGATTAAATGTGTTAATGTTCTTGATGAATCGCTAGTACATAAAGTAAATTCTTCAAGAAAAGATTTTGAAAGTTTAAAATCAACGGTTCACTGAGATCTTTGTATCAGGTGTCTGCCGGTGTAACACGGAGACAGTGGGCGTATAGAGACGGAAAGGTTAGGAATGGATAGAAAGAGATAGAATACCGGACTAAATCAGTAGAAACAATGATGATAAAAAACGGAATTTACTAGTAAGGTATTTCCCTTTTCCATCCTAATGCAACGCCCTGCCTTGTAGATATAGTATGTCATTTACTAAACTAGTGAAATTTACTGGCAGCTTTACTTTTATCCATTGTCATTTTGCTGTAAATCAGCCCTTTAGACTGATATCGAAAATGAAGCTAACTTAAACGAGGAGAAACATCATATCAGAGCGTACTGACGTTTGCGGTAGTCAGTAAGTGCGTACATAAAAACCATGATGCGTTTGTATTTGTTACAGAATTTAAGCGTGCGTAACTTGTGCAAAATGGATGCTGTATGATTTGTGTGTTCGAATAGGGTGAACTAAAGTTCTTCTGCATTTGTCAGTATACGGATCTTCGTCATGTTGTTTCTGTTATTTATCATGCTGTTGTTGCAGCAACTAGGAAAAGCGAGAAACACTTGAGTGATGTATTAGCAAACACCGGCCTCTCCCCAGCTGAGGACCTGGGTTCAGGGCACGAGGCGTTTCTCTTGGCCGTTGTAGTACGTGCGTGAACTTGGCCCGGCTCTATTATGAATTAAACAGTAGCCGCTACGAGCCAGTAAGACGATGGATGCATGCGGAGATAAATTAAATTGCTTCTATTACGGCGCAGAGCCGATATCAGGCATGTAGCAATCATTTTTTCGTTATATTCTCCCTCTCCTGCCCTCACTCCCCCTCCCCTACGCTCCTCTCCCACCGCCCTCCCAGAAAGATTAGATAGAAGGATTTCTACCTCCGAGACAATTATCTCCCGGTAAATGTTGCGGCTCGGCGGATTGAGACCGTGAGCCTCTGGGGGGGGAGAAGGTGATTGGGGGGGGGGGGGAGAAAGAGAGATGCAGTGTGGAACGAGAGGGAGAAACAGCAGATAGGGCGGATGGAGGCAGGGAAGGGGCAGATCAGTAGCTGATCCAGGCTACCGCCGTGGGCAGTAAAGCCGTGTTCGCATCGCCCATCGTGATAGACCGAAACAGGGAGGAGGCCGCCCCGGCATCAAACAGCGACCGCCGCCGCTAAGGGCGCAAACAGGAAGGGGAGGGAGGGAGGGAGGGAGGGGAGAGAGAGAGAGAGAGAGAGAGAGAGAGAGAGAGAGAGAGAGAGAGAAGTCCGCGTGATCTACCTGAGACGGATGTACCGGGTGATCAAAAAGTCACTATAAATTTGAAAACTTAATAAACCACCGAATAATGTAGATAGAGAGGTAAGAAATGACACGCATGCTTGGAATGACATGGGGTTTTGTTAGAACAAAAAAAAAAAACGAAGTTCACAAAATGTCAGGCAGGTGGCGCTGGACGTCAGTAACTGCGCATGACAATCGTGTATAAAAGGAGCTGTAATGAGAGAGAGAATCAGATGCGCCAGCAGTCGCAGCATGTTGACGTTACCTGAAAAGGCGCTTTTAGTGAAGCTGTATTATCACAATGGGGAATGTGCTAGTTCAGCGTTATGATCCTATCGCCATAGGAAGGGGATTCGAACGGGTAAAGGTCCGTTCACAAATGCGGCTGTGGCGAGAATGATTTCGAAGTTCGAAGCCACGGGTTGTTTAGACGATAGACCTCGTAGTGGCCGACCGAGCAGAAGGCGTAATGCTGCTGAGACAGTTCAGGAAGAAATGGAGACTGTAGCGGGTTCGTCTACGCACGGGAAAGTCAGCGCTCGTGCAGTCGCACGTCGCACCGGCATTCCATACACTACTGTTTGGTTGGCACTCAGGCGTACCCTCCGATGCCATCCGTACAAAATTCATCGGCATCATGAACTGTTACCTGGCGATTTAGTGAAGCGGAGGGCATTTGCGGTGTGGGCGTTTCAAAAGATGGCGGAAGATGACGATTGGTTGAGTAACGTGTTGTGGACCGACGAAGCTCATTTCACGCTCCGAGGGTCTGTCAACGCCCACAACTACAGAATTTGGGCTACCGAAAATCCTAGAACTGTCGTGGAAAATCCATTACACGACGAGAAAGTCACGGTATGGGTTGGATTTACCATATCTACCGTTATCGGGCCTTTTTTCTTCGAGGAAATGCGTGGTTCTGATTTTGTAAGTGCTACCGTGACGGGTGAGAGGTACGCCGATATGTTACAGAATCGATTCATCCCCAGTCTGGCTGATAAACACCTGCTGGAACGTACGATGTTTATGCAGGATGGCGCTCCACCGCCATATTGCTAGACGCGTGAAAGATCTCTCGCACGCGTCGTTTGGTGATGATCGTGTGCTCAGCCGCCACTTTGTCATGCTTGGCCTGCCTGGTCCCCAGACCTCAGTCCGTGCGATTATTGGCTTTGGGGTTACCTGAAGTCGCAAGTGTATCGTGATCGACCGACATCTCTAGGGATGCTGAAAGACAACATCCGACGCCAATGCCTCACCATAACTCCGGACATGCTTTACAGTGCTGTTCACAACATTATTCCTCGACTACAGCTATTGTTGAGGAATGATGGTGGATATATTGAGCATTTCCTGTAAAGAACATCATGTTTGCTTTGTCTTACTTTGTTACGCTAATTATTGCTATTCTGATCAGATGAAGTGCCATCTGTCGGACATTTTTTGAACTTTTGTATTTTTTTTTTTTTTTTTTTTGGTTCTAATAAAACCCCATGTCATTCCAAGCATGTGTGTCAATTTGTACCTCTCTATATACATTATTCCATGATTTATTCAGTTTTCAAATTGATACTGACTTTTTGATCACCCGGTATTACTCTGCTTCTCATGAGAGACGGTCAATTATCTTCGACGCTAACGACTGGGTGATGTCTTCCCCAGAGCATGATAAACACAATTGTTTATCGCTTGTAACGAATGGTCTCTGCTCTCACAAGACGACTGTGAAAACAGATTCCTGGCACATTAAAGATTTTGATGGTGAATTACTCCATTCTTTTCCATTTCTGCAGAACGGTCTCCACGTCAGATATACGACTTCAGAACATGTTGGTAGTAACCTGCGCTTTATCAAAACCACAATGCATCCAAGTGAGATTTAAACTTGACCTGTCATCATGGTTGTAGCCTCCATCTTGACATACCCCTACTGTATTTCTTCTCAAAAAAGTGAACCAGTATTTCTGTTAGACTGTTAACACTATCCATGGTATCATTATTCCTGATTTCTGTTTCTTTTCTTCGACCTCATGTTCTACTCTATGTATCTCCAGTGTGCTGGGCTTGAAACACGTCTGCAACCTTTATATGATGACAATAACTGTTGGAGGAAATGTCTTAAGTTGCGTAGAAAGTTTTATTTATTTATTGAAGAGTACCATTACACGGCTTGTCCATCACTGCATTGTCTTGCATTACAACGAGATGTCCTTGTAAGCCGCTGGACGCTACATGTGTGGGCGCTACGTCCTATATTTGCACGTTTATGTTTTTTCGCCTGTAACATACATGCTCCTATTGATTGTAATGCAGGACTTATGTACTTGAGTGATTTGATAACGGAAAACCAGCCCGAAACTAGTCACCAGTAAATAAATAAAACTTCCTGCGCAGCTTAAAACGGTTCCTGTACTGTAACAAAGTTTTATTTCTCGCTCTTCTAGAGACCAATCAACTCTTCACCAAATTGGATTCCTTCCGAGCTGCATTTTTGTTAGAAGCTGTTATCCAAATTCCACAAAAACAGTAAAGAGGAAATTGCGTGAAGTAGTCTTAATTACAACTTTTTTAAATACCACATTCTATACTACTTATGTTAGTTCTTATTTCTTCGTTTTGACCAACTAGGGACGACATGCCAATTCATCTGTCTCTTTTTCTGAGCTTTAACTGCCCCCCCCCCTCAGTGCTCCTGCATTTGTTTCCACGTCAGATATACGACTTCAGAACATGTTGGTAGTAACCTGCGCTTTATCAAAACCAGTGTCATCTACAACCAGCATTAATCGTTCCTGTATTGACCATCCAAGTGTAAGAGGCATGGAACCATCCCACAAACTGCCATCCGACACCTGTGCGACAAAATACATGCAAGTTTGCATGCTTACATTCAACATGTTGGTGGATACACCGGTTATTTACGTCCCAGCATTTCACATTTGCAATGGTTTTCCTCGCACTTACATTAACCTTTGATCTTGGAACGTTATCACTTAAATATGTTACCTAGACAAATATATTACCGAAATTTCATTACTCTACATTGATTGTTTCTTGGTGCTGGGATTTTTTTCCCGTCAGTCTACTTTCAAGTTATAGCTCCCTACGAAGTACATCAAAGGATCTTTACTTTTACGATACCTGGGTCCGCTTGTCGACCGTACTTGTGTATTCCATGTTTGTAATAAGACAAGAGTCTACGTCCTTCATATGGGATGTTGAAGGAAAAGTGTGGCGTATTCCTCCATGTGGTAGTGGTGGTCAAAACTAGAAGAACAGTTCAGATATCACCAGCTGTTGAGACAAGGGTCAGTTCGTGCTCTCATTCCCATCTGTTACGTAGCAATGGACACTGCAGGCAATACTCTACCTCTTCTATGCAGTGTACCACCCACCCTTTCATATACACCTGACTCCATTGGGATTGCCTTACAAGCATTGGTCACACGCTCCTGGAACATCTGCGCATTGTCAATGGGCAGGGAAGACACCAGTAACTTTAAGGGGGACGTTCATGAAATTGACAGAAAGTATTAATTTCCGATTTATTTTTTATTGATTGCCATGATTATCAAAGTTTCATTGATGGAATCGCATCCAAAATACCTGAAAAATAATCAAATGTGTGACGCCAGCTTGCTGCCGCGTCAACTTTTTGAAACAGCACATCAATATCTACAAGCTCAGAGGGATAATAACCCCTACATACACAAGGAGAGGCTTTCAAATTGTATGCTGGATCTTATCAAGTCAACGTACAGGCTTCTGACCGATCCCGACTTTCTAAAAAGGTGTTTTCGTGGCAAAACCAAGAATTCAAATGAATCTCTAAATTCATCATATGGAAACGATGCCCTAAGATACATTTTCATCAGCTACATTTGTCAGAATTACAACTTATGATGCAGTTCTTTTATTTAATGATGGTAACGTAGGGAACATTTCATTCCAAACATCTTGAGAAAAATAGATCTGCAGCGACTCTCTGCAGCTGAAAAGTCAGCTGAAGACCCGGTAAAGTAACGAAGGCAGAAAAGAAGAAACCAGAAGAGAGGGCTTGAAGGGAAAGAGAACCATGAGTACTAATCTGGGGCCTTCTGAACAGGTGACGTAAGAAAATTATGTTTTTCAAAGTTTATGTATCTTTTTCTCGGAATCTGTGGAGGCTAGACTTACGAAATTTTGTAACTTACTTTTATAAACCCAATAAACTTTGTTTCAAGAGTAGATTTTCAAATTCTAAGCTGAGATATGGGGGGGAAGCGCTTGGAAATTTTGCATGAATTTTATGTTATACTTATAGAATTATAATTAAGAAACATTTAATATGCTAATGTTAAAAAATATATCGGCTCAACCACTTGTTTATAGTGTAAAACACTAAGATTGACGCGTTTCGGAAGTCAAGCTTCCATCATCAGAATAATAAAAAGTAAAAGAACCTGTTAAAACTCGCTGAAATGGACCATGCACCAGGCACAATAAAATTGATAATAAAATTTATTGTGCCTGGTGCATGTTCCATTTTAGCGAGTTTTAACAGGTTCTTTTACTTTTTATTATTCTGATGATGGAAGCTTGACTTCCGAAACGCGTCAATCTTAGTGTTTTACACTATAAACAAGTGGTTGAGCCGATATATTTTTTAACATTGACATTCACAACCACGACCTCTCATCCAGTATGGATAAAATCAAAATTAATATGCTCCTATTCGATATTATCTAGTCCCTCAAGAGAGATTAAACAGCGAAAATTTTGTAGAAGTCTCTTGAACAGTTTCTGAGAAAAAGGTGCATTTATTATGTTCTGAAAAACACATTTTTTTTGATTCCACAAAATAAAGTTAAACACATATAATCCGAGGAACTTAACTGTAAATGTGTTAATTTCATGTAAAACACGGTACAAAATTTCATTGCCTTATCTTCAAAATTGTGGATTTCGTGCACCTTTTAAAAAGTGTTTGTTTTTCATGAACGTCCTCGTAGCCAGAAATCCAACGGGTTCCGGCCCGATGAATGGGAAGGCCATGTTACCGGACCTCCTTCACCAGTCAAACGCCCGTGAAACGCTGCGGTGAGGCATACTCCCACGATCCGTAGAAAATGGGATGGTGTCCCGCCATCATGCATAAACCAAAGTAGTTGTCTTTCTTGCAAGGGTGTCGTTCTTCAATGGCACTGATAATTCATCACGTTGAAAACCTGTTAAACTGTTGGGTAAGGTGTATGGTCCAATTAATTTGTCATTCAAAATTCGTGTCCATACGTCGATACTGAAGCGATCCTAACGCCTCACCTCCCAATATTGCTAGAGCATTTATATTTGACCACACATGTGTGCTATGGCAGTGTGCAGTGAACTGGAACAGTAAGATGGCTTACCACCGAATACTACACGTTACTCGTCATTAGTAAAATGGCCCATATATCAACTAGTAATTGTTTCAGGACACAAAATTACAAGTGCTTTTCGTCTCGTGGCCAACGGTCGTACAATACTGGTAACAATGGTTCCCGTCATATCATCTAAGTTAAGCGCTGTCAGGCTCGGCTAACACTTGGATGGGTCACCGTGCTCTTGGCAGGCGGAATGCACTCAGCCCTTATGAGGACAATGGAGGAGCTACTTGACTGAGAAGTAGTGGCACTAGCCATGAAAACTGATTATGGCTGGGAGACCGGTGTGCTGACCACATGCCCGTCCGTGTCTGCATACGGTGACGACGAAGGGTGAGGATGACACGTCGGTCGGGCTGTACCATGGACCTTGAAGGCCTGTTCGGACGGTGTTTGTTTGTTTTTTCCTTTATTACGTAAACTGAGTGGGGAGGGGGAGAAATGAAAGGAATGGGAAGGAACTGATGGCGTGTATGCCTACCACTGAATATTACACATTACTCGTCACAAGCAAAATGGCCTATATCTCAACAGGAGTTTGTTTCCGGATACAGAATTATAGGTACTTTTCCTCTATTACGTAAAGTGAAGGGGGAATGGCGAGAAAGGAAAGGAAACCGAAGGGAAAGAACTAACGACATCAGCTCCATTGGGACTTTGGCGGAATCAGCGGCAACGATTCAAAATGTGTGCCGGATGAGGACTCGAACCCGGGATCTCCTGCTTACTAGGCAGTTGCGCTTTCCGGACACAGTGTTTGTCCCAAATCCGCGGACTATCTCGGCAAGCTCCCGGAGCGGCTCACATTCCCATGTAACGCTACCTATTTGCAGTCTCCGTCCAAGTCCTCATGCTCTCTAATTTTAGATTCCACGCATTCACATAATATTTTTTTGTTTTGACGGATACTACATCTCTAAGGAGTATGTAACACATTTTTAAGCACCCCGTCTAGATGATGCAGACTTCTGTCTTATTATATACATGAGATATATAAACATATTTGGGGTGGCCGAGTCGTTCTAGGCGCTACAGTCTGGAACCGCGCGACCGCTACGGTCGCAGGTTCGAATCCTGCCTCGGGCATGGATGTGTGTGATGTCTTTCGGTTAGTTAGGTTTAAATAGTTCTAAGTTCTAGGGGACTGATGACCTCAGATGTTATTCCCATAGTGCTCAGAGCCATTTGAACCATTTATCAATATATTTGTTGCGAGGACAGTGGCTTCTTACAAGGAAAGCAGCATTGAAGCATTTCATAGTAGGCTGTTTGCTGAAAGTGGCATAACAAACCAAAATCGCGATGTTAGTGAATACATAAATTTAACAACAGTCCAAGCAGAAAGCGTTGTCCCTCCTGAAATATTTTAATTCAAGCGTCAAATCGATACCTTCTAATGATACCAACTGTCTAAGTGCCTACTCGTTATCACCCATTTCGTCCAGATTTGTGGTATATGCAGAGCTTGGTCAGAAATGAGAGACAGCAGTGAGAGGTCCAGGTGGCCAAGTGTCAGTAAAATATAGCATTTTTGGCGCTGGTCGCGTGGCGTTTGACGCAGCGGAAATAGTACAAAATGGCTTAAGCGCGTAACGTTTGTGTCATGCAAATTTACTGCGTGATGTGTTGTTGAGCAAATGGCGTGATTAATCAGTTTTACTCTAATAAAAAAAAAAAAAAAAAACAACTTAATCTGGAAAATCAATGCGTAATGCAAGTCACTTAGAAGTGAAATAAATAGGAAGTGCAGGGATGCAAAGGCAAAATGGCTGCATAAAGAAGGTGAAGAAATCAAAAAAGAAATGATGGTCGGAATGGCTGACTCAGCGTATAGAAAACCCAAAACAACCTTGTAGAAACTAAAAGGCAATGGTGATGACATTAAGTGCCCAATGGGAATTCCTCTGTTAAATGCAGAGGAGATGACGGATAAGTGGAAGGAATACACTGAGGTCCACTACGAGGGGCAAAACCTGTCTGATGATGTGATGGAAGCCGGCCGGGGTGACCGAGCGGTTCTAGGCGCTACAGTCTGGAACCGCGCGACCGCTACGGTCGCAGGTTCGAATCCTGCCTCGGGCATGGATGTGTGTGATGTCCTTAGGTTAGTTAGGTTTAAGTAGTTCTAAGTTCTAGGGGACTGTTGACCTCAGATGTTAAGTCCCATAATGTTCACAGCCATTTGAACCATTTGACATGATGGAAGAAGAAACACTGGTAGATACAGAAGAGATAGAAGATCCCGCATTAGAATCTGATTTTAAGTGAGCTTTGGAAGACTTAAGATCGAATAAGGCAGAAGGTATAGATAACATTTCATCAGAATTTCTAAACTAATTGGGGGAAGTGGCAACAAAACGAGTATTCACGTTGGTTCGTAAAATGTATGAGCCTGGCGACATACCATCTGACTTTCGGGAACAGATGATCCACACAGTTCCCAAGATTGCAAGAGACGACAGGTGTGAGCACTATCGCACAATCAGCTTGACAGCCCATGCATTCAAGTTTCTGAGAAGAGTAAAATATACGCGAATGGAAAAGAAAGATTAGATGTGTTACATGACGATCGGTTTGATTTTAGGAAAGACAAGGCACCAGAGACGCGGTTCTGACGTTGCGGTTGCTATGGAAACAACAGTGAAGAAAAATCAAGATACGTTCGTAGGATCTGTCGACCCTGCAAAAGTTGTCGATAGTGTCAAATGGTGCATGATGTACGAAATTCTGAGAAATATAAGGGCAAGCTGTAGGGAAATACGGGTAATATACAGTATTTAAAAGAACCGAGAGGGAACAGCGGGAGAATGAGAATGAAGTACTCAGATTAAAAAGGGTGTAAGACAGTACTGCAGTCTTGCGCCTCTACTGTTTAATCTATACATCGAAGAAACATTGATGGAAAGAAAAGAAAGGTTCGAAAGTGGTATTAAAATTCAGGGAGAAAGGATATCAATGAGAAGATTCGCTGACGATCTCCTACACTCGAATTACAGGATCTGATGAATAGAATGAATAGTTTAATGAGCACAGAATATGGACTGACAGTAAATGGAAGAAAGACAAAGGTAATGACAAGTAGCGGAAATGATAGCAGCGAGAAGCTTAACATCAGGATTGGTGATCACGAATTAGGTGTAGTTAAGGAATATTGCTACCTTCGCAGCAAAGTAACGCATTACGGACGGAAGAAGGAGGATATAGAAAGCAGACTGACTTTGACGGAAAGAGCCCTCTTGACCGAGAGAAGTCTGCTAGTATCAGACATAGTCCTTAATTTGAGGAAAAAATTTTGAGGATGTACGTTTGGAGCATAGTATTGTGTGGTAGTGAAACGTGGACTGAGGGAAAACCAGAAAAGAAGAGAATCGAAGCTTTTGAGATATGGTGCTACAGATAAGTGTTTAAAATTAGGTGGACTGATAAGGTAAGGAATGAGAAGGTTCTGTGCAGAATTGGATAGGAAAGAATATGTGGAAAACACTGGCAAGAAGAAGGGTAGGATGAGAGGACATAACTTCCATGGTAAGAAAGGGTGCTGCAGAGGGCGAAAGCTGTAGAGGGAAACAGAGACTGAAATACATACAAGTAACTGAGGACGTAGGTCACAAAAAAATATCTTAATGAATTGACAATGAATACTAAAAAAACTCTGAATGACGGTAAACGCACACAATTCCCATGCAGTAATTAAGGATTTCTTAATGAATCCACAGTGAAGAAAAGAAGACTTTATGAATAAAAGACAGTATTATCGATATCAGAAATGGAAACAGAAAAAATAAGCTTAGAATCTGGACTACACAATGTAAAACTTTACTGGGCTGTAGTCAGTCATGCTCAAATCCCCAAAAATAAACAATGAAATGAAAATATGAATTCGTAATATAACCATCACAATTTGATTAATTTCTCTTCAACACCTTTATCTTGCAGATGCATGTGGAGCAAGAAATTCACGATAGGCCTACACTTTGGACTTCTCCCTATACCACGGAACAAATGTACGATATAATGTTATCCATGGGACTCCCAAACAGGTGTAACCAGGCACTCACAAAATCAGTTAAAGGCAGTATAAGAACATGGACAACTTTGTACACTTGTACAGAACTCTTAGCAAAGTACGTTATGTAGCACTAGATCCTGTTGTGTTTCCTGTAAGCGCACAATGGACCATACTGCGGGCAGCCTTAAGAAGAACTCGCACTGGCCCTTGTGAAGCGCTGTGTGTAAGACATACACACAGCCCAAGACCCCATCCCAGCTCCTGCTCCCTAGGAAGAGTAAGGAACAGAATAATAGACACCATGTCAACAGTGGCCAGTCCGTACTTTTAGTTTTGGAGACCGCTCGCTCGTATTGTCAGCTGCTAACCATCATTCACTTCCTCAGACACCCCTTCAAGACCGTGCTGCTCAGTTCCGCCACATATGATAACAGTGGCCGCCCCGTCCTCTGTAGATATGGGGCAACCATCATGGGTTGCGAACAGTTAACCAATACTCATTTCCCAAGGTGCATTCTCCAACGAATTTGAGGCTCTGCCGCTACCCTACTTACAGCCCTATAGCACAACACTGCTTGGCCCATACTACTTGCATAGGGGTTCGCTCATTTGTGTTGTCAGCCATCAACTACGACTCGCGTCCCCAGCTGTGCGCTCCAAGACCAGGTGGTACCGCTGTTCAACGACCAATTCCGGGAACCAGTGACCTTGCGACAAAGACAATACCGGACGGCGGAACCTCTACGCTTCCAACGAAGTGTTGTCTGCCAGCTGCCACCCACTGTCTGGTGCTTGCTTCAAGCTGTGCATGTACCGCTGTCACACGCCACACCACCTTCACAGCTGTGAATGTGAATTTAAAATCTGGTAAGTCGCATAAGTAATACAGATCAAGATGGTATTGAATCCTTCATTGTGCACATGATGTGTTTCGGATGTTGCCAATGATTAGACGATTAGTGACAGATAATAAAGACAAGTGCAAATAATGAGATCGTATAATTCAGCGTAATCAAAGAAATAATGTAAACCTCAAATGAAATTGATTTTATACATTTTTGAAGAACACAAATATATACCATTTGAGGAAATTAAAACCACTGACAAGGACGTTGAATAACGTCCATACAAAGATCAAGCAAAACATCTGTTTCGTGTACAGACTGTAGACGTAACCAGTTACTGACCACAGCTGCGATGTCGAGGCACCACTAAAGGAGTGTTAACCTAAATTCTTACCGCTAGAGAGTAGCACGTCTGATGATATTGTAAATAGAAGTATTAATATAAAACAATAAAAAATTCAGTCAGGACTAGTGTGCACGAAGCTCAATAGTAAAACGCAGTAAAACAGTAAAAGACATTCCATTAACAACAACATGGTACAGAACCACATAATCCGATTTGTTCATAACTCCAATAGGGGGCATCATATCCAAAGCAAAGCTACTTAAAATAATTATTTTTAAATAAGACATTTACTTTACTTTACTTTACTTTACACGTGGCTAAGGCCTTATCGACCATACACCTGCTCTACGAGCCTCTTCCAATTATTTCTATCCAGGGAAATTCTTGTCCAATCAGAGTTGATGCCCATCCTAGCTGCATCTTCCCGGATATTCTCTCCGTCTCTAATGACCTCGTTGTCGACGGGACGTTAAACACTAACCACAACCACAACAACCGGATATTCTCCATCCACCTAATTCGAGGTCTTCCTCTTCTTCTCTTTCCTTCTAATTTCTTAGTGGATGCTATTTTTGGTAGTCTGTTCTCCGGCATCCTTGCTACATGACCAGCCCAGTTCAGTCTTCTCTTCTTTAACATTTCCACAATGGTACTATGTTTGTACAGCTCCCGTAGTTCTTCATTTTTCCTTATCCTCCACTCCATGATATTTTCATCGAAGATTGGTCCAAATATTTTTCTTAGTATTTTTCTTTCAAATATCAACAGTTTTTCTTCATCTTTTTTCCTGAATGTAATAGCTTCACATCCATATAATGCTACTGGTACAATAGTTGACTGATAAAAACGGATTTTGAATTCAGTACTAAGTGATCTCATCCTTAAAATTTTGATACAGCTGTAAAAAGTTCTATTAGCTGCTGCTAGACGGGCGTCTATTTCTATTTCTGCTCTATTGTCTCTGCTAAAAAGACTCCCTAAGTACTTGAAGTGGTCAACTGCCTTGAAAGTGAGACCATTTACGGTCAGTGGTGTATTCTTTTGGAGTTTTTTACTTATGACTAGATATTCTGTCTTTTCTTCATTCACATGAAGTCCAGCTTTCTCAGCTATTTTATAATAATTTTGCATCATCCTGATTAATTCAGCTTTTGAAGTGCTTATTAAGGCTACATCATCTGCATAAGCAAGTCTAGTAATGTTCTGTCCCTGCAGTTGGATCCCTTGTGGATTAGTTTTGGTGAATTCTCTATCAATCTTCTCTAAGATAATATTAAATAGAATAGGTGAGATGGCATCCCCTTGTCTCAGTCCAGTGTACACCTTAAAATTTTCAGTTTCTCCTGCCGGTGTCTTAACTTTGCATATGGTTTCTTCCAAACACATTTTAACTAATTTGATTAATTTTAATGGTATTTCAAATTCTTTCATGGTGTTCAAGAGTGTCTGTCGGTGTATGCTATCATAGGCCTTCTTGAAGTCCATAAATAGAGTATGGATATCTACATTAAATTCCCATGCCTTCTCATTTATTTGTCTCAATGTGAATAAGTGATCCAAAGTGGATCTGTTAGTGCGGAAACCACATTGGTAGTCCCCAATCAGTTCTTCGGTTATGGGAATCAGTCTGTGTAGTATACACATCGACAAAATTTTATACGTGACATCGAGTAGGGCAATTCCTCTGTAGTTATCACAGACAAGGGGATCATTCTTCTTAAAGATGGGGCATATAATTGCAGTTTTCCAATCGGCTAGTATGTTTTCTGTCTCCCAAATTGTTTCAATTAAGGAATGTAGTTCTATTTCCAATTGTGGTCCTCCATTTTTTAAAAGCTCAGCATATACTTGGTCTTCCCCACAGGCCTTGTTGTTCTTTAATTTCTTTATTGTTTGTCTTATTTCATTTACTGATGGTGTGGTGACTTGTATATCAACTGTATCTGGTTCTTCAAATGTAAAGTAATATTGTGGATCATTGCAGTTGAGCAGCTGTGTAAAGTATGTCTTCCATGTTTCTTGTATGTCATTCTTGTTTGTAAGTATTTTCCCATTGTGGTCCTTTATAAACTGTTCCCTTTAAGTGAATTTTCCCAAGGACTTTTTTATATTCTGGTACATCTGCCTTGCTCTGTGATGCTTGAAATCATCCTCCGCTTCTCTTACCATGTTGTTGTAGTGTTTTCTCTTCTCTTGTCTTAGAGTTCGTTGTGTTTCCTTGCGGATTTTATAGTATCTCTCCTTTAGTGTAATATTGTCCATGTCTTGTAACCATGCCTTCCTCGCATTTTGCCTCTCCAGTACTCTTTCTTGGCACTTTATATTAAACCAGATTTTGTTAGTTCGTTTTCTTTTACCAATAGTTTTGGAAGCTACATCTTGAATACTGTTTCTGAGGTGTCTCCATCTACTTTCCACGTCTTGCTGGTCACTATGTGTCAGTCTAGATTCCGATAGGTTAATTTCCATTTCTTTCCTAAAGTTTTCTCTTATTTTTCCTTCTGCCAGATTTTCTACATCGTACCTTTTAATTTCAACCCTATTTGTACTTTGTTTCTTTTTTAGCTTTATTTTCCTTTGAGCTATGATTAACATATGATCTGTCTCACAATCTGCTCCCCTATAGGTAATCAAAATTATTTCATTTTTACCAGCACAGTTGTGCAAGAAAGTCAACAGTAAATTATAATACAGTAGTACAGATTTTATAGAGCAACATAACTGTCACATGCCATATTTACGTTTACTGTAAATTTTATGAAAGACAGTTCACTAATAAAATTACTCGCATTCCTTAAAATTCATAACACATAGTGAAAGTTAAATGAAAGTAACCAGACTCTGACCTCACTGTTTTTTGTCCTCTCCACAAGTAAATCACTGACAAAAATCAAAGAACCACCTTCTACTGCTTGAGATTTTCTCTTATATTGTAAGTTCCGGGTCTACGTCGTACTCACATACATTGGATATCTTCTAAAATGCCCAGTGCTATACCTTTACTACCAAACTGAAAATGGACATGCCATCTTCAACGTTCTTAAGCTGATGTTGGTTCCACTTTAAATGAAATCTCAACACTCGTCCACTACTTGCGTACACATATTCACGAAACCTAATTTGAAACTCCCTCGCAGTTTGCCCGATGTAATATCTCTCACACGAACTGCAGAAAACATGTACATACCTGCAATACAGAATTTATTCGGTGGTGGTTCTAAGTTATGTCGCACCAATTTACCCCGTTTATTGTTCTTTCGAACTCACACTGCATTCTTGTATTCGCGGAAGATATTTTGACCAGTAGAAAATGCTTAGAGAACGAATGACGCCAATGTACACTAAAATGACATAAAGTGGTTCATATGCTGCACAACGTATTAAAGCTAGGTCTGAAGTGACTTGGATTAAAAGTGAAATTAACGTGTCACACAAATCATAATGTTTACCTGCCAATTCTGCAAATCTATCAACATATGTTTTGGGAGCTTAGTGTTATTCAACAGAAGCACTGGCGGAGGTTGCAACGGCTGATCGGGAACAGCGTCGGATGCCGCACATTTGTAACCGACGAAGCAACAAAACACAAATTCGCAAGAGTGATTAACTTGGCCAGGAATTACGACTGATTGATCAAGGCTTAAATTTTAACCTGCCTCCAAAATTTGATAATAAGTTGTTTAAAGAATTAATTTCAGAAGTTAAGAGTGGCTGCGAAGTGCTAAACTTCTCTAAATCTTCATAGGTCAATATAGCCGTAAAAACGGGTGATGCACTCACATTTTCTCGTATTAAAAATCAGCCTTTGCAATGCCTGTCTAACTGCACAAAAAAATTCAGAACTGGTACAAAATTAGGTTTGGTCACTAAGACTCATGACTATTTCACATGTGTTCTCGTTAACGGTGCCGATTATATCTGAAAAAAAATTTGAAGACAATTAAATCTTACAGGTAATTAGCCACTTGCGCTTTTTGATAACGTTGTCAGGAATGCTATTAACAATTCTGCAATACTTCTAGGTATTAAGTCGAAAAAGAAGAGGCTATTGATGATGAATTCAAAAATGACACTCTTACCAGCACAAATCAAGCTTCATAAAGAAAACCATTCGATTCGCCTCATAAGTAGCGCTTGTAAAAGTCCAACTTATTTTGTAAATAGCTTTCAGCAAGCAAAGGTTAAAGAAGTTTTTATGTTTCAAAACCTGTAGCGTGTCAAAATTAGCTTTGAGAGGGTATATATTTTACAAAACACAGTGCACCCTAAAATGCACTTCTTGTATCATTCGATATTTGGAATATTTATACGAAAGTGCTGATTAATGAAACACCAAAAATTATT
Organism: Schistocerca serialis cubense; assembly: GCF_023864345.2. Classification (NCBI taxonomy): domain Eukaryota; kingdom Metazoa; phylum Arthropoda; class Insecta; order Orthoptera; family Acrididae; genus Schistocerca; species Schistocerca serialis. The sequence continues at coordinate 185,144,609 of NC_064645.1, forward strand.
TATAACAATTTCATACAGTTTGGAAAAGTAGACCCCATGTATGTTGCTGAGCTACTGGAGTTAGTCAAAATATCGTTATCCTTCAATTATTTTACTTTTAATAAGAAAATTTATCATCGAGAAGATGGCCGTGCAATGGGCCAAGTCTCTGAGGAATCTTTCCAGAAATTTTTATAAATTTTTTAGACAACAAATTGCTTGATGCGTGCATCACAGTATGTTGCTTGATACGTGCATCACAGTATGTGAGAAAATTACAATGTATCGCAGTTATGTCGACGACATTTTTCATAATTTTGTCAGGCGATGAAAACGACGTTCAAGATCTAGCGAATATTCATAATTCTTTACATAGGAATATGGAGTTTACTCATGAAATAGAAGCAGAGAGTTCTATCAAATTTTTGGACTTATGAAGCACTAGAACAGGACATATTGTTAAAATTTAGATAGAGCATAAGCCAACGGCTACGAACTTGATTCTAGACACAGGCAGCAGATCAGGTACTTCCCATTTTTATTGTTACCATGAGTGAATTGTTATCAAGTTTTTACTGTTTCCATAATTTCCTTCCCCTTGTATTATTTCACAGAAGTGACAGACAAATCTTTAATCTTGCAAAGCAAATGAAGAATTGTACTTCATTTCGAGGCTAGAGTTGGTGGCATTCTGCGACACAACGGATGTCCGGCGACGACAGCAAGAAACTACCGTACAGATCAGGTGGGAGCAAGTCTTATACACTGCATGTATCTGCATACCTTAAACCTGTCACATTGTAATACGGACACTATTGTCTCAGCAACGCTGTACCAGCCTTGTGCCACGTTGTTCGCTTCTGTCTACATTGTTATTAAAATAGAACTAATCGTTTTCCCCATTTTGTATAATAAATCAGTATTTCAAAGCAAATTTAACGAATAAAAATTACACCAGTTCTAAAAAACGTTTATTTATAAATGAAAAATTGTAGCATTACTGCTATGTTTAAATGATATTTCAGTTTTCACTCGGTTATTAGCAAAAAATAGAAAATACCTTTTATAATCGAAACCAAAGAAATATCGAAAAATGCTGGTTATTAAAAACTAAAAGACCGGTATCGGTTTTAACAAGGCCGTTTTTTGCACCCCTAGCTTGCACACTATGACTCCTTTCTCTTCACTTGGATGTCAGACCTCTCCAGCATGACGAACGAGGTGAGTTTCGAGGTGAAATGTTTCCTGACAGGCCACAAGAGATTCCTACAACAAGGAGTCCAGCAACTCATCCATCATTGGGAAATAAATGCCGCATTCAAGGATTAGTGTGTAGAGTAGGATTAACACCATCACCAAGCCTCACGATCAAGGACTGATTTTGTCGTGGTTATAATTAAGATCTCATGACTATCCCTCCTCTACGACTTGGTTCCCTTTACAGCAAACTTTATGAGATCAATACAAACATATTTAATTTAATTTATTTATTTAAGCTGAAGAGATTAGGGCCTTGAGACGCTCTGTTACATTGAAGTAGAGTTTCAGCCATACAGTATTTTATATTATAGTTATCTAAGAAATAACAATAATTTTAATACGACAATTAATAAAAAAAGTAGTATTAATAGAATCAAAAATAATCCGAATTAATGTGGAGACAATGTGAATAAACAGTAATGCTTGAGAATTAATAGAGTTAATACTAGCAGTACTGCTACAGCTGCTGCTGATAATTACAATAATAATAATAATAATAATAATAATAATAATAATAATAATAATAGTTGCAGATACACAATATATTTGTAACTGTAAAAAAGTGATATCTTCTGACATAGTGCGTCTGAGTGAGAAATTTAGGTAAACTTCTCCAGCTGAGAGCATTTGGAAATGAAGAAGATCTGGTCGAAAAGAAGGTTGTAACGAGGTACAGGGCGCGTACAGGGGCAAAGTTAGACATTACTGTTGCTTCAACAGATTTGTCGTTAAGTGTCTTTCGAAACTGGAGAATTTACGCAGTTTTCTGATATGGTGAGTAGTACAATTTCAGTGTTGAGCTCCTGCTACTGAAAAGGAGAAAGCGGCTGAATGATGGAGTGGGACAGAAATGATTTTACTCTGACAGGAAAGGAATGTTTCTGCTGTGTTGTCCAGACAAGAGTTTTAAGGTCGAGGAGTAATATGAGGGACAGTGTACGTTGCTAATACAGTGGAGGAGACAGAGTGTATCGAATTCTCTTTGCTTATCTGCACGTGGACAGGATAGCTCTGCGTAAGATGGTGAAATATGATCATAAGGTCTAACATCACAGTCCTAGCAGGATAACATAGCTGCAGATCAACAGTTGGAAACATAAGCTTTTGTACAAGTTTCTTTTGTAGTTAAGAAGGGTTGACCTTTATACATTTTTGTAGATCGTGGAGACATGCTGATTCCTTCTTGAATGTTGCAGCTATGTGCTCATCTCAATTCAGTTTTTCATCTAATGTTATTCTTAGAATCTTTCCTGACGGACGGAAGTTAATATTTGTCCCATTCAGGATTAAACATGCTTTTAGAAAGCATTCTTTCAGTGAAGTTTGAACACTAATTGATGTAAAATTTTAAAATTCAGTAAAACAGTCTAGTGTGTAGAATGTATGAGTTTGGCGACATACCATCTGACTTTCTGAAAAATATCATTTGTATTATTCCGAAGACTGCAAGAGCCGACATGTGCCAGAATTATAGCACAATCAGCTTAACAGCTCATCCTTCCAAGTTGCTTACAACAGTAATATATAGAAGAAAGGAAAAGAAAATTGAGGATTGTTAGACGATGATGAGTTTGGCTTTAGAAAAGATAAAGGCACTAGAGAGGCAATTCTGACGTTGCTGGTGATAATGGCACCAAAACTAAAGAAAAATGAAGACACGTTCATAGGATTTGTCGACCTGGAGAAAGCATTCGACAATGTAAAATGGTACAAGATATTCGAAATTATGCGAAAAATAGGGGTAATCTATAGGGAGAAACGGGTAGTATACAATATGTAGAAGGGCTAAGAGGAAATAATAAGAGTGGACGACCAAGACCGAAGTGCTCAGCTTAAAAAGGATGTAAGACATAGATGTAGTCTTTCGCCCCTACTGTTCAATCTGTGCATGGAAGAATCAATGACGGAAATACAAGAAAGGTTCAGGAGTGGAATCAAAATTCAAGGTGAAAGGATATCAATGATACGATGCGCTGATGACATTGCTATCCTCAGTAAAAGTAAAGAAGAATTACATGATCTGCTGAATGGAATGAACAGTTTATTGAGTACAGAATATAAATTAAGAGTAAATAGAAGAAAGATGAAAATAATGAGAAGTAGCGGAAATGAGAACAGAGAGAAACGTAACATCAGGATTGATGGTCACGATGTAGGTGAAGTTAAAAATAACCAATGACGGAAGGAGCAGAAGGAGGACATCAAAAGCAGACTAGCACTGGTAAAAAGGGTATTCCTGGCCAAGAGAAATCTACTACTATCAAACATAGGTCTTAATTTGAGATAGAACTTTCTGAGAATGTTCGTTTTGGAGCACAGCATTGTATGGCAGTGAAAGATGGAGTATGTGAAAACCGGAACAGAAGAGAATCGAAGCATTTGAGATGTGCTGTTATGGACGAATGTTGAACATTAGGTGGACTGATAAATTGAGGAATGAGGAGGTTCTGCGCAGAACTGGAGAGGAAACATATGTGAAAAGCACTGACAAGGAGAAGGGACAGGGTGATAGGAAATCTGTTAAGGCATCGGGGAATGACTTCCATTGTGCTAAATGAAGCTGTAGAGGGCAAAAAATGTAGAAGAAGTCAGAGATTGGAATACATTCAGCAAATAATTGAGAACGTAGGTTGCACGTGCTACAGTCAGAAGACTGATGACTCAAAAAAACAGTTTTGATCGCAATAGACGTTTATTTTGGTTTGACAGCCACAGCCACTTTCGGTCCATAATGTAGACCATTTTTAGCCCGTAGGCACCATTCGGTTGCTGATGGCGGTGGACGCAACAAGATCCGTAAGAAGGACGTTTTGCAGCTGAGGGCTGTGTTCTTGCCGATCTTGCTGCATCCACCACTCTCAGCCCCCATCATGGAGCCCACGGCCTGAAGATGGTGTAAATTATAGAACGAAACCGGTTGCCAACCAAAATAAACATCTGTTGCGATCAAGAGTGTTTTACTGAGTTTTAATTGTAAAGATTCCTGATATATCGGACTAATGAGCCTAGAGCAGTGGTTCCCAATCTGGGGGTAGTTACCCCCTGAGGTGAAAAATGAAATTTTCTGAGAGGTAAAACTAAACGATTCGATTCTACTTCACTAACGAAACTAAATTATTTTCAAAAGATCATAACTATTATCACAATTTTGTAAGACTCTAATACTGATTATATACGTTATCAATAATTAATTTTTCTCAATTAGAAGCATTAATGCTGTGGTGGTTACTGATTTTTCACAAAGTCCACCCGCTACACATGCATGTTGCACTTTGTCCGGTACATTACTGATGATAAAATTGAGACAGATACGTAACAAATGCTATATATCTCAAGAAATATCTTCTACGAGTTGTAGATAGTGCAGTAGTACAGAAATTAATTCATTTCTCGCTTAGAAATGGGCAAATATATTAACTGACAGCACTACTCAGCAGTATCTACATAAGGTCTACTACTCGTTATAGCTGCACGCAGTATTAATGCTGCACGCAGTATTAATAATATTATTACTATTAATGGTTGTAGTCAGACACAAAGCAGTAACAGCCTGAAGTCTTCCAATTTCTGCCAGTTCAGAAGAAAGGACTGAAACAATCAAGTCTACATCTACATGGATACTCTGCAAATCACATTTAAGTGCCTGGCAGAGGGTTCATCGAAACACCTTCACAATTCTCTATTATCCCAGTCTCGAATAGCAAGCGGAAAAAACAAACACCTATATCTTTCCGTGCCAGCTCTGATTTCCCTCACTTTACTATGAGATCGTATCTCCCTATGTAAGTCGACATCAACAAAATATTTTCGCATTCAGGGGAGAACTCTGGTGATTGAAATTTTGTGAGAAGATTCCGATGCAACGAAAAACGCCTTTGCCTTAATGATGTTCACCAAAAATCGTGTATCATGTCCCTGACACTCCCTCCCCTGTTTCTCCATAATACAAAACGTGCTGCTCTTCTTTGAACTTTCTCGACGTAACCTGTTAATCCTCTCTGGTATGGATCCCACACCGCGCAGCAGTACTCCAAAAGAGGACGGACAAGCGTAGTGTATGCAGTCTCTTTAGTAGACCTACCAATAAAACACAGTCTTTGGTTCACCTTGGCCACAACACTTTCTATGTGTTCTTTATAACCTAAGTTGTCCATAATTGTAATTCCTAGGTATTTGGTTAAATTTACAGCCTTTAGATTTGGCTGATGTATCGTGTGACCGAAATTTAACGGATTCGTTTTAGAACTCATTTGGAGACCTCACACTTTTCGTTATATAGGGTCAACTCTCAATTTTCGCACCGTACAGATATCTTTTCTAAATTGTTTTGCAATTTGTTTTGATCCTCTGATGACTTTACTAGACGGATAAACGACAGTGTCATCTACAAAGAACCTAAGACGGCTGCTCAGATTGTCTCCCAAATCGTTTACACAGGTAAGGAACAGCAAAGAGCCTATAACACTACCTTAAGGAACACCAGAAATCACTTCTGTTTTACCCGATGACTTTCCGTCAATTACTACGAGCTGGGACCTCTCTGACAGGAAACCACGAATCCAGTCACATAGCTGAGATGATATTCCATAAGCACGTAATTTCACTACAAGCAGCTTGTGTGGTACAGTGTCGAATGCCTTCCGGAAATCCAGAAATACGGAATCAACCTGAAATTGCCTGTCAATAGCACTCATCACTTCATGCGAGTAAAGAGCTAGTTCTGTTTCACAAGAACGATGTTTTCTAAATCCATGTTGACTGTGTGTGAGTAGACGTTTTCTTCGAGATACTACATAATGTTCGAACACAATAGGCTATATATTCCAAAATTTTGTTGCATATCGACGTGTTTCTTGACTTTCGCAAGGCGTTCGATACAGTTCCCCACAGTCGTTTAATGAACAAAGTAAGATCATATGGACTATCAGACCAATTGTGTGATTGGATTGAAGAGTTCCTAGATAACAGAGCGCAGCATGTCATTCTCAATGGAGAGAAGTCTTACGAAGTAAGAGTGATTTCAGGTGTGCCGCAGGGGAGTGTCGTAGGACCGTTACTATTCACAATATACATAAATGACCTTGTGGATAACATCGGAAGTTCACTGAGGCTTTTTGCGGATGATGCTGTGGTATATCGAGAGGTTGTAACAAAGAAAAATTGTACTGAAATGCAGGAGGATCTGCAACGAATTGACGCATGGTGCAGGGAATGGCAATAGAATCTCAATGAAGACAAGTGTAATGTGCTGCGGATACATAGAAAGAAAGATCCTTTATAATTTAGCTACAATATAGCAGGTCAGCAACTGGAAGCAGTTAATTCCGTAAATTATCTGGAAGTAGGCATTAGGAGTGATTTAAAATGGAATGATCATATAAAGTTGATCGTCGGTAATGCACATGCCAGACTGAGATTCATTGGAAGAATCCTAAGGAAATGCAATCCGAAAACAAAGGAAGTAGGTTACAGTACACTTGTTCACCCACTGCTTGAATATTGCTCACCAGTGTGTGATCCGTACCAGATAGGGTTGATAGAAGAGATAGAGAAGATCCAAGAGAGAGCAGCGCGCTCGTTACAGGATCATTTAATATTCGCGAAAGCGTTACGGAGATGATAGATGAACTCCAGTGGAAGACTTTGCAGGAGAGACGCTCAGTAGCTCGGTACGGGCTTTTGTTGAAGTTTCGAGAACATACCTTCACCGAGGAGTCAAGCAGTATATTGCTCATTCCTACGGATATCTCGCGAAGAGACCATGAGGATAAAATCAGAGGGATTAGAGCTCACACAGAGGCATACCGACGGTCTTTCTTTCCACGAACAATGCGAGACTGGAATAGAAGGGAGAACCGATAGAGGTACTTAAAGTACCCTCCGCCACACACCATCAGGTGGCTTGCGGAGTGTGGATGTAGATGTAGATCTAATGATGTAGGCCTGTAATTTAGTGGATTACTCCTACAACTTTCTTGAATAATGGAGCGACCTGTGCAACTTTCCAGTCTTTGGGTGCGGATCTTTCGCCGAGCGAAATAGGAAGTTTTTACGAATAGAAAGTATGGTGCACACATTTTAAACTGGTTGATTTTAAATGGGGTTGCAGTGTCCAGGTCAAGCAAGTGTCGCAATGAAGAGGAGTAAGGCGCGGGATATTTTTATAACAAGTGTCTACTCTCACAGTGGATAGTTAGCATTCTTATCTGAGAAGGAGTTGTGGACAGCACTTGCGACGCACCACGAATTACTTCCCATTCATTCTAGCATCCCGCATCCCCAGCCCCCCACACTCACAAAAATATCATTCACCTTTCATCATTTTAAAAATAAAAATGTTCCAAGAAAACACTTTCATTCTTAAGTTTAGTTAAGTGCTAAAGTTGCTGATATTGTGATATTGTGGAAGGGGGCGGGGGGGGGGGTGGAGCAACAGAAGGTCAGCCTTCATATTAGGCTCCAAGAAGCTGTTCCCAGAGCAGTGGAGATGCAAGTAGTATATAGATGACGAAAAGTGGTGTGAGGTACCTGTGACAGATGAAGGGCGCCAAAACGTTAAAGTATAGTTATTATTATTAGTTTAACTACTCATTGGAATGACTTCACATTTTATATAAATATCTCTCAACAGCTGACTATCAATCAGTCGTTTTAGAATTATTAAAAACAGTTTAAATCAAAAACAAAAGACTGAAGAAATTGCAGACGAAGCACTTCGGAAGCGTTCGGGTCACGCCTTTTCTGGTATGGCGCGCGAAGTGTTTCGGGCGGTTCGTCACTCTGGATTAGGCAGTCGAGAAGAACAGACTTGTTGTCTGTCGCAGGATGTGTTTGCCAGTATCCAGTACTAAAAGATTCATTTCGGTAGTCATGAGGCACAGACTTGCCACAAATAGTGTAAAGATACATTTTCGTAAACATTGTGTTTGATCATGTACTTTGCTGTATCACAAGGTGTTCAAATGGCTCTGAGCACTGTGGGACTTAACATCTGTGCTCATCAGTCCCCTAGAACTTAGAACTACTTAAACCTAACTAACCTAAGGACATCACACACATCCATGCTCGAGGCAGGATTCGAACCTGCGACCGTAGTGGTCACGCAGTTCCAGACTGAAGCGCCTAGAACCGCACGGCCACACCGGCCGGCCACAAGATGTTGTATTAAGATCATGTAGTCTTCTCGTGTGGCTATATTAAAATACGCGAGTGGCATCCCAAGGAAGTGATACATTGTTTCAGAACAGAACCTCTCTAAAAGTCAGTTTCAGCCTCAAGATACAGAACCTACGACCTGCGTGCTGTTTTCTTCGCTGGGGATATCAACTTGAAGACAACAGGTTAGTGAACTGTAACAGAACCTTCGTATTTCACAGTGCCGTGGAAACAACTAGGCGCCTCACGTGTACTGCATGCACAGAACAAATGTGCTCAGTGAGACGTCATCTGCAGTAATGCAGAGGAGGTAAAGGAGGATGATCGTTATTAACACCAACAATCGATTCATCCATTCTTGCCGTAAGAGGAAGGGGATTACTAGCTAATGGGTGATTACAATGGTCTCAGAAAGCTTTGGAACCACTGGCCTAGAGTGACCGTCCAGGACCGCTTGGGTTTTCGATGAAATTAGCTTTAACACTGTATTTGTAGTGGACTGACAAGGCAGCCAGTCCACAGTGACGGGTAGCCGAAAGAAAGGCACGCGTACACACACGCCGACTGGCGTGAAGTCTGGAACAGGATAAGTATTGAATGCTAATAAGAAAAGTATGCAGCTCCTCGAATACTTAACTTTTATTTATCCTTGTTGTATACATCGTTCTTCTTGTTGAGACATTTCATACGATAACTATCAAACTATGTAAGGCTAATGGCGCCTTGCTAGGTCGTAGCCATGGACTTAGCTGAAGGCTATTCTAACTGTCTCTCGGCAAATGAGAGAAAGGCTTCGGCAGTGTAGTCGCTAGCAAAGTCGTCGTACAACTGGGGTCGAGTGCTATATCGTATCTCCAGACCTGCCTTGTGGTGGCGCTCGGTCTGCGATCACACAGTGGCGACACGCGGGTCCGACATGTACTAAATGGACCGCGGCCGATTTAAGCTACCACCTAGCAAGTGTGGTGTCTGGCGGTGACACCACAGTATTCTCTTCCCAATTTGATAGCGTACGCAGGTCAGTCCTGAAATTATCTGTTTTGAACTTTATTGGTTTGGCACTTAGGATAGAACTGAGGTCACCAGCTTACATGTGGTGCTTACAGTAGGAAAAAACTTGCGGGACATCACAGATATACCACGATCCGTGTGGGACGGCTGGTACTCTACACACCCGAGAGAGCTCGCAAAGGTGTGTTCAGAAGCTGTATACCCGCGCGCAAAGGGCGGCTGTGCGCGCCGGAACTGCTGGCCGCCGTTCCCCCGATATCGTCAGGTTGCAGCGCCGGCGCGTCGCGCGACTCGCACGAGTGGTATTTTCAATTAGGTCGCCTGGCCAGCGGCGCAAGAAGCGCCCTCCGGGGCGGTAACCAGCCGCGGTGACACATCCCGGGCGCGCCGCCATGCGGAACGGTGCCGCCGGCTTGCCCCGTGGCCCAGGCTGCCGAGTCACGCCTCCATTCAGCCGGGCCCGACTCCCGGCCGCTGAATGAAATCCTCTCAGGTTTCTTTCGGGGAAAAGGAAGCCAGCTACTTATATAACCCCCTATTGTTCCACTATCAGCGAAGCCGCTGGTGAATGTTCGCAGCCTCACAGAATTAACACGCCAGCGTTTTGCATACACTCCTGGAAATTGAAATAAGAACACCGTGAATTCATTGTCCCAGGAAGGGGAAACTTTATTGACACATTCCTGGGGTCAGATACATCACATGATCACACTGACAGAACCACAGGCACATAGACACAGGCAACAGAGCATGCACAATGTCGGCACTAGTACAGTGTATATCCACCTTTCGCAGCAGTGCAGGCTGCTATTCTCCCATGGAGACGATCGTAGAGATGCTGGATGTAGTCCTGTGGAACGGCTTGCCATGCCATTTCCACCTGGCGCCTCAGTTGGACCAGCGTTCGTGCTGGACGTGCAGACCGCGTGAGACGACGCTTCATCCAGTCCCAAACATGCTCAATGGGGAACAGATCCGGAGATCTTGCTGGCCATGGTAGTTGACTTACACCTTCTAGAGCACGTTGGGTGGCACGGGATACATGCGGACGTGCATTGTCCTGTTGGAACAGCAAGTTCCCTTGCCGGTCTAGGAATGGTAGAACGATGGGTTCGATGACGGTGTGGATGTACCGTGCACTATTCAGTGTCCCCTCGACGATCACCAGTGGTGTACGGCCAGTGTAGGAGATCGCTCCCCACACCATGATGCCGGGTGTTGGCCCTGTGTGCCTCGGTCGTATGCAGTCCTGATTGTGGCGCTCACCTGCACGGCGCCAAACACGCATACGACCATCATTGGCACCAAGGCAGAAGCGACTCTCATCGCTGAAGACGACACGTCTCCATTCGTCCCTCCATTCACGCCTGTCGCGACACCACTGGAGGCGGGCTGCACGATGTTGGGGCGTGAGCGGAAGACGGCCTAACGGTGTGCGGGACCGTAGCCCAGCTTCATGGAGACGGTTGCGAATGGTCCTCGCCGATACCCCAGGAGCAACAGTGTCCCTAATTTGCTGGGAAGTGGCGGCGCGGTCCTCTACGGCACTGCGTAGGATCCTACGGTCTTGGCGTGCATCCGTGCGTCGCTGCGGTCCGGTCCCAGGTCGACGGGCACGTGCACCTTCCGCCGACCACTGGCGACAACATCGATGTACTGTGGAGACCTCACGCCCCACGTGTTGAGCAATTCGGCGGTACGTCCACCCGGCCTCCCGCATGCCCACTATACGCCCTCGCTCGAAGTCCGTCAACTGCACATACGGTTCACGTCCACGCTGTCGCGGCATGCTACCAGTGTTAAAGACTGCGATGGAGCTCCGTATGCCACGGCAAACTGGCTGACACTGACGGCGGCGGTGCACAAACGCTGCGCAGCTAGCGCCATTCGACGGCCAACACCGCGGTTCCTGGTGTGTCAGCTGTGCCGTGCGTGTGATCATTGCTTGTACAGCCTCTCGCAGTGTCCGGAGCAAGTATGGTGGGTCTGACACACCGGTGTCAATGTGTTCTTTTTTCCATTTCCAGGAGTGTATGTAGTGACACATGAACGTCTCTGACACATTCATACTCGAACCACAATTCCTTGAATGCCTATAGCCCACTGGTAAAAACCGGTTCGCAACAGTTCGTGTTGACACGTCTCCGCTCACAAGCCCTCTTACCTATGCTGCGGTAGCTGAACGATCTGGCACTGCTGCCCTTAGAAAACGACGACCTAGCGCGCATCCGTGCTACGTGTACGTCCAAACCTATGGATGTGTGAATGTTCACACGACCGCTGATACCAGTATCATTGCACAACTGACGCAGCACGTCAGCTTGAATGGCAACATTATTCTCCTAAAGGACCATCCCGTTACTTGGAATGTCAGAATTTGACCCCTTTAAAACTCGCTCACTTGGCCGCAGGAAGCGCAAGTGCGTCTCCATAGCATTGTTGCCCACTTCCTTCACGCGTTCACATCACACTGAGCGTTGTGGCTGTGGGTACTCCATATTAAAGGGTAGATACAGACGGTGCTACGGTAGCTATGCCACTACGGTACCTGTTGACGGACAACGTTGAACCTATTATCAGTACATCTACTCTCCCCCAGGTGGCATATGGCAGCATCGGATCAAAACTGACGTCGTTCTTGCAGGTGTATTATTTTTTTCCGGCAGTGTATCAAAGGCCTGGCTAGAGGGGAAAGTCTGGAAAGCTTTCCAAGGTAGAACACTCTCCCCTACTTGCGAACCGAGTGAGAGAGAGTTGTAGCCTATCTCCGATGTTATTAAATCTGTACATTGTGCAAGTAGAGCTTTGTGAGCATCATCAGAACTAAAGGGTACACCAGCGGCACATAGGCACGTACACACTAAACTTCTACGTGTTACTGCTATACTCGATGGACCTGATGATGACTGTAAAGCCGAAATCACTCGTCAATTTTAGTAATGTGAACCATGCGCGGCTCGTGTTCATGCCGTTTATTGCTTGACACATTGTCTTTGCAGCCCTGCTGTCCCTTTTCTTATTCAATTTTCCGGAGTCACTAACTTGCTGGCTTGCCTGCCCGTGAGTGGTAGCAGCAGCGCTTATCTATAAGAGCACTGTCGTACTATCTTTGGAGCGACCGCTGGTATTTCCTGGTCGTCGTTGTCGGGAGTTCAGTGGGGGACGGAGCAGCAGTGAGGTCTGGACAGACATGACTCGCCCGACCGTTGCCGACACACATGACTTGAGTGGGGACGACCTTGGTTGGTCGTTCGGTCCGTCGTCTCATCGGACGACTTGTATTTGGTCGCCGACCGCTTCTGGGTTCTCCATGTGTGTCGACTTGTGATTCGTCCTTGTTGTTCCACAGTCACTGGTTTTAATATTGTTCGAGCTGTTTGTGGAAGTGTTTTCGTGGAACAGTATTTAGCTTGTGTGTTCTTGACTGAGCAGCTATTTTAATGCTGTTTGCGTGCTGCAGGCTGTCAGTCGGTTGGGACAGAGCAGCGACGAACTCTTTGCGGCTCGAGGCCAGGCCGGGACTGCTGGCAGTGTGCACACGCTGTTGGGTGTGAGGCGCTAGCTACGAGAGTGACAACGTTCGTTGCCCACCGAACCTGGACGTTGAAGTTGAGTAATCAGTGAACCTGTTATGAAGCCTCAACTATTGTGACATCTCTTCGTTCATTTGCAGGTTGTTGCTCCCTGGGCCATTCGGGCTAGCAGCAATGTATGATGTGTTGGGCTTGGCGAAATCTTCCATCAGTCTTCCTATATTGTGATTAATTATTAAATTGACTGTTACTTACCAGTGAAGTGCACCAGTGGTATTTCCTGCCCTGTGACCATTAATGCCCCAGTTACCTGCCCTGGTCGTTAGCATACTTTTCCGGCAGTGTGCCTTTCCTCGTCGTGTTGCTGCTGTCTGGCACAGCGTGTAATTTGACAGCCTTTTGAGTTGTTTGGTTCATATTTGCTTAGAGTGGTTATTGTTCCCTTGGCTGTTTTTAAACGCCAATTTCGGAAGACGTAGTGCTGTTTGTTGTGGGTTGGCAGGAGAGCCAACACCGGGATACAAGAGGAAGCCGAAAGGCACGCGTTTTAGCTCACGCAGGCTGGCGTGAGGTCTGGAACAGGTCAAGGAAATTAGAATTTAGAAAAAACGGACGTAGCTGGTGGAATACTTAACTTTAATCTATTAATGGTGAACGTTGGTCCGACGGTACATGCATCACAAGATCAATAGCAACTGATAATAGCGCCTTGCTAGGTCGTAGCAAATAACGTAGCTGAAGGCTATGCTAACTATCGTCTCGGCAAATGAGAGCTTATTTTGTCAGTGAACCATCGCTAGCAAAGTCGGTTGTACAACTGGGGCTAGTGCTAGGAAGTCTCTCTAGACCTGCCGTGTGGCGGCGCTCGGTCTGCAATCACTGATAGTGGCGACACGTGGGTCCGACGTATACTAACGGACCGCGGCCGATTTAAAGGCTACCACCTAGCAAGTGTGGTGTCTGGCGGTGACACCACACTGTTCCTATCCTCGTCTTCGGACGATATTTTCCCTCGTTGTGCCGTTGGTCGGACGGAAGGGAATTGGTTAAGTTGTTGGTCGGCTCTTGGGCCGTCCCTAGGTTGGGCTGCCATCCGATTATTTAACTTCAACTCTTGGCTGCCTGTCTCACCTCACCTTACGTTTGAGCTGCCTTCTCAGGCCGACCCTTGGAACACTTCGGAGCACCACTTGTTCCGTTTGTTTTAGATTGTGATTTTCATTTTAGTTTGAAGTATTGTGCGACACTTTCGGTCGTGTATTAATTCAGTACTTTTTTAAAATTTTACATAAAGGCCTAGAGCCGTGTTAAATTAAAATTTTGAAGATTGATTTTATTTTAAAATAGGAAAAAAAATTGCCTAAAATTGCTTCTATCTAAAATTGTTTGTGATGCAGGCCCTAAGCCGTTAGTTGTTCGATGTGTTATGTGTGGCCTGTAGCTGAGGATTTACGTGAAGTCCTTCTAATATGGCCTTCAGCCGTGTGTGTTCTTTAAACGAAAATTTTTCATAAGAGGGAAGGGTTTATTTTCAATTGCTTGTATTACTTCTCGTTCAGGCCTTCAGCTGTTGATTCAAATTGGTTTGTGGCCTTCAGCCACGCAATAAGTTAATATTTCTTTAATTAGGCTTTCAGCCATTCTGTTGTAAGTTTAAGAAGAAATTTATTGGTTGGAAAAAGTGTTTATTAATGTGTTTTCATTATAGTTGTTCTTCAGACGTGTAGTGTAGGCCTTCAGCCGCTAATTGTTTTCAGTTGCATGTTTTTTTTTTTAAATTGCTTTTGATTTCTAAGCCAGGCCTTCAGCCGTTCTTGCTTTTGGTGTGGCTTTGGGCCTTCAGCCCAGAAAGCATCTCAAGTTCTTTAACTAGGCCTTCAGTCGTATTGTTTAATTGTGATCTTTTAAAGCAATGTGGAAATGAGTGGTTCTTAGAAAAATAAAGTTGTGTGATTGTGCAACTCACAGCAACTGTTTACGGCGCCAACCACAATCGTAACCTTATCCTGGAGCTCTCTCATTACTTACCAACCTGGTTTCATAATGTGTGACCAAGACACTGATTTCTGCGGGGTGTTCGGATATCCCAGTTACAAATTTCTAGGATTTGTAAACTGAGTACATAATATTTTGAATAGAAATCCGTGTCCGGAAACGTTTCAGATCTGTTCTACGAAGGTTTCAGTTCAGATGAGTAGCTCGTCCACGTCTTCCGAGGGAAAGAGATAAGTCTCAAGAATTGCTTGTCCTAGTATGCAGTAGTGTAGACAGGATGACGTGTACTACGTCAGAGGGTCAGCTGAAGTCACTTAACGTCTGCTTTGCTGCAGGAGAGTCATGTGATTGGGCCATACCTCCTTCCACTCAAGCTAACTGATCCTGCATACTTGGTCTTCCTACAAAACGTATTGGACCCGTTCTTGGAAGCTGTACCACTGAATGCCCGTCAAGGAATGTGATTTCAGCATGATGGTGCACCACGTCACTTTTCTTATGCGATTCGAAGATATCTCAATTGCCCGATCTAACACCTGTGGAATGCTTCTTGTGGGGTCGTTTCCGAAGTTGAATTAACGACACTTCTATAGAGACAGAGGAAGATCTGGCCGCTGCACTAGGACTGGAAGAGACACCATGTGGGGTGGAGAGTGTGTACCAGAAGATGCTACCCAACGCGGTACTTAGCACTCTGAACTCGCATTCGAGAAGACGACCGTTCAAACCCGCATCCGCCCATCCAGATTTAGGCTTTCCGGGATTCTCCTAGATTGCTCCAGGCGAATGCCGGGATGGTTCCTTTGAAACGTCACTACCGATTTCCTTCCCGATCCTTGACACAATCCGAGTTTCTGCTCCGTTTCTAATGACTGGGATGTCGACGGTTCCTTACACCAATCTCCCTTCCTTCCTTCAGAACATGCTTCTTAGGTGCAATGTCTTTCGTGGTGGCCACATCGAGCCGCTGTTGTGACGCATCATTAGCATTCCGTACGTACAGTATGCTGAGTTCTGTTTTGTTTTGGGGTAATGTAAACACGTAATATTTGCGTTAATACAGTGTGCTTAAGTGATAAATGGATGTTTCGTTATGTTTACTGTCGAAATGCTACCTGATAATTGTACTGCGTCACCCGTAATTCATTATCTCAAGCAGAAGTGGACGAGTTAAGCATTTGAACTGAAACCGTCGTAGGACGGAAATGGTACGTTTCAGGACATGGGTTCCTGCTCAACACACTATGTATTCACTCGCCTCTACACGTCCTAGAAGACTGTAACGGGAATTTCCGAATACCTTATGTAATTTAAACCGTTACGAAGGGCACCAGTCTGAGCCTCTCAAGTAGCCTCATTTGGTGACTGCGTAGTTCTCTCAGAGATGGCGAAGGATCTGTTTAGTTGAATGGATTGGGTCGAACCTTAAAAGCAGCTTTAAGATACAGCTCAGAAAAAGTAAAACGAAGGTAGATGAACGTACTCGAATTAAATTAAATGACGGAGAGGTAATTAAATTAAATTAGGAAATGAGACACCAAATTCAGTAGCCTAGTTTTGCTATTTCGCTAGAGAACTAACGATGGACGGGTGCAGAGGATACGAAAAGCGGGTTAATAATAGCAAGATACATACGCAAAGAAGCATCATCGTAAAACGTTGGTTCATTTTTCATGAAGAGATAGTTCGCATAGAACATAAATTTATATAACTGGTTAATTAATTTTTTTTCCTTTTCTGCATTACAGATACAAACACGGAACAAAATCAAATATTTTTCTCTCTCTTTTTACTTTACATATACACATCCATATCTGTTTATTTTTCTTCACATCACTTATACGTCAATAAGTCAATACAGCACAGTACTTATCATCATTACAATAATAAATCGGAAAAACGCACTAGCTTACAAAATTATTGTTTACATTTTACTTACTTGATTCAAAATAGTAACGTGTTACGTACTAAAGGAGTTTTGCAGTGTCTTGCGTTATCTTTGATCTCTGCATGGTGACAGCCTAGGCAACGCAGCTCTTTCCTCATTGCGTTCAAACGTAACGGAGCCCCCATGACGCTCTTCGATATTTCCTCTGTTTGACCAAAGAGACCGTCTACTGAGAACGCGTGTCATTTCTGACCTTCCACATGTGTTTACTATAGTCGTCCTCACACACACACACTGCCACAACAATCATCGCCCATGTCTTTCCACATGCACGTAAAGCAATGTCTAAAACATTTGCAGTATCTGCACAAGCAACATAAGAGGTTTGAATGAAAAGTAATGCCCCCACCTTCGTTAACTGCGTTTGGATGGGAATATTTTAATAAATCAAACCCAGAAATAATTCTTAGAATGTGACCTTTAAATACCAATATGCACTTTTCCACGTAATCACCGGTGTAATATTAGTAATTTTCGCCTCACAAACATTAATATACGCTCAATAGTAAACGCCTCATGGCCTAAAGTTATCGAACAATTGTAAAGTAAAAGAAATGAATCATCGCATAGCAGCGACAGAATCTATTATTCTTTATCTTTGCCGTTCTTGCGCGGTGCCAGTAAATCTCTATGTACATGTATCGATTAATGGTATAAAAAAGAATTCTGTTGTTTCAAGACAAATGAGGCTTTTGGCGCCTCACCTTTTACTGTTTGTATTCCATGAGAGGCGGACGCGGACTTGCTGCGTTCCACAACTGTATTTTATATTTGATGTGAAAATATTGAGTGAATATGCTAATTGTTATTTTTTCCAATCAGAAAAGATGTAGTTTCTTGTAACTGATAACGAACAGACAGCATCAAGAGGACATTTTGACTGTTATGTATAAAGTATTTAACCACAATGGCCATCTATTGTAATTTAATATGAAAAGGTACGTAGCATTAAAAAAAACGTGTGTTAAAGATAAGTGTGCTTATTTTCGTAAATTAACCTTGATGAGTCCATCTCCTTATTTACTTAACTGTTCATTATTTTGTGTTACTTCATCATCAGAAATTACGATCAGACTGATGGGCCGAACGCAGCATGAGGCAGAAGGAACATTATCGTTTTCCTATTATTTCTGAACCAACTATTTTTTAATTGTGTAGTGTTGCATTTCTTTTAAAGTCTATAAATCTTCTGGTCCCTTAGTGTTGATCCGGGTATGACTACATCGCGACTATAAAAATGCACAGAAATGATAATGTTTCTTCCGAGCGATCTCAAATATATATATCAATATGCTGCTCTTATTCAGGTATTTAATGGTCAACGTATGTTATTATAATAGCGTAATAAATCCCTGATTCTGTTGCCAAGTGGCCCACCAAAATATTCACTTTTTCGACATTAAAAAAAAAAGTAACAGTTCTTTTTATTTTCGTCCCCCAAGAGCAACGCTACACTTGGCGCCCGAACAGGGACTTGATCAAAAAATCATTTCATGTATTGTGTTTAAAAATTTTTCAGTTCTTGTTCTAATAATTGTTTCATTTTTTCATGTGCATGCAATTCAACCGAGAAAGAGAAGTGGGAAGACTTTTTAATTAATTCAGAAGAACGATTCATGAAATTACCAAAAAACGCGAGTATTCGTCCGTATCACCATCAAGACAGCCATAGTAAGTCAAATTTTTATACGCAGTAGCCAAGCTTTCGTAGTG
This sequence comes from Schistocerca serialis cubense, assembly GCF_023864345.2. Classification (NCBI taxonomy): domain Eukaryota; kingdom Metazoa; phylum Arthropoda; class Insecta; order Orthoptera; family Acrididae; genus Schistocerca; species Schistocerca serialis. The sequence goes on from NC_064645.1 coordinate 185,163,203, forward strand.
ACGTTGCATCTTTCGAGCTGATCAGAACGTAAACCTGTCTTTCCTTGCCTTGAAACAGCTTTATTTCAATTTGTCCATAGTCCATTCTTATGTAGTTAAATTCAGTGAAAGTGTACCATTGTTGTCAGTGCATAAAAAAAAATTACGATATGGCGGATAACTACGCCCAAAACTGGTAAAACGTGTGATACTTCATTTGTTTGTAATTAGTAGGAACCAACTTGTCTTCTTGGCGTACATGAACGTCAGTTGTTACCCAGAGTTAAAATTTCATCTTAGGTCCCAGTAAGCCATAGCACTACGTCACAGACAAACGACTGACGGCAGTGACAAACAATATCTGTAGCATTTTGACGTTTGACAAATAATTCATGAACATGGCTGACGGTAAACATCGGACACAAACAAAACCAGACGACAGCGGTGATGTGAATGGACCTCACTATCCATTACGATCACGTGCGATAGGTACACGAGCGGAGGCAGAAGCAGCCTCGAACGAAGTTTTAGAAGCTGGTCCTAGTGTGCAAACTATTCCCGCTTTTGAAAAAAATGACTTGGCTGCAATGATCGAAGCAATAATGGAACGCAAGTTCGAAAGCCAAAAACAGGAAAGATTAGATGAAAAGGCCCGCGAAGAAAAAGAGAAGGCCGAAAGACGGCATAATAAAAATCAGGTCCTTACAAATCTGTGCAACTCAGTGAAAGCAGACATAAATTCAGTAAAAACAGATCTGCAAACGGAGATAAATGACCTAAATACACGGTTAAATTCGGTAAAGGCCGAACTAAAGGCAGACATAACAGCTGATTTAAATATCCTGTTGGGTAATTTCCAAAGCCAAATCAGTAGTCAGATCACGACCATGAGGCTAGAAATTGACACACAAGTAGAGTCAAAAATAGAGGATATTTCAAAAGGGTTAGATAAAAAAATCGAAGCAGCCAAGGGAGAGATAAATTCAAAAGTGATGGAATATCAAAAACAAGCTGCGACCTTAAAAGAAGATAATGCTGCAATCTCTGATGAGGTCAAAGGAGTTAAAACCGCAGTAGACACGATCGAGAATGTTGTTGATGATCTTTCCAAACAGATTGAGACTCTTAATGTAGAGGATCAAATAAAGAATACTGTTAAAGCACATGCTGAAGCATTGTCCGACCACTACCAAGAGTGGATTAAAAACAAAGACGGATTCATAGAAAACAAGGTCAAGAACGAACTCAGGGAAACTGTCAAAAACGTGACCTTTGAAATATTGGCAGCCCCTGGAAAAACAGGAGACACGGTGATGTCAGAATTAGGCCAGATAAGACGAACGTTAGCTCAAGATTTACCTGAATGGCGTCAACAGATAGTTGATGAAGTTCGTACACTAAAATGTCAAGTTGAAAATTCCCTGCCACCCGTGTCAGGAGACTGGAATAATTCACCACGAAGTAATGAACAACAGCAGGTACATTACCGTTCACCATTTGTTAACGCTCAAACTCATAGTTCTATAGAAGCACAAGTTAACCAGAGTACCAGCCCACCCACTTTTGTCAGTTTGATGCAGGAGGAAAGCGTGATCAAACATCGTATTTTTCCGACCTTTCACCCACAGAAAAGAGAAATTCATCCTATAGTGCTCCTCCGAAATTTTTCAGGAATTTTCCCGAGTAGCTGGAGTGACCGCCAGCGAATTAAATTCGTTAGTGGATTTATCGTAGGCGATGCTGCCTTATGGGGAACCGAAATGGTCGACTCTTGTAAGAGTTACAAAGAGTTTGAACAGATGTTTTTAGCTAAATTCTGGAGTTCTGGTGTGCAGCAGCGCCTGAGAAAAGAGGTTTACATCGCCGAAGTGTTTAACAGTAAGCGCGGTAGTTTGAGAAGATATTTTGAAAAGTATTTAGCGAAAATCAAGTTCTGGGATTCGCCGATCACCGCCAAAGACGTTATTATGATTCTAAAAACTAAGCTCCCGATTGCGATCAGAGAAAAGTTAGTAAACGTGTCTGAGGACGATACGGACACTTTCCTATCTGTGTTAGACTCGTTAGATCTGATTTACGAGGACGCTAGAGTTGATGTTGGCAACGCCCACTTCAGTGCAGGCGGCCAGCACTATACAGAATACGCAGGCAACAATGGTGGCCGAGCGAAAGCGCGTCATAGCGACAGCCAGTGCCAACCCCACAACGGTTTAAAAAATAAACACACTACGTACTCCAACAGCAAATGCAAAAATAAGTACAATAACGGCCAGAGATACAATCCAATATATAATTCGTCACCACCTCAGTACGAAAATGTACATTATAACACACAACCCCAGCAATATGGAAACACGCAACCGATCAACGGTAATTATCAAAACCATCAGTCTTACGATTCAAATCGTCAGTGGAAAAGAAATAAATGGCATAATCAAGGTGGAGACCAATGTACACCTTTCAGTAACGGTTACAATCAACACAAGCCACAGCAAAATACCTTTCAGCCACAAAATATACACTTCACGCAACAAGCCCTTCGGGAACTCTGAAGCCTAAACGCCCGCATAATACGCAAATTTATTATGCGCAAGCGAATACGCCAGGACAACAAGATCCGTTTCCAACCGAGTTCGTACCACAAAACCAACACCAGTTCCAGACGGAAGAAACATTTAGAAATATAAATCAGCAGGAAAGTAAGCGTCGAGCGGAAAATTAAAAGCAGCACCTTTGAGCCTCCTAGAGGATGCTGCAGGTTTGAATGGGGGCACCCTGTCCCTTAGTCCACACGAAATTAAAGCAATTAGGTATGACAAAGAGACAAACTTACGGGATGATCTAGTAGCAGACACTGAGACGAAAGACAATGATGACGTATGGGACGAACAAGTTCAAGCTTCCGTAAGAGTATCAATTGCCAACATACCAGTAACAGCCATTGTAGATACAGGAGCTAATATAAATGTCTTATCTTTATGTTTATTTAAGCAAATATCCTCTGTATGCAAAGTTTTATCACTTCCAATTCAAGGTTGCACCGTATCGGGAGCAATTGGTCCACTAACACAACGTGTAAATCTTCAGACTCAGCTTCAAATCCAGATAGAGTCTATTTCAGTAACGTGCATTTTTCTTATTGTTAAAAACCTATCAGTGCCATGTATCCTGAGTATGGAATTCTTGAGGCAGACGAAAGCTAAAATTGACATCGAGTGTGGAATCTGTAGTCTAGTAGCGAGCCAGCAACAAGTAACTGTAAATTTGTTAAGAAGTAAGGTGAAGACAAACTTCGGGGTGCTTCGAATAGCAGTACGGCCATGGATTAAAAGACAACAGTACAGTCAGACAGAAGACGTGACAGATCTTGAAAGTGTTAATGACGATGAGTATAAAGACCTAATTCCCGGTCAGAATGAATTATACTGTAAAGCTAGTGAGTCCACTGAATTATCCAAACAACAGAAGAATGAGCTTTACAATTTGTTAAGAGATTACGTTCAAGTATTTTCTAAGAAACCTGGACTAATAAAAGGCTTTGAATATCGAATGGATGTCCTGCCCCATTCAACCTACTGTAGAACAAGCTATTCCATTCCATATGCGAGACGCGAAGCTGTCAAGTGCGAGATCAGGAAAATGTTACGCTGGAATGTGACAGAAGTATCTCATTCACCTTATTCGAGTCCTTTATTGTCTGTACTAAAATCAGATGGTAGCGTAAGGCTAGTCCTAGATGCAAGGTTAATCAATAAAATTATAGTACACATAAGAACGAGACCAGAGGCTCTTGAAGAGCATCTGCAGAAGTTTCATGGAGTTAAGTATTTGAGTACCCTTGATTTGAAAAGCAGTTACTGGCAAGTAAAACTTGCGCAGGAGTCAAGGAAGTACACTGCGTTTATATTTGCAGGTAGATCTTACCATTTCAAAGTTGTACCGTTTGGACTAAATGTGAGTTCCGGAATTTTTATTTCTGCCCTTGACTATGTACTAGGTCCTGAACTTTTAGATGAGGTAACAGTCTATGTGGATGACGTTCTTGTAGCATCGAAAAATTGGGAAGATCATGTGGCCCTTCTGCAAAAGATATTTCAACGATTCAGAGAGTATGGTGTTACAGCAAATCTTAAGAAATCCAAGTTTGGAAAAAGTGAAATTAAATTTTTAGGACACATCATCACCCCTGAAGGAATTAAACCCGACCCGGAAAAATTGTCTGCTATAAAAAACTTTCCAACCCCTGTTACAAAAAGGCAACTGAGAGGATTTATCGGTCTTACGTCATTTTTCAGACGTTTTGTTCCCAATCAGGTATTGAACAATCCCGCTCTTCACAACCTTTTAAAAAAGAATTCACATTGGAATTGGACGCCGGAATGCCAAGACGGATTTAAGAAAATTAAAGACAGTCTGGTTAACAGTAACATTCTCCATCATCCTCAGATGGATAAGGAATTTTGTATTACTGCAAACGCTTCCTTTGTGGGTATCGGCGCTTGTCTTTTCCAGATTCAATTAGTAAATGGGACACGAGCAAATCCAAGTGATTAGCTTTGCGAGTCGAGTGTTATCAGAGTGTGAGAAGTCTTATTCGGTTACGGAGTTGGAGGCACTTGCCGTAATATGGGCTTTTAGGCGATTTAACTATTATATCTATGGAAGAAAAATTAAAGTCTATTCAGACCATCAAGCCTTATCATTCCTCCTTACATGCAAGTTGCAACACCCTCGTCTTACTCGATGGTGCTTACTCCTGTAGGAATATGACTTTGACATTGTAGATATAAAAGGTAAAGATAATGTTATAGCAGACGCACTTTCTCGCTCACCTGAGGGCTTACTAGAAACCAGCGAACTGGTGGAACAAATGTCTAATTATAAAGTTTTGTTAATGAAAGATCCAATTCACAGAAAGTATTTTCTTCAGTTATGTAGGCAGATTCAGATTCTTCAAAATACAGATCCAAAATGGAAAAAGGTTAGACAAATTCTTCACGAAAATCCAGCCCACAAGTTGTCCAAGTTTTATTAAGTTCATAACCAAGTGCTATTTCATAAGACGTCTGAGCCATCTGAGAGGTGGTGTGTTTGCATCCCTCGAAATTTCATTGAACATCTTCTGTGGTACACTCACATTTCATGGGGTCACTACGGACCAGAAAAATGTAAAAGGAAAATCTCGACTTACTGTTATGTTCCGAATCTACACCAGAGAATTCATAAATTATTGAGAAACTGTGTCATCTGTCAAAAGGCAAAATCCTTAAACATTTCCACTTCAATTCCACTAAATCCAATAGTTGCTGAAAGACCGAACCAGCTTCTTAGTATTGATTTAGCAGGTCCACTACCCACCGGTAGGGGAGGCGCTAAATACTTAGTAGCAATCCTGGACAATTTTTCTAAGCACATAAGACTGTACGCAGTAAAATCTTCTTGTGCAAATCCAATAATTCGTCGCATTAAAAATGATTATTTCCCACGATTCGGGGTTCCCGAATCAATCTTGTCTGATAATGCTTCAAATTTCACATCACGCCCGTGGCGTGCATTTCTTGCTCGCCATGGAATCAAACAAATTTTGATATCCCTGTTTCGACCGCAATCGAATCCGACAGAAAGAATCTTCAAAGAATGTAACAGATTTATAAGGACGTACATTCCGAATATGCAATCTAAGTGGGTAGACTTCGTAACACCATTCGAACAGATTGTAAACCACCTTCCTCATCTGTCGACCGGATTCACGCCACATGAGTTAATGTCAAGATCAAAAGAGAGGAATGAATGGATAGACCCCCTTCCAAAGTTACAAGACAACGAATTGGACCTAGACGCAAAAATCAGGCAAGCTCTCATACCATTGACAACGTATGCTAACTTCCGAAAAAAGGCATTTGATAAGAAGGTAAACAGAGTTATAGATTTCAAAGAAGGAGAAAAGGTATTATTCAGGACTCACTTTAAACCATTCCTGTTGTTAAAGAAGAATCGTAAGTGGCAACACATTTATGAAGGTCCCTTTGTGATAATGAGGAAACCACACATTGGTAGCTATTTGTTATCTGACCCTGCCACGAATAAAATCAAAGGATTGTTCCACCATCAAGATTTAAGAAAATTTTATAACGCCAGGAATTAAGTTAATTTAAGCTGCAAGAAAATTCTAAGGTATTGGAGATCAGGATTAACCAATGAGTAACAAGAACGGAACTGAACTGACTACGGACGTTAACCGGTGCTAAATGGAAACCTTATGTATTAAAACAACCGTCTGGAAAATAAAATACAGAATAAGTTGTAGACAAGTATTTACATGAATAATCTTTATGCAAACAGGAGGACATGTCCTAGAGGCGATTTTCAATTTTAGTTATAAGTTAGTATGTAAAAAAAAATGGCGTACTCGAGAGGTATTAATTAGCCCCGAGGTACTAAAATGAGGAAAGAGGAAGGAGCGAATAATGCACTTCTCTCGCTAAATAGTAATTTGAGAATGAGCAGGAAGGAGCGAATAGTGCATTTCTCTCACTAAATAGTAATATGAAAATGATGATTGTATGTGCTTAGTATTAGTAAGTGAAATTTAATCCAGGACAAATTAATGACCTGTTTTAAAAGGAAATACTTAAACGTCCAGACAAAAGAGGAAAGTTGTAAGAAAAGATTCGATTCCATGAGGTTATTCGCTATTTTCAAATGTGACGTAAATAAGGCACCACCTGTTAGCGCAAAACAGGCGGTAGATTTAACTTGTAAATTCCAGCACGGTGCTGTGCCAGCGATAAAATAACATCTCTTTGAAGTGAACAGATACCTAGGATTAAGCATGAGCAGATTGATAACGCAGTGCAATTGTTCTAAAAAGGTCTGACGTTAACCTTAAGTAAAAGCGTGATGGAATAAAAAGGAAGTTTATTATATAACGCAAAGTAAGATGAGTCCAGACTATAAACAAGCTGAGTAAAAGAAGATATGAGTAACATGGTTTATTATGGCAACTTCACGGTACTATTGAGCATTAGCGATACTGCAAATTCACAAGCTAGCAGCACATAGAATAAGGATCTCGCCCAAGCTTCACAGGTAGCGACAGCAGCAAACAACAACACTCTAGTGAGAGGCTTATATATACAAATGATAATTAATACCCAAATGCGTAATGCATAAACTTGACTTAGTCTAAGAAATGAGCAAAGAGTAGTAAGCAAGCTGCAGCAAGATACATATTAGATATACATGCTTGAAGTGATAGATTTTATTTTAAGTGTGCACTGCAATATTTATTGTTTTCTCTGTGCTTATGTGATTATTGAATCCCTTTCCTAAGTGCAAATCCTTTAAGATCCTTGATCCTATCCACTCCTCAGGATCAACTTGTAAAGATGCACGTGTGCTTAGGAAGTGAGGCACTACATATAAAAATGAGTAGGTTCGCGACGCGCATATTGCTTTTGTAATGCGCAAGGTAAATTAAATTTTCGACCTGGTTGAGGAGTAATTTAAATTCTGTCGACGATCAGCGAGTAGGCCCGCTTTTCCCACCTTTCTTTTTTCGACTGTTTGTATTTCTACGCGAAACTCAGAGGCGGAATTGCTATTTTCAAATCTATCCTCGAACTTTCTTTAAAGACAAGCACATACGAGAAAAACTTTTGACATAAATGAAGCTCCCCTCACAAGTTACTAAATAAGACGAGCACTAAAAAAAAAATGTATTGGTCCTACAAAACGAATAAGCAAGCGTGATAAAGATTACTATGAATGAAATTAATTTGTAAAGGAGATTGGAATGGATTTAGTCAAAGAAAAAGGACTTATAATAGCCTACCTGTGACCGTAGGCTTAAATAAAAAAAAGACCAATTAAGAAACAATTGTTTTGATTCAAAGTGGTCAATTAGATTATTTCTCGATTTAAATGAACTCTTGTAAATATTAGTATGTAAATCAACTTGTAAACACCATGTGATGTTATGACGCGAGAATTTCTTTTAATACACCGTTCATGCAGACGCCCACCACAGTGCAAGTGAAGTTTTAAAGTTCGACGATTTTCAGTGGCAGTATTCTACTGCACCATATGTGTGAAAATTTCGTTGATGTGTGCAGTGTGTAATAATCAGTGTCATTCCACACATGCAGTTGCAGCGGTAGCTACCACTTACCTGTGAATCCGTAACTGGATAGTGGACAGGAAGTGATGTGAGGCAGTTTCGGTGGCAGAAGCTCCCTCCAGCAATCTAAAAAGCACAAAGCCACGATCCGCCGAACAAAAGCGACGCACGGCACCTCAAGCGCGAAATCAACGCTCAGCAAGAAAGCTCCGGTCACGTGCGCGCGCACAGACTGAATTTCAAGATAGCTCGCAACAGTGGAGGCGGACAGCCACCACGTGACGAAATAATGTAAACGATCAACCGCCAACACAGTTGCTGTGCGCTACATTCTGTAGCAAAAACATTCACAACCAGTACTGAAAACATTTTGTATGTATCATAAACCTTCCGAGAGACTCTAAGATAGAGAAGTTAACGTAATTATTATAATGACTGATTGTACACAGAGACAAGTCACAAGGTCACCTCTGAACACTGTTGAAATGTAAACTTTGACGAGAGGTCACGATACGAATGAAAATAAGCTCACGAAAATACGTCAAAGGATCCGATCCTTCCTATATCCCATCCCACATGTATATAAAATTAGTTTTGTAAGCTATTCTAATATAAGATATTTTATCTGTTTCATATGTGAAATAATTCGGAGAGCCACACTCGAGCCCTGAAAGTGAAAGATATGGACTTCCTTGTCGAAGCCATCACCAGTGGCCGCTCTACAATCCAAGTCTATCATAAATAGTGTATGTGCGACGAAAATAAATGTATAATTAAGTGCGACGACGGACAAGGCAATCAATCGACAAGACGATGACAATATAATGAATACTGTCAAAACAGAAAGTTGTGTACCAGTTGTGATAGTCAAATTACTTTTGCAACGATGAAAAATGAAGTGTTACTCTATTTCCTTATAAATTTTGTAAATATGTGTACTTATAGCCTTAATTTTAAGAATCATCAAGATAGACTGAATCCATACAAACACTGATGGAAACACAGAACAAATTCACAATGATCCACCGTCAGTAATTACAAATTGAAACGTTAATTCTTTTATTATGGAATGAATATGAAATGAAACTTTTAATAACCTGTATGTTACATCCGAAAATTACAAATATTCCAATGGGCATGAGGATGAAAGTAATACCTTCGGTATTCCTTCCCTCCTCATGGGAGGCAGTGTAATATTAGTAATTTTCGCCTCACAAACATTAATATAAGCTCAATAGTAAACGCCTCATGGCCTAAAGTTATCGAACAATTGTAAAGTAAAAGAAATGAATCATCGCATAGCAGCGACAGAATCTATTATTCTTTATCTTTGCCGTTCTTGCGCGGTGCCAGTAAATCTCTATGTACATGTATCGATTAATGGTATAAAAAAGAATTCTGTTGTTTCAAGACAAATGAGGCTTTTGGCGCCTCACCTTTTACTGTTTGTATTCCATGAGAGGCGGACGCGGACTTGCTGCGTTTCACAACTGTATTTTATATTTGATGTGAAAATATTGAGTGAATATGCTAATTGTTATTTTTTCCAATCAGAAAAGATGTAGTTTCTTGTAACTGATAACGAACAGACAGCATCAAGAGGACATTTTGACTGTTATGTATAAAGTATTTAACCACAATGGTCATCTATTGTAATTTAATATGAAAAGGTAAGTAGCATTAAAAAAAAAGTGTGTTAAAGATAAGTGTGCTTATTTTCGTAAATTAACCTTGATGAGTCCATCTCCTTATTTACTTAACTGTTAATTATTTTGTGTTACTTCATCATCAGAAATTACGATCACGCTGATGGGCCGAACGCAGCATGAGGCAGAAGGAACGTTATCGTTTTCCTATTATTTCTGAACCAACTCTTTTTTAATTGTGTAGTGTTGCATTTCTTTTAAAGTCTATAAATCTTCTGGTCCCTTAGTGTTGATCCGGGTATGACTACATCGCGACTATAAAAATGCACAGAAATGATAATGTTTCTTCCGAGCGATCTCAAATATATATATCAATATGCTGCTCTTATTCAGGTATTTAATGGTCAACGTATGTCATTATAATAGCGTAATAAATCCCTGATTCTGTTGCCAAGTGGCCCACCAAAATATTCACTTTTTCGACATTAAAAAAAAAGTAACAGTTCTTTTTATTTTCGTCCCCCAAGAGCAACGCTACACCGGCCAATTGCATACACTTCTGCCAACGACGGACAAGTTTTCTGAAGCCGCAACGGAAGAAGTCGACACTTTATTTCCGCAGCCACAGTCTCACAGTTCACTCAACGTCTTCATCAGAAGCATAATGATGTCTCCGTAGATCATCTTTCATTATCGGGAACAGATGGAAGTCAGACGGTGCTAAATCTGGACTGAATGGAGGACGCTCTACGGTGGTGAGATTCAGTCTCTGAAGTTCTGCTGTGGTGGCATCCGTGATACCCATCGTGCACAGATCTTCCGATAGCCAACTAAAGCAATAATGTGACTCACACGTTTTTGTGAAATGCCGATTGTGCTTGCAATTTCTCTCTGAGTGATACGACGATCGTCCTGAATCAATCTGTCAACATTTTGCTTGTGAAACTCGTTGGTTGCTGTCACATCTACATCTACATTTATACTCAGCAACCCACCCAACGGTGTGTGGCGGAGGGCACTTTAAGTACCACTGTCATTACCTCCCTTTTCTGTTCCAGTCACGTATGGTTCGCGGGAAGAACGACTGTCTGAAAGCCTCCGTGCGCGCTCGAATCTCTCTAATTTTACATTCGTGATCTCCTCGGGAGGTATAAGTAGGGGGAAGCAATATATTCGATACCTCATCCAGAAACGCACCCTCTCGAAACCTGGACAGCAAGCTACACCGCGATGCAGAGCGCCTCTCTTGAAGAGTCTGCCACTTGAGTTTGCTAAACATCTCCGTAACGCTATCACAGTTACCAAATAACCCTGCGACGAAACGCGCCGCTCTTCTTAGGATCTTCTCTATCTCCTCCGTCAACCCGATTTGGTACTGATCCCACACTGATGAGCAATACTCAAGTATAGGTCGAACGAGTGTTTTGTAAGCCATCTCCTTTGTTGATGGACTACATTTTCTAAGGACTCTCCCAATGAATCTCAACCTGGTACCCGCCTTACCAACAATTAATTTTATATGATCATTCCACTTCAAATCGTTCCGCACGCATACTCCCAGATATTTTACAGAAGTAACTGCTACCAGTGTTTGTTCCGCTATCAATAATCATACAATAAAGGATCCTTCTTTATATGTATTCGCAATACATTACATTTGTCTATGTCAAGGGTCAGTTGCCACTCCCTGCACCAAGTGCCTATCCGCTGCAGATCTTCCTGCATTTCGCTACAATTTTCTAATGCTGCAACTTCTCTGTATACTACAGCTCCATCCGCGAAAAGCAGCCTGGAACTTCCGACACTATCTACTAGGTCATTTATATATATTGTGAAAAGCAATGGTCCCATAACACTCCCCTGTGGCACGCCAGAGGTTACTTTAACGTCTGTAGACGTCTCTCCATTGATAACAACATGCTGTGTTCTGTTTGCTAAAAACTCTTCGATCCAGCCACACAGCTGGTCTGATATTCCGTAGGCGACAGTGCGGAACTGTATCGAACGCCTTCCGGCAGTCAAGGAAAATAGCATCTACCTGGGAGCCTGTATCTAATATTTTCTGGGTCTCATGAATAAATAAAGCGAGTTAGGTCTCACACGATCGCTGTTTCCGTAATCCATGTTGATTCCTACAGAGTAATTCTGGGTTTCCAAAAACGTCATGATACTCGAGCAAAAAACATGTTCTAAAATTCTGCAACAGATCGACGTCAGAGATATAGGTCTATAGTTTTGCGCATCTGCTCGACGACCCTTCTTGAAGACTGGGACTACCTGTGCTCTTTTCCAATCATTTTCCAATCACATGACGTCCAACTCTTTGTTTGTCACGCAGGTCAGATGTTCCCGCCTCAACATCTTCAAACTTACTCGCCCAACGACGCACAGTACTCACATCAACACAATCATCATAAACTGCTTTCATTCTCTGATGAATCTCCTTTGCGGTGACACCTACTGCTGTCAAGAATTCAATGACTGCACGCTGCTTAAATCGCAATGACCGACCGTCTGCGCAGGGTTCCATACTTTGCACTGTAACAACACAACAGTTCAGTGCTAAGGCTTCCCGCCAACTGGAGCTGTAGAGAAGAGGCTACGGAACAAGCCAGTACCTTCCGCATACCAATGCTGCCAACTGTTTAAGAGTTACGAAGGTGGAGACATTACTTTGCAGTCAACCCTCTTACAAACGTAATGGTAAGTATTACAACTCATAGGTAAGACCAGAACGAATAATGATAGCAAGGTATTTCTGAGAAACTATGCTGCCCTTGGAAATTATTTGCTCTTCTATTTCTGTTATTTTATGACCTACATTAAGGTCATCTAAATGTTGCGTTACAGTTTCCAACAGGATGTCTAAATATAACTCAGAAATGTTCCTCTTTTCCTTGTTTACAATACAACAATCAATCTCCATATTTAAAGCTGGCCGCATTAATTTCTTATTATTTGCCCGGACTGTGTGAACACCTGCGTACCATACCCTTTACATATTCCATAAAACTTTAGTTTCCCTGTACCTTTGACCAGTACATTTGTCGGCTTCTTATCATTATACAAAATTGCTATATTGGAACAACAAATAACCATTAGTCTAGACTCAGTGGAGACCAAATAATATCATTTAGTTTTGCGAGCTTCTTGACAGAATCTTTTGGAATTTCCCTTACGAGTTGCAACCTTCTTGTTTCACATGTTTCGTGATCATATGTGGACATCAAAACAAACTTTTGTTTGTAAATTTTGCGAACTCGATCTATCTCTTTACACAGCAGTTCTTCGTTTCTCAGTTTTGCTATAGTGCCGCTTGGATTCATCAAATAACAAATAATCTTTTATTGGATGTATGCACACAACTAAGCTTTGAGTTCCATGAACTTCAGAAGGTAGGGGTAACACTCAGTACAGATTAAACAGTTTTCTACTAATGGCACATTCAGTACATAACTTAGTATATAGCCAGAAGTAAACGCATCAACACCAATTATGTTAACAACTGGCACCTGCTGTGTTCTGTGAGAGTAACTGGGAACTTCTTGTGTTTAATATCATCCTGTATTAAATGCAAGTACCTAACTATTTGCACTGGATTAATTATATGAGGCTCCAGTATTCCTTTCTGAGTATTTGCTATGGCAGTTCATATTACCTTTCTAATTTAGTTTAAATCGATATCAACTGTATTAACTGTTCAATTAACAGTAGTGATCACAGCTAAGTGCTGTATATTTTGTTTGTATATTCACTCATGTATCTACGGAGCATTTCCATGTTTTTAACAATCAGTTCCTCGTTTCCTGCACGGCTAGCTACTGGATGATTGAAACTCGTCAATGTTGCCTTTACTAATGTTACTTGCTCTTTGATCAGCTTAAGCAGTTGTCTCTGTTCATGTTCAATTAAATCAATTTTTGATTTGAAGTAGGAGACATTAATCCCATACAATGTGTCTGGGTCTATTTGGAACAGCGCATGAAGCGAAGTAGTCAACATCTCTGTTGACACTCTTCACGCGTATGCAGCCGGATTTCGTCATCCTGATGACATGATATTTCGACGGTCCAACTGCTGCCATCTTCAGGTGAGGTTGCAGGTGTGTAGCCACGCCAAAACTGAGCTGACATCAGATAAGGTGGCTCCTTTATAGAGTCCCCACAGTATAAGGTCCGACCAATTTTCGTCTCAAGTGTCGGGCGAATTCATTCAAAAAAATGTGTGTGAAATCTTATGGGACTTAACTGCTAAGGTCATCAGTCCCTAAGCTTACACACTACATAACCTAAATTATCCTAAGGACAAACACACACACACACCCATGCCCGAGGGAGGACTCGAACCTCTGCCGGGACCAGCCACACAGTCCATGACTGGAGCGCCCTAGATCGCTCGGCTAATCCGCGCGGCCGATTTCATACATTTGTTCGGAAGGGGAAGCCGGCATTGTTTGTCCGCTTTCAGCCGGTCGGTGACAACAGATATGAGGTACACACCCTGCAACTTTTTTCAAAAACTATTCGGTGAAAACTTTCATTGTTGCATTACTTGTGGCTTTATACGTCAGCTTCATGTTAAAGTGCCCACCATTTTATTAATCGTCAAAGTTATTGTGACATTTACATTTAAGTAAGACACTGCATGAAACTCGAAGAGGTTTGCAATGAAAAACAGGTGTTGCTATGTTTTTGCGTTTGGTGCCTATTACATCGCATGTTGCTGTCTATGAAATTTAGCTAACACACTGAATTTTTCTTTCGAATTGAGTGGGGGTCTCTTCTGTTACCAATCTTGAGGAAACTGATCTGATGTTGCACACTCATTTGCGATCGCATGCACCAATTATAAAGCCAAAATGAAATATCCACAACATTCCTCATATTCAATAAACGGTTTGAGATATGGAAATGAGGTTTTAGCAAATGACAGCACGCAAAGGGGAGAGTATTTGGCACATGGTTATTATAAAAAACTTCAAAATTTTGAAAAAACACAGCCCTCAGTCGCGAACATAATTAATTTGCGACCTAGGTTTCGGTTTCAGAAGGGACACCTTCTTCGGACAAAGTTAAAACTAAATGTTAGAGCATAACGTACCAAAAAATATGAATGCTGCGGTCATACCTGACAGAGTCAGATAGTCAGAATTAAAATAAAATGCAACAGAGGTGCAAGCCACTAAGGCCTACCATGTGTCCTCTGCTACAGTCAACACAAAACTGAAACATCATGTGACTTTTGCGCCACGGCAACTTCAAGACAATACCGCCATCTAGCCGGCCGGAGTGGCCTAGCGGTTTTAGGCGCTACAGCCTGGAGCCGCGCGACCGCTACGGTCGCGGGTTCGAATCCTGCCTCGGGCATGGATGTGTGTGTTGTTCTTAGATTAGTTAGGTTTAAGTAGTTCTAAGTGCTGGGGACTGATGACCTGAGAAGTTAAGTCCCATAGTGCTCAGAGCCATTTGAACCAATACCGCCATCTGAAAGCTAATAGGTAAAACAGGCTATTTTGTAAACATCTCTCGTAACTGCAGAGAGGGAATAAACGAACACCTGAACGGTGTACATGAAGTAATTACAATAGCGGGATACTGCATGATATAAAATACAACTAATGAATGACTGGCTGTAGTACAAAAATTCCAGAATAAATGCATAAAGAAGACATATACGAAATAAGCTTTCGTATTTTTTGGTACGTTATGCTGTAACATTTAGTTTTAACTTTGTCCGAAGAAGGTGTCCCTTGTGACACCGAAACCTAGGTTACAAATTAATTGTGTTCGCGACTGAGGGCTGTGTTTTTCAAAATTTTGTATTATACAACAGTCGCTGATTGACGGCCATGTTAAAAACCTTAATAAAAAACTTCATTATCTACCATGTTACTCCACTAACTAGAGACTTTTCCGATAAAAGAATGTAAAGGGCCATTGATAGCTGAAATGAGGAATGCTGTGGGTTTTGGAATAACATGAGTGAAGACTTTACACGTTTATTTTTGTAGTGAGGTTGTGCTTTTTTGTAAGCTATTGACCTTACTTTTCCTCAGTTCATCACTACATAAACCGCTTTTCATAATTCCATCACAGTTGCAGTTTCCTAAAAATTTGGTGAGGCGACATTGTATTTTTGTAAAAGAAGAAAATTTTAATATAGTAACAAGAGAAGCGAAGGTTTCACTCAAAAACGCTATATAACGCTTCTCTGAAAGCTACAAACGGTTGACAAGCAGGGCGAAAATAAATCAGTACTTTTTCTGCATTTTCAGCGGAATTCATTTTAGATACTAACCAAAGCAGGTGACAGTGTGTATTTTTGACTGTTTACAATGTGAATATAGGAGTGTAGAGGCTCCGCTTAATATTTACAAAAAATGGGAGTGTAGGCCTTAGTCTAGAACAGCATTTCCCCCCCCAGCACTCTGCATTTCCCTTGCTGGGACTGCCCACAGCCCCCAACACTATCGCTTTCTCCACGTGTGCCTGCCAATTGCCCATCTACCGGCCACGTCATTCTGTGTGCTCTCTATGCCAGGAACAGGCTGCTGCAAGTGCATGAGAAGTGGACAGGGCTGCCATCTGCGAAGCAAAGAACTGCAGCGACGCTGGCGATAGAAACTAAAACAAGCAATGAATCGCAAATTTAGATGCAACCGGTCGAAAACCAAACTGTTGTTAATTTACATACAATAAAACAGGATTTCACATTTATTTAAAGGGAAACCTTTGTTGTTGTTGTGGTCTTCAGTCCTGAGACTGGTTTGATGCAGCTCTCCACGCAACTCTATCCTGTGCAAGCTTCTTCATCTCCCAGTACGTACTGCAGCCTCCATCCCTCTGAATCTGCTTAGTGTATTCATCTCTTGGTCTCCCTCTACGATTTTTACCCTCAACGCTGCCCTCCAATACTAAATTGGTGATCCCTTGATGCCTCAGAACATATCCTACCAACCGATCCCTTCTGCTAGTCAAGTTGTGCCACAAACTCCTCTTCTCCCCAATCCTATTCAGTACCTTCTCATTAGTTATGTGATCTACCCATCAAATCTTCAGCATTCTTCTGTAGCACCACATTTCGAAAGCTTCTATTCTCTTCTTGTCTAAACCAGTTATCGTCCATGTTTCACTTCCATACATGGCTACACTCCATACATATACATTTAGAAACGATTTGCTGACACTTAAATCTATACTCGATGTTAACAAATTTCTCTTCTTCAGAAATGCTTTCCTTCCCATGGCCAGTCTACATTTTATATCCTCTCTACTTCGACCATCATCAGTTATTTTGCTCCCCAAATAGCAAAACTCCTTTACTACTTTAAGTGTCTCATTTCCTAATCTAATTCCCTCAGCATCACCCGACTTAATTCGACTACATTCCATTATCCTCGTTTTGCTTTTGTTGATGTTCATCTTATATCCTCCTTTCAAGACACTGTCCATTCCGTTCAACTGCTCTTCCAGGTCCTTTGCTGTCTCTGACAGAATTACAATGTCATCGGCGAACCTCAAATTTTTTATTTCTTCTCCATGGATCTTAATACCTACTCCGAATTTTCTTTTGTTTCCTTTACCGCTTGCTCAATATACAGATTGAACAACATCGGGGAGAGGGTACAACCCTGTCTCGCTCCCTTCCCAACCACTGCTTGCCTTTAATGTCCCTCGACTCTTATAACTGCCATCTGGTTTCTGTACAAATTGTAAATAGCCTTTCGCTCCCTGTATTTGACCCCTGCCACCTTCAGAATTTGAAAGAGAGTAATCCAGTCAACATTGTCAAAAGCTTTCTCTAAGTCTACAAATGCTAGAAACGTAGGTTTGCCTTTTCTTAATCTAGCTTCTAAAATAAGTCGTAGGGTCAGTATTGCCTCACGTGTTCCCATATTTCTACGGAATCCAAACTGATCTTCCCCGAGGTTGGCTTCTACCAGTTTTTCCATTCCTCTGTAAAGAATTCGAGTTAGTATTTTGCAGCCGTGACTTATTAAACTGATAGTTCGGTAATTTTCACATCTGTCAACACCTGCTTTCTTTGGTATTGGAATTATTATATTCTTCTTGAAGTCTGAGGGTATTTCGCCTGTCCCACACATTTTGCTCACCAGATGGTAGAGTTTTGTCAAGACTGGCTCTCCCGAGGCTGTCAGTAGTTCTGATGGAATGTTGTCTACTCCCGGGGCCTTGTTTCGACTTAGGTCGTTCAGTGCTCTATCAAACTCTTCACACAATATCATATCTCCCATTTCATCTTCATCTACATCCTCTTCCATTTCTATAACATTGCCCTAAAGTACATCGGCCTTGTATAGTCCCTCTATATACTCCTTCCACCTTTCTGCTTTCCCTTCTTTGCTTAGAACTGTTTTCCCATCTGAGCTCTTGATATTCATACAAGTGGTTCTCTTTTCTCGAAAGGTCTCTTTAATTTTCCTATAGGCAGTATCTATCTTACTCCTAGTGAGATAAGCTTCTACATCCTTACATTTGTCCTCCAGCCATGCCTGCTTAGCCATTTTGCACTTCCTGTCGATCTCATTTTTGAGACGTTTATATTCTTTTTTGCCTGCTTCATTTACTGCATCTTTACATTTTCTCCTTTCGTCAATTAAATTCAGTATTTCTCCTGTCACCCAAGGATTTCTACTAGCCCTCGTCTTTTTACCTACTTGATCCTCTGCTGCCTTCACTACTTCATCCCTCAAAGCTAACCATTCTTCTTGTAATGTATTTCTTTCCCCCATTCTTGTCAATCGTTCCCGTATGCTCTCCCTGAAACTCTGTACAACCTCTGGTTTAGTCAGTTTATCCAGGTCCCATCTCATTAAATTCTCACCTTTTTGCGGTTTCTTCAGTTTTAATCTACATTTCATAACCAATAAATTGTGGTCAGAGTCCACATCTGCCCGTGGAAATGTTTTACAATTTAAAACCTGGTTCCTAAATCTTACCATTATATAATCTATCTGATACCTTTTAGTATCTCCAGGCTTCTTCCATGTACACAAACTTCTTTTATGATTCTTGAACCAAGTGTTAGCTATGATTAAGTTGTGCTCTGTGCAAAATTCCACCAGGCGGCTTCCTCTTCATTTCTTACTCCCAATCCATTTTCACCTACTACGTTTCCTTCCTTCCCTTTTCCTACTACCGAATTCCAGTCACCCATGACTATTAAATTTTCGTCTCCCGTCACTATCTGAATAATTTCTTTTATTTCATTATACAATTCTTCAATATCTTCGTCACCTGCAGAGCTAGTTGGTAGACTTGTATTACTGTCGTAGGCGTGAGCTTCGTGTCTATCTTGGCCACAACAATGCGTTCGCTGTGCTGTTTGTAGTAGCTTACCTGCATTCCTATTGTTTTATTCATTATTAAACCTACTCCTGCATTACCTCTATTTGATTTTGTATTTATAACCCTGTAGTCACCCGACCAGAAGTCTTGTTCCTCCTGCCACCGAACTTCACTAATTCCCACTATATCTAACTTTAACCTATCCATTTCCCTTTTTAAATTTTCTAACCTACCTGCCCGATTAAGGGATCTGACATTCCACGCTCCGATCCGTAGAACGCCTGTTTTCTTTCTCCTGATAACGACATCGTCTTGAGTAGTCCCCGCGCG
The DNA here is from genome assembly GCF_023864345.2 of Schistocerca serialis cubense. Lineage (NCBI taxonomy): Eukaryota > Metazoa > Arthropoda > Insecta > Orthoptera > Acrididae > Schistocerca > Schistocerca serialis. The sequence continues at coordinate 185,182,585 of NC_064645.1, forward strand.
GAGATCCGAATGGGGGAGTATTTTACCTCCGGAATATTTTATCCAAGAGGACGCCATAATCATTTAACCATACAGTAAAGCTGTATGCCCTCGGGAAAAATTACGGCTGTAGTTTCCCCTTGCTTTCAGTCGTTCGTAGTACCAACACAGCAAGGCCGTTTTGGTTAGTGTTACAAGGCCAGATCAGTCAATCATCCAGACTGTTGCCCCTGCAACTACTGAAAAGGCTGCTGCCCCTCTTCAGGAACCATACGTTTGTCTGGCCTCTCAACAGATACTCCTCCGTTGTGGTTGCACCTACGGTACGGCCATCTGTATCGCTGAGGCACGCAAACCTCCCCAGCAATGGCAAGGTCAATGGTTCATCTCCGTTAATAATGTCATTGGATAATCAAATTTCGATGGATTCCTTAAGAACACAATTCCAGTAACAGGATGCTGGAGCTATAATTTGCATCTCTTTAAACAACGTGTAATGCCCTTCATTGACACAGTGTTCAGCGACAGCAGATTTTTCAGGCTGTAACAAACGTATGTGCCGTTGATGTTCCACAGATCGGTCATGAGCCTGCTCAGGAAGCAGCGCGTTAGACCGCGCGGCTAGTCGGTGGAATATGATTGATGCAATGGTTTACCTTCGTGTGTAATGAGGTATAGAACAATTGTCAGCCACCTGACCAGCCCACATATGAAATGGTTGCAGACAGGACATTTGTAAGCGTCAGTGGTTTCACTAGCTGTATGGCAAACATGAGGAATTTAGATCTTCCGGTGATTACTGGGATTTCAAAGTTTTAATGTTTTATGATATGAACTGAATCTTGCAGACGGTACGGTTTAAAAGCTGTAATATTTTATGATGTGAGTATACGATATGGTAAAAGGGCGGTAATTTGATGTACAAATACAATATGAACTATCAGCCACGGTAATGAAAAATGGTACTGGTCTAATGTATAAATAAAGAACGGACTACCGGTCAACCGATCAGTTACTACATGTATTAAACATTATTATTGAAGTGTGTCAATATTAACAATTTATGTTTAATAAATATTTCAACAAAATTTATAACAAGAGAGAAAAATTTATAACTTTCGTTTGTTTTGTCTGTCATGAGTGATAAGAATTAGTTTTGGGCATGCCATTTTGTGGCGCTTCTGTAGTTCTGTTATAATGCGTCATATGTCACAGTTGTGTATGTAAAAGGACTGTAAACGACTGTGATTGAGTGTAACAGTAAAATGCAGGTTTGTGTTGTGGTCTCTTACCACTGACTAAAAGCGCATATGATGTTTCAGTTACTTATGAGGCTGTCGCGTATCATTGTTAGTGACATCTACCGACGTTACGACGCGAGTAGGTTAGCGCAGCGTTTCACTTTGCTGCGTTCCATCGGAAAGAATACACATCGTAGGCTCATCCGAAGCAAAACATTGTGCATCTGTGAAATGATTATAGTTGTGGAATGATGAATATTTGGTTATTCACAGGTACATACGTGGAAACTGTATGATTACACTGACGTCAAAGTTATCTAAAACATGTACAGGGCAGATGAAAAAATTTTACAGTGCTTCATCTATCATTCAGCTCGTATGCACAGTCATGTAAGTATATGATAATTTTGGCTTTGTTGACACCAGAATAACTTTTGAAGGCCACTGCTTGAAAATGGACGTGATTGTCCGGAACTAGTCGCCACAAAGAACTGACTAGTACCGCAACTGTGACGAATATTGAAGGAAAATAAAGTTTTAGTAGCCGAGGTTGGTGGTCCTGTCCTTTATCAATATATTGGAAACTGATACACTCCTGGAAATTGAAATAAGAACACCGTGAATTCATTGTCCCAGGAAGGGGAAACTTTATTGACACATTCCTGGGGTCAGATACATCACATGATCACACTGACAGACCCACAGGCACATAGACACAGGCAACAGAGCATGCACAATGTCGGCACTAGTACAGTGTATATCCACCTTTCGCAGCAATGCAGGCTGCTATTCTCCCATGGAGACGATCGTAGAGATGCTGGATGTAGTCCTGTGGAACGGCTTGCCATGCCATTTCCACCTGGCGCCTCAGTTGGACCAGCGTTCGTGCTGGACGTGCAGACCGCGTGAGACGACGCTTCATCCAGTCCCAAACATGCTCAATGGGGAACAGATCCGAAGATCTTGCTGGCCAGGGTAGTTGACTTACACCTTCTAGAGCACGTTGGGTGGCACGGGATACAGGACGTGCATTGTCCTGTTGGAACAGCAAGTTCCCTTGCCGGTCTAGGAATGGTAGAACGATGGGTTCGATGACGGTTTGGATGTACCGTGCACTATTCAGTGTCCCCTCGACGATCACCAGTGGTGTACGGCCAGTGTAGGAGATCGCTCCCCACACCATGATGCCGGGTGTTGGCCCTGTGTGCCTCGGTCGTATGCAGTCCTGATTGTGGCGCTCACCTGCACGGCGCCAAACACGCATACGACCATCATTGGCACCAAGGCAGAAGCGACTCTCATCGCTGAAGACGACACGTCTCCATTCGTCCCTCCATTCATGCCTGTCGCGACACCACTGGAGGCGGGCTGCACGATGTTGGGGCGTGAGCGGAAGACGGCCTAACGGTGTGCGGGACCGTAGCCCAGCTTCATGGAGACGGTTGCGAATGGTCCTCGCCGATACCCCAGGAGCAACAGTGTCCCTAATTTGCTGGGAAGTGGCGGTGCGGTCCCCTACGGCACTGCGTCGGATCCTACGGTCTTGGCGTGCATCCGTGCGTCGCTGCGGTCCGGTCCCAGGTCGACGGGCACGTGCACCTTCCGCCGACCACTGGCGACAACATCGATGTACTGTGGAGACCTCACGCCCCACGTGTTGGGCAATTCGGCGGTACGTCCACCCGGCCTCCCGCATGCCCACTATACGCCCTCGCTCAAAGTCCGTCAACTGCACATACGGTTCACGTCCACGCTGTCGCGGCATGCTACCAGTGTTAAAGACTGCGATGGAGCTCCGTATGCCACGGCAAACTGGCTGACACTGACGGCGGCGGTGCACAAATGCTGCACAGCTAGCGCCATTCGACGGCCAACACCGCGGTTCCTGGTGTGTCCGCTGTGCCGTGCGTGTGATCATTGCTTGTACAGCCCTCTCGCAGTGTCCGGAGCAAGTATGGTGGGTCTGACACACCGGTGTCAATGTGTTCTTTTTTCCATTTCCAGGAGTGTAGAAAAGGGACCGTTCCAGAGAGTGGTTCGTGCGTAATTTAAAATTCTAAGTGACCTAGGGAAATATTTTATAACAGTGGGCGATGGGGTCACGCTACTAGGAACCTTAGGGAGGCAAAGATGAGCAATAAGACACCCACGAAGAAGGTAGACGTAAAAAGCTTCTAGCATTTTTGTTATTACTGTGATAAACCTTGTCACAATGGTGCCGAATGTAAAAAGATAATCATTTGTGAAAAATGCAAGAGGCGCAGCTATCGAGCACTGGATTGTAAACCACGTGCGTGTTACATGTGCAGTCGATACGGGCTTAATAGACCCCATTGCGGCATGGGATCATATCCATAAGTAAACAGGGAAACTAATAATGTGGAAGAAGAAGCGGTCGCATATTACCACGACGAAATGATCAAAATTTAGAGTTTTAAACAGCAAGAGAAGGAACAACATTATGACGGCCTATTTCTACAAATTAGGAAAGCAGTTGCGGTTATTAATACATACCAGGGCACATATAAGCCTTATAAAAGAAAAGAGGCCCACAAAGGAAGCAATAATTAGCAAGGAAGACATCCGCAGACTACAGTGAGTGACTCAAGGTTCAAATGGCTCTGAGCACTATGGGACTTAACTTCTGAGGTCATCAGTCGCCTAGAACTTAGAACTACTTAAACTAACTAACCTAACGACGTCACACACGTCCATGCCCGAGGAAGGATTCGAACCTGCGACCGTAGCGGTCTCACAGTTCCAGACTGCAGCACCTAGAACCGCTCGGCCACTCTGGCCGGCATGACGCAAGGTATAATAGATACATGTGAACCATGGATCTACAAGTATTATAACACTGAAAGTGCCAGTGAAGCACGAGTTAGATATTATAGGAAGAGGACTGGATATTACGTATGATGGTCTAGTACTTCGGTCCCTACCTTTCTTAGACAATTACCCTTGAGTGCAATCAGACATTAGCTACCCCCTCCCCCCTTACCGTCTGCTGAGCCATCGCTCCCCCGTATTATTACCAACTTTAGCACCTAACTAAACTGTGGAATGAAGGACTTTTCTTGGAAAACTTTTGTTTTTAAAATGATCAAATACTTTTTTATTTTTAAAATGATGAATGATTTTTACTTCGTGTGTGTGAAGTGCTACCTGCAACTCCTTCTCAGGTAAGAGAGGTAACTGCGCACAGTGAGCGTAGCACTTGCTACAAAACATACTTCACCTGCATTACTCCTCTCCATTTCGGCACTTGCTTGACCTGCAACCCCATTTAAAATCAAACAAGTTCAGATGTGTGCACTATACTTACTGTTTGCAAATCACTTGGGTGCTGCACTCCTTACTTCTGAACCAGCAGGCATTGGAAGACTTCAGGCTGTTAATGCTTTCTGACTACTGTCACTACTGTGACTATTGTCACTGAATAAAAAGAACGTCGACATCAGTACATGGCGACAAAGCTTGGTTGTTTCCTCATCCACTTTCTCACCAATTAATTGCAAGGATTCTTCCAGAGGAACCCAGGTAAAAAGCGACACGACATCAAAACTCACAAGCAAATCCCAGGGACTAAGAGACAAGGACCTCAATCTCTGAATAAACACCATAGAATTGGGAATATGATGTTCGCATTTACCGACGTGAGGGACAAGAACAGATGCTAAATACTTGGCTACATTGTAGGTAGGAGCACCCAAATTACTCACGATCGGACGAAGTTACCTTTTAAGTAAGACTTGGAACCCGGTGTTATCAGACATTAAAAAACAACGGTCTGTGTTTCGATCGTCGGAATAATTTTTAATTTTTGATAGCGATATCTCGATTTCGCCTGTTTCCACCACTGGCGGCGCGGTATGTTTGCCTGCGCTACAGGGCAGTTACGGCACCTTCTCGCGCACGCGTTGTGGGCTTTCTGCGGCCTATATAGGGCCCGCCGCTTGCGCCTAGAAGTCAGTTCCGGCGAGATCGTGTACCAGCCCTCTGACCGGAAGATGGCGGCCAGTTGGACCGTGGAAATATTGTGTCAAGATGACGTTATGACCCGAGAAGAATATTATCAATTATTACGCCGTGAAAGCCATCGTAAACAATGCATTCGTCTCTTACAGTAAAAGGTAGTACTCATGAACTGGAGGTGGTAGAGTGTACTCAACGATGGATAATGAGCCACTGTAAGACTCCTCTCCGAGTAAGGGTGAATTATTGAGAAAAATAAACTGTTCTTGAATTGACTTGGATGTGTTTGCACGCGTATGCACGCCCTATAAACTTCTCCTCTCTGTTCTAACATCACCTCTACGAAATATCATTACAGGCTTTCTCCCTGTCACTCTCGTTAAAGGGAAATCAGCAGATTTTAGCCCACAGTGTCGTCAACGATTTGAGTGCCCCAAGCAGGCCATACCTTCTCACCAGGCAGGCGAGACACGACACCAGTCTCCACAAACCACGTGCCCGTATTTTACGCGAACTGCGTGATCTATGCGCAAACATACGGTGCCACATACCTCCAGAAACTTAGAAACAACTTGTCGAGTCCACGCCAACCAGAATCGCTGTGATACCGCGTTCCAAAGGTAGACCAACTTGCTACCAAGCAGTTGGTCGTAATGTTTTGGCTCATCAGTGTACCGAAATATGAGTGACGACGGTCTGTGTAGACGCTAAGCAAGGCGCTCTGATTGCACACCACTGTACAGCGCTGGAGGAAAGAGAGCGGCAGACCAGAGCAGAGCGCGTGCCTCAGCAGGAATTACGGGAGTGGCATTAATGGATTTCCAGGAAGAGGGCGCTGCTGCAGGCAGTGCTCGTGTTGACTGGCTCCAGTCGTTGTTCCACGCCATGAGTCGCCATTTCATGACAAGCGGCAGAGTATTGGGATTCCGCTTTTGTCACATAATCACCTCTTGTTTGCAACGTAGCGTTTGTCGACGAGTGAAATAGCCATTCATTCTAAGTAGGTTTTCACAAAACATTAGCGCTATTCAAGTGCAGTCAAATAGTTCATCACTTATTTTAGACAATTTAATCTAACTTGAAAGGCATATCATTTGTTTGATTACAAAACGCCAGAGTGAAAATTGAAAAACTGTTCTTTGTGTCATATCACGTTGTTCGACTTGTAAATCTTTCTGTGCATATTTTTGATCTTTTCAGTAACCTGTAAGAGAGGCAATAGTAATTTAGTTGCTTTCGTTCACCATGTGTCCTTGCTCTTCCAACGTGCCTTTTCCATTATTTCAACTTAATTGCTAGTGTTTCTCGATTCATCGCCGACGATCATTTAATTCACTCGAGGTATGAATTAAAAAACGTCTTCAGTGACAATTTTTCGTGTTTTAAGGGCTAAAGAACAATGTAAACCCCAGATTAAGTAATAACAACCTAAAAAACCTCATCTTACACACTAAAAAAGCAGCTGATTTAGCTGACCGAAATAACACTGAACAGACTGTCCTAGCACACAACATAAATAAAATCATTCAGAAAAGCATAAGTAACACTAATGAAACCCCCAAAGCAGTTTATCAAGAGAGAAAAATAGTAAACAGCATAAACATGAAACTCAATAATAACAATGCCATGAATCTGAAAGCTGACAAAAGCAATTCTGTAGTGATTATGAACAAAGATGAATACATCACTAAAACACTAACTTTCTTTGCTGAAAACAACATAACAGAGTTCAAGCAACATCCAGCTATAAAATTCAAAACAAAATCAGAAAAATAGTTAATAAATGCAATTTCCTCTTCACAGAAAATCAATCAAAAAGATACATTTTAATGAATCCCACAGCCCCATGACTGAGAGCTCATTCTAAGACCCATAAACCCCAAGTTCCACTGAGGCCTATTGTCAGTTCTAGGAATACACCTGCTTCCAAAGTCTCCCAATTACTGAACACAATTCTGAAACAGTACTATACATTTGATAAATCATACTCTGTTAAGACCACAAAGGAATTAGCAACTAAAATTAAAGGCATAAATATTCCTGCAGGTGCCAGGTTTGCCTCTTTCGATGTAACTAACCTATTTGCAAATGTACCAACTGAAGAAACAACAGACATAATTTTTGAAAACTTAATAAAACATAAAAAAATTGTCTATTGCAGAAATATCAGAACGCAAGGACATGTTTCAGCTAATATTATCTCACAATTACTCTCCAATGAATGGGAAAGTTTACCAACAGAATGAGGGTCTTGCCATGGGCAGTAGAATATCAAGTTTTCTGGCAGTCATATTTCTCAATCACCTGGAAAGTAAGTTCTTTAATGAAAACAATAGATTCAAAAGTAAAATAATATATTGCTGGAGATATGTTGATGATATCTTGCTTCTATTTGATGGAGCGAAAGATGAGATCGAAGAACTACTAGCAGTATTCAACTCTTTCCACAAAAACATAAAATTCACAATAGAACATGAGGACAACAGAAGCATAAATTTCCTGGATCTTAAAATCACCAACCATCAACACGAACGTAAGTTCAGCATACACAGAAAACACACAAGCACAGACATAACACTGGACAACTCATCATGCCATCCCACCACACAGATACATACCGCAATTAGGTCCATGCTACACAAAGTACGATCTCTTGATCTAGAAGGAAAAACCCTCAAGAATGAGATAGATACAATAAAGAGCTTTGCCATAAGCAATGGCTACACAACCAAAACAATTGACAATTTAGATAGACAAATACACAAAAGCAAGACAACGAGTGGCAACATTCTGAAAGAAGAGAAAATATTCGCCAGTATCCGATATCTGGGCCCCATATCACAACCTTTTTTAAAAAAACAGATGTAAGAGTTTCATTGTCAACTAATAATAAATTAGGAAACTTACTCATCCATAACATAAAATCAAATACGCAAACATACAACAACAGTGGAGTGTACAAAGTATTATGCCCCAGTTGTCCTGCCTACTGTGTAGGGAAAACAGGCAGAAAATTCAAAACCCGTTTTCAAGAAAATGTAAATGCTTTCAGGCTCAACCACTTCGAAAAATCAGTCATTGCACAACTTATGTTGGAAACGAAACATGTCATCAACAATCTAGAAAACAATTTGGTAGTATTACATAATGAAGCCTATGGTAAATCTGTTAGAACAACTGGAGATATACCTCCACAAAATCAAAAAAACTAGAGTCGATGTTAAATGAACAAACAGATTTTGCAAGCCACAGCTATTCCAGCAATTTTAAAGATCTGTTCTGAAGTTATTTCCTGCATATGTCAATTGGTTCCTGTATATGTCAATTGTTTAATAATGATATCTTTAGCACTATGAAAAATTCATCTTTGAACACACCATGTACAAAAATATCTGTGAAGTGTTTACAAACATGTGTTTGCGAATGTGCCTCTTGAATGAAACGATATGTTTGAAAACGATGGAGGAAAAAACTTCTGCTCGTGCTAAAACGTTAAAAACGCTTTTCTTGGATTATTTGGTAAGCTTACACTATTTATATTTTCCACTATTTCGCATATATTTTCCGCGTCTGACTTACAAAATTCGTAACCTAACATCAAACCTTTTCATGACAGGAATATGCATTTCACTCATTCAAGAGAACAAATAAAGCATGTATTAAGACGAATTACACCTGAAGATGGACCCTCAAGGTCCGAAATGCATCGTGTACTGAATAAAACACGAAAAGGTGTGACTGAAGGCGTTTTTTAAATTTATACCTCGAGTGTATTGAGTACAGTCACGTTTGAAGCTGCAAAATATGGATAAAATTAAAAAGGTCATTTAATTTGTTTTGTTTTCTTCTAATTTTCCTTGTCCACTACGTATTGGAAGGTCTCACATAACGTCATTGTTACGGTCCAGTTACACTCCTTCGTAGGTCTTAAAATTTATTTTTGTGCACTATGAATATGATATTTTTCTTATGACTAAAGCCTCATTTACATGTAAGAATGACAGGAGAGTAACCATTTCGTAAAATTTGTGCTCATTTTCTTCTTTTAATTTTTAGGCGTTTGTTAATTGATATGTGTATGAAACTAAAAGTATTCAATTTATTTTTAGTGTCATTATCATATTAAGAAGATAACTCTCCACCAATATTATAAAACGCTTAATCTTCTCTAGTCTCTATATATAAAAGGCAGTTACCTCACTGACCGACTCACTCACTGACTCATCATCGCTCAGCACAAACCACTAAGGATAGAAACTTGAAATTTGCAGACGGTGATGACCTTATACTGTCCTGTCGTTTAAGAAGGGACTTTTAGAAATAGCATCCCTTACGCGGAGAAATGGGGGATGAAGGGTTTTTTGAAAATATGTCGCTGGTAAGACAATTTTGAAGCCAGATCTACGAAAATTGGTAACTGGTTTCTTAACAGAAATAAAAAAAGATATATGTTTCAGCATTTTTGGAAATTTAACCCCTATTGGGATGAAATAGTAGTTGACTTTTTTAAAATAAATCATTATTCAAGAACTACTAAAGCATTTTTAATGCCAAACCTATAAAAACTTGAATTTGATTCCTCTGTTAAAAATTAAGAAATATGTGTTTCATTGTTTTTGGAAAATGAAGGCTTTGGTGGGTGAAATAGGGGACGAAATGTTTTATGAAAATATTTCATGGGGAAGCATTTTGGAAGCTAAATGTATGAAAATTTGAATTTGGCTTCTGGTAAGAAATTAAAAAACTGTTTCACTGTTTTCGGATGTTCAAACCTTAAGGGAGAGAAATAGGGGAGGAAAATGTTTAAGAAAATGCCTTGTTACATTAAAGTGTTTTAAGGTTGAATCTATGAAAATTGGTTCTTCCCTATTCGGTTAGATGTAAAAGGCGTATGTTAGGAGATGAAAGTTTCTATGGAAATATCACCATAAGAATGCAGAAGGTATGATTAACAAAAACCTTGGGATCGAGGTGCCAGAATCGCTTTGCTGGAATTCTATAATAAGTAACAATTCCAGTTCATTCAGAACTTGTGCAAAAAACCGGCAATTTTTTAGGTTTATAAATTGGTATTGTCATATTATATTCAGTAATACTCTGCTAAGCAAATGCATTGGTCTTTTTCTGTTATCCAATTTCCTGAAAATCAATCTGAGGTCGTCAGCAAACAGAAGTGATTTCAGTAGTGTCTGATTCAGCTGAACTCCTGTGTCAATCATGAAATCCTATCTGCCTATAGTGTCTTGAATATAATTGTTGTAAAATGTAGGTGTGGCTCTGTGGCTCAGTGGTAAAGTGCCAAAGATCTCGAGTTAGATTCCAGATTCTTCCTACGATTTCATTTACTCCTTATCACTCCCTTTCGCCTATGTTAGCGTTTGCTGATGGGAAAAATGCCGAATTTAATCGTGATTTTGGAATCCATGAGAATCTGTAGGTCTCCCAATAACTGGCTGGGTAAGTCTGTGGTATCATGTATCTATAACCCCCTCCCCCATGGACAGTTATCAACAGAATTGCAAGTTTCCATCAGATGCTAACAGAAGTTATATGGGATCTGGCAGACCTAGTGGTGCACGCCTGCTTAGCCACGGCTTCAGCGGCTCTGTAACATGAGTGCCCTCTTCTGCCATGGTATAGGACAGCTGGCAGCAACCACACGACCCAGTTGCACTTGAAGCAACTTCGCTACATAATTCTATCTAGACGCCACCTAGTCATGGCTCCAGCTTTATCGTTTCTGCCTTAGTACAGGGAGCCTCACCCTTGTTGGCAGTGTATTCGCTGTACTTCATTTCTTGCTGCATTATTTGTAATGAGTCTTTGTAAGCATGGAGAAATGCATGTTAAGTAAGCCTTCTCTTTACTTCGTTAACCGACTCGCTAATCATTTCTGCTCCTGTTCAGGTCTCCTACAATGACAGGTGCCGCACCACTCTGCAGCCCAGTTTTCCTTACTGTTGTGTACGAAGTCAAACCGGACCATGCATAGTAAAGCAATGAGCTGTTCAAAATAGTCTTCGGATTGATGGCAACTTTACTTAGGAGATGAACAGCGTCCGTAACTTTACTGGTGATAGGCCTGTGAATTTTTGATGAGCATGTATGACAATGGTTGTATTTTCACGCCGGCCATTGTGACCGAGCGGTTCTAGGCGCTTCAGTCCGGAACCGCGCTGCTGCTACGGTCGCAGGTTGGAATCCTACCTCGGGCATGGATGTGTTGTAAGTAGGCTTTTTAAGTTTTTATATTGGTAACGCCACGTAGCGCTCTGTATGAAAATCACTGGCTGTGCTGTGTGCGGTCTGTGGCTGGTTTGCATTGTTGGAATTTGCTATTGTAGAGTTGGACAGCACATACCGTTGCGCAGTTGGAGGTGAGCCGCCAGCAGTGGTGGATGTGGGGAGAGAGATGGCGGAGTTTTGCGAGCGGATGATCTGGACGTGTGTCCATCACAGACAGTAAATTTGTAAGACTGGATGTCATGAACTGATATATATATTATGACTTTTGAACACTATTAAGGTAAATACATTGTTTGTTCTTTATCAAAATCTTTTATTTGCTGACTATGACTATCAGTAGTTAGTGCCTTCGGTAGTTAGAATCTTTTACTCAGCTGGCAGTAGTGGCGCTCGCTAAGAGGACGTTACTTGACATTTCACCTCCTGTTCTCTAGACACACCCTTCTTAAAATTCGCCCACTATCGACATTTAAACATCACAGGAGAAGTTGTTTCCCAAGACGAGAGCACACGCATTGCCTTCGTTAGGCGTTCACCATTTTACCAAGTTTCTCCGGCTGACTAATAATACTCATTGATTCAGTGATGCTTACTAGAACCAAAAATTCGTCCTTTTTTCATACTTCCGTCAGCAATATACGTACATCCTGTTAACACAGTTTATCCAGTGTGACCTAGATGCTATAATATTGCCGGCCGTGATGGACGAGCGGTTCTAGGCGCTGCAGTCTGGTACCGCTAAGGTCGCAGGTTCGAATCCTGCCTACTGCATGGATGTGTGTGATGTCCTTAGGTTAGTTAGGTTTAAGTAGTTCTAAGTTCTAGGGGACTGATGACCTCAGAAGTTAAGTCCCATAGTGCTCAGAGCCATTTTTTTGCTATAATATTCTATACACAATACGTGTTTCTTGAATCGTGTCTTTTGACTTGTAATAGGGTTGAAAAAGATGTTTTTTGCGTTCATACGTTTCTCAGCATTAATATCGATATATGGTTTCATAGTGAGAACTTGACAGAATGACAACATTCGCTGAATTTTGCTTAGAAAATGATTGTTTTTCAGACACTGCTTTAAATTTCTGTAGTAACTCACAATTTTTTCGTAGTATGTTGTGGAAATCAGCTACTTTAGAACGCCTGGCTTGTTGATGCTCGGTGGTGGTATCATTTTCTCAGGCTATAATGGCAGGTTGCAGTGAGGTTCATCGATATGTTATACATAATGAGGATCGATTCTAAAACGTAAACTTCATCTGAATCGTCTGATGTGCTCATTAAATAAAAATTGCTCTCAGACAGCTTTGGAAGATCAGAGAGTGGTAGGTATTACGTCGTTGACCAATTGTAGAGACTATTAACACTGAAGCATGTAGCATAATATTTATCATTGATTTCGTGATAATCAGCCATGAACGTATTGTTTCCAACAGCATGTCTGTGCGAACAGTGAACAATACCACCCCTGATGCCATACTACGTCCATAATAAGTTGTAATTTTCATTGTCAGCTTCCAGCGAAGCATCTCATGTTCAGTCACATAATGGGCTGGATGCAGTTAGTATATTTAGAGACTGAGTGCGCGGAAATTTTCGGACATCAGCCGGTAGCAATATATAAGTATTCAAATGTAAGTCGAGTAAGCACCTAACGCCTTACATTCAAATGAATACCATACCTTACATGCTGTTTGGTATTCATATTCTTTGGTAGTTGCTTCATCAGTCAGCAAGCTGTTTGACGCTTCAGTTGACGGCACCTGTTCATCCAAGAAAACGGATTCATCGTTTACATACTCGTATGGGACTGCACTTTTCTTATTAATAAAAATAATCTGTTCACTGTTTGGGAAATACTTTCTTGTTACTTTCATCTCATCAGGTACCAAATGTGAGACACATTTATCTACAGTGAACTCCAGGAAGCTGAAGGAGTATCAAATATTATGTCGCAATGATGAGTCACTGCGATAGTTTTTGTAACTCTTTTGTACATTTCCACGCTTGTCACCATCACAGAAACATAGACTGAGCTTATTTTCACCGTTTTGTTATGCTTAGTTTCTTCTACTTTGCCACAAAGGTTTATAATTATCAAATGAGCATCGTAATTCATCAGATTGCGAAACACTGCTGGCATTGTAAAATTAAGCCTATATTTTAAATTAAAGCTAACATGTGGAGCTCAACATCTGCCAGTAAAATGACACTGATCCTCGTGTTTCAAATCAGTTTCCTTGAGGTGTTCCTTGCAGATGTGACAGATTTCTGGTGTTCAAAATGGTCATTCATCTGCTTGTTTTGCAACCTGTAAACTTTTTTATGCACTCAGCAATAAGATATAGCTGTCTGCTAAACCATTCCACACAATCGGAACAGCTGTACTTCAGAAGATTTCTCACTGTAACTTCAGTGCATGTAGAAAGCAATACTACACCGAAGCGCCAAAGAAACTGGTACAGGCATGCGAATTCAAATAGAGATATACGTAAAAAGGCAGAATACGGCGCTGCGGTCGGCAACGCCTAACTAATGCCACCTAGAATAGCTCCGAAAGTATGGTAATAGTTTGTGGGACAGATGTTGCATGGGATAACGGGGCCCACAATATGACGTTGGTTTTTTTGTTGTTGGGTGGGGTCGCGTAAGAGACATGAAGGTCGACTGTGTTTTTTTTTAATGGGATGCTATAGTTTGGTACTTATTTTCCGATAGCGGCTATCGAGGCGAATCCAATGATGTGTAACGGTAAGGTCTTTGAAGGTCAACGAAGGTCAAAAAGGTGGCATGAACGTCCATTTACAGAAGGTGTTCGAAGTGATGACCATTGGTATCAATGCAATGCTGCAATCTTCTTATCCATGGATTGAGTGGTATGGACGTTCATGCCACTTTTTTGACCTTCGTTGATCTTACTGTTACACTTCATTGGTTTCATCTCGATAGCCGCTATCAGAAAATAAGCACCAAATTATGGCATCCCATTTAAAAAAAAAACAAAGTTGATCTTCATATCTCTGAAGCGACCCCACCTAGCAACGTCATATTATGGCCCCCGTTGTCCGATGCAACTTTTGTCCCACGAACTTTTCAGCTCCTATCACACTTTAGGAGTTATTATTGGTGGAAATAGTTAGTGACTGACCCTGCATAAGATAACAAGTGTATGGCGCAGTTGTTAGTTCTGTTACTGCTGCTACAGTAGCAGGTTATCAAGACTTAAGTGTGTTTGAGCGTGGTGTTATACTCGACGCACAAGCGAAGGGACACAGCATCACCGAGGTAGCGATGAAGTGGGGATTTTCCAGTACGACCATTTCACGAGGTACCGTGAATATCAGGAATCCGTAAAACATCAAATCTCCTACATCGCTGTGGCCGGAAAAAGGATCCTGCAAGAACGGGACCAACGACGACTCAAGAGAATCGTTCAACGTGACAGCAGCGCAACCCTTCCGCAAATGGCTACAGATTTCATTGCTGGGCCATCAACAAGTGCCAGTGTGCAACCATTCAACGAAACATCATCTATATGAGCTTTCGGAGCCGAAGGCCTACTCGTGTACCCTTGATGACTGCATGACACAAAGCTTTTACTCCTCGCCTGGGCCCGTCAACATCGGCATTGGACTGTTGATGAGTGGAAACATGTTGCCTGATCAGACGAGTCTCGTTTCAAATTGTATCGAGCGGTCGGACGTGTACGTGTATGGAGACAACCTCATGAATCTGTGGGCCTGCATGTTAGCAGGTGACTGTTCAAGCGGCTGGAGGCTCTATAATGGTGTGGGACGTGTGCAGTTGGGGTGATATGGAACCCCTGATACGTCTAGATACGACTCTGACAGGTGACACGTACTAAGTAAGCATCCCGTCTCATCACTTGCAGCCGCCCGCGGTGGCCAAGCGGTTCTAGGCGCTTCAGTCCGGAACCGCGCGACTGCTACGGTCGCAGGTTCGAATCCTGCCTCGGGCATGGATGTGTGTGATGTCCTTAGGTTAGTTAGGTTTAATTAGTTCTAAGTTCTAGGCGACTCATGAGCTCAGATGTTAAGTCCCATAGTGCTCAGAGCCATTTGAACCATCATCACTTGCATCCATTCATGCCCACTGTGCATTCCGCCGGGCTTGGGCATTTGCAGCTGGACAATGCGATATTGCAATATTCCACACGCCCAGAATTGCTACAGAGTGGATCCAGGAACACCTTTATGAGTGTAAACACTTCCGATGGCCACCAAGCTCCCCAGAAAAGAAAATTATTGAGTATATCTGGGATGCCTTGCAACGCGCTGTTAAGAAGAGATCTCCACCCCACGTACTATTACGGATTTATGGCCACCCCTGCAGGATTCATTGTGTCAGTTCCCTTCAGTACTACCTCAGACATTAGTCGTGTCCATGCCACGTCGTGTTGCGGCACTTCTGTGTGCTCACGGGTGCCCTTCACGATATTAGGCAGGCGTACGAGTTTCTTTGGGCCTTCAGTGTATATGGTGTTTGCATATGGATTTCGTCACTAACACACACCTGTGGCAAGAATTGTTACTGTAAGGCATCATCGAAAACTGTTTCATGTAAGTCGAAGGTCAATTTGTTTTTGCACCATTTCTAAATGTATTTCGCAGTAGCTTAAGTACCACGTTATTGGTTATGATTTATTAGATTCTTGTCGTGACTATCAGTCACTTTGATGCCAATCTCTGTGTGAAAAGGGCTATATGCTATATTAGTGACCTCAGGAGCTCGAAATGTTCCTGTCCTAACGAAATGATATTTAACAAATTAAAAATTCAGAGTGACAGATTATCTGTTACAGAAACCAACTTCCCTTCAAAATATTAAGTATAAGTAGTACGTTTGTTTCTTACACCGAAACAGGAAGCTGTACATATGCTTATATTTTCGGTCAAAATGTATCTGCTGCGCTCCCTCCTCTCTCAACTATGATGCTGTTTTATATCGACACTGTGATGCTGTTTTATATTGACACACGCCTGCACCCTCGATATGCAGAGATTATACAGGGTGAGTCACCTAACATTACCTCTGGATATATTTCGTAAACCACATCAAATACTGACGAATCGATTCCACAGACCGAACGTGAGGAGAGGGGCTAGTGTAATTGGTTAATACAAACCATAAAAAAATGCACGGAAGTATGTTTTTTAACACACACCTACGTTTCCTTAAATGGAACCCCGTTAGTTTTGTTAGCACATATGAACATATAAACAAATACGTAATCAGTGCCGTTTGTTGCATTGTAAAATGTTAATTACATCCGGAGATATTGTAACCTAAAGTTGACGCTTGAGTACCACTCCTCCGCTGTATCGGAGAGCACCGAATTACGTAGGAATCCAAAGGGAACGGTGATGGACCTTAGGACAGAAGAGACTGGAACTGCACATTACGTCCACATGCTAACACCTTTTTATTGGTCTTTTTCACTGACGCACATGTACATTACCATGAGGGGCGAGGTACACGTACACACGTGGTTTCCGTTTTAAATTACGGAGTGGAATAGAGTGTGTCCCGACATGTCAGGCCAATAGATGTTCGATGTGGTGGCCATCATTTGCTGCACACAATTGCAATCTCTGGCGTAATGAATGTCGTACACGCCGCAGTACATCTGGTGTAATGTCGCCGCAGGCTGCCACAATACGTTGTTTCATATCCTCTGGGGTTGTAGGCACATCACGGTACACATTCTCCTTTAACGTACCCCACAGAAAGAAGTCCAGAGGTGTAAGATCAGGAGAACGGGCTGGCCAATTTGTGCGTCCTCCACGTCCTATGAAACGCCCGTCGAACATCCTGTCAAGAGTCAGCCTAGTGTTAATTGCGGAATGTGCAGGGTCACCATCATGCTGATACCACATACGTCGACGCGTTTCCAGTGGGACATTTTCGAGCAACGTTGGCAGATCATTCAACACGCAACTGAACGTCGGAGGTTTCAAGCGTCAAATTTAGGTTACAATATCTCCGGATGTAATTAACATTTTACAATGCAACAAACGGCACTGATTACGTATTTGTTTATATGTTCAGATGTGCCAACAAAACTAACGTGGTTCGATTTAAAAAAACGTAGGTTTGTGTTAAAAAACATACTTCCGTGCATTTTTGTATGGTTTGTATTAAACAATTACACTAGCCCCTCTCCTCACGTTCGGTCTGTGGAATCGGTTCGTCAGTATTTGATGTGGTTTACAAAATATATCCAGCGGTAACGTTAGGTGACTCACCCTGTATAAGACAAACAATACTGTCATCTTTAGGTTCTCGTTTAGTACAATGAAAGTAAAGGCGAGAAGGTGAATTCAGATGTCTGCACGTAGTGTACTCCTCTGGAACAGCATAAGAGGGCCGCCAAGCTTAATCCTAGTGCGTGTGACGGATCACCATCAACAGAGGCCCATACTCGTTATCCAGTGAGGCACTGAAGAGAGGTGTCACTTGAGTACAAGATGCTTGCCTGGAGTGCAGTGGCCAGGAACTGTATGCCATTGTGTTGCCTCTGTTTCCGCGGCCACTAGCAGCATACGAATCGCCTATGTTGGTGTCGGGCGCAACAACTGGTGCCTCATCAGATGTCGCTAATGACGGGAAAAGAGCTCGGAAACATACTATGCCACGTGCATATTTGCTGGATAAAACATAACGTGTCCCATGATAGCCGACTGGACTTAGAAGGCCAGCATACTAAACATGTTGCTTGTAAACAAATGTGCTCCATTCCTACAAGACGTTAATTTTGTACCATTTATGTCAATTTTAAGCAGATGTGTTGAACTGTGTATTTGTCATCCTGGCACAGTACACAGCACTCTGGGCTAAGAACAATGTACTCGATAATTGCATGATAGACGAAATCTAGATCTACAGAAGAAAAATACAGTAATAAACAGTCAAATGGAGATGTATTCTTTCGATATATATATATATATATATATATATATATATATATATATATATATATATATATATATATATACTTCAGCTGTGTATCACACAGTCACAATGTGCTGATGTAATTCAATACAAACCGCATGCAATTATACCTTGAAGGCGAAAAAGAAAACTCCAGAACGGCCAGTCACAAATACCAAAATTGGTTCAAATGGTTCTGAGCACTATGGGACTTAACATCTATGGTCATCAGTCCCCTAGAACTTAGAACTACTTAAACCTAACTAAGCTAAGGACATCACACAAATTCCACTGAGGTAACATAGCTCAGTACGGTAGCAAATAAACTTCACTGAACACACATCTGACTTCTGCTGTGTATCGGAAGAACAGCTGTCTTATCGGAAGGTGGTCATTCTGTGTCCATCTGAAAACTGTGACGTTACGTCACGTGAGTACCCGGGCGAAATCGAGTCATGTGAAATATGTTGCAGAGGCGTCAGTCGCAGACTTTCCTATTGATAATGCCGGCAGAGGCTTTGTGCAGTGTCATTGATTGCGCTATCGAAAAATGAACGAATGGTCTTAAGTTGAAAGAAGTACTGTCTACAGCAGAGATAGTCAAAGTATTCTGCATGTGGGCAGGGCTCTGACTTTGCATGCAATCACTCTCTCATTGCTACGTCACTCTGCCTAAGTGTGAGGAAGGAGAACAGGGAAAAACTGGAAATGCATCACATCTGACTGACAGTGCAGTTGCCCTGCATACTGCGTGGTTTCATATTTCATATTTCTTAACAACAAAGATTACAAAAAACAAGTTTTCAGTATTATTTAATTATTTTTGGCATGCTGAAGATACAGTATTATTTTATCTGGTACAAGCTTTCGGCATACCGATAGACAAGGTCATTTTCACAGATTTTCGCACACAGATTGCCACGTAATAGTGACTTACTTAGTTTCATAATCGAAAAAAAAGCCTTTCACGTATTTACGTTGTTTGCAACATTATTATGGAAACGTGGAAACTCTTCCAGAGGAAAACAACATACAACACCTGAAGAGATTTAACTTGTCGTTTAAATGGGAATTACACTGTAGATCAATCAGTGCCATTTGAACGTTCAGAGGGCGCTTTCAACTGAAAGAGGAAAAGAGCCTCGAAAACAAATGTAAGATTGGCAGTGCCCTCAAATCGTTTGTGAAAGGTCCTTGTAATTCTTTCAAAGCTACAATCATTTCTTCAAAACTCGTATTTTCTATAAAACCAGTGAGCTTAGGGAAATGGATGATGTTTTTGCCAGAATTTGTCTCTTCTACAATGCGATCTTCTTTTTAAGTACATCCTCATAAAATCAGAATATTTTTTTTTCATCCTACAATGTCTTATTGTCGCCAGTGTGCAATCGAGTCCACTCAAAATGTGAGATCCGTAATCCATTCTGGAAGTTCTAATTTTAGTTCTTAATATCCTTTTTCCTTCATAAATTCAACAGTATCGGATTTTCAATGGTTCAAATGGCTCTGAGCACTATGGGACTCAACTGCCGTGGTCATCAGTCCCCTAGAACTTAGAACTACTTAAACCTAACTAACCTAAGGACATCACACACATCCATGCGCGAGGCAGGATTCGAACCTGCGACCGGAGCGGTCGCGCCGTTCCAGACTGAAGCGCCTAGAACCGCTGGGCCACTGCGGCCGGCTCTTCCATCGTCAACTAAATCTTTAAATTCTTTCTTCATGGTGTCGTGACGTCGTACATAGTAAATTTATGGTACCTGGCACTTATGCGACTGCATATAACAGATATTGAGAATTTTTATTCTTCTCTTCTGTCATTCCCATTCATTTTAAAGGGTTATGACGATAGATCACTAGACTGTCCCTTTTTGCGGAAACAATCACTGGACCTTTATAGCACGAACAAATAGCAGAGAGTGAAAAGCGCTGACATCACTATTCCGCCGAACTGAAGAAAGTCGTGCTCACCGAAAAATGCACTGCACAACGGTAAATGATACGTTGCGGTCTGTCGCACACTTCCAAGAAGGATCGAACAACCCCGAGACATGCCGAGCCTCGTGTGCAGTCTGGCACGCAGTGGCCGAGCCTGATGTGCAGAGTAAGGGAAAGGACCGAAGATTGCAAGTAACACTGACTTGGTGTGGTCTGTTCAGTCATGAATGTTGACTTACGGAGACCAAATAAAATGACTGACATAGACAGTTAGGCTCAGATTTGAATTTTGATTCACAGATTTATTTTTACTATGTTGATAAACAGTTTGGCTTATATACAGTGAGGGAAAAATCTCAACACTAAAGAATAATTAATGTAGAGTAATGAAATTTTGGGAATGTCTATGTAACATATTTCAGTGATTAACATTGCAAGATCACCGCTTAATGTAAGCGCGAGATAAGCCATTGCAAACGTGGAATGCTGGTGCATTAATAACCGGTGTAACTGCCTGAATATTGAACGCAAGCATGCATTGTGTTGTGCAGGTGCCGGATGCCAGTTTATGAGATGGAGCTCCATGACTGTTGCACTTGGTCGGTCAGTAAAGGGACGGTTACTACTGTTTGTGGATGACGCTGGAGTTATCGTCCGATGATGGCCCATATGTGCTCGGTTGGAGACCGATTTTTAACAGTCCGTTGTGTCACTGTGGTGCCAGCTGCTGCTCAAATCAGTGCTGCAGGTGCAGTATGGTGCCCCAGAGCCATACCCTTAGCGGAGCAAGGCAACATGCAAACTCTCTGTAGAGCATGTTAGGTTGCAACAGCTGTATGAGGGCGAGCGTTATCCTCTTGAAAATATCCCCCTGGAATGCTGTTAATGAACGGCAGCATAACAGCTCAAATCATCAGACTGACGTACAAATTTGCAGTGAGGGTGCGCGCGTTAAACAGGAGAGTGTTCCTGCAATCATACGAAATGCACCCCAGACCAATACTCCTGTGTGCCTATCTACTCCAGTGTGCCTATCACGCAGACAGGTTCTACATCTACATCTACATCCATACTCCGCAAGCCACCCGACGGTGTGTGGCGGAGGGTACCTTGGGTACTCTATCGGTTCTCCCATCTATTCCAGTCTCGTATTGTTCGTGGAAAGAAAGATTGTCGGTATGCCTGTGTGTGGGCTCTAATCTCTCTGATTCTATCCTCATGGTCTCTTCGCGAGATATACGTAGGAGGGACCAATATACTACTTGACTCCTCGGTGAAGATATGTTCTCGAAACTTCAACAAAAGCCCGTAGTGAACTACAGAGCGTCTCTCTTGCAGAGTCCTCCATTGGAGTCTATCTATCATCTCCATAACGCTTTCGCGATTACTAAATGATACCGTAACGGAAGCACGTCACTCTCCGTTGGACCCTCTCTATCTCTTCTATCAACCCTATATGGTACGGATCCCCCACCGGTGAGCAGTATTCAAGCAGTGGGCGAACAAGTTCACTGTAACCTACTTCCTTTCATTTCAGACTGCATTTCCTTGTGATTCTTCCAAAGAACCTCAGTCCGGCATCCGCTTTACCGACGATTAATTTTATATGGTCATTCCATTTTAAATCACTCCTAATGCCTACTCCCAGATAATTAATGGAATTAACTGCTTCCAGTTGCTGACCTGCTATATTGTAGCTAAATGATAAAGGATCTTTCTTTCTATGTAGTCGTAGCACATTAACCTTGTCTACATTGAGATTCAGTTGCCATTATCTGCACCATGCGTCAATTCGTTGCAGATCCTACTGCATTTCAGTACAATTTTCCACTGTCACAACCTCTCGATATACTACAGCATCATTCGCAAAAAGCCTCAGTGAACTTCCGATCTTATGCACGAGGTCATTTATATATACTGTGCTTAGCAATGGTCCTACGACACTCCCCTGCTGCACACCTGAAATCACTCTTACTTCGGAAGACTTCTCTCCATTGAGAATGACATGCTGCGTCTGTTACCTAGGAACTCTTCAATCCAATCACAAAATTGGTGTGATAGTCCATATGCTGTTACTTTGTTCGTTAAACGACTGTGGGGAACTGTATCTAACGCCTTGCGGAAGTCAAGAAACACGGCATCTACCTGGGAACCCGTGTCTATGGTCCTCTGAGTCTCGTGGACGAATAGCGCGAGCTGGGTTTCACACGATCGTCTATTTCGAAACCCATGCTGATTCCTACAGAGTAGATTTCTAGTCTCCAGGAAAGTCATTATACTCGAACATAATACGTGTTCTAAAATTCTACAACTTGTCGACGCTAGAGATATAGGTCTGTAGTTCTGAACATCTGTTCGACGTCCCTTCTTGAAAACTGGGATGACCTGAGCCCTTTTCCAATCTTTTGGAACGATACGCTCTTCTAGAGACCTACGGTACATCGCTGCAAGAAGAGGGGCAAGTCCCTTCGCGTACTCTGCGTAAAATCGAATTGGTATCCCACCAGGTCCTGCGGCCTTTCCTCTTTTGAGCGATTTTAATTGTTTTTCTATCCCTCTGTCATCTATTTCGATATCTACCATTTTGTCATCTGTGCGACAATCTAGAGAAGGAACTACAGTGGAGTCTTCCTCTGTGAAACATCTTTGAATGCATATCCTCCGCTGGCATC
The DNA here is from genome assembly GCF_023864345.2 of Schistocerca serialis cubense. Lineage (NCBI taxonomy): Eukaryota > Metazoa > Arthropoda > Insecta > Orthoptera > Acrididae > Schistocerca > Schistocerca serialis. The sequence continues at coordinate 185,205,584 of NC_064645.1, forward strand.
TTTCTAACCTTCACACGGCCGTCACCAGCTTTCATCAGAAAACATAACAGACCTCCGCCTTGCCCTCCAATGAGCTCTCGATTGACAGCACTGTAGTCGCAAGTAGTGGTGGTTTGGAGCCATTGGAATGAACGATACAGGGCGTCTGGCTCGGAGCTGTCCTTTAAGTAGGCTATTTTTAATAGTTCGTTGTGTCACAGTGGTGCCAACTGCTGCTCAGGTTACTGCTGCTGATGCAGTATGATGCCTCAGAGCCACACAATGAATATGATAGCCTTCCCTCTCGGTAGTGCCACGTGGCCAACTGGAACCCGGTCTTCTTGTGACCCTACATTCCCGTGACGACCGCTGCCAGCAGTCATCATAGTGGCTACAATTCTGCCAAGTCTTTCTGCAAGGTCGCAGATTGAACATCCAGCTTCTCATAGCCCTATTCCACGACCTCGTTCAAACGCAGTAAGGTACTGATAATGGCGCGTTAAAGGAATTCTCCACTAGCCTCAGCTGACCATGTCCAGTTTCAAAGGTAACTACCACTCACGATGGTTACTGCGTGTATTTAAAGGAAACCTGATTTGATACCTCGGTGTGGCGCTATAGTGCCACTCTTTTGGGACTGGCGCGGAATTTGAATAGACTTCATCTTTCAGATGTAGGAACACGACCACCAACTTTCGTTTACGTCGCACGACTCCTTCTTGGTGTAGCGATATTTTTTCCGTCAGTATACACACATATTCCAACTTGTTACTCAGTGCTGTATGTAGCCGTAAATCTTAACATTATAATAACGGTTTTTTGGGTTTGACGTCACAAACGTACAACAAATTCAGAAATTTTTTTCATAATTCACTTTTTGCTTTATTGGTAACTGGTGCATCATTGTTCCTTTTCACGTGTCGTGATGAGAACTGACTTTCTTCCCCTTCTTACTAGAGTCTGAAGAACAAAGCTTGATATTTCATAAGTTATAGTGTGGTTTTGCACCATTCTACTAGCTTTAAACTGAAAAAAAAACCAAGCTCTGGCGGTTTTGTACTGTTTAAAGTAACCCACCTGCTATGACCGTAGTGTACTAAAAAAAATAATAAATAGCGTAGAAAGTTCTATGTTCTTGGCTGCCTATTCAGCAGACTTGCTAAAATGTTTGGAAAATCGGGAATTTCTGTTAAGTTCTATGGGTCCAAACTGCTGAGGTCATCGGTCCCTAAGCTTACACGCTTCTTAATCTAACTTAAACTAACGTACGCTAAGGACAACACACACTCCCATGCCAGAGGGAGGACTCGAAGCCGGCCGCAGTGGCCGAGCGGTTCTAGGCCTTACAGTCTGGATCTGCGCGAGCGCTACGGTAGCAGGTTCGAATCCTGCCTCGGGCATGTATGTTAGTTAGGTTTAAGTAGTTCTAAGTATAGGGGACTGATGACCTCAGAAGTTGAGTCCCATAGTGCTCAGAGCCATTTGAACCATTTTTGAAGACTCGAACCTCCGACGGGGGGAGTCGCTCGAACCGCAACAAGGCGGTTAGACCGCTCGGCTACCCCGCGCGGCAAAATGTTTGGTTCAGCTCCTTTTGCCATAAGAATAATTGCCAGCTTCGCGGATACGGGTATCATTAAGTAAATACATTTGGCTAAGAAGTCCCTGACTACCGTGGATCACTAATGGAACGACCTGATCTACCTATAGGGACAGGGAATTAAAAGTACTAAAAAATAAAGAAGTACATTTATTCACTCTCAAAATTTGTCATCAACCCACTGTAGTTGGAGAGTAGTATTCGTACATTCAGCAACATGGAAAAATGGAAAAATGATGGAAAAAAATATGGAAGAAAATATGGAAGAATGATCTGAATTTCCGTTTCCTGAATATAATTTTTACACCGAAAGGACTGTATTATCCAGCTATAAATCTCTTTGATGATTTACCCAAGGAAATAAAATGTGTGAAAGACAGGAGAACTGCTTTGAAACGTAGATTAAAGTTGATTCTCCTCAACAACTCCTTCTGTACCATAGATGACTTCTTGAATGGAAATAATTTATCTGTTACAATCCTACAAATGGTTATCATGTAGCCTTATACATTCTTATTGTCTCTACAATCTATTGTTCAAATGGTACATTCGATACTATAATGTTTATAATAAATACGATCTACGGGACGTGGAACTAACTACATTACAATTACTTTCGTTACCTACTTTCTCCTTGCTTTCAGAAGTCCACTTTTTTTTTAACTTTGTTTGATTTCTATATGCATTTCTCTATAAAGTCGTAAAACTTGGTGACACAGGTAACCCAGCACAAATTCTTTTGTCGTACGTGCTCACTGAGCTCAAATCCGTCATATAGCTATTTCCGTGCGGAATTGCTCGGTTCGTTTATTTATCGGTGACCTTCAGTTGCCGGTTGGAACGACGGAAACGGAAAAGTTTTTTCCTGCACGGGCGGAGTTTCGAAATGACAAGGCGAATAAAGAATTATGTCGGTCATGTGTACGGCCCAGAAACGTGATCGATTAATTAGTGCACGCTTTTTCGGTCACGAATGGGGAAATCCTGAGTTTGGGTCGTGCGAACGTTACGGATATTTTTCAGTCGTGAGTGACCGTGGAGATGTGGAGAAACCACCCGTTCATAGTTTTTGACAAACATGTGTCTCGTGCAGCCTGGGTGCTGATCCTTCCCTACGCATTTGGAAGGCAGAAGTAATCTTGGTTAAAAAATTTATCGTTAAGTTATCTGCTGTAAGTAACTACGTAGTTTGAGATTCTTCATGCTGTGTCTGCATCGCACTTCCGAGACTGAAGACCAGATATGTACCTCTAATCTGAATCGTCTGGCGGAGATATATTAGTAGTGTAATTTATTTTCGCACTTCCTAACGGACAGCTATATATAGATAGGAATTGTCACATGAATTGCTTGTAAAGAGTATTGGAGCAATTATATCTTTACTTAGCGTATCCCCAAACAGGGTTTCCCGGGCCAAGTTTCATGAAGTTTACACTGAAATAAAACGGTAATAACTGAATTTACAGTCGGTGATATATTTGCGTAGTGACAGACAACGGGGAGATATGTTATTTCCCGAGCCTCGATGAATTCTTCGGGGTGACGTGTGATTCTATGTTGTATTGTTATCGGATGGAGACCAGCGTTCCAGAATCAAGGACGTTATTTGTTAAGGTTTCACTAGAATATCTTGTTTGATTTTCCAGAATTCTCAAACTGATGAGCAAATAAGGATGGAGAAGAATAAATCGTAAAGAGTCTCTTTAGTACATCACAAACTAAATGCCCTCTTTTCAGTTGATTAATAAAATCAGCGATTTGGAGTTTATCTACTTTAGTTTCCATCAGCACAATCGTTGTGTTTCCCCATATGAAGGAAAATTTCACTTAATGTGTTAGCATTTGTTATATTTTTATCGCTGAAATGTTTCTGGAAATAGAAACTTTTACGACGCAATTAGCATGGTTAAACGATATTGCAAACGTGTACACCAAATATGCAAGGGTTACAAATATTCGTTATTATATTATAGTAAGTAACTGACATTATTTAGGTTGTAATTGTATCTTACGTTATTCTTAACATTACTTTGCAGAACAGCTATTCAGATTTCCTGTGGATGTTAAATTATTGTCTTTACGAGTATTGTAAGTTACCTAATAAACAAAGCTGCTTCTGAAGTACTGTCTACATGAGTTTCTGTACAATTTTTATGTCTATTTGCAGCTAATTGGAGCTTCAGACACTGTTTAAAGTCGTAATAATAAGTAATTTGATTTTCTATGTTATTCAGGACGAAGTGCTTTCATGTGTTCATTGAAGCGAAAATTAAAAATTGAGAGAGATGTATATTACGGTCCAGCTTTGGGAAGTAGGGTTCTACTTGTGTGAGGCAATGTGATGCAGAAAGCTTGTGGTTATTGGATCAAAGAACAATGAACGGAGAAACGGAAGATCGTCCGTGACCGTGTCCAAAAACTGGTCGAACTGTGCTGTATCAAACGATAACTGACTGAACATCCAAAAATACTGGAACCAATGAGAACTTAAAATGTTAATGGATGAGCATAAAAAAAATCTCTTCGTTCGGCTGTAGATATTGCACCAGAATTTAGCAGGAAGCTGGAGAGATAGTCCTCTGAGACGAGGGATTGGATCTGGGAAGCTCACTACTCACCAGACACGAGAAGGGGAATGGATATTAGGTTTCAGCACTCTATCGGCCATGAGGTAATTACACACTGGCAAGGACTTGGGAGGGTAATTAACGGTGTTATTCTCGAATGGACCACTGCATTTACCTTGCTCTGTTTGAGGAACCACGGTGCACGTCAGTTTGGATGAATGAACTCGGGTATCAACAGTTGTTCTGCGAAATATTAGTCCAGTGCCTCAATAATAGCGCCACGTCATTTTTCGGAGTCCAAAAAGTTGCATGCTATGACGTCACTGGCAAAAATATTTTAAAATACAAGTGTCTATGAGAAAATACCGTGACGCTCCTTTGTGATGTACAACGGCTTTTGGATGGTAAAATTTTTAGCGACAGCGTGACTATCAGAAGTCATCACAGTATGAAAAGCGGTCCAGCGTTGTGATATTGTTAGCCATCGCGCCTATAGTCCCAATCTAGCGAAACGTGGTTTCTGTCTTTCGGGCATTTGAAAGACGGATGCCAGTGTAACACATTTAGCAAAGAGGAGGACGTGTAGGCTGAACTCGAATCAAGGGAATGACGCGAGCCACATATGGGACAGACTTACTCATGTTTGTATTTTGCCTAAAAATGTTTGGAACATAATTATGATCAAGTAAAAAAGATCTGTTATGTCTTATAATATACAGATTTGCCGTTTCCTGAACAAATACGCAGTTTTCACCGGGCACCGGGTAGTAATTCACGGTGGCCTGATGGACAAAATCTTCTCCTCCCCCAGGCCCCTTCGGTTCGGCTGTTAATCACGACCCTTCAATTACTTCCATCATTCTGCTGTCCGGTTTGATTTGCCGTGAGAAGATAGTCCTCCATTATAATGACAATTTCTATGGAGCGTTGGTCTCCCTAGTCCTGGGTCGATAGCAGTAAGAACATTTCTAGCCGCTAGTGTTTTATTCGGACCGGTGATCTTACAATGAAAATAATGAGTATAGAAACGTAGTAGTCATTGCGTAGTACATGCGGTGCAATGCGTTGGTGAGATCATGTCTTAATGGATAATGAGACAAGTACCATCAAAAAAATTAAGTGTTCACTTCTTCTCTATATCAATTCCACTTTCGTACTGGTTACTAATTACAAAAGCAAAGTGCACTTGTAGTAACTGTACTACATGTTGAAAGAAAAGCTTGTTTGCTTCCTCCTCTTCTCTGCTTTCTGTGTTCTGGGCACATGCGAGACTACGAGGCTGAGTTCTGCCTGGTGGCGTTGGGGGCACGTGACATGGTAAGGAAAGTAATACACAAAAACAAAAGACTTACCACGTTGAGATTATGCGATGGGAAGGTAGATTTGGTGTACATGTACAGACAAACAAAAGACTATAGCGTCGGGAAAACTGGATAATTTATTCAAGAGAAAGAGCTTCACAAACTGAGTAAGTCAGTAACGAGTTGATCCACCTCTGCCCCTTACGCAAGCAGTTATTCGTCTTCGCATTGATTGATAGAATTGTTGGATCTCATTTTGAGGTGTGTCGTGGCAAATTCTGTCCAACTGGCACGAAAAGATCGTCACAATCCTTCGCTAGTTGGAAGGTTGTGCCAGTAATTTATGTAACGCTCTAAATTGGGAAGAGATCCAGCGAGGTTGCTGGCGTAGGCAGGATTTTCCAAGCAAGAAGATAAGTAGTAAAAACAGTCACCGTGCGCGGGTGTGCATTATCTTACTGAAATATAAGTCCTGGATGGTTCGCCATGAACAGCAACACAACAGAGAGTAGATATCGTTGACCTACCGCTGTGCTGCAAAGAGGCCGCGGGTGACTACCAAAGGGGTCGTGCTATGTTAATAAATGGCACTCCAAACCATCACTCCTAGTTGTCAGGATGTATGGGGTGCGACAGTCAGGAGGCACACCGCAGTCCAGGCCGTCTCCAGACACGGTTTCGCTCGTCGTCAAGGCTCAGTTCGAAAGGGACCTTATCACTGAAGAAAATTCTGCTTGAGCCAACGAGATTCTAGGCTGAAGAAGTTTCTGATACTAAAATGTAGACTTTCACGGCCGGAACATCTTCAAGGGGGTCTGTAGCTCGATGGGAGGTCCAACACACCCACTGGCTCGCTACTGGACCTTCCATCGAGCTACAGACCCCCTTGAAGATGTCCTCTGCAGACGGGGACGAAACATAGGGAATTGACACAGAATTCATAAACCGACCACGGCATAACAGCCCGGATAATTGTAATGGACATGAAGAAGTTTCTGCAGAAGCCCCAGATTGTAGTGGCATACAGTAGCCCGTCACAAGCGCCGACAACCAGGAGTGACGATACTTTCATTTCATAGCAGAACACCTTTGGTAGTCATCCACTGCATCCTTACAGCACGGCGATACGCCGACGATGTTCTGTGCCCCGCTTTGGTGTTCATGGCAAGGTATCCTGGTGTTACATTTCAACAAGATAACGCCCGCCAACACACAGTAAGAGTTTCTACTATAACTCTTTGTGCTTGCCAAATAGCATTGTGGGTGGCACCCTCCAACCAGCTCGGAATTGTGATGCATGCCACCGTGAATCACATTTCTTGTTGCTCCAAGTAGTACATAGATATGTCCTCATCCAAGTGAAGGGCACCTCAAAACATGCACCGCACCACTGACACTGGCTGATGGGGCAGTCTTATGCGACAGGAGACATTCACACGGGCTTCCCTGGGACCTGAATTAGTAATCTAAGGTGCCACTATAGCTATGGACAGCATGAATAGTATTGTGGACCACTGCATCCCTCCCTGCTCGATGTCTTCCCCGATGGCAAGGCTGCTTCCAGCAGGATATATGTCCATGTCACATGGCCAGAACCATGTATGAGAAGCGTCGATGGCTTGGCCACCAAATTCACCTGATCTGAACCCAAAGGAATACCTCTGTGATGCTATCTGGTGCCAGCACTGCGCCCACGCCCACAGACAACTGACCCATAACAGGCATCACATGACCTATGTGTAGACATCTGATGACACACACTTCCAGAGCCCTCCCGAGGAAGCCGGCCGAAGTGGCCGTGCGGTTAAAGGCACTGCAGTCTGGAACCGCAAGACCGCTACGGTCGCAGGTTCAAATCCTGCCTCGGGCATGGATGTTTGTGATGTCCTTAGGTTAGTTAGGTTTAACTGGTTCTAAGTTCTAGGGGACTAATGACCTCAGCAGTTGAGTCCCATAGTGCTCAGAGCCATTTTTGAACCTCCTGAGGACTTGTTTATCACAAATAGTATATACCCCGGTACATGTATTCCACTTTCAGAGTTCTCAGAAGAATTTAATGGGATTAACCATCTCCATCACCCCTGAAAGTCTAAAACAACATCATCAACGAATCAGCTTATATACGGCAATGTCCTGAATGGCCGACTGACTCAGCATCGCCCAGCCCAAACCATTAAGGGCAGAATCTTGAAATTTGGATAAAGTGAGGATATTATACTGCAAGCGTCGTTGGAAAAGGAATTTTTCGAAATTTCAATCCTAAAGGGGTGAAACGGGGGATGAAGTGTTTTTTTGAAAGATGTCGCTATTAAGGTAATTTTGGAGCTACACCTATGACCTCAGTCAGAAATAAAGATATATGTATTGATTATTTTTGGAAATTTAACCCTAAGAGGGTGAAAACGTGGGTGAAATCTATTCTGAAAATATTATTAAACAACTACTAAAGTATTTTTAAAGCTACATCTATGAACATTGGTATTTGACTTCTCGGTTACAAATAAGAAAAAACCTGTTTCAGTGTTCTTGGAAATCAACCCCTAAGGGAGTGAAACAGGAGTTGAGACTTTTTAAAAAAAAATATGTTATTATGAAAGCTAAATTTACGAAAATTTCGATTTGGCTTCTCGGTTAGAAGTAAAAAAGACCTGTTTAGCGGTTTTTGGAAATTCAACCCATGTGCGGGTGTAATGTGACATAAAAGGTTTTATGGAAATATTTCATTGTGCAAGCATTTTTTAAGCTAAATCTCTGAAAATTTGTGTTTGGCTACTCTGAGATGAAAAAATTCGTGTTGCAGGCTGTGTGGATGACGCAACATACTGTAAGCAGCAGAATAGTCTGGTACTCATGTCAGGAACAAGCCAACAAGGTGTCTGCGTAAGGCCAAGTAGACGAAAACGGTCCAGACGGAGCACGGCTATACCAGAACAAATACCCTCACAGACACCAACCACATCACACAACATTTCGATCCACTTCTGGTCGTTTGTGTGATCACGGGTCCTTTCAGACAGACAAACGTGCAGGGAGGCGGTGCACTGTGTGTTTACCAGATCTGGAGAACTGGTTTCTACATGATACTGAGACAAACTCTAGTACAAGTTCCAGGCAAGTGGCCCGGCAACGCGGTGTAAGCCAAAGGACGATATGTGTATCCTGCATGACAACTACTACTGCCCCTATCACCTGAAACGAGAGTAACGATTATCAGCAGCGGATTTCCCTCTGCGGCAAAGATTTAGTCGATGAGGTTTGCACAGAATACCACAATGATGGGACTCTTGTCATCTGCAGACCATGAGTCTACGTGTGAACGTGTGCATTGCAGGCCATCGACCTCACTTTGAACATCTATTGCCATGTGGATGCGATGCAGCTCAGTACTTTGTTGCGGGACAGTTTGTTGTTGCACGCAAACTGTCCGTTTCCAGACACATGTTCATACGACCTTTTATTGACCATTTCCAGTCAGGAACCCATCCCTGCAATTTTATTACTCTTCATTATGCTCATAAATTAAGGATAATTGCAGAATGTGGTGCCCCACAACGTGGCACTACACGAAACTGGCGCTAATAGCATAGCCGCATAGGGAACACACACGACACAGAAACACATGTACTACAAAACGCCACTGTTTCCTGCGCATATACCCCGACATCAATATGGGATATGATCACCATGCACGTGTACACAGGCCGCACAACGGGTTGGCATACTCTGGATCAGGTGATCGAGTATCTGCTGGGGTATAGCCTCCCATTCTTGCACGAGTGCCTGTCGGAGCTCCTGAAGTGCCTAGAGGTTTGAAGACGTGCGGCGATACGTCGACGAAGAGCATCCCAGACGTGCTCGATGGGGCTTAGGTCTGGAAAACAGGCAGGCCACGCCATTCACCTGATATCTGTGGCAGCTTGGTGGGGTCGTGCGTTATCGTCCATCAGGAGGAAAGTGTGACCCACTGCACCAACGAAAAGGCGGTCGTACTGGTGCAAAATGACGTCCCGATACACCTGACCTGTTACAATTCCTCTGTCAAAGACATGCAGGGGTGTACGTGCACAAATCATAATCCCATCCCACACCATCAAACCACGACCACCATACATGTCCCTTTCAAGGATGTTAAGGGGTTGGTATCTGGTTCCTGGCGAGAATCGCTGTTCAGACTATGCCCGGACTCGTCCTTGAACATAACCTGTTCCAATGACCATGTACTGTGTACTTGACACCAGACTTTACGGGCTCTCCTGTGACCAGTGATCAGTGGAATGCACCTTGTAGGTCTCCGGGCGAATAAACCATGTCTGTTCAGTCGTCTGTAGAGTGTGTGCCTAGAGACATCTGTTCCAGTGGCTGCGGTAAGGTCCCGAGCAAGACTACCTACAGTACTCTGTGACCATCTGTGGGCATTGATGGTGAGATATCGGTCTTCTTGTGGTGTTGTACACTGTGGACGTCCCGTACTGTAGCGCCTGGACACGTTTACTATCCGCTGGAATCCTTGCCATAATCTTGAGATCACACTTTGTGGCACACGGAGGGCCCGAGCTACGACCTGCTGTGTTTGATCAGCCTCCAGTCGTCCTAGTATTTTACCCCTCATAACGTCATCAATATGTGTTCTTTGAGCCACTTTCAGCACACAGTCACCATTAGCACGTCTGAAGACGTCTGCACACTTACTCGCTGCACCGTACTCTGACATGCACCAACACACCTGTGCGTATGAGGACATCTGCCAGCGCCAGCGTGCGACGACCGCAGGTCAAATGCACCGCATGGTCATACCCCGAGGTGATTTAAAGCCTCAAACCGTTTACCAGAGCGTTGTTTCACCATGTATTAGCATTTTAGCATTATCCTTAATTTATGAGCAGGAGTGTGTATATTGAGGGAGAGAGAGAGAGGAGAGAGAGAGAAAGAGTAGGCAAAATAATGGGTCACCTGTACTTAGTTAGGAAGTGTTTATTAATAAGGGGTTGGACCCCAGTAGAATACCATGATAGGGTTGCCCACACCATCACACTTCCACCTCCATGCTTAACCATTGGAATCAAGCAGTCGGGATTGTAGGTTTCTTTTGGCATTCTCCAGAAGTAATGTTGGAAATAACGAAAACGTTGACTCGTGGTACTTTATGACACCTTTCCACAGATCAGCCGTCCAGGATTTTTGCTCCTGACACCATGTTTTACGCTTCTTTGCGTGGGTTGTCGTCACTGATGGTTTCTGTGTAGCAGCTCGGCCATGAATATTCGCTGTATGGATTTCTCGGCGGACAGTGTCGATAGATACGGGGCCTCGAAGATGGCTATTGAGCTCTGCAGTCACTTTAGCTGCAGCAGTTTTGCATTGTTTTGACACAATTCGGGTTGGCGTACGACGATCTCTGTATTTACTTTTGATTTGCGTGCACTATTACGTTTACACGAAGATATCTTTCCATTTTTTTGTAGGCTGTCATGAGTGTTGAAACAGCTGCTCTTGAAACATTCAGTAAGGTGCCTGTCTTTGTTACTGATGCTCCAGCTGATCGGGTCCCCACTATCTACCCTCCTTGGAAATCTTTTAGGTCTTTCATTGCACGTCGACCTCGGCCTGCGAATGCAAATACGAAGTGTGCACTACTCGTAAACAACCTGCACTGATGCCTAGTCCGTACTGAACACGCACAGTCCAGCGCGACACGTGCCATAGCTTCGTTGTTGACCGTCAAACACAACCAGCACATTAGTACCACTGTTCACATTATTTTGCTCAATCCCCTATATGACAGCCGCAAGGAGTGAGATGACACAGCCGCGTTTCAAATATAACGCTGCATTCCTTTGGCAAATCGTTGTTTGTTGTTGTGGTCTTCAGTCCTGAGACTGGTTTGATGCAGTTCTCCATGTTACTCTATCCTGTGCAAGCCTCTTCATCTCCCAGTACCTACTGCTGCCTACATCCTTCTGAATCTGCTTAGTGTATTCATCTATTGGTCTCCCTCTACGATTTTTACCCTCCACGCTGCCCTCCAGTACAAAATTGGTGATCCCTTGATGCTTCAGAACATGTCCTACCAACCGATCCCTTCTTCTAGTCAAGTTGTGCCACAAACTCCTCTTCTCCCCAATTCTATTCAATACCTCCTCATTAGTTATGTGATCTACCCATCTAATCTTCAACATTCTTCTGTACCACCACATTTCGAAAGCTTCTATTCTTTTCTTGTCTAAACTACTTGTCGTCCATGTTTCACTTCCATACATGGCTACACTCCATACAAATGCTTTCAGAAACGACTTCCTGACACTTAAATCAATACTGGATGTTAACAAATTTCTCTTCTTCAGAAACGCTTTCCTTGCCATTGCCAGTATACATATTATATCCTCTCTGCTCGACCATCATCAGTTATTTTGCTACCCAAATAGCAAAACTCCTTTACTACTTTAAGTGTCTCATTTCCTAATCTAATTCCCGCAGCATCACCCGACTTAATTGGACTACATTCCATTATCCTCGTTTTGCTTTTGTTGATGTTCATCTTATACCCTCCTTTCAAGACACTGTCCATTCCGTTCAACTGCTCTTCCAAGTCCTTTGCTGTCTCTGAGAGAATTACAATGTCATCGGCGAACCTCAAAGTTTTCATTTCTTCTCCATGGATTTTAATACCTACTCCGAACTTCTCTTTCGTTTCCTTTACTGCTTTCTCAATATACAGATTGAATATCAACGGGGAGAGGCTACAACCCTGTCTCACTCCCTTCCCAACCACTGCTTCCCTTTCATGTCCCTCGACTCTTATAACTGCCATCTGGTTTCTGTACAAATTGTAAATAGCCTTTCGCTCCCTGTATTTTACTCCTGCCATCTTTAGAATTTGAAAGAGAGTATTGCAGTCAACATTGTCAAAAGCTTTCTCTAAGTCTACAAATGCTAGAAACGTAGGTTTGCCTTTCCTTAATCTTTCTTCTAAGTTAAGTCGTAGGGTCAGTATTGCCTCACATGTTCCAACATTTCTACGGACTCCAAACTGATCTTCCCCGAGGTCGGCTTCTACCAGCTTTTCCATTCGTCCGTAAAGAACTCGCATTAGCATTTTGCTGCTTATTAAACTGATAATTCGGTAATTTTCACATCTGTCAACACCTGCTTTCTTTGGGATTGGAATTATTATATTCTTCTTGAAGTCTGAGGGTATTTCGCCTGTCTCATACATCTTGCTCACCAGATGGTAGAGTTTTGTCAGGACTGGCTCTCCCAAGGCTGTCAGTAGTTCTAATGGAATGTTGTCTACTCCCGGGGCCTTGTTTCGACTTAGGTCTTTCAGTGCTCTGTCAAACTCTTCACGCAGTATCATATCTCCCATTTCATCTTCATCTACCTCCTTTTCCATTTCCATAATATTGTCCTCAAGAACATTGCCCCTGTATAGACCCTCTATATACTCCTTTCTGCTTTGCATTCTTTGCTTAGAATTGGGTTTCCATCTAAGCTCTTGATATCGTCTTTCGTTTAATTCACGGAGTAATTTGTAATGACTGTGTAGTGGGAAGACAGAAGCGACGGCGAGACGGGCGGCGTGGCCGGGCTGCCGGGGCTAGCAGGTGGCTGCAGCGCTGCTCCTTTTACGGCGGGCAGGCGGGCCGATACCTCACTGCGGCGTGCCGCCTCGGCCTCGACTCGCACAGTAGCGGCGGTAGCGGCGGGCCCAGATTTATCGGCGGGGGCCCGCGTTTGTCGGCAGGTGCCGCCGTCGCTTTTTGTCTGGAGAGAACCGAGCCGACCGCTCCCACCCCCACATTCCGCCGAGACCGTCCTGTCCTCTGTCGCCGGAATTCCCAGCAGCTCCACACTTTCCGCCAAAACTGAGGGCCTCTGAGTTCGCCGTGTCCTCGTCGTAAGCCCGGAGTTCTCCACTCGGCACCTTACGCTGCTCCGAAGTATGCTGTATGGGGTTCGTAGCCAGAGCATACTCTGTTGGGCTGAACAGACAACCTGTCACGGAATAATGTAGATAGAGACGTACATATTGACGCACGTGCTTGGAATGACATGGGGTTGTATTAGAACCAAAAAAATACAAAAGTTCAAAAAATGTCCGACAGATGGCGCTTCATCTGACCAGAATAGCAATTATTAGCATAACAAAGTAAGACAAAGCAAAGATGATGTTCTTTACAGGAAATGCTCAATATGTCCACCATCATTCCTCAACAATAGCTGTAGTCTAGGAATAATGTTGTGAACAGCACTGTAAAGCATGTCCGGAGTTATGGTGAGGCATTGGCGTCGGATGTTGTCTTTGAGCATCCCTAGAGATGTCGGTCGATCACGATACACTTGCGACTTCAGGTAACCCCAAAGCCAATAATCGCACGGACTGAGGTCTGGGGACCTTGGAGGCCAAGCATGACGAAAGTGGCGGTTGAGCATACGATCATCACCAAACGACGCGCGCAAGAGATCTTTCACGCTTCTGTCGGGTATTTTGTGAACTTTGTTTTTATTTTTGGTTCTAATAGACCCCATGTCATTCCAAGCATGTGTGTCAATTTTACCTCTCTGTCTTTATTATTCCGTGGTTTATTAAGTTTTCAAATTTATAGTGACTTTTTGATCGCCCAGTACTTCAACCAGTACTAGGCTTGCTCAGTATGTTTACAACCAATCAGTGTCTGAATGTTTGCAGTATTATGTCGGCGCTAGTAACGTGAATTGAGGCATTGTCGTCGGAACTGGTCTATTTCGCTAACACCGACGAGAGCGAAAAATCGTGTGTCCCGACATCGCGTTTGGGAGTGTAAATCGTATTATGTGGAGCGTCACGATACTTATCCTAATGCCACCAGTTTTGTTGCGATGTGGCTCGAATGGTGTGAAGAACCAGATGGAAGTATTTTTATAGAAGTTTGCTATGTCCTGTAAGGGGGTTATTTGTGTTGTGTCCCTGGTTGATAATTAGACGAAATATTTGGTTCAAATAGCTCTGAGCGCTATGCGACTTAACTTCTGAGGTCATCAGTCGCCTGCAACTTAGAACTAATTAAACCTAACTAACCTAAGGACATCACACACATCCATGCCCGAGGCAGGATTCGAACCTGCGACCGTAGCGGTCGCTCGGCTCCAGACTGTAGCGCCTAGAACCGCATGGCCACTCCGGCCGGCACGAAATATTTGTCAGGTTTTGTAAGCAGTGGGTCCTTGATTACGGCAATACGCGAACACCGAGAAATAAGTTTAAACAGTTTTATTAACAAAAGCGGATTATCAAACATGCACGCTGCTCACACCCATCAACACTGTGTCTGACATCCTAATTACGGTCGTACCGAAAGGCTCCATGGTGAGCTAAGAAAAGAGACATATTCGCGCCCGAGGCCACGCTAGTTAATACGGCTCGCTGTGGACGCTTACTCCCTGCGTCGCACTGCGACCGGGCGCACGTGTATTGACCAAGCAAATTGTCAGCATCCCATATAGGTCGGCTGGCGAGCGCGTGTTACGTAGTGTATGGCTGCGTGCAACCTGCAGAGCATTACAATCCGCTAATAAGTGAAAAACACTTTCATGTGCAGTATACGATGTCTATTCGGAAAGTAAGGTCCGATCGGTCGGGAAATACAAAACACAGCGAAAATAAAAAGTGTTTTATTTGCAACAGTTTGCTACACCTTACACCTATTCCCTACATAGTCACCGTTCTGGCTTAGAAATTTGTTGAAGCGTTGTACCAACTTTCCAGTACCCTCGTCGTAGAAGGCAGCCGCCTCTGCTTTCCAACACTTCTCTACTCTTCTCTGCAGTTCGTTGTCTGTGCGAGAATGATGTCTTAATAGCCAGCGATCCATGTGAACAGTGATGATAATCAGAGGAAGCCAATCGCGGGCTGTAGGGCTGTATGCTGGGTCATCAATCAATTCTCATAGAAAACGCTGCAGGGGCGTCCTCCTTGCCCCTGCAATATGCGGCCGAGAATTGTCGTGAACAGGGAAATGCATGTACGTTATATGGGGTTGCATGAAATCAGGCGAAACCACTCAGCAGGTATCCATACTTGGCAGTCTTTTCGCGATATATATGTTCTAGGAAGCGGTATGCGATGTGTTATCATTAGAGCCCGTCATATTTTTTTCTGAACTATAGGGTGAATTTTAGAACAATTTATACACAAATCTAGGCATTTTAGTGTCGAAAAATGTATTTTAATTGTGCATATAAAATCATACTTCAACAAATTTTAGTAATAGGTCATATTGCGGCTGACTTTTAATATAATAGGTCATATTTCCCTCAACTTTTGCCAAAAATGCATATACCGTTTTTTCTCGTATCTTAAGGGACACACGAATAAGAAAATGAATATGTTGCTCACGAGACAATATTTAACGTGATATTATGAAAGATAAACAGATAAATTAGTGCACAGCTTTATTTCTCAGGACTGTAGCAGAAAATCGGTGTACCACAATAGTCGTTTCGCGAACGTAAAACATTGTTGCGCAGAGTCAACAATACGCTCTCAGAGCCAACAAAGGCGGCTTGTGCAGTAATAATTATCACAGTCGCACAGGTGTTTCCAGTAACCAGTTTGAATACAGCCTTTGGCTTGTTCAACATGCCTAAAGCAAAGTGCTCCGACAGTGTGTAGTTGCGAGGATATGTTCGATAATTTGGAGAGAAGTTCTTTAGTACTAATGGGAAAATATTATTTTGTAAACTGTGTGAAGTTAAAGTTAGTGCAGAAAAGCGCTTTAATGTGCAACAACACTGTAATACCGCTAAACACAGCAGCTGTGTGAAACGAACAGCAGGCAAACGCTGTTATTTGAACAGACAGGTCAATCGTCAAAGGTGCAATCATTCTGAAAGGATTTGTGTGAGATGGTGGTGTCCTGCAACATCCCATTGGAAAAACTGATGAATCCACGCTTCAGACGGTTCTTGGAGAAGTACACAACACATACAGTTCCAGATGAATCTACACTCAGAAAGAACTATTTATCCGTATGCTACAATGATGTGCTCAACAATATACGAATTACTATTGCTGAGCAAAAGATCTGGCTGTTGATAGATGAAACTACGGATATTATTGGGCGATATATTGCAAATGTTGTTGGTGGTGTTCTAAAAGTTGATGGCCCTGGAGATATGTTCCTACTAACGTATGAAGCTCTCGATAGAGTAAACAATTCGACGATTGTTATTTTGTTTGACAACTCTCTGAAGCTACTGTGTGTGGATGGTGTGAAAAGAGACAACGTTTTGCTGCTTGTAACAGATGGTGCTTCATATATGGCTAAAGCAGCCAAAGGGCTTCAGATTCTCTACCCCAGTATGGTGTACACCACTTGTCTTGCACATGCGTTGCACAGAGTTGCCGAAGAGGTGCGATCAAATTACCCTGACGTGGACAAATTAACTTCCTGCGGCAAAAATCTATGTGAAGGCTCCACTACGGGTGCAGAAATTCAAGGAAGAAGCACCTTCAACGCCCCTCCCACCTAAACCCGTTCTTACACGATGAGGTTCCTGGCTTAATGCTGCTGAGTATTACTGCACCAACTACACCCAAATAAAGACAATCTTCTGTGAGCTTGATAGCGATGAATCAAGTGCTATCAAAATTGTGAAAGAAGTTTTTACAGATACATTGTCTAGAAACTTGGCATACAACGCCAATTTTTCAGTGATATCAAAACCATCAAACGACTGGAAGCTGTTGGCACTCAGCTGTGTGAGGCCCTGAGTATTGTGCAACATGTGCAGAGTGAGTTGGGTCGAGCTCGTGGCCATGTGACTGACAAAGTGAAAACCAAATTGCAAAGTGTTCTTCAACGGAATCCTGGATATTCTGCACTGTGCAAAAATTAGTGACAGTCTTTCAGGGAATGCCGCAACATTTGAAGATACTGAAACAAAGCTGAACTCCAGTGACCTGACTGCCTTCAAATACGCTACAGTGACGTCTTGTGGAGAGGAGCTTTTCCAGGTACAAAACTATTCTCAGCGACAACGATAGGGCTTTGACAATGGAAAACCTGAAAATGGACCTTGTGATCCAGTGAAAATTTGCATACGGTATTGAATAATGTGAAACGCTTTAAATACTATGTGGAAATAAAAACATTGTTTTACTGTTTCGATAGATGATCTTTTCACTGTACTTTGTGTTTAGAAAATAAAACATTCAGACATTCAAAAAATAGATGCAAATTAGCCACAAACCCCACAGAAAGAAAGAACTATACTTACAATATTTTGAGAAGTGAATTTTGTATTACTTTATGGTGAATAAAAATTAAATAAACAAACAAGAATGCTTTAAATAAACTTGTCATATTTTATTTTTAAGGTCATATTTATGTAAGTTTTAGGTAATAAATGCTTACATATTTCACTGTTTTTAGGTAATTAAAATCTGGGCCCTAGTGATCATAAACTAACGGGAAATTTTTAATTATGTGGGCTTCATATATCCAATTAAACTTTTTTGTCTTGCTGATCCAGATGTTGCTAATGTATGTTTGCATTTTCAGCTGTTCTGAATGCTTAGTTTATTGTTCACAATGGAAAAGGGTATACGTGTTTTCGAGTGCTCTGCGAATTTTTACTTTCGGAAAAAATGGATAAGAGAATATGCATTACATTTTGCTTGAAAAATGGAATAAAGTGCAGCACCGCATTTGAAATGTTGACACTGGCCTGTGGCGAATATAGTATAAGACAATAGTTTACGAGAAGTATAAACTTTTCAAAGGAGGTCGAGAAGATGTTGAAGATGTCTACCGCCCTGGATGCCCTAGCATATCAACTACTGATGACGATGTGGAAGAAATAAAGAAAATGGTTCCCTGAAGGCGCCGCATCGCCATCAGAGACTTTGCTGGTGATGTCGATATATCCTTTATGTCGCGACAAGCAATCTTTTTTGATTTTTTGAACATGAAACGTGTAACAGCAAAGCTTTTTCCGATATTGTTGAATTTCGACCAAAAACGACGTCGCATAGATATCGATCGGGAATTGCTGAATGAAGTCGACAACGATCCAGAACTTTTAAAGAAGATTATAATGGGTGATGCGTACATGGGTATGACGTCGAGACAAAGGCCCATAAGTCCCAAAGCAAAATGGCTGAAAAGACAAAACCGAATAAAATTCGACAAGTTCTGTCACATGTGAAGATTCTTCTCACTGTTTACTTAGATTACAACGGGATAGTGCATCACGACATCCTGCTTTATAGTCGTAAGATCGGTAAGGAATACTACCTGTAAGTTATGGGCCGTTTACGTGAAGCAATCCGAAGAAAACGACCAGAATTGTGGTTGCCACCATTGTTGAGACAAAAATAGAATCGCTGAAGGAGCTGAACACCATTACGAAAAGTGAGTTCCAGAAGTGCTGCCAAGATTGAAAAACGCGCTGACACAAGAGTATTTGTGTCTTGAGGGGGATTAATCTGAATGGGGCAGAGCTGATATTGACAAATAAAGAAAGATTTTGTAAGAAAAAATTTCCCGTTTCTTTCTGACACATCTCATATTTGTTGCCTCTTCTAGGAAAGTATGCTATCGCAAATTTGGCGGTAAACCACACTGTGCTGCAGGATGCCTCTCTTGCAACGTCTGTTGCTAGAGTTGGTTGAACATCTGCATGACGCTTTCGCGTTTGCTAAATGAACCTACAACGAAACGAGCTGCTCTTGTTTGCCTATCAGTCCTACCTGATGCAGATCCCATGTCGACGAGCAATATTTAAATATTGCTCGAAAGACGGTTTTGTAAGCTACCTCCTTTGTTGGCGAACTGCACTTCCTGACGCTTCTGGCAATGAATATGTTTCTCATTAATGCTATGAGTTCGCTCCGCGTAATATCTCCCCGTTTTGCGTATTCCTTGATATTTTGTGGATGCAACTGTTTCCAGTGACTGTTTAATCACACATTATTGGGTCTTTATGTATTCTCAGTAAGTTACATTTCTTTATGTGGAATGTCAACTGCCCGCACTGCACCAACCGTCTATCCTCTGCAGGTTTTCATGCATTTCGCTTCAGTTTTCTAGCGTTGCGACTTCTCTGTACACAACAGCATCATCTGAGAAATGCCTCATGGAACTTCCGATGTCGTCTACTATGGCATTTATAAATACTGCATAAAGTGATGAGCGTCTAACACTGCTTTGGTGTATGTACAAAGTCACTTTCATGTCTGGAGACTTCTTTACAATGACAATGACGTGCTGTGTTTTGTTTGCCAGGAAATCTTCAGTTCAGTGTCACAGATGGTCTGATATTCTGTACTCTCGTATTTCTTTCACTAGGAGGCAGTGTGGAACTGCATGGAATGCGCACCTACCTGGGTGCCGGTGTCTACCACCTGTGTCTCGTGGACGAACCAAAGAAGGTGCGTTTTGCACTACCGTTGTTTCCGGAATCCATGTTAATTGCAACAGGGGAGATTTTTCAGTCTCCAGTAATGCCTTGATATGTGAACTTGAAACATGTTCCAATTATTATGGAGATATTACATTACTGAGAAACTTCAATAGTGTTACTAGACTGTCACGTGTCGCTTGTGCAGAAATGTTGTAATGTGGCTATAATTTCACACCTTACAAGCACCCATCCACATACTTTGCCGTGATCTACAAACACAATTAGGTATCATTTGATAGGTTGTACATCGTGTATATGAATACAAAAGGAGCAGGCCGGAGTGGCTGAGCGGTTCTAGGCGCTACAGTCTGGAACCGCGCGACCGCTACGGTCGCAGGTTCGAATCCTGCCTCTGGCATGGATGTGTGTGATGACCTTAGGTTAGTTAGGTTTAAGTAGTTCTAAGTTCTAGGGGACTGATGACCTGAGAAGTTAAGTCTCATAGTGCTCAGAGCCATTTTATTGAAAATAAAGGAGACTGACATTGTAAATAACTGTTAACGCTTATTGCATGAAAGGTGACGGAGTGTCTTTATTATCAGAACGGCGTAATGAATGATTGCCTATACTAGTAGAGGCTGGAACGCCAGTGGAGATGAAACAGCAGGCGGAACTCAAGCCCTGGATGGAAGGCCCACACAGGTGTTTTGGTCCCACTTAAACACAGGAAGTAGCTAGACAGACGTCGTGACACCTGAGCTCAAAGACACAATACAGGAGCGACCGGCCGCTATCAGCCGCTATTGTAGTATGGCCGGAACGATAACCGGATAATACTTCCGAACTCTGCAAATTTTGGAAGCAGGTGCGAGGAGCGAAGAAGCGGCACCTCGGAAACCACGCAGGCTCGGTTATTTCCAAGGATTTTTACTCAGAAGGGTACCATTGTACGAGTATAGGTTTTTCCTCGTAAACCCTCCGGGCTGGACGACAAAAGATTAAAATATGGTTGGTCGGCGTTCGGAAGAATCTGTAGAGTGGGAGAATATTCCATAGTTTCCATATCTCCACTAAACCTGTTGATCAGTTTCTACCAAATTTGATACACACACTACTTATTACCTGAGGAAAAGTCCTGAGGTGAGGGGGGTGGGGGGTGGGGGGGGGGAGGTAAGAAGCACCTAATTGCCCAAGGATGTTGTGTGGGTGAAAAGTGTTAGTAACCTCTGACATGTAGACTGCCCTGAACAGCAGGCATGTTGTGTGGATAGTATCGGAATGTGTCGTAGGGAGTACATGTGCAGATGGGCATGGGTGAGCAGAAAGAATGGGAGGAGAAAATGGATAGTGCGAGAGGGAGTATGAGATGGACAGACATACAGAAAGTGGGCTGAGAGACAGACAGAAGTGGGCTAAGGTGATGGACATTTAGAGTTGGAAGGATGAGATAAATAAATGGAGAGGGAGAGGAGAAGATGGAAAGACAGAGAGGACAGAGGAGGAGACAGGTTGGGAAAGGGAGAAGAGGGAATGGACAGGAGGAGGAGGTATACAGACTGGGGGGAAGGAAGACAAGGCCAAAGAGAGGGTAAGAAGGAGACGAACAAAGTTATGATGGATTGGAGAGAGGGGGGGAGGGAGGAGGAGATGTACAGACAATGGGGAGGAGAAGATGGTCAGAGAGAGGGGCTGGAGAGGGACAGAGAGGAGGAGGAGATGAACAGAACAGGAGGAGGGAAGACTACATAGACAGAGAAAGGTATGTACAGTGAAGACAGGGAGGAGTTAACGGGCAGAGAGATGGGGAGGAGGATGTGGTCAGAGAGAAGGAAGAGGATGTCATGGTAAGAGAGAGGCAGAGAGGGACATGGCCAGAGAGATGGGAAGGAGGACACGGTGAAAGACAGGGGTAGAAGGACAAGTTCAGTGAGAGAGGGGACTATTTCAGAGAAAAAGGAGAACATAGATAGAGGGAGGTGGGAGGATGAGATGGACAGAGAGGAAGTGTACTGAGAGTTGGAGTAAGAGCCGATGTACAGAAAAGGTGTAGGAAGAGATGGTTAGGGAGAGAGGAGGTGGTGGATGGAGAGAGGGGGGAGAGGGAGAGGTGTAGCAGGATGGACAGAAAAAGAGGGGAGGAAGAGATGGACAGAGGAGGAAGGAAGATGGATGGAGAGAGGGGACAGGAGATGGACAGAGAGAGGGGGAAGGAGGACATGGACAGAGAGCAGGAGGAGGAGAGGACTGGGGGATGACAGGTAGGAGGAGATGGCCAGAAATGGAAGATATAGACAGAGAGGGAGGGAGATAGAGAGGAGGGAGAAAGATAGAGAGGGGGGAGGAACAAATGGATAAGAGGGAGTGGAGATGGACAGAGAGACAGGCAATGTCAATTTCTTCACCTCATAGTAGCACTTGCTGTCCATATCCTCAATTATTCCTTGGAAGTATTCCAGTCTCTGTCTTCTTCTACAGTTTTTACCTTTTACAGAACCCTCTAGTACCATGGTGCCATGGAAATAATTTCATGATGTATCAGATATCCTACCAACCTGTCCCTTCTTCTTGTCAGTGTTTTTCATATATTCCTCTCCTCATTACTTACCTTATCAGTCCACCTAATTTTCAACATTCTTCTGTAACACCACAGCCAGCCGGAGTGGCCGAGCTGTTGTAGGCGCTTCAGTCTGGAACCGCGCGACCGCTACGGTCGCAGGTTCGAATCCTACCTCGGAAATGGATGTGTGTGATGTCCTTAGGTTAGTTAGGTTTAAGTTGTTCTATGTTCTAGGGGACTGATGACCTCAGCTGTTAAGTCCCATAGGTCTCAGAGCCATTTGAACCATTTGTAACACCACATCTCACCTACTACATGTATAAAAACATATGTATTTGTTTGTGTGTGTATTTTCCACATCTCCTCCTAAATCACTAACCAAATTTGATACACGTACCATTCTTTTTCAGCGAAGAAGTACTGTGGAGGGTAGTGACCTCCTAGTTCCTATGGGGGTGGGGATAGGGGATGAAGGTAGGTGCACCTGACATCTGAGCTACTCTTAACGCTTAATGACTAGCATGTTGTACAGGCAATGCTGGTATGCAGTCAATGGGGTATGTATGTGGCTGGAGCTATATATATATATATATATATATATATAGGTTGCTCCATTGATCGTGACCAGGCCAAATATCTCACGAAAAAACTACAAAGAACGAAACTTGTCTATCTTGAAGGGGGAAACCAGATGGTGCTATGGTTGGCCCGCTAGATGGGGCAGGAGGAGATGTATAGCTGTATAGTGAGAATGGGGCGGATGAGATGGACAGAGAAAGGAGGGAGGAGTATGTGGATAGAGGTGAGAGTAGGAGATGGAAATAGAGGAAGGGAGCGGAGGAGATGGAGAAACAGAGGGCGGAGGAAATGGACGAAAGAGTGAGGAGGTGGAGGACAGATGGAGTGGGGCAGGAAGAGATGAGCAGAGATAGGGAGGAGCTGATGTTAAAGTTTTAAAAATGGCTACGTAGTCAGCGACCGTTTACAAATTAAAGTTAAACCAATTACAGCTCTTGGTCGCAAAAATTAAGTCTTTTGACCTGTTTCGACACTTCTATGAGTGCATCTGTCAGAAATTAAACATTCAAATTGGCCTATAACATAAGTACAAAATTATGGGAAAATTTCTTATACAAAGAAGTGTAGTACTGACTAACAGTACAAGAAAGAAACAGTACTTACAAGTCACGTATAAGATAAATAGCAAGCGATAAAGCTTTAGTCACAAAAGTTTAAAAAAGAATACATGGAAGGAGGACCACTATGGGCTGCTCATACACATCAAGCCACAGGTGGCAACAGACTGAGGCGCCCACGTTAGCAACTGCTGGCAGAGTGCCATCTAGTAGTTATAAATATAAGTAGGCTACTTAACATTTAAAATATAGACAAATGAAAGTTAAGATGAACATGAACATGAACTAACAGGCAATGTTTTATTTGACAGTGGGAGACATGGTAACTTTTTGTTTATGTAAAAGCTTAAAAGTACAGTTTTAAAACTGAAAACTGATTAACAATACAAAAAAGAAACAGTACTTACATGTCATGCATAAAAGAAATATCAAGCGATAAAGCTTTACTCATAAAATTTTTAAAGTAGAATGTGTGGAAAGCAAGCCACTACGGGCTGCTCGCTTATGTCGAGCTACAGGTAGCATCAGAATAGTCTGTGTGGGCAGAGGTGTGTGGAGTGGGAGGTGTAGGTTGGTGGTGGAAGCAGGAGAGGGCAGTGGGCAGGTAGAAAAGGAAGACTGGGAGGAGGTGATGGACAGAGACAGGGTGGATGGGCAGGGAAAGGGAGAGGAGGAGGGGGATTTATACATATCAGAGGTGAGGGGGAGGAGGAGGAGGAGATGGCCAAACATAGGAGAACGATATGGATAGAGATCGAGGGGAGGAAGAGATATCGGCAATACATGTGGCATAGACATATGCAAGGGCCGCCATGGCTAAGAGAATGGTGACACATATGGAGGGGGAGATTAGTGTTTTGTTTAACGTTCCGTTGACATCTAGGTCATTAGAGACAGCGCGCAAGCTCGGATTAGGGAAGGATGGCGAAGGAAATCGGCCGTACACTTTCAAAGGAAGACATTTGCCTGAAGCGATTTAGGGAAATCACGGAAAGCCCAAATCATTCAAATCAGGATTCCCGGGCGCGGGTTTGGCCATCGACCTCCCGAATACTAGTCCAGTGCGCAAAGTACTGCGCCACCTCGCTCGATAACATATGTAAGAAATGAATTTCGTAAGTGTAAGATTGAGGTCTGAGAGTAGTTGTGTGTGTGTGTGTGTGTGTGTTTTAATTCCTAAGGTACCAAACTGCTGATGTCATTGGTCCCTAGACTTACACACTACTTAAAGTAACTTAACGCTAAGGACAACACTCACAACCATTCCCAAGGGAGGACCCGAACCTCCGGCGGGATGGGCCTCACAATTGGTGACATGGTGCTTCTAACCATGCGACCACTCCGCGCGGCTCTGAGAATAGTCATATGAGAGAGATTGTAAAGGCAGAAGTATGTCTTTCGTTAAAGAACATTCAAAATGCTACTCACCTGAGAAAGAGTTGTCAAAGTAACTGTACAGCAGAAGTACCTATAATTCAAGCAGTAGTATCTAGGTATATAGAGCAACAGGATGATGCAATCCGACAGCTATCTTGGGCGTTTTGATTCTATGGTGCATTGCAGTTTCTGCAAAGTGGATTCGTAGAGTTGTGCCTTCATTGTGATTCCACGCTTGAGGAACTCGACGAATAGAAGGCCCCTGCATTCGAAGAAGAAAGTCATCGTGAATTTAAAGGAACTTGAGAGAACAGCTTTGGATTTTCTTGATGGGGGAGATGTGGGATGTCTCCATATTGGCTTTGCTGTTCGTGTTCTGGCGTAACCAAAACCACCGGTACGAAGACGAAGAACGCAAGATCAGAGAAGGCGGTGAGGCGAAGTCGGCCAATAGCGCGCTGACCCGAACGACACCACGATAGGAGTGGCATCTAGCCGAAGTGAATATAAACGCCTCTCCTGCCAGCCTCAGCAGGACATTATTGGATAGTATTCGCAGAGTATTAGCACGGCCTACCAGAGAATGTTACGACAGCAGTTAGTAGTGATGTGTATCAATTACTTGCATGAACATTATACACAACTGGTCATTAAAATTGCTACACCAAGAAGAAATGAAGATGATAAATGGGTACTGATTGGACAAATATACTAGAACTGACATGTGATTACATTTTCACGCAGTTTGGGTGCATAGATCCTGAGAAATCAGTACCCAGAACAACCACCTCTGGCCGCAATAACGGCCTTGATACGCCTGGGCATTGAGTCAAACAGAGCTTGGATGGCGTGTACAGGTACACCTGCCCGTGCAGCTTCAACACGATACCACAGTTCATCAAGAGTAGTGACTGGCGTATTGTGACGAGCCAGTTGCTCGGCCACCATTGCCCAGACGTTTTCAATAGCTGCGAGATCTGGAGAATGTGTTGGCCAGGGCGGCAGTCGAACACGTTCTGTATCCAGAAAGGCCCGTACAGGACCTGCAACATGCGGTCGTGCATTATCCTACTGAAATGTAGGATTTCGCGGGGATCGAATGAAGGGTAGAGTCACGGGTCGTAAAACATCTGAAATGTAACGTCCACTGTTCAAAGTGCCGTCAATGCGAATAAGAGGTGACCTAGACGTGTATATATGGCACCCCATACCATCACGCCAGGTGATACGCTTCCAATGTGCGTTCACCGCAATGTCGCCAAACACGGATGCGACCATCATGATGCTGTAAACAGAACCTGGATTCATCCGAAAAAATGACGTTTTGTCATTCATGCATCCAGGTTCGTCGTTGAGTACACCATCGCAGGCGCTCCTGTCTGTGATGCAGCGGCAAGGGTAACCGCAGCCATGGTCTCCGAGCTGATAGTCCATGCTGCTGCAAACGTCGTCGAACTGTTCGTGCAGATGGTTGTTGTCTTGCAAACGTCCCCATCTGTTGACTCAGTGATCGAGACGTGGCTGCACGCCTGTTACAGCCGTGCGGATAAGAAGCCTGTCATCTCGACTGCTAGTGATACGAGGCCGTTGGGATTCAGCACGGCGTTCCGTATTAACCTCCTGAACCCACCGATTCCGTATTCTGCTAACAGTCATTGGATGTCGACCAACGCGAGCAGCAATGTCGCGATTCGATAAACCGCAATCGCGATAGGCTACAATCCGACCTTTATCAAAGTCGGAAACATGATGGTAAGCATTTCTCCTCCTTACAAGAGGCATCACAATAACGTTTCACCAGGCAACGCCGGTCAACTGCTGTTTGTGTATGAGAAATCGGTTGGAACTCTGCTCATGTCAGCACGTTGTAGGTGTCGCCACCAACGCCAGTCTTGTGTGAGTGCTCTGAAAAGCTAATCATTTGCATATCACAGCATCTTCTTCCTGTCGGTTAAATTTCGCGTTTGTACCACGTCATATTAGTGGTGTAGCAATTTTAATGGCCATTAGTGTATATAGCAATGGACTCAGATTTACGTTGTATGTCACCCATCGCTTGCAACACCACTGTTATTTCAAAGTTAAGTATTGTCAATCTGCTTTATTGAAATAAAACTGCTGATGTTATTTGTTTGAATTGTTGTATAGCATTCCGAGAATGCAGCATCCCTTAGGCACGAGTGGGCAAGACCCCATATTTGGAGACGAGGACTTCCAAACGAACTCCGTGCCGACGCCCATGTAAATTTTTTTGCTGGCTCTTTAATTCTCTCTTGTCTTTAATTTGCAAGGGCGCTAATATGCTTTAACAGTTTCATTTTGTTTTTGCTAATCAGTGTTTTCAGGTGGGCGTTGCAGAAATTCTTTGCTTTTTTTGTCTGCTTTTGGATTTGTGTCTTCCAACATGCCCACCTGACCTGCCCCGCCCCATGCTCAGGCGCCGCAGCTTCAAGTGCCAGATGCCACACAGTTAATGCAGGTTTTTCAGTTCTAGATGCAGCCGATTTCTTCACCACTCAGCACGGTGCAGCAGCTACTGGCCAACGCTGCGCGCGCGACAGAACAAGCGCCATCTACTATAGCTGCTAAGCTGCTATACCACCTTTACGACAGTTTCCTGAACAAGAAGAGGAATGGCTCTAGTGGTTGTCCAAGTTCGAAGCCCACGTCTTCGTCCACAATGTACTAGGTACTGTGAAACTTCCATATCTGTTAACAGAAGGAAGTGCAGTGTTTAGGCTCCTACAAAAACTTTTTCCTAACGCCACTCCAAGTGAATTGCTTATGACGCAATGGCAGACTCACTAACAAACTACTATGAACAGCAAGTGAATGTGGTAGCAGCTGGTATGATTATTTAACAGCAAAAAACGGTCAGAAAAACTTATCGTGAGTGGGTAACAGATTTGCGGAGTATCACAAGGAAATTGAATTTTATTTGTGCTTACGGTGCTTTATATTCAGATGTTATGTTGCGTGATACCATCGTGTACATTTTACCCGTTGTCAATTTTGTGGACTGGCAAGACAGCCAATCCACAAGGACGGGAGGCCGAAGGGCACGCGTTTAATCCCACGCAGGCTGGCGTGAGGTCTGGAACAGTCACAGGAGTTGAGTCTAGTAAAAGAAGGACGTAGCTTCTGGAATACTTAACTTTAATCCATTAATGGTGAACATCGGTCTGACGGTACATGCATCACAAGATAAATAGCAATTGATAATGGCGCCTTGCTAGGTCGTAGCAAATGACGTAGCTGAAGGCTATGCTAACTATCGTCTCGGCAAATGAGAGCGTAATTTGTCAGTAAACCATCGCTAGCAAAGCCGGCTGTACAACTGGGGCGAGTGTTAGGAAGGCTCTCTAGACCTGCCGTGTGGCGGCGCTCGGTCTGCAATCACTGATAGTGGCGACACGCGGGTCCGACGTATACTAGCGGACCGCGGCCGATTTAAAGGCTACCACCTAGCAAGTGTGGTGTCTGGCGGTGACACCACAGTCAAACTCAGACAACAAATTTTGAAACAGTCTGATCCATCATTTCGGCAGATAGTGCAAATACTAGATCAGTACGATTCCGGTCCCTTGTCGGCTCATACATTTGAGCAGGCAGCTATTTGTCGGATCGAGTCCCTTGCTTGCGGTCACCCCATTCCGCACCAGCGGGTTGCACTAGCCAAGCCAAGTAAACAACACCTCTCCACGCCGCATAAGCAGTTCGCTACACAGGCGGCTAGACATAATTCTTGCCCTAGTGTTATTCACGGCACGGCACAAACATCTTACAACCAAGAGAAACTTATGAACCGGATGATTGGCGCCATATTCATTTTCTGGGACAACGTCCTTCGTTGAGACCGTTGTCCCAAACGAAAATCAAAATATTGTGAAGGTGTAAAATGTGTGTAAGTGGTAGTGAACAGAGTGATATTGTAACCCATTTTACACTAAATCCAGCAAAGTCTTCGATTGCCATCTAGTAAGGACAATAGTAAACAGAGTCTGTTGACTTTGATCAATAATCGTATGTTTCTGTCGACCACCAGATTCACAGTCTTCTTTCTTAGTCTTTCAAGAAACATCAAAATCTGCATCGTGTAGCTGTTTTTCTGATACTAGGAAAGACAAATTTGATATTTCTATAGTAGGGGAAGGTGGGGGTAAAGTGGCACTCTAAGTGAAGTTGAATGTTTATGAAACCATTGCTGATTACAGAAGCTTCTGGCGAATACGTCTCGAATCTACATACTGTAAGGTACCACACCAAATATTTTATAGAATATATGAACGGTTTTCTGAATGCTTACATAATGGCCACTTTTTCCTACCTAATGGGGTAAAGTGGCTAGTCTTTCGCCACCATTCCCAAATAAGTTGTATAGTTTAAAAAATGTGTGGGCTCATAGTTTTTATTTCACTATTGATTATTATTACGTGAACTGTAATACAAAGGATTAAAAGGTGTTGCAATAATTGTGGCACGAACAGGCCAACAAATGAAAAGTATTAATTATTCCTGATGGTGCAAACAGAGAAATCAAAGGCTAACTATGGGTTACTATTTCAGTCTAATTTATTCGCAATTCATCGACTCAGAAACAGCATTAAGTCATGTAAAAATTCGCACGTGAAGTTGTCAGAGTCCTCACCACATCCAGCGCAGAGTTCGTGTGCCCAGTGTTTACAGCTCCGACATCTTACCTGTCTTTCACTTTTTTAGATCTAGAAAACGCTTCCTTGCAGTAAAAGGAATCTGTGTCACTGTCTTGATCAGTGATATTCTCTTCTTCCATTCCTTCTTGAAAAAATTTCTTTTCAGCAGAAACTCATTCCGTTTCGTCCCACTTTCACTTTCTCAACTTCACTGTGTGTTGCCTTGCTTTGTAGAATAATGGCTTTATCTGTAATTCTTCGAACTTCCTTGTTTTCTTTAAAAGCTTTTCATCTTTCTTTCTTTTAGCTCCAGCCAACACATTTTTAGAAGCGCTTGAAGCGGTTATGGCAGTGTTTCCTTTCTTACTCCTAATTTGTCCTTGATCCTGATATTGTTTCTTAGGTCAAGATTTTGCATTCTTTGAGCTTATGTGGAAGCTACCTGTTGGATACTTAGAGGGAAGTTTTTCAGTGGTCGGACCCAGAGGGAACCTTCTCTTGGAGAGGGCTTATCACCTATAATCTGAAGGAAGCCTGTACTTGAAGACAGCTCATAAATTGGAAATGAACCGGTACTCCTATTTAGAAGAAGCCACAGCATTTTGGTGTCCAGAAGGAATAGCATTTTCAGAAGACTCAGCAGTTTCGCAATGAGAATAACCAATACTTGGGCAATTCACAATATCAGTGTCTGTATTCAAAGGAACATCAGTAACCTGAGCTGCAGCATAGTCTTCATTGGTAAACACGTTAGGGTCTAGAGGAAAAGCTCCACACATTCCAAGGCCATTGGTTGCTGTCATTGGAGAAACGATTCGTCCATAAGTGTACTTGGCTGAAATTGTGTAACAGTTCTTCCTGGATTATTTCGAAGAAATTTTTCACAAGCTTGTGTCTAGAAGGGAAGGGTTTAAAACTGGATATGAATGCCACATGCAGAGGTCGGAGCTTGTGACTACGGTGTGTGTGCGTGTGTGTGTGTGTGTGTGGGAGGGGGGGGGGGCAAGCACACGACAGTTGTATGATTTTCTCTGGCCTTATCAATGAAACCTATGTTCTTAGCATGGGTAGAGTGACCATCTAAGATTAGTAGAACTGGTTCCTGAGCAGTTGGTTTTGTATATTTTAAAAAACGCTCAAATCACCCAAGCGGATGGCAGCGGGTGGCATGCATTTTTAAGTTCAACCTTCACTCTTCGCCTATGGAAAATTACAAAAGGGGAAGTGAAATTTCCTCCTGCAGACATGCACACTACAAAAGTCGACAGCAAACCTCTATCACTGAAGGAGCGGCTCCGACTTGTGTTGCTCTATGTGCAAACGCTTTGCCGTTCTTGGACTGAACTGATAGAAGACAGGTTTCATCTAGATTATAAATACAGTAAGTAGGATGAATTCACTTATTTTGCAGTGTTTTTACAGTATTGAAAAACTTGTCTACGTTCTCCTTGTTCAACGCGATTGCTCTAGCCATAGAGGTAGATTCTCGCTTCCTAAGACTAATATTAGCACGGCATACTCTAAAGGACGCCACCCAGACTTTGCCTGCCATTGCAGACCTTTTGTTGAATCGATGTGGTATTTTGTTACGCTCTGCCAACTGGAATAATAATCGCCGCAGGTTATTTACCGTAATTCCATAAAATGGCTTTTCTGTTTAAAAACTGTCATTAAGGATTTCTTGTTCGTCGGTAAACAGTGCCCTTAAGCTGCCCATAACATTTTTACTGCCAACCGCATCTCTGATTTTCCTGGAACCATTCGTTTTAGCGTATTACGTGGAATACTGATTTGTTTTGCTGCTGCTGAAAAAGGCATGTTATCATTCTGTACTACAATTGCCTTTTGCACCGCAACAAGATCCCATATTTTTAGATCTGTTTTTCCGATTTGTTTTCTTGGGATCTTGAAGCTCTTGCAAATACTTGCGAAAGAACAGGACAACGGATATTAGTTTAGTGTATAAAACGATTTGTAATGTTTTAATTTCATTTGTTATATTAAGCATAATATATGGAATTACCTAAATCACTTTGGGACCGACAGATTGAAAATGAATTGTCGGTAACAGGGGCCATCCATCGGAAAAGTGGCCACCTTGGCCACTTTTCCCAACTATTATCGTGGCCAATTTTTCCGATCGGACGCGTTGTCGGTATCAGTGGATCACACGCGAAACAATGCAACCGAAGGAAAGGCCAGAGACTTATATTCGAATGCCAAAAGACAATGTGTGAACTGTGATGTCGTAAAAACCTAATGCTCTACATAAAAGTGAAGCATTTAATGTAATATGGTTGACTGAACGTTTTCACAGAAAGATAACGGAGCGAGCCTCCTCCGCCAACATTACTGACAGCGCTAATGGTAGCTATTACATCTAGTTAGGCCACTTCTCTGTAGGAAGCAGCACTGTTGAAGACATCAAATAAGCCACTTTTCCCAACCTGGCCACTTTACCCTTCTTTCCCCTATGTTTTAACAGAAAACCACCCACAAGATGCAGATTGTGAAGTTTCACGTACCGTTAAGAAAAGAATCAATAAACATAAGCCACAGAATATCAGTTCAGTTTTAAACGACAAAACACAACTTTCCTTTTCCTCTCTGTTAAATTAACTTCCCAGTAATATAATTATTAGAGTACAGCTGTAAACTAAACTTTATTTTTCGTTTAGAGTTAAATATAAACACTTATAACTGACAAATATGTGATACTTTCCTTTGTAATCAATCTATATCTTATCGTTTACTGTGCCGTCTGCATCCTAAGAGTACTATCCGAATAAGTCGCTCTTCTTTCTGTCTGTGTTTGTCTTGTTTTGTCACATGACGATGGTGTAAGAAACCGAAAGCTGGTTTGTGAACAAACAGGTAATATTTTGCAGAACATCAGGGAAGTGTTGTATGCTTAATATTGTTGGAAAGTATGTAATACCCCATTTTCTGGCACCATCTCATTTAGAAAAATGAGGACAGGTATGGGAGTTCAAAATGATTCAAATGGCTCTGAGCACTATGGGACTTAACTTCTGAGGTCATCGGTCCCCTAGAACTTAGAACTACTTACCCTAACTAATCTAAGGACATCACACACATCCATGGCCGAGGCAGGATTCGAACCTGCGGCGTAGCGGTCGCGCGTTTCCAGACTGAAGCGCCTAGAACCACTCGGTCACACCGGCCGGCTGCTATGGGAGTGATGATATGCCTATGCAGTGTTTTTATGACGCAAAATAACTTGAAAATTACAAGAGAGGGAGATTTAAAATGTTCAACTGCGTAAGCGACGGCAACGTGCAACTTCCGGTGGTGAATGTCAATACAGAGCAGCGGAGGTACGCCGCTCCACTCGTTGATGGTATTCTCGAACTGGTTCCAGCTCTCTCAGTGTCCGGCGTCAGCTCATGATCTGGAATTTCATTAGCGGAGCCGTTCTGTGTGAATGGCTTCCCCTGTTCTTTGGATTGCGCGAGGCGGAGAGCCATTATGCCCGAGAGAAAGGGCCAGAGATAGGCGCAGTCCGCGCACTCATATGGTTCCGCAGCGGACGGGCAGTTCCTATACGAAACGTGATAATGGAAACGAGTCGGTCGTGATCTTAATGGACCAGACGATGTAATTGCGAAAGCGAACAATCCGTAACTGCCGTTGCTGGACGATCACGTATGGATTCGTGTCTGTGAATGCGTGCGCCAAACGTTCTCCTGCCACTGCCCTCTCTCTCTCTCTCTCTCTCTCTCTCTCTCTCTCTCTCTCTTTCTCACTTGCTACGTTCATCACGCCCACAAATTGGCTCCCGGCACAAGAGTAGGCCAGAGTCACGACTATTTTGAAGTATTTCTCAACAGGCGAGAGATGTACAGTAGGCAGCTGAGAAGAATGGTTGCAAGGGGTGAGGCGGGGTGCGAAAATAGTCCTCCCCTCTCGCTTCCTTCCGCCCCGCGGTTGCCAGCGATCAGTGGTATCCACCTTGTCATAGAATTGAATTTCATTGCCAGCCCTGCGGTGTTATGTTTCACTATCTGAACAGAATTTGTACTCTCATAAAAGGCCAGTGCTTAGTTCACAATGATTGATATGAATTATTTATAATGGTAACTGTGTATACAACTACTACAATGCTTTTTTTGTCAATATACACATCGCATCCTATTCGCTTAGAAACTATCTGAAGAGGTCTTTTATCTTCTGTTACGAAAGGATGTGTTACCTGACTGCACATTTCACTCTAAATGTACCTTTGACACTCGTTTTCTCGGCCATTTTATTATTTACAGCGTCTATGCCAAAAATGATGACTCTTGCGAAAAGCACATGTAGATATCAAGTTCTTACTGTCAGCAAGAAGCAACTTGCATGTAAACAAACTCGTACATGACGGTGAGGAGAGGTGGGCTACAGAGTGGTGCGGCAACTGTCGTCGTAGGAAAGCTGCACAGGAGCAGAAATGATTAGCGAACAAACTAACACAGCAGACAGAAGATTTATTCAATATGTATTCTTCCAAATCTACGAAGACTCATTACAATTAATGCAGCAGATTTAGTGGAGAGATGGCCCTGTGAATAGCCCGTCAAAAACTGTACACAGGTCAAGCATGAAAACAAGAAGGTGTACGTACTGAACTGTAAAAAAAAAAAAAAAAAATAATGAAAGGTCTAACGACAAGAAACTGCGTTGGGGTAAGTAGTCACGGTGTTGGACTGTCATGTGGGCGAGCGGGATTCAAAACTTATTACCTTTTTTTGTGCAACATTATGTTCTGTCAGTCCGGTCACTGAAATGTTTGTTCTCTTTCTGTAGTTCTGGCAGTTGTCATACTATATATTGGTTATAGAATACGAGTCATGTGGTAAAAATACGTTACTGTCGCAAGAAAATGTGATGAAGAGCAGGCGAGATACCATATAGACGTCTCACAGAAATGAAGCAACAAATAAACAGGTGTGGACTAAGTTACAACAAAGTAATTCAAGACTCAAGACTTCTAAAGCGTAACAACTTCAAAAACATTAAAAACATATGTTTTGACAGAGCACAGAGAAATTTTGTGTCTGTGAAACCGATGTGTTCATTTGTTGCAGCTTATGTGACAAACTTATGTTTTCGTGGGAGTGACCACATTCACATTCATATGAACACGTATATTGGGCAAGAAGATGCATCTCACTCACTTACACTCCGTCTTCAGGCCACAAGTGGCCCATCACGACCATCCGACCGGCGTGTCATCCCCAGCTGAGGATGCGGATAAGAGGGGCGTGTGGTCAGCACACCCCTCTCCCGGTCGTTGCGATGGTTTTCTTTGACCGGAGCCGCTACTATTCGGTCGTGTAGCTCCTCAATTGACATCACGAGGCTGAGTGCATCCCGAAACAATGGCAACAGCGCATGTCAGCCCGGATGGTCACCCATCCAAGTGCCAGCCACGCCCGACAGCTCTTAACTTCGGTGATCTGACGGGAACCGGTGTATCCATTGCGACAAGGCCGTTGCAATCACTCACTTACCATGCGTACAAATTAGGTGCGTCGGTAAGAGATTCCTATTATGACACACGCAATGTCTGAAATGCCGTGTATGACACACCAGACTTGTTTTCCGGTGGAGGATTCGGTTGACTTGTCACTGTATCAGCAAACGTTTGCGGTTCCCCTTCGAAAGCTACTTCCTCTGGCTGCTAGTGGGGTAGTTGTGCAGAATCAACTGTCAGTATAGGTCCCTATGCTACATCTAACGGACGTTACAGCACGACACAGACACAGATTTGAATAAAGAGAACAGTGAAAAAAAAAATTATAATTTGAACGAGGAAGTAGCCCGCTTGGTAGTCCAACACCGTAATTACTTTTTTTTGTTGATCACATTTTGTTCGTGATTGTTCGTTCTATTTGTTCGGGGCGGACGTCCCATGACGTTTGTTCAAGTTCATCATCGTTCCATTAAAGCTGTTCTTTTTTATTACAAAGGGCGGCTAATCCTCTGACTGAACACGCTTAGCTACTGTGCCGGCTAACCACACAGTATTTGTCTGACCATCTGCTCTATATTGCACTTCTCGATATTGGACCGTTCACTGTTTCCATTTTGTGTTTTTTCACAGTCCAGCACACCTCCTTCGTGTTTTCATGATTTATCTGTGTTCAGTTTTTGACGGGATGTCCACTGGACCATCTTAACACTAAATCTGAGGCGAGTGCTACGGAGAGTTTCACTTGTGAGTAGCTGCCGCCGACAGTCAAACGAGGTCTGTTCAAAAAATTCCGAAACTGAGGCGTGTTGTGGCTAGCGTTGGTGCCGTTGGTAGGTTGGCATCGTGTAATACGGGTAGTGGCGTCTCGGTTTCTTTGTGTGTTTACTGGCGCCACTACATTTGCTAGCACTGACTGTCCTCGAGTTGCAGCAGCAGCGGTTATCGATATCTAGTACAGTGGTACTATCTTTGGAGGGACGTCAAGTGTTTTCCAGGTTGGAGTGTGTCAGTGAGTTCGATTGGAATGGAGCAACAGTGAGGTCCAACAAGCCGGCCGGTGTGGCAGAGCGGTTCTAGGTGCTTCAGTCTGGAACCGCGCGACCGCTACGGTCGCATGTTCGAATCTTGCCTCGGGCATGGATGTGTGTGATGTCCTTAGGTTAGTTAGGTTTAAGTAGTTCTAAGTTCGGGGTTAGTTAGGTTTGAGTAGTTCTAAGTTCTCGGGGACTGATGACCTCAGATGTTAAGTCCCATAGTGCTCAGAGCCATTTGAACCATTTGAGGTCCAACAGTACGAAGACATGCCTGGATCGCTGGCGGCACGCAGGCACTGCCAGATCGAGGGGCTGTAGTTGCGAGGGCGACAACCTCGTTCTCCACTGGACCCAGGAAGTTTGGGTTGAGTGAACATTAACCAGTAGTGAAACCTCAACTATTTTGACATCACGTCATTTGTTCGCACGTTGCTGCTCGCAGGGTTGCTGAGACGAAGAGCAACGAGTGGAGTGTTTGGAGTTGGCGACATTAATTAGCCGTCCTCTACCTTTTATTACTAATCATTGAATTCCTTGTGTTTATTGGTGAAGTTTAACCAGGGTTATCTTTGTACCTAATGGCCGCTAACGCCCCAGTTACCTGCCCTGGAGGTAAGCAGATTTTCGCGGCAGTGTACCTTTCCTCGCC
The DNA here is from genome assembly GCF_023864345.2 of Schistocerca serialis cubense. Taxonomy (NCBI): domain Eukaryota; kingdom Metazoa; phylum Arthropoda; class Insecta; order Orthoptera; family Acrididae; genus Schistocerca; species Schistocerca serialis. The sequence goes on from NC_064645.1 coordinate 185,242,294, forward strand.
TTGCGCTGCTGTCCGGTAAGGCGTGTAGTTCAACAGCCTCTTTGATTGTGGTTTGGACATTCTTTCTGGGCTACTTTCGTCGTAGTCGGTCCTTCTGTTTCTGGATGTTCTAAACAACAGATTCAGAAGACGCAGTGCTGTCCGCCGGTTCCGCCTTGCCTGGGTTATTCCATCGTTGTGCTGATTATCAGACGTTAGGCAGATGTTGCAAGAGTGTTGGTCGGCGTTTAATTATTAATGGGGGCCTTCAGCCAACAAATAATTTGAATTTCTTTTCAGTAAGGCCTTCAGCCGTGTATGCATTTTGTCTTAACAATTTTTAATTTGAGACTGTCTCTTAATATGATTGTCTTTTTTTTAAATATTTTAGTAAGAATTTTTATCTAGGGCTTCAACCGTCATATTGTTTTTTGAGTTATTACTATTGGGGCCTTCAGCCGACAAATAATTTGAATGTCTTGTCAATAAGGCCTTCAGCCGTGAACGCAATTTTGTCTACGAATTTTTAATTAGATACTGTCTCTTAGTATGATTGTCCTTTTTTATAATATTTTAGTAAGAATTTGCTATCTAGGCCTTTAGCCGTTCAATTGTTTTTTGAGTAATTACTATTGGGGGCCTTCAGCTGACAAATAATTGCCGGCCGAGCGGTTCTAGGCGCTTTAGTCTCGAATCGCGCGTCCGCAACGTCGCAGGTTCGAATCCTGCCTCGGGCATGAATGTGTGTCATATCCTTAGGTTAGTTAGGTTTAATTAGTTCTAAGTTCTAGGTGACTGATGACTTGAGATGTTGAGTCCCATAGTGCTTAGAGACATTTTGACAAATAATTGGAATTTCTGGTCAATAAGGCCTTCAGCAGTGGATGCAATTTGTCTAAAGAATTTTTAGTTAAATATTGTCTTAACAGTCAAATTTGATAATTGTTCCTTATTTTCAACCTTATATGCAATTGGTTCCAAATAAAGTATATGTGATTTAAAAGAAGAAACTGAGCAACCAACAATTACTGAGTAAGGCCCCATCCACCCTGATATCTGCCTTTCCCTAAGTACAACGTTTCAGAAACTTTGTCCATAAAATTTTTCTTACCTTTTACTTATTGTGCATGACCTCTTTCGAAATACTGTCGTCCGCAACTGAGACACCGCTCCCAACACCGTTTCCACTCCCGGAAGCGGTCTTGGCATGTCAGTTGCCGGATCGCGCGAAACGCCGTCTGCGAATTTTCTCTTATCTAGTATATCGTTGCAAATCTTCGTTCTTTCAACGGAGTTTTTAATTTTCGAAATAAAAAGAAGTCCGGAGGGGCCAGGTCTGAAGAGTACGTTCGACGAGGCAGCACAGTGATTTTGTTCAACAGTCAAGCACCAACAGGGACGAATGTGCGGGTGCTTTATCGTGATGCAAGAGCCATGAATTGCCTCGCCACATTTCAGACCGTTTCCTTCCCTCGTTTTCTCGCAGGCGTCGCAACACGTCCTGATAGTATCCATCGATTAACAGTTCGTCCATGTGGCACGAATTCATGATGAACTCATCCTTCGAAGTCAAAGAAAACGATCAACATGGCTTTGACATTTGACTTGACCCGACGAGATTTTTTTGTCTTTTTTTTTTTTTGTCTTGGAGAACCTTTCCCGACCCACTGTGAATGCTGAATATTGGTCTCAACATCATAACCGTAGACCCACCAGTTATGATTCTCTTAAGGAACATCTCGTTCTCATTTGCGCGATCCAAAAACTCTTCACAGATTGCAATGCGAAGGTCTTTCTGGTCTTGACTCGTGAGCCGTGGGACAACTTAGCGGCAACACGGTGCATTACGAGATTCTGTGTTCAGGGTTTCATGGCATGGTCCAACTGAAATGTTACGTTCTTCTGCAGTCTCTCGGCCAGTCAGTCTTAGATTGGCACGCCAATTTCGTTGACGTTCCTGACGTGAGCATCGCCCGTAGGCGTCGAAGGGCGTCCTCAACGAGGGTCATCTTTAACTTCCGTTCGGCCATTTTTAACCCGTGTGAACCATTTGTAACACCTATACGGCTTAAGCACTCATCGCTGTAGGCTTCCTCCATCATTTGGTGGGTCTCTGTAAAGGTTTTCTTGACTTTCACGCAAAATTTAATGCAGACGCGTTGCTGCTCTAAATCTGCCACTCTAAATTCTCAACCGTGCGACACACCGTTCTACTCAGTACAGGACTGAACAATAACTAACAGACATGCAAGAGTGAAACTTCCGGCAGTTACACATTAAACACTGTCTTGTGCAGGGATGCCAACCGCATTTGGTTCCAACACACCAATGTCGCAAAATTACGAATGTTGCGGAATTTTTTGAACAGACTTCGTATATTGGGACGGCACAGGACGTTCGTGGTCCAGAGCTGCTGGAGGCGTGGCTGAGTGAGCGCGCACCATTACGTTCGCCGGATTCCTCATGACCACTACAGCATCTGACGGAAACTTACAATTCCGTTGCCAGCTTTGGCGCCTGTGAAGCGGTATCGATTCGAGATACCACAACCATAACGCTGATGCCACTGCATGAACGATAATGTTTTGGAATGGCATGTACTGTTAGTGCTCTAGATTGGTCACAATACACTTTCGGCTGGCTGCCACGTTACTGACGCACACAGTCTTCTCAGTCAGTTATTTCCAGTCATAACTGTAATTAAAGTCACGAAAATAACCGTGGTCACGGAGGAAGGTGGTTCAGATCGTGGGATTAGAGAAAATTTTATTGATAGTGCATAATTAGCAACGGAACGATGCAAGGTACGAGGTGGGAGTGGGGAAGAGGGGCAGAGGCATGATGTTTCGTATTTCCGAACTAGGCATCAACCTCCATGGGTAAATCAAGGCGCAGACCCAGCTGTAGGATCTGGTGGGCTTCCCTGGTTGTTAGATCCTCTTTCTCCTTCTCTCTCCCAAGTTTAACTTGCCACCGTCCCAAATTTTAATGTAACAAAGATGACTAAGATTCTTTTTCTTCTACTTAACTGTTTCGGTAGAGGATCGCATTGATTTGGATCGTTTTCGTTTCTTCCGGCCTTTATCCATATGAGGTTTTCCTACATTCGCATACTCCGCAACCTTCCTCACTCTCCTGTGCATGACGATTTCCCCCTAGGTTCTAGCCTGTCCTGAAAACCTATAACAGCCTGAGCCTTTAACGTGAAAGTCATCCTTTCTTTAACTTCAGTTTTTCACAAGAAAGTGTATTACGTGCTGTGTCATCATCCACTGGTCCAGTCTGAGGATGTGAGCGAAGAACATGCTCCTTGTTTTCCTGATTGTTTCCGAGATTCTATCTGGGTATGCAGTTCTTCGTGCTCTGTTCTTTTGTACGACCACCTCTCGTTCCTCAAGGATTCAGTAAACTGCTGAGAATGATTTGTTGTATAAGTTCTACCTCTTAAGTAAACCTGTTCTTTTGAGCTTCACATTTTCTGCTGCATATAAGCCTTCATGGCGGATCACTGTCTAGCAGTGCCTCAGTTTTCCATTGCTCGAAAGATTTTTCTTATTGCAGATGTTAATAATTTGTATGCTAAATTCATCTTCTTTATTCGCGTTCCCATTGCTTCTTTTTTATCTGTTAGACTAATACCTTTCAATTCTACTAGGTATTTATACCTCTCCACTTTTGGTATTTTGTCTTCTTCCGTTAACCATCTACGATCTGTCTTGATGCTTGCCGTATACTGCATCTTCTCCGCAGAGATCTGTAGACTTCGATTAGCCGCTTGTCTCAGTAGTTTTGTGGTACGATTATACAACTTTTATCACGATTGCGACAATATCACAGTATTGCCCGTGAATTCCAAACTATCTACAATCTCCCCATTTTTTATTTATGTTTTTATTTATTTTTTTTTTCATCGTCGGACGGTGTAGCCAACCGTTACTAGGCGCTTCAGTCTGGAATCGCACGACCGCTACGGTCGCAGGTTCGAATCCTGCCTCGGGCATGGATGTGTTGATGTTCTTAGGTTAGTTAATTTAAGTAGTTCTTAGTTCTAGGGGACTGATGACCTCAGATGTTAAGTCCCATAGTGCTCAGAGCCATTTTTTTTTTCCATCCAGAATCCAGCCACTCGTTTCATTTCATTTCTGCTTGCCATTTCCTGATCACCTTCCCAAGGACGCAGTTAAAGAGCAAAGGTGGTAGTAATAACTACGATAAAATATATAAAGTGTCTTAGTAAAAAAATAATAATAATTTTTCGACATCACTAATTAATACATTTCTCCCAACAAAATACTGTTAAGGAAGTACAGCCTTTTAACAGTGATAGCCAAAACTGTGTTTACATGGAATGGATACTCTGGTCCAACTGAACCGATCATTGACTGGAAATGGTTTTGTTCGACTACTTAGAGACCATCTGCGACTATTCCAAAAAACTATGGAATTTTTATGGATGACAATGCGCCATGTCACCAGGCCACAATTGTTTGCGATTGGTTTGAAGAACATTCTGGACAATTTTAGCGAATGATTTGACGACTCGTATCGCACGACATGAATCCCATCGAATTTTTGTTATTATAGTTCTTAAATCAACTATAGTTGATTTAAGAACTATAATAACAAAAATTCTCTCAACTTTGATAAAACGAAGATTTATGCGATATAAAATAGAAGTGTGTATTAGAATAAAATGACAAAACTTACGGATAGTGATTTGCACAAATACGGATGGCGGTAGTATCACGTACATAAGGTATAAAAGGCCAGTGTATTGGTGGAGCTGTCATTTGTACATGTCATTCACGTGAAAAGGTTTCCGACGTGATTACAGTCGTACGATGGGAATTAACGGACTTTGAACGCGGAGTGGTAGCTGGAGCTAGACGCACGGGACATGTCATTTCGGAAATTGTTTGGGAATTCAGTATTCCGAAACCCACAGTGCCATAAGCGTGCCGAGAACACCAAATTCCATGCTTTACCTCTCACCACGGACAACGCACCGTCCGACGACCTTTACTTAAAGACCATTTGCATAGAGCTGTCAGTGCTAGCAGCCATGCAACACTGCGTGTAATAAACTCATAAATCAATGTAGAACGTAAGACGAACGTATCAGTTAGGGGAGTGCGACGAAATCTGGTATTAATAGGCTATGGCAGCAGACGCACGACGCGAGTTCCTTTGCCAACAGCACAACATCGCCTGCAGGGCATCTTCTGGGTTGGTGTCCATACCGAATAAGCTCTAGACGACTGGAAAACCGTGACCTGGTCAGATGAGTCTCAATTTCAGTTGGTACGAGCTGATGACTGGGTTCGAGGACGGTGTAGACACCAAGAAGCCATAGACCCATTTTTTCAACAAGGCAGTGTGAAAGCTGGCTCCATAATAGTGTGGGCTGTGTTTACATGGAATGGATACTCTGGTCCAACTGAACCGATCATTGACTGGAAAGGGTTTTGTTCGACTACTTAGAGACCATCTGCGACTATTCCAAAAAACTATGGAATTTTTATGGATGACAATGCGCCATGTCACCAGGCCACAATTGTTTGCGATTGGTTTGAAGAACATTCTGGATAATTTTAGCGAATGATTTGACGACTCGTATAGCACGACATGAATCCCATCGAACATTTATGCGACATAATCGAGAGGTCAGTTCATCCACAAAATGGAACAGATTTAAGTTTTCGTCCAGCTTGCGAGCCACTCATTCTGCAGACTAAACCAGACGACGTCGTTCGTCCTCATTGAGATGTAGCATTCCTATTTTGTAAGCGTGTCATGTGTATGTGGCCGAAATTCTCAGTATTGTTGCACGGCTCACCCCAGTTTACTGCGAGGTGCGGTTCTGGATTCTTACCGAAAGTTGTCGCAACAGCAGTTGATGTTACTTCGGTAGTCCATCTTTCGGTTTGTCTGCTACAATTCAAAATTCATGGAATTTCGCGAGAAGCATCACCACTGCTCTGAGTAGTAGACAGTCTGGCTGTGAGGCCTCCGTTAAAATTAACATCGACTACATGCGGTTTGTGTTAACGTCACCAGCTTTGGAGGGACTTGTCATGGAAAAACGTCAAACATACGAGGTGCGACAATAAATTAATGAGACTGATGTGAAGAAAAAATGTTGCTTGACGTTTTAGTCAAGTTTAGTGTTGTCTCCTTCAAAGTAGTTCCCTTCTGATTGCACACACTTTTTCCAGCGCTTCTGCCACTGATGGTAACATTTCTGGAGCTCATCTGTAATATCCTCCAAGACCCTCGTCACAGCTTTTTGGAAATCTTATATTGTTTGAAAATGGTGTCCCTTGACCGCCGTTTTGACTCTTGGAAATAGAAAATGTCGCATGAAGCGATGTCTGGTGAATAAGGTGGCTGTGGTAGTACTGAAATTTATTTTGAGGTTAAAAATTGCTGTACTGACAGAGCAGTATGGGATGGCGCATTACCTTGATGCAAAATCCAATTATCAGTAATGTTGGCGCGGACACTAAGAACTTTTTACGAAGTCTTTCTAAAATTTCTTTGTAAAATATTGGTTAACTGTTTGTCCAGGAAGCACCCATCTTTATGAACAATTCCCTTGGAATCAAAGAAGCACACAATCATGCATTTTACTTTTGCCTTTGACTTGCGAGCTTTTTTTGGTCTGGGTGATCCCTTTGAGCACCATTGCGAATTTTGGCGTTTTGCCTCTGGATCGTACTGAAAAAAACCAACTTTCATCACCAGTGATAACACGGCTCAACAATTCTGGATTGATTTGCGTTTGCTCTAAACAGATCGGCTGCCACATTTTTCCGTGCTTCTCGCTGTTGTGGTGTGAGTTTTTTGGGGACCATTTTTGCACAAATCCTTCTCATACCAAGAACTTCAATTATTATTATATGAAACGTTTATCCATTGATGTTCAGTTCTTCTGTAATCATTTTCAAGGACAATCTTCGATCTGATCGTACGAGTTCACGCACCTGGCCCAGCTGACATCCGTACGCGAGGTTGATGGTCGTCCACTGCGGACTTCATCTCCAACATTCGTTCTACCTTCACTAAACATTTTATGCCAACGAATAACTTGAGCTCTTGACAAACTCCTCTCCAAAAGCCTTCTGAGGCTTACCAAAAGTTGCCGTCACGTTTTAACCCAATTTAATTAAAAAAGAAATGGCATACCGTTGCGCAATGTTATGCGGTTCCATTTCCGTGACGAGTGACACAAACACGTGTTAATTTACTACAGCACAACTCACGACTGAGCGGTTGCATCGATGTGCCGCTTGGAGTAGAAGCAGCTTATAGACCAAGGTCAAAGATATTGTGCCTACGCAAGCCTGCAGGGTTGCCACTTCTTGCAAAGAAAATCAGTCTCATTACTTTATTGTCGCACCTTGTATGTCAAGAATAAATAAATCTATGCTCAAATGAAAGGCACCACTGTTTTTCCTCTTGTAATTCTCTGTCTGTTGAGTATGTCACATTTCACACTTTCCATTTGAGAATAACGAGTTACGAGTACATCTAAGATGGCAGCTTTCAAATGCCTTCCCAGATTTTCCTCTTCTTCCGTCTCCAACTACTTGAAATCAGTTTATGTTCGTTCATCTGTTTTTGTTGGAGAGAGCTATGGATCACACTGTAGTTTGAAACCTGTGTTGGATGACGCCAAATCAGTTGCAAGTATACCGTCATGAAGGCTGTAGGTCTTTAAGTGTGCAACAAGTTTGTGTTGGTAACTCCTCAGAATGTGGTATCACATACTGATACCACCCCATGGCGTATCAAGGTTGGTAACGGTATGGTAACTTTCTGTCTGACGCCAATAACGGTCGCGCGACATCTGGTGGACACAACGATGCGCGCCCGCTGTGCCATACCCCCGGTGGCTCCATACCATGAGTGCCCTCTGCCGCTGTGGTACAGGACGGCCAGCAGCAGATGCTCAGTTCAATTGCGCCCGGAGCCACTTCCACGTGACGCTATGCAGACGCTGTCTAGTCGCGGCTCCAACACCATACACTACTGGCCATTAAAATTTGCTACACCAAGAAGAAATGCAGATGATAAACGGGTATTCATTGGACAAATATATTATACTAGAACTGACATGTGATTACATTTTCACGAAATTTGGGTGCATAGATCCTGAGAAATCAGTACCCAGAACAACCACGTCTGGCCGTAATAACGACCTTGATACGCCTGGGCAATGAGTCAAACAGAGCTTGGATGGCGTGTACAGGTACAGCTGCCCACGCAGCTTCAACACGATACCACAGTTCATCAAGAATAGTGACTGGCGTATTATGACGAGCCAGTTGCTCGGCCACCATTGACAAGACGTTTTCAATTGGTGAGAGATCTGGAAAATGTGCTGGCCAGGGCAGTAGTCAAACATCTTCTGTGTCCAGAAAGGCCCGTACAGGACCTGCAACATGCGGTTGTGCATTATCCTGCTGAAATGTAGGGTTTCGCAGGGATCGAATGAAGGGTAGAGCCACGGGTCGTAACACATCTGAAATGTAACGCCCACTGTTCGAAGTTCCGTCAATGCGAACAAGAGGTGACCGAGACGTGTAACCAATGGCACCCCATACCATCACGCCGGGTGATACGCCAGTGACGAATACACGCTTCCAATGTGCGTTCACTGCGATGTCACCAAACACGGATGCGACAATCATGATGCTGTAAACAGAACCTGGATTCATCCGGAAAAATGACGTTTTGCCATTCGTCGTTGAGTACACCATCGCAGGCGCTCCTGTCTGTGATGCAGCGTCAAGAGTAACCGCAGCCATGGTCTCCGAGCTGATAGTCCATGCTGCTGCAAACGTCGTCGAACTGTCCGTGCAGATGGTTGTTGTCTTGCAAACGTCTCCATTTGTTGACTCGGATCGAGACGTGGCTGCACGATCCGTTACAGCAATGCGGATAAGATGCCTGTCATCTCTACTGCTAGTGATACGAGGCCGTTGGGATCCAGCACGGCGTTCCGTATTACCCTCCTGAACCCACCGATTCCATATTCTGCTAACAGTCATTGGATGTCGACCAACGCGAGCAGCAAAGTCGCGATACGATATACCGCAATCGCGATGCGTTACAATCCGATGCTTATCAAAGTCGGAAACGTGATGGTACGCATTTCTCCTCCTTACACGAGGCATCACAACAACGTTTCACCAGGCAACGCCGGTCAACTGCTGTTTGTGTGTGAGAAATCAGTTGGAAGCTTTCCTCACGTCAGCACGTTGTAGGTGTCGCCACCAACGCCAACCTTGAGTGAATGCTCTGAAAAGCTAATCATTTTCATATCACAGCATCTTCTTCCTGTCGGTTAAATTTCGCGTCTGTAGCACGTCATCTTAGTGGTGTAGCAATTTTAATGGCCAGTAGTGTAGTTTGGGCTTACTATAGCAAGACTCGCCCTTGTTGACGCTGATGAGCTGGACTCTGGTTCTTGCTGCATTATTTGTAACGAGTCTTCGTATGCTTGGAAAAATACAAGTTAAATGAATATTCTGTTTGCTGTGTGAATCATTTCTGCTCTTGTCGACGACAGTTGCCACACCACTCTGTACCCATCTGTCCTTACCGTTGTGTACGATGCCGTACGCAACACAAAACACAAAGAGCCAGTAGCCCTCCCAGCGTATTCATCAACTTTAGTAGCCTGGACTAGATCCGGAGCCGGCCTGGGTGGCCGAGCGGTTCTAGGCGCTATAGTTTGGAACCGCGCGAGCGCTACGGTCGCAGGTTCGAATCCTGCCTCGGGCATGGACGTGTGTGATGTCCTTAGGTTAGTTAGGTTTAAGTAGTTCTAAGTTCTAGGGGACTGATGACCTCAGAAGCTAAGTCCCATAGTGCTCCGAGCCATTTGAACCAACTACACTCCTGGAAATGGAAAACAAGAACAAATTGACACCGGTGTGTCAGACCCACCATACTTGCTCCGGACACTGCGAGAGGGCTGTACAAGCAATGATCACACGCACGGCACAGCGGACACACCAGGAACCGCGGTGTTGGCCGTCGAATGGCGCTAGCTGCGCAGCATTTGTGCACCGCCGCCGTCAGTGTCAGCCAGTTTGCCGTGGCATACGGAGCTCCATCGCAGTCTTTAACACTGGTAGCATGCCGCGACAGCGTGGACGTGAACCGTATGTGCAGTTGACGGACTTTGAGCGAGGGCGTATAGTGGGCATGCGGGAGGCCGGGTGGACGTACCGCCGAATTGCTCAACACGTGGGGCGTGAGGTCTCCACAGTACATCGATGTTGTCGCCAGTGGTCGGCGGAAGGTGCACGTGCCCGTCGACCTGGGACCGGACCGCAGCGACGCACGGATGCACGCCAAGACCGTAGGATCCTACGCAGTGCCGTAGGGGACCGCACCGCCACTTCCCAGCAAATTAGGGACACTGTTGCTCCTGGGGTATCGGCGAGGACCATTCGCAACCGTCTCCATGAAGCTGGGCTACGGTCCCGCACACCGTTAGGCCATCTTCCGCTCACGCCCCAACATCGTGCAGCCCGCCTCCAGTGGTGTCGCGACAGGCGTGAATGGAGGGACGAATGGAGACGTGTCGTCTTCAGCGATGAGAGTCGCTTCTGCCTTGGTGCCAATGATGGTCGTATGCGTGTTTGGCGCCGTGCAGGTGAGCGCCACAATCAGGACTGCATACGACCGAGGCACACAGGGCCAACACCCGGCATCATGGTGTGGGGAGCGATCTCCTATACTGGCCGTACACCACTGGTGATCGTCGAGGGGACACTGAATAGTGCATGGTACATGCAAACCGTCATCGAACCCATCGTTCTACCATTCCTAGACCGGCAAGGGAACTTGCTGTTCCAACAGGACAATGCACGTCCGCATGTATCCCGTGCCACCCAACGTGCTCTAGAAGGTGTAAGTCAACTACCCTGGCCAGGAAGATCTCCGGATATGTCCCCCATTGAGCATGTTTGGGACTGGATGAAGCGTCGTCTCACGCGGTCTGCACGTCCAGCACGAACGCTGGTCCAACTGAGGCGCCAGGTGGAAATGGCATGGCAAGCCGTTCCACAGGACTACATCCAGCATCTCTACGATCGTCTCCATGGGAGAATAGCAGCCTGCATTGCTGCGAAAGGTGGATATACACTGTACTAGTGCTGACATTGTGCATGCTCTGTTGCCTGTGTCTATGTGCCTGTGGTTCTGTCAGTGTGATCATGTGATGTATCTGACCCCAGGAATGTGTCAATAAAGTTTCCCCTTCCTGGGACAATGAATTCACGGTGTTCTTATTTCAATTTCCAGGAGTGTAGATCCGGAAGGAGAGGCCGAACAATACAGTCCGTCGGCGTGCAGCGTCGGATACTCAACGAGGTGGCCCTCTCGCCGCTGGTCAGTAGAGCGCCCCACCTTGCACAACGCTGATGGAAATTAAATCTACGGCTATTGTTAATGATCGCGGATGCCGACGGAGCAGAGGGAATGGCGCGTGAATATTAATCGAGCAGGAAACAATCGGCAATAAATGCCGCAGCGCGCATTGTGGCCGCTAACGATAACGCGCAGGAATGCGCAGGTGGGAGAGCGGCCGGCACCAGCTGGGCATTCTCTGTGCCGCCTCTCCCACTGGACCCCGGAACACGGCTGCCGGCTCCGGCTGTGATTGATGCTAGGTGCGAGCAGTAAACCAACTAATATTTAAATCGCATCATGTAGTTAAAAAAGACGAGTGGAACAGCGCCACTTAGAGCCGACTTTGCTGAAGCAAATTTGACTGCCGCGACCTGTCCAGCGCTGTGAATGTGATAGCTAGTGTGCGCTGTAATGCGTTAACGCACGAACAGCGACGCTTGCTGTACTTATTAAACGTGTTGCCTTGTAGTCTTAAACGGGTTGTACTATACAGGGTGGTCCATTGATAGTGACCGGGCCAAATATCTCACGAAATAAGCATCAAACGAAAAAACTACAATGAACAAAACTCGTCTAGCTTGAAGGGGGAAACATGATAGCGCTATGATTGGCTAGCTAGATGGCGCTACCATAGGTCCAAACGGATATCAACTGCGTTTTTTTATAAAAATAGGAACCCCCATTTTTATTACATATTCGTGTAGTACGTAAAGAAATATGAATGTTTTAGTTGGACCACTTTTTTCGCTTTGTGATAGATGGCGCTGTAATAGTCACAAACGTATAAGTACGTGGTATCACGTAACATTCCGCCAGTGCGGATGGTATTTGCTTCGTGATACATTACCTGTGTTAAACTGGATCGTTTACTAATGTCGGAAAAGGTCGATATCGTCTTGATGTATGGCTATTGTGATCAAAATGCTATGTATGTTGCTCGGTATCCTGGACGACATCATCCAAGTGTCCGCACCGTTCATCGGATAGTTTCTTTATTTAAGGAAATAGGAAGTGTTCAGCCACATGTGAAATGTTCACCACGACCTGCAACAAATGATGATGCCCAAGTAGGTGTTTTAGCTGCTGTCGCGGCTAATCCGCACATAAGTAGCAGACAAATTGCGCGAGAATCGGGAATCTCAAAAACGTCGGTGTTGAGAATGCTACATCAACATCGATTGCACCCGTAAAATATTTCTATACACCAGGAATTGCATGGCGACGACTTTGAACGTCGTGTACAGTTCTACCACTGGGCACAAGAGAAATTACGGGACGATGACAGATTTTTTGCACGCGTTCTCTTTAGCGACGAAGCGTCATTCGCCAACAGCGGTAACGTAAACCGGCATAATATGCCCTATTGGGCAACGGAAAATCCGCGACGGCTGCGACAAGTCGAACATCAGCGACCTTGACGGGTTAATCTATGGTGCGGCATTATGGGAGGAAGGATAATTGGCCCCCATTTTATCGATGGCAATCTAGATGGTGCAATGTATGCTGCTTTCCTACGTAATTTTCTCCCGATGTTACTACAAGATGTTTGACTGCATGACAGAATGGCGATGTACTTCCAACATGATGGATGTCCAGCACATAGCTTGCGTGCGGTTCAAGCGGTAATGAGTAGCAAATTTCATGACAGGTGGATTGGTCGTCGAAGCACCATACCATGGCCCGCACGTTCACCGGATCTGACGTCCCCCTAGAGCGAGTCATGGCTGTCCGGACCTCACTGCAGCCGCGCTCCGACTGAACTTCTGCCGCGTCCTAAGTCAAACACTGCCAGGTCCGAACTCCACTGCTAGCGCCTCCCAACTCACTGGCAGAACCGAACTGACTCCCAATACACGACAACCGGGAAGTGATAGCAGTTCAGCAAAGATAATACGCCACGGCTTATATCGATAATCGCCGCTGCTGCCGCTCACGGGTAGGCAAGGCGGCAATTCAGTGACACCAGTAATTGAAATTAAAATAACGAGGTGGTAGTACAGTAAAAGTAGGACGTCAAATGAGATGTGGCACAAACATGAGCCACGCACGGCTCAATGGCAAATTGTTTTACTTGCCATTTCCTGGCAACATATCGACAAGTTTACTTGCTTAATATCCGGAAAAATATTCTCAATTTCTTTGAAAAGGTAACTTCATAATTTTCGTTTCGTTACGTCTGACGGGTAAGAAAAGACAAACCAGCTAATAAGCTTTTCACCACACTTCACAGTAGGCCAGAATCATGATAAATAAAATACTTGTTTGTAGTGTTTATAGCCTTAATAAATTTTGAGGGGATATTTAGTGACTATATATTTAACTGATAATTAGATCAATTGGTCAAAGTTATATTAAGTATGTTTGTAGTGTACTAGATATCAGAAAACAGTTTTAATCAAAGGCGTGAGCAGGCCATTATTATTTTAAAACATTTGCAAACAAAAGTTTCAACATACCAAAAAATAGCTACAACAAGATTCACCTATTCGTTGTGTGCTGTAGAAGCCATCATAGAGAACATTCAGGGGTATGAAACAAGTTCTGGGAGAGCTACCGAGAGACGCTTATCAGATATACCAACGGTCCATAGATAATGTTGTGGGGAAAACAAACAAAAGACTGCGATTTATTGGCAGAACCTTACAAAATGCAGCAGGTCTACTGAAGAGACTGCTTACACTACTCTTGTCTGCCCTCTTCTGGAGTACTGCTGTCCATGTGGGATCCGCATCAGATAGGACTGATGGAAGACATCGAAAAAGTCCAATGAAGGACAGCCTGTTTTCTGTTATCACGGACTAGGGGACAGAGCATGTAAAGCACATCCATAACATTTGGGTACAGCGTTAGCAGCGTGCTGCTCGGCACAATACGTCGAATAAACATGTAGGCATGACGTTGCAAAGCAATATCGAAAGGAATGAGTACGTAAGGATTTTAGTAGGGAAGGTGAATGGTCGGTTTATTGGGACGTTTATTTTGACAATTTTAGGAAAGTGTGGTTCATCAGTAAAGGAGACTTTTCGAGTGTTAGGGATCCACACCAGGTTGTATCAAAGAAGACATCGAAATAATTCAGAGGCGGGCTGTTAGATTTGTTACCACTATTTCGAACGCCACGGAATTATTATGGAGAGGCTTTGGAAACTCAAATGGGAATCACGGGAGGGAAGGTGACTTTCTTTTCGAGGAGCACTATTGAGAAAATTCAGAGAACAGGCATTTGAGGCTGACCGCAAAACGATTCTACTGCAGCTATTTCGCGTAGGGACCATGAAGATAAGATTTAGAGAAATTAGGGCTGATATTGATGCATATAGACAGTGTGGTATCACATATCGGTAGCACCACATGGGCGTCAAATTTGGCAACGGAATTACAAGTTTCCGTTAGATGCCGATAGCGGTCGCGCGGGATCTGACAGACCCTGTGACAAATGGAAATGAGCATTTGGCGTCATTGCCGGGAGGCCCCTTACAGAGCAGGTCCTGCCGCCTTGGTGCAGGTCTTATTACATTCGACGTCACATTGGGCGACCTGCTCGCCGGATGGGGATGAAATGACGATGAAGAGAACACGACCCAGTCCCTGAGCGGAGAAAATCCCCGACCCAGTCGGGAATTGAACCAGGGCCCGTAGGACGGCAACCCGTCACGCTAACCACTCAGCTATCGGGGCGGACGGCAGACCCTGTTATGTGCGCCCACTGAGTCACGTCTCCAGCGACTCTGGACTACAAGCGCCTCTGCCGCCGCACCGCAATATTTGGTGTCCGGAGGCAACCACTCAGTCTACTTGCATGCAGAGCATCTTTGCTACTAGACGCTACGCAGGGTGGCGATATGTTCTAATCGTGACTCCAGCACCATCGTTCGTGTTTAGTCCACAGAGTCTCATCTTTATTGACACTGACAGTTGGATTCTTCTTTATTGCTGCATTATTTTCGATGAATCTTCGTAAACTTGAAGAAATAAAAGTTAAGTTAAATTTCTGTTTACTGTGTTAACTTGTTCGATAATCATTTTTGCTTCCGCACCACACTGTAGCCCACCTAACCTTACAATTGTGTATCAAGCTGCAAGACTACATTGTCCTTCGGTTTGATTTGAAAGACGACAGGCGACTGCAAGTTTACATCCTGACAGCAAACGCTTTAACTTTTAAGCCTTTTAAGCCTTCTACCTGGCCATGCATCTGCTAAATTAAACCTACCCTCTGACTGTGGATGTTGGTGCTCACCTGCATTGGAGGTTATCAATTTTATCACAACCTTAAATAAAAATTGAATGCTGAGAAAACTGAATCATAAAAATAGGACAAACAACACAAGTTAAGCGAGATGACAAATAAATCATGGCCGAGCGGTTCTAGGCGCTACAGTCTGGAACCGCGTGACCGTGACGGTCGCAGGTTCGAATCCTGCCTCGGGCATGGATGTGTGTGATGTCCTTACGTTAGTTAAGTTTAAGTAGTTCTAAGTTCTAGGGGACTAATGACCTCAGAAGTTGTCCCATAGTGCTTAGAGCCATTTGAACCATTTTTTTAAAAATAAAACATGAACTGTTAGCAACACAGATCTAAGCAATAAAAAATTAGCACTCTGCTGGATGGCGTTTAGTTGGCAAAGATTAAGATGAAACACCGACATTTATCTATGTAATCTATTTACACTGACTCAAAACGCGGATAACGCAACCTGAAACTATAATACTGAATAGAATTTGATGGGTTCATTCTAGACAGAAGTTACACTACGTTAGTGCAGCCGAGAACAAGTGGCGATACTGTGATTTTGTTTACCCTAACAAGTCAGAGCAGCGATACTATATCCCTTTTCTCGATGTGTAGCGCTGTCTCAGGTGACTGTCATGGCGCAGACGTCGGCAGAGTAGCTACAGTATGTGTGGCACCTGTAATTCGTTAATGGAGGCACGAAACATGCAAAGTCGTGGGCAGGCGATCTGTCAGATGGATCGCAATTGTTCTTTAATGGAGCCCTGAAATCTCAGAAGATTCCAGCGTGTGACACTACATTCACCGGTCATACCGTGGATCAAAATGACACCGTTATATGGCAGTATGCACAACGAGATCAAACGTCAACGTGGCAGACCTGATACCAATAAGGTTGTCCTCAGCACAGTGAGTTGCCCGAGATGATTGAGGTCCAAACTGTTGGTACAGCTAAGATTTCTCCACAGGCTCCCCAGTGAAGACCAATGCTAGTGCGAAGTCAAATTCAGAACGAGCGTCCTAAACGCAACCAACTCATAACAAGAGTCAAGACCAGAATTTCCTCTCCAGACTAGGGGCTGAATCCAAAGTGTTTTTCTGCAGTCATCACCTTCCCATCAAAACTGGGTAAACTCGAGAAGTGCACCAATGCAATACAACCGCCCCCACCACAGTTTCGTACCAATCACCAGGCCCCATGAACGCCATGTCTCCCGTTCTAGCTTGTTTTATGAACCTTCGGACCAATCATAACCAAAGTTAATAGCATCATTTTCCGTGATGGAGAAGCTGCCAATACTGACCTGTAAATTTCCGCTCAGGGAGGAAAAGACGTTACGCTCCTGAATTGTGTTTCCCATGGCCCCTTTAGCGTGTTTTGAGAGTTTTGATTAGTCCTAAACTGAAGTACACGTTTATCACAGAGATCATTGTCTTGACACCCTGAACGTTACAGCATGTCCTACCAGGGGCCTCGGCTAAACTAAGAGAAGTGCTTTTGTGTTCCAACATAGACTGTTTCAAAGCCACCATAAATGTTGCGTTCCATCCTAAAATTCTTCCTAAGCCCTGAGGCTTCCCAAAAGCAGGCAGAGGGCCGAAACCACGTGAGGGCTCTGTCTATAGCGTCCGGTCCAAGGCAAACATGGAAACTCGCAGATTTTTTATGAATGCCAGCTCTATACAGAATGGACGTTTACAATGCTTTCGAAACGCCTTGGCTGGGCGACACACTTTATTTCCTATGCCCCTGTCCCTGCCAGAAACACCTAACAGGTACATCCAGGTAACCTGTTTTTCGCCTCTTCTGCTGAAACCATTGTCTGCACACTGGTGTGAGAATTTCTTGGGACAAGCATTCTTTCCCCTTTAAGATGGTCCTCTCCCTAGCTTCTCTACGTGGCTGCCAAGCCCCGAATGTCCACTGCAAGGTTTACTGTTAAATAAACCAATTTCCTGCTTGGTCTGAACTCCAGAAAACATTATTCGATGGACAACTACCATAAAGATCGCGCATGCATTAACACTGTACATGCTTCCACCAGTACCTGTTCATGTTGATAACTTCCTGTCGTCTAACAGAAAATGATGTGTGTGTGTGTGTGTGGCAGGGGGGGGGGGAATGATAGCATTAAAGAATAGCGCTGAATATGAAAATAATTGAAAGAGTGACTTGTGCTTTCTCAAAGCTGTAAGCAACAGACAGTCGTTTTTCTCTATTTGCGAGTAGAGGAGGTTCAAATGGCTCTAAGCACTATGGGACTTAATATCTGAGGCCATCAGTCCCCTAGACTTAGAACTACTCAAACCTAACTAACCTAAGGATATCACACCTCCATGCCCGAGGCAGGATTCAAACCTGCGACCGTAGCAGCAGCGCGGTTCCGGACTGAAGCGCCTAGAACCGCACGGCCACAGCGGCCGGCAGTACAGAAGGAAAGGAGATGACTAGTAGTGATACAGAGTACCGTCCGCCACGCACCATGTGTAGGCTTGCGGAGTATGTATGTAGACGCAGAGTGTCATGTATATGATTCGTGAATTGGGGTGGCAATCATCAAAACAAAGGCGTTTTTCTTTGCAGCAGAATCTTTATATGAAATTTAAATCAGCAACTTTTTAGTCAGTGTGAAAATATTTGTATTGTATGTATTGTATGTTAACCGGGGACCTAGAAACGACGGAGAGGCTCCGTCCCCGCCGCAGCCACAGTGGTCCACAACCCCACGACGACTACCGCAGTCCACTTCACCCCTCTGCCGCCCCAAACCGAACCAAGCGTTATTGTGCGGTTCGGCCCCCGGTGGACCCCCCAGGGAAAGTCTCACACCAGACGAGTGTAATCCCTATGTTTGCGTGGTAGAGTAATGGTGGTGTACGCGTATGTGGAGAACTTGTTTGCGCAGCAATCGCCGAGATAGTGTAACTGAGGCGGGATAAGGGGAACCAACCCGCATTCGCCGAGGCAGATGGAAAACCGCTTAAAAACCATACACAGACTGGCCGGTTCACCGGACCTCGACACAAATCCGCCGGGCAGATCCGTGCAGGGGACCAGGCGCTCCTTCCCGCCCGGAGTGAAAATATTTTGTTGGCACCCATTTACAGAGGAAGAAATTATTGTCTCAAAATAAGAGAAATCAGAGCTCGCCCAGAAAGATTTACGTCTGTGTTTTTCCAATGCACTGATCGAAAGTGGAACGGTAAAGAAATAGCTTGAAGGTGGTGCGATTAGCCCTCTGCCACGCACTTGACAGTGAATTGCAGACTAATCATATAGATATTGATTATCCTCTACTATGGACACTCTCCCCTCTATAGGAAGTACTGGACCTATCATCTCTCATCAATGTGACTGTGAGAAACGCGTCAGTATTAGGTCTTTGGTACCTGTGCAAGGGAGGCAAGGTCCAGGAAGAACTTAGGATATTAAAAGCTGAATTTCTACCGCAATAATCTACGTGGATTTGATAATTGTCAAACTGTTATTGCAACCTGCATCTCAGGACCTGCAATGTGGTGTCCTTAGCTGCCTGCAGAAAAATACTACACACAACAAAAAGTTTTGCAAAAAAATGGTTCAAATGGCTCTGAGTACTATGGGACTTAACTACTGTGGTCATCAGTCCCATAGAACTTAGAACTACTTAAACCTAACTAACCTAAGGACATCACACACATCCATGCCCGAGGCAGGATTCGATCCTGCGACCGTAGCAGTCGCGCGGTTCCGGACTGCGCGCCTAGAACCGCTAGACCACCGCGGTCGGCAAAAGTTTTGCGTCACCCTGGTTCTCAGTAGAGATGGGGGATGCACTCTTGAACTAATTCATAGAGTTGAATCTTTCAAAGGAGTGAACAATCAGTGATTCAGAAAAAAAGAACGGTAGCTCCAAACGTTTCCGACGGCAGAGAGAGAGAGAGAGAGAGAGAGAGAGAGAGACGGAGCATATCAGCGGCGCCTCTGCTGGTCACAGCACAGTGCACGCCACACAACACAGCTAGCGCCGGCCTCTGCCCTGCTTCTACCTTGGCTGCCTGCATTGTGCAGTGCCCCATTGGATTTTGTGTTTCACATATGCCGTGCCGTCTCTGTGCGTCGTCTGCCGCGCGCAGTGTCTGGCGCAGCTTGACTTCGCATCGCACTCTGTCGGCAATCGTTTCAGTCGCACGTCCTGCCCTCTGGGCAGTTGATGCAAGCAACAGGACAGAGAGCCACCTAGCGGATAACATAGGAACTACTTGCAACAACCTGCTCGCAAGAGAACAGACGATTTGTCTCGGAGCGGGTGAGTTCACCGCTCCCCCCACCCTCGGAACTCGCCCGCTCAACGCTCACTCCACCGTCTCGACTCTAGCCAGAGCGTTGAGCAAAGCGACTCAGGTGTCACTCTGGTCTCTGCGGTCTCGGCTCACGCAGTAATACTGCTCGCGGCTCGACCTGCTCGACTCAGCGGCTCTGCATCGGAGTTCGTCTCTACTGGATATTGTTCTTCGTAGTAATACCGCTACGTATATTACATTATTATGTTATGTGTACATCATTTGTTTTTATTTTATTTTTATTTGTTTAAACTGATTAGATTAGGTTCCTGACGACTCCTCTTACTATAGGATTTTTATTATGGACACTCGAATTTACGCTTTAATTACGAGCGAACCGATAAACGTATCGCAAAATGTGATACACCAATATTTTCCTTGTTTTATTCTGCGTAAGGCTATATGCAGCACTTTCGTTTTACAGTCAAATTTATATTTTTGTTCTTATTCTGGTACGGATTTTGCGATTTTAGGCGTCTTCGGAAGGAAACCTTCACTTTAAAAATATATGGCTTGCGATGTATTTGTATGAGGTTAATGAAATTTTAATACATTGTAGCCAAATATATTGTTAATGTAAATCTGAAATTACAACATTTTCCGATCACCCAAAAAACCACGATAGTGCAAAATAAATCAATAATCAAAAACTTTGTCATATCATGGAAATTTCAATAAACAATACAAAATTCTTACTCATTATCTGTGTTACTTCAAAATAGGATCAAATAAGATCAAAATACAGGTATAGTAGTGGAATAAACCAAGTTTAAAGGGCAATGTGCCTTCCATTTATTTTCTATTGTAAATGAGTGGTGAGTCATGAAAAAGAGCTAATTCATTTCAGGGAGTGAACAGTTCTGATCCGATCTCTGAAAAGAACAGTTTTGCCCATCTCTAGTTCTCAGACCTCCTGAAGATAGACTGTGGCTATTGTATCACAGATACAGTTCCTTTCACTGTTCAGAGATCTCACTAAACCCGCCCAAAGATGTAAACAACCATGCATGAGCAGCGCCTATTACGCGGAGGGGTCCGACAGCCGATCATTTCCAGTCATTCCACCAGGTAGCAGGTACACGGCTCGTGTTATCTGTAGTTCAACCATGCCTAGACGCTTAATACCGCTGCACAATCGCGTCCGCATTGTCACTTTGTGCCAGAAGGGCTCTCAACAAGGGAAGTGTCCAGGTGTCTCGGAGTGAACCAAAGCGATGTTGTTCGGACATGGAGGAGATACAGAAAGACAGGAACTGTCGATGACATGCCTCGCTCAGGCCGCCCAAGGGCTACTACTGTGGTGGATGACCGCTACCTACCGATTATGGCTTGGAGGAGCCCTGACAGCAACGCCATCATGTTGAATAATGCTTTTCGTGGAGCCACAGGACGTCGTGTTACGACACAAACTGTGCGCAAAAGGCTGCATGATGTGCAACATCACTCATGACGTCCAAGGAGAGGTCCATCTTTGCAACCATGACACCAAGCAGCGCGGTTCAGATGGGCCCAACAACATGCCCAATGGACCACTCAGGATTGGCATCACGTTCTCTTCACCGATGAGTGTCGCATATGCCTTTAACCACACAATCGTCGGAGACGTGTTTGGAGGCAACCCGGTCAGGCTAAACGCCTTAGACACACTGTCCAGCGAGTGCAGCAAAGCGGAGGTTCCCCGCTGTTTTGGGGTGGCATTATGTGGGGCCGACGTACGCCGCTGGTGGTAATGGAAGGCGCCGTAAGGCTGTACGATACGTGAATGCCATCCTCCGACCGATAGTGTAACCATATCGGCAGCATACTGGCGAGACATTCGTCTTCATGGACGACAATTCGCACCCCCATCGTGCACTTCCTTCAGGATAACGACATTGCTCGACTAGAGTGGCCAGTATGTTCTCCAGACATGAACCCTGTCGAATATGCCTGGGACAGATTGAAAAGGGCTGTTTATGGACGACGTGACCCACCAACGACTCTGAGGGATCTACGCCGAATTGTCATTGAGGAATGGGACAATCTGGATCAACAGTGCGTTGATGACTTTGTGGGTAGTATGCCTCGACGAATACAGGCATACATCAATGCAAAAGGACTTGCTACTGGGTATAAGAAGTACCGATTTGTGTAGCAAGTTGGACCAGCACCTCTGAAGGTCTCGCTGTATGGTGGCACAACATGCAACACGTGGTTTTCATGAGCAATGAAAAGGGCAGAAATGATGATTATGTTGATCTCTACTCCAATTTTCTGTATAGGTTCCGGAAGTCTCGGAACTGCGGTGATGCAAAACTTTTTTTGATATGTGTATATACAAAGTATGGCTGCCGCAAGCATTGCACAGGAGACAATCTGTTTGCTTTCAAAACAAGCCACACAGGAAAATTGCGTCAGGTTCCAAGAGGCTACCAGGTGTCAATATGAAAGGATAAAACCACGTGACTGTGAATAACTGTACGCTAGCAAATGATACCCCCTAACGAAATAAATATGCATACAGAAATGAGAGAAAATGATGTTGTAAAGTTCGAAATAACAGTGCAGTAACAGCAGTCCAACATGGACAATATGAATCACCACTAAAAGTGATAGACAAGTTCGCGATATACGTAATCGGTTGGTGAAACGTGTAACGAAACTTCAAAATATTTGTTTTGCCTTTTCAGAGACAGAGAGAGAGAGAGAGAGAGAGAGAGAGAGAGAGAGAGAGAGAGAGAGTTATTGCAAGCCAATACTATTCAAGGATGGGATAAAGTAAATGGGTACTTCTACCCACATGTGCATGTGAATTCCAATGGGTCACAAAGGAACATCAAAATCTCATTGCAAACCGACAAATACGTGGCAGGAGAAGCTACTGTTAGTTAACATAACTTGAAAATATACTGAAACGCAAGAACTGTGAACAGAACTGCACGGCCAAAGCCTGCAACAGACACCAATATCACCCATTTGTTTCAAATGGGTAGCTGCTACAGCGAACCACCACTACCATCACTGTTCATGGAAATGTCTGTACCATACGAAAGCAGTACCCAGATGGAAATGCAAAGTTTCCTTTTTCGGGATATGTTGGCAAAACCAAATTTTGGCGGCCTGCGCTCGCGTTGGCTCGCGACGGTCAAATATCCTGAAATGCCTAACAGACATTACATTAAGTGGCGAAAAGATATCTGTCGCTCGCCGGATCGACTCGCTTGCCACTCGATACATCGTAAACAGCCATTCGCTCTAGGTGCTCTTGCGCGAATTTCATGAAACTATAAAACAGGAAGGCGCGCACGATATCGGTGTGTTTCAGTTCATCTGCATAATTACCAAGTGCGAGGTTCGGTCTCCCAATGAAACTGAAAGTGAGTCAAATGGTTCAAATGGCTCTGAGCACTATGGGACTTAACATCTATGGTCATCAGTCCCCTAGAACTTAGAACTACTTAAACCTAATTAACCTAAGGACATCACACAACACCCAGTCATCACGAGGCAGAGAAAATCCCTGAAACTGAGTCAGCGTGACTCACTTCACATGCTGGCAATATGCTATGTATGCATCAAGAGGAAGCATGCGCAGAAGGTTACCAGTCTTTTAATTGCAGTCAGTTTGAATGTACGCCGGCCGAAGTGGCCGTGCGGTTAAAGGCGCTTCAGTCTGGAACCGCAAGATCGCTACGGTCGCAGGTTCGAATCCTGCCTCGGGCATGGATGTTTGTGATGTCCTTAGGTTAGTTAGGTTTAACTAGTTCTAAGTTCTAGGGGACTAATGACCTCAGCAGTTGAGTCCCATAGTGCTCAGAGCCATTTTTTTAGTTTGAATGTACGTCGAATGATGGTACACCTTAGGGAAATGGTATCAAGGGATGGGAATGATCCCCTTGTTCACTCAGTATGTATGCCTGGAGATATGATTCAACATGTTCAAGAGGTTTTTCCGGCAGCCATTGAGGGAACATGAATCAGCAACAGAACGTAGCGCACGTTGGAGCAAACGATGGCTGTAGTCTGGGCTTTGAGGACATACTTTGATAGTTACAGCGAAGTCTGAGAGCAGCTTCAGTCACGGAATTTCAATGAAGCCCACAACTGCAGTTCATAGGTAGAACAGCCAAGCAACAGGGAGCGAGTGAAAACAGAAAGAGGAATATCCGAAACTAATGGGAAAAACAGGACTGACTTTACCCTCGTAAGACGTTTTCGAAGTTGAGTGTCTTTTTGCTATTAATGTTCTTAAATTAAATGAAGAACTTCTCAGCCGGCCGGTGTGGCCGTGCGGTTAAAGGCGCTTCAGTCTGGAACCGCGTGACCGCTACGGTCGCAGGTTCGAATCCTGCCTCGGGTATGGATGTGTGTGATGTCCTTAGGTTAGTTAGGTTTAATTAGTTCTAAGTTCTAGGCGACTGATGATCTCAGAAGTTGAGTCGCATAGTGCTCAGAGCCATTTGAACCATTTGAAGAACTTCTCAAATTTTCAGATGAATGCTTTGCAATAATTATATTTAGCTGAACTACAATTTCTTGGACATTATTTAGAGTGATGCACTAAGCACTCTCGTAGAGTAATTATTATACTATTATAACATTTTATATTTCGTAATGTAATTTAACCATTTACTTTTTTTTTTTTTTTTTTTTTGTTTGTGGTTTTAGGGCGCAAAACTTCTATGGTCATTAGCGCCCAGCCCGTGACGTAGAAAACAGGAAAAAAACGAAATTTAAAATCAGCAGCAATGGAAACATAGTCAGAAAATTGGAGAAACTAAAGGCAGAAGGAATGCTTAAAAGTCCACTATAGAAAGGGGTTGGTTGTCCACAAAAAAAAGCTTCAAATGACTGACGTCATTTCACTGTCACTAATAAACTGTAGAACGCGGTCAGCTGAGCGCGTGTCATCTGCTAAAATCGACGATAGATCAGGCGATAGCTGTAGACGGGAGCGTAACGGATTAAAATAGGGGCATTCAATTAAAAGGTGTCTGACCGTCCACAGCTGAGAGCAGTGGGGACAGAGTGGGGGAGGATCACCGCTTAAAAGATGTCGATGACTAAAAAGACAGTGCCCTATCCGGAGTCGAGCTAAAATTACCTCCTCCCGACGACGCGTTCGGGAGGAAGAGGTCCAAGCGCAAGGAACGGCTTTCACTTCCCGCAATTTATTGTGGGGAAGTGTTGACCAATGCTCATGCCATAAATGAGTAACTTGGCGACATAAACCGCTCCGTAGATCGGTAAACGGAAGAGACTGAAGAGCTGGCCGAGGAAGAGAGACTGCAGCCTTGGCCGCTATATCGGCCGCCTCATTTCCACAGATACCGGCGTGTCCCGGGAGCCAGAGGAACGCCACTGAGACGCCCCCCAGGTGGAGCAAGCGCAGACAGTCCTGAATCCGGTGGACCAGAGGGTGCACAGGGTAAAGAGCTTGGAGACTTAGGAGAGAGCTGAGAGAATCTGAGCAGATTACGTACTGTATCCGCTGATGGCGGCGGATGTAGTGGACAGCCTGGAGAACAGCGTAAAGCTCTGCAGTATAAACCGAACACTGGTCGGGAAGCCGAAAGTGATTTGGGGTGTCGCCAACAATATAGGCACTCCCTACACCTAACGATGTTTTCGAGCCATCGGTGTAAATAAATGTGGCTTCCGTCATTTGTGCACATAGAGCAGCAAATGCCCGACGGTAAACAAGTGTAGGGGTACCATCTTTGGGAAATTGACATAGGTCTCTGAGCAAGTCGATCCGGGGACGGTGCCAAGGCGGTGCTGTACCCCAAGTTGTCAAGAAGGTTTTAGGAAAGCGGAAGGAAAGAGAATGGAGCAGTTGACGGAAGCGGACTCCCGGGGGTAGTAGGGAGGAGGAGCGGCCTGCATACCCGACATCAAAGGAGGCGTCGAAAAAAATGTTATGGGCTGGATTAGCAGGCATGGAAGACAGATGGCTAGCATAACGACTCAGAAGGACTGCCCGCCGATTGGACAGCGGAGGTTCAGCAGTCTCAGCATAAAGGCTTTCCACAGGGCTGGTGTAAAAAGCTCCAGACACTAAACGTAATCCACGGTGGTGGATAGAGTCGAGACGCCGAAGAATAGACGGCCGAGCAGAGGAGTAGACTATGCTTCCATAATCCAATTTCGAGCGCACTAAGGCGCGATAGAGGCGGAGAAGGACCACCCGGTCCGCTCCCCAAGAGGTACCATTCAGGACACGGAGGGTGTTAAGGGAACGCAGACAGCGAGCCGAAAGATAGGAAACGTGGGAGGACCAGCACAGTTTTCTGTCAAACATAAGACCCAAGAATTTAGCGACGTCGGAAAACGGAAGGTTGACAGGACCTAGATGTAAGGAGGGCGGAAGAAACTCCTTACGTCGCCAAAAATTAACACAAACGGTCTTACTGGGTGAGAAACGGAAGCCGGTTTCGATGCTCCACGAGTAGAGGCGATCGAGACATCCTTGAAGACGTCTTTCAAGAAGGCTGGTCCTTTGAGAACTGTAGTAGATCGCAAAATCGTCCACAAAGAGGGAGCCCGAGACATCAGGAAGGAGACAATCCATAATTGGATTAATGGCGATGGCAAACAGTACAACACTCAGCACGGAGCCCTGGGGTACCCCGTTTTCTTGGGAGAAAGTACGGGAGAGAGTAGTGTTCACCCGCACCCTAAATGTGCGCTCTGCCATAAATTCGCGAAGAAAAAGGGGCAGCCGGCCTCGAAAGCCCCAAGAGAACAGTGTGCGGAGGATGCCTGTCCTCCAACAGGTATCGTACGCTCTCTCCAGATCAAAAAATATTGCTACCGTTTGGCGTTTCCGGAGAAAATTGTTCATGATATAAGTGGAGAGAGCAACAAGATGGTCAACAGCAGAACGATGCTTTCGGAATCCGCATTGGGCTGGTGTTAAAAGACTGCGGGACTCCAGCCACCAAGCTAAACGGTAATTCACCATACGCTCCAAAACCTTACAGACACTACTCGTGAGAGAAATTGGGCGATAGCTAGAGGGGAGATGTTTGTCCTTTCCAGGTTTCGGAACGGGAACGACAATAGCTTCCCGCCATCGCCTGGGAAAGGTACTGTCGGTCCAAATTCGATTATAAAGGCGAAGGAGGTGACGCAGGCTATGGGTTGATAAATGCAGCAACATTTGGACATGGATACCATCCGGTCCTGGGGCGGAGGAGCGAGAAGTAGAGAGTGCATGTTGGAGTTCGCGCACGGAGAAAACAGTATTGTAGCTTTCGCGATTTTGAGAGGAGAAAGCAAGATGCCGCACTTCTGCTGCACGTTTCTTCGGGAGAAACGCTGGCGGGTAATTTGAAGAGCTCGAAATCTCAGCAAAGTGCTGACCCAATGAGTTAGAAATTGCGACGGGGTCCACTAAGGTATCATGCGCGACAGTGAGCCCAGAGACCGGGGAGAAACTAGGCGCGCCTGAGAACCGTCGAAGCCGACTCCAAACTTCCGAGGAGGGAGTGAAGTTGTTAAATGAGCTAGTAAAGAATTTCCAGCTTGCCTTCTTGCTATCGCGGATGACGCGACGGCATCGCGCACGGAGCTGCTTATATCGGATACAGTTGGCCAAAGTTGGATGGTGACGGAAAATGCGAAGAGCACGTCGCCGCTCACGTATTGCGTCACGGCAGGCCTCGTTCCACCAAGGAACTGGAGGGCGCCGGGGCAATTCGGAGGTGCGTGGTATTGAACGTTCCGCAGCTGTGAGAATAACGTCGGTAAAATGTGTGACCTCATCGTCGACGCTGGGAAAGCGACGGTCATCGAATGTCGCTAGAGACGAAAAAAGTGTCCAATCGGCTTGGGCAAACTTCCAGCGTCGCGAGCGCATATATGGCAGTTGAGGCTGCAGTCGAAGAACACATGGAAAGTGGTCACTCGAGTGTGTATCATCAAGGGCGAACCATTCAAAGCGCCGAGCTAGCGGAACAGTACCGACCGCAAGGTCCAAATGGGATAAATTTGCCGTGGAGGCAGACAAAAATGTAGGGACCCCAGTGTTGAGGCAGACTAGATCCGCTTGGTGGAAGACGTCTAGCAATAGTGAGCCACGTGGACAAGGATGTGGAGATCCCCAAAGCGGGTGGTGGGCATTGAAGTCCCCAACCAGCAAATAGGGGGGTGGAAGCTGATCAAGAAGATGAAGGAGATCAGCTCGTGCCATTGGTGTAGACGATGGAATGTATACCGTACAAAGAGAGAACGTGTATCCAGAAAGGGAAAGACGGACGGCGACAGCTTGGAAGGAAGTGTTTAAGGGGATTGGGTGATAATGGAGAGTATCATGGAGCAGAATCATGAGTCCTCCATGGGCTGGAGTGCCTTCAACTGAGGGGAGGTCATATCGGACGGACTGAAAATGAGGGAGAACAAAGCGGTCATGGGGACGCAGCTTTGTTTCCTGAAGACAGAAGATGACCGGCGAGTAGGATCGTAAGAGGATCGACAATTCCTCCCGATTGGCGCGAATGCCGCGGATATTCCAGTGGATAATGGACATAGGGTGAACAGAAAATGGAGGAACGGCACCAAGGGTGCTGTCAACTCAACGACTGCTCAGAGCTTGCGACCGACAGCATGGAATGGCATTCAGTCGAAGGCAGAAGATCCTGATCCATAGGTTGGTCAGGAGCAGCTCCTGCCACCAACGATCGGCCAGTTGACCGGCCACCAACAGTGCGCCTCGGCGACACAGAAGATGGCCGAGGGCGATTTCCGCCAGGTGGTGCTGTAGATGGGACACGCCTTGGCGGAGAAGGAGAGGAACTGTGTTTCTTCGTAGCCTTCTTGGAGGTATGTTTAGATGAAGGAGGAACCGATGGTTGTGAAGTTGCAGTACGTAAAAACTCTTCACGAGAATGCTCTTTTTTTGTAGACTTGGCGTCTGACTTTTGGGCTCGAGATTTAGCAGAACCCGACGAAGGGTGAGCCATAGAGTGGGCAGGCGAAAGAGGTGAGGTTGAACGGGCGATCTTTGCGCTGGCCGATCTGACGACCGTGGTACTAAATGTGAGGTCGCAAGTCTGCGTGGCCGCCTCCTTTGTTGGCCGAGAAGAAGCAAGGACAGCGCTGTATTTTCCTTTCTGAGGCACAGTGGGCTGTCGACTGGCGAGTAACTTTCGAGCAGCAAAGGTCGACACCTTTTCCTTCACTCTTATTTCCTGGATCAGCTTTTCGTCCTTAAAAACAGGGCAATCTCGAGAGGAAGCAGCGTGGTCACCCATACAGTTGATGCAGCGAGGGGATGGAGGTGGACAAGCACCCTCATGGGCATCCCTGCCACACGTAACACATTTGGCCGGATTGGAACAGGACTGGCTGGTGTGATTAAACCGCTGACATCGATAGCAACGCGTAGGGTTTGGGACATAAGGGCGAACGGAAATTATCTCATAGCCTGCTTTGATTTTTGATGGGAGTTGAACTTTGTCAAAAGTCAAGAAGACAGTGCGGGTTGGAATGATGTTCGAGTCAACCCTTTTCATAACCCGATGAACAGCGGTGACGCCCTGGTCAGACAGGTAGTGCTGAATTTCTTCGTCAGACAATCCATCGAGGGAGCGTGTATAAACGACTCCACGCGAGGAATTTAAGGTACGGTGCGGTTCCACCCGGACAGGGAAGGTGTGGAGCAGAGAAGTACGCAGCAATTTTTGAGCCTGGAGGGCACTGTGTGTTTCTAACAACAGGGTACCATTCCGTAATCTGGAACAAGACTTTACAGGACCCGCAATTGCGTCGACACCTTTCTGAATAATGAAAGGGTTGACCGTGGAAAAGTCGTGACCTTCGTCAGACCGAGAAACAACAAGGAACTGTGGCAACGATGGAAGAACCGTCTGTGGCTGAGACTCAGTGAACTTACGTTTGTGAGCAGACATAGTGGAAGGTGAGGAAACCATTGCGGAAGAATCCCCCATGATTACCGGCGTCTCCGATGGCGCGCTCCTCCCTTGTGGGGGCCCTCACCGAGGGCACACCCGCCTTAGGTGATTGTTCACACCCCAGGTCACACCTCCCGACATACGGACGGAGGGACCAATCGGCACTTTCGGAAGGTATCAGCTCGGGTAATCACCCCTCCCTGGGCCTGGCCTTTACCAGGGGGTACGTACGTGTCCTACCTGTCTACCCGGGGCGGGGAATTACGCGTTACCCCGTCACCGGCTACGCATGGAAGTGCGTGGGTCGGCCTTCAGACACGCACAGGGAGGAAGAAAGAGAAAGGGAAAGGAAAGAAGAGGGGGTCTCAAACGCCGCAGCGGAGAAAAGGGTAAAGAGAAGAGGTAAGGAAAGGAGATGGACAAAGGAAGGAAGAAGACATACAAGCAAGGAAGAAGAAGAATGCGGTACATTTACAAGCGTCCGTCTCCGGACGTAGGCGCAAACCATACTCCCAGAGGGGGAGAAAGTGAAGGAAAGAGCAAGAGGTGAGGGGGGGGGGGGGGGTGAAGACAGGGGATGGGGAAGGATGCGGAAAGGGAAGGTATGCAGCCCGGAAAGGAAGGAAGGCCACATTAGCTCGGGGCCCCGTGCTCGCTACGCACGTATCCACAAAAGAGTTGTGGATCCCCTGGGGGGTTAACCATTTACTGTTGCATTGAATGCTTTTGTATGTTCTGTTGTTATCATTAAAAATGTAGCAACATTAAAACTAAGGACGATATGAAATGATATGCGAAGTGTATTCAAGAAAGAGCAACGGTGAAACTGCACTGCGGATTTTTGCTGTCCCAAAAACTAATTCACAGTAGGCGCAGTCCTCTGTTTCCGACCAATAGATTCGAGCCGCTGTTAGGTAGATGCCGGAAGTTGTAGTCCCAGATATTCCCAGTTGGGAACTTCTCTGTCCCACTCCTAACTATATGGGGTTTGGTTAAAACGAGAGGAGCTCTATAGCTGGCTGTATATCAAACAGTCCGCCCTAAAGTAGAAAAGCAAAAATATCTAAAAGAATATCGCAGTTCCAGTGTGCCAACGACGAAATGGTTGGACGAGGATGTAGCACCTAGTAGCAAAACGGGTAGATTGCAAAATAGAGAACCAGCAGTACACACGGCATGAGCAGAACCTGTCGCCAACGGCTGAGTATAACGCGGTCCGGCGCAGTGGCTCATTGGCTTTGTGATTGTATCTCACTGTGCCTGCTTTACTGAACAGATTACGCGCTGTTCACTCTCGTTAAGATTCTGTTTTTCTTTTTTTTAAAAAAAATTTCTTAATGCGTCCTACGTTTCAGTTTTTGTTTCTTTCTGCTGGCTCGTGTTCTTCCTTCTGGCTGTCACCCACCAAGTTTATGCTAATAATCTACATTAAACATATAGAAGTGGCCATTATGTGATCACATCCTGAACTGCTGCTATGTACGTTTGAATAAAACTCTAGCTGAGCTGCGAAAGTGAATAACGGGATAAGAAAAGACCCCGAGTGAATGAACTTCAACCTAAGGAACAGGTCTTATGAAAACTATTGGATCAACAATTTCAATTCAGTCAATTCAATTTATTGTTGCGAATTTCTGAGCTGTTATCTGGAAACTCTAAACAGGGCGTGCATATACGTTAATAATGGTGAGATACAATGCTTTAGATTACGAATACATAGTAAATCATGTTAACAGCAGCCATTGGATCAACAGCAGGAAACATCCGACTTATTTCACCGACAGCTTGGGCAGTCACCTCAGTTGTCTAAACAGCAACGATCACCGTCGTTACCGCAACCATTCCACTCATCCAATAACGCGATATGTGACTGAGACGTGTCTACTCGCCTCCTGCCAACTGGTGACTCACCAACACTGAAAGTATCGTGCACTAAGCTCCGACGAACAGTATTCTTTTGATGCATAGCGAGCCTAAACTGTTCCATTTGTCGCATTCGAACGATATCGTCATCTTGCCATTTAAGGAACTGTGTAATTTGTTCACGCCAAATGATCACTTACGTTGTAATGCATTAAAGCATACCGTCTCCATTATGGAAGAAGTGTTGCATCTCGCAGGGTCACTCAAAATCTCACAGGCTTCAAACCTGAAAATGTTAGCCCTCGCAGCAGTGGCATCAGCGCAGCATCTTTTCACACGATTGTTATCATCAGAGCACACGGCAACTACCAACTATCCCCGGTATCAGGACACTTGATAAGCACTGACGACAAGGGAAAGACGTCGTCGTTTGTAAAGCGACCGTTTCCACTCTCGTCCACCGAACATGCGTTGAAAAATATCGACATGAACAGTACTAAACGGTAGCAACTAAATGCAAGTAATGCGCCTTAAGAGACTCCAGACTCAGACAGTTACGTTTCAAGTCGATACGTTAATTAACCTCAGCAGCTATTTGTGATTGGACACCGGGCATTGTCATTCTTCGTAAAAGTTAATAGGACGGGAAAATCACTAGATCTCGCTGAAATGATTCTTAGTGGACGGCAGCTACACTCCTGGAAACGGAAAAAAAGAACACATTGACACCGGTGTGTCAGACCCACCATACTTGCTCCGGACACTGCAAGAGGGCTGTACAAGCAATGATCACACGCACGGCACAGCGGACACACCAGGAACCGCGGTGTTGGCCGTCGAATGGCGCTAGCTGCGCAGCATTTGTGCACCGCTGCCGTTAGTGTCAGCCAGTTTGCCGTGGCATACGGAGCTCCATCGCAGTCTTTAACACTGGTAACATGCCGCGACAGCGTGGACGTGAACCGTATGTGCAGTTGACGGACTTTGAGCGAGGGCGTATAGTGGGCATGCGGGAGGCCGTGTGGACGTACCGCCGAATTGCTCAACACGTGGGGCGTGAGGTCTCCACAGTACATCGATGTTGTCGCCAGTGGTCGGCGGAAGGTTCACGTTCCCGTCGACCTGGGACCGGACCGCAGCGACGCACGGATGCACGCCAAGACCGTAGGATCCTACGCAGTGCCGTAGGGGACCGCACCGCCACTTCCCAGCAAATTAGGGACACTGTTGCTCCTGGGGTATCGGCGAGGACCATTCGCAACCGTCTCCATGAAGCTGGGCTACGGTCCCGCACACCGTTAGGCCGTCTTCCGCTCACGCCCCAACATCGTGCAGCCCGCCTCCAGTGGTGTCGCGACAGGCGTGAATGGAGGGACGAATGGAGACGTGTCGTCTTCAGCGATAAGAGTCGCTTCTGCCTTGGTGCCAATGATGGTCGTATGCGTGTTTGACGCCGTGCAGGTGAGCGCCACAATCAGGACTGCATACGACCGAGGCACACAGGGCCAACACCCGGCATCATGGTGTGGGGAGCGATCTCCTACACTGGCCGTACACCACTGGTGATCGTCGAGGGGACACTGAATAGTGCACGGTACATCCAAACCGTCATCGAACCCATCGTTCTACCATTCCTAGACCGGCAAGGGAACTTGCTGTTCCAACAGGACAATGCACGTCCGCATGTATCCCGTGCCACCCAACGTGCTCTAGAAGGTGTAAGTCAACTACCCTGGCCAGGAAGATCTCCGGATCTGTCCCCCATTGAGCATGTTTGGGACTGGATGAAGCGTCGTCTCACGCGGTCTGCACGTCCAGCACGAACGCTGGTCCAACTGAGGCGCCAGGTGGAAATGGCATGGCAAGCCGTTCCACAGGACTACATCCAGCATCTCTACGATCGTCTCCATGGGAGAATAGCAGCCTGCATTGCTGCGAAAGGTGGATATACACTGTACTAGTGCCGACATTGTGCATGCTCTGTTGCCTGTGTCTATGTGCCTGTGGTACTGTCAGTGTGATCATGTGATGTATCTGACCCCAGGAATGTGTCAATAAAGTTTCCCCTTCCTGGGACAATGAATTCACGGTGTTCTTATTTCAATTTCCAGGAGTGTATATTCCTGACACGTTTGCACTAACTGCAGATTTTGATAGAAAAACTCCTAGAGGAAGAAGGAGAAAGGAAGGTTAGGGTTGAGCGCCATGTAGACGTGGAGGTTATTGGAGGCGAAGCACAAACTCGGACAGGGGAAGGATGAGGAAAGAAATGGCTGTTGCCTTTGACTTTCAAAGGTACCATATCGTCATTCTCTGTAACTAAGTCAGGAGAATTATGAAAATCCTAAATCTGACTGGCCAGATGGGGATTTGAACAACTGTCGACCTGAACCAGTGTCTTACTTGCAGTAAGCCGCGTGCTATTAAGCCTACATTGGACGAAAAAATGTGCTGAATGTGAAATTTTTGTCGAAGATATAGGGAAAAAATACCTGATTTCTTCAGCTAGGGGCCAAGGCTTGATCAACATTATTCAAACCAAAAGTCACTTCTTCAGGCATTACTGCAAAATATAATGAAGAGATGAACACAGATAGTAATTTCGAAACAGTTTCGTTTTTTTAAAAAAAAGAACAAGAAGTGTAATGAAACAAACGGTTTCCGTGAGCTTGTATAGGCTACACATGGCAGAAATTGGTTCTCTGAGGAGCTCATCAAAAACTTGAACTGCTACCGGCAGTGCAGAACTGGTTGTCGGTGGCGTCGATCTGGCGATGAATGTGTCTTGGGCTGTTGTCTTGGGCTTCCATCTGTGAGTGGGCTGTGTGTGGCGGATGACTGACAGTTGTCGGCAATTGAACAACCTGTTGCCTTTGGGCGGGCCGCTAGAATTAGCGTCACGATCCCCTACTGAAGGCTACACAGCTGGAGTGTTCACCATTAATGCTGTAGCGTTACTAGGAGTCGGGTCTCTGTCACATGGTGAAGTTTGGCAAGTGGCAGGGTTAGAGCGGTGCTAGTAACCTAGGAATCGGAATTCAACCAAACGACGGTGTCAACAGTCAACACACGGATCAATATTGGACTCAGGCTGCAGAAGCAATATCAGGTGAGAAAGGGAAGATCGGTTTCAGAAATGAAAAGGAAATGGGAATTAGCATTGAACTGGGATAAAATACAGTAAAGACTGGAACGGGCATCTGAGGAACATGGATTGAAATCATCACAGGATCAGATCAGCACCAAGGCCAGGAAAAGACCAACACCTGAACATCCACTGGGTTTCGTGATTGATTCTAAGATGCTGTGTTTGTCACACGTGAATGAACTGAAGGAAAGGTTTGTTATCAACAGGCTAAACTGAGCAGACAGAGTACATTAGCTCCAGTCTTACAAAAGTTTTGCGAGACCCCTTCCAGATTAAGAGCATACTTAATAGAGAATAGCAGGACAACCTTACGTTAAGTTTATCGCCCCTATACTCCTAGGGGGCGTTATTCAAGCCACGAGTCCTGTTCCTTTCCTCTGTGCTGTAACTGGGAAGCAGCCACTTGTCAACCATCAGAAGCTCCTTAAAGCGTTCAAGCTCCTGCTATGGATGGTTGGTTGGTTGGTTTGGGGAAGGAGACCAGACAGCGTGGTCATCGGTCTCATCGGATTAGGGAAGGATGGGGAAGGAAGTCGGCCGTGCCCTTTCAGAGGAACCATCCCGGCATTTGCCTGGATTGATTTAGGGAAATCACGGAAAACCTAAATCAGGATGGCCGGACGCGGGATTGAACCGTCGTCCTTCCGCCTGCTATGGAAACTATTTTCATAACTGACCTGAAAGCTACGTGCCTCTTCCAGAACGGAGCAAAGCACTATGCAGTGACAGATGGCGTGGTAGAAATACACTATCTGATCAAAATTATCCGGACGATCGATGTAATGCAGAATGGACCAACAAATATGACGAGAAGCGGACCCGCCGGTATAAAAGAAGGTATTGTGTTGTTAGTGCAGATGCAGAAATAGCAAAATGGAGAGCTCAGAGACTTCGAACGTGGACTAATCATTGGATGTCATCTGCGTGACAGATATAACTGGGACATTTCAACCCTTCTATAGCTGCCGAAACAGACTGCTAGAGACGTGATTGTGAAGCGAAAACACAAAGGAACAATCACAGCTAACCAGGCAGACCTCACGCGGTGACAGCTAGGGATCATTGAGCATTGTCGAGAGTGGTTGTAAAAAATCGCATGAAATCAGTAAACGGAATCACTTGTCAGATCCAAAGTGCTACTGGCAGTCCAGGTAGCACAACGATTGTGTGGAGGAAGTTAAAGAATGGAGTAAAACTGCCGAGCGCCTCCTCATAAGCCACGCATTTATGTAGTGAGTGGTAAGAGTTGTTCGAGGTAGTATAAATGGCAACGCCTCTGGGGAGTGGTTGACGGGAAACGAGTGGTGACTCAGGCTACAGTGTGTGGCAATGTGACGAGTACCAAGTGAACGCTACATGCCGTTGTGTGTAGTGCCAACACTGAAGTTTGGAGGATTTAAGTGTTGTGCCACGGCAGTGTTTTTGTAGTTAGTGCGTGGTTGCCTCATTGTGCTTAAGAAAACGCCAGATACTGAAGGATATGAAAACATTTTACAGCATTGTATATGGCATACAGTTGAGGAATAGTTCGGGGACAATAACTGCTGGTGTCAGCATGACAATGTGTCCTGCCGTATAGCAGCATTGGTGAAGCAATTGTTTGTGGACCATTACACTCCTAAAATGGACTGACCTGTCCAGAGTCTCCGACCTGAACCCAATGAAACATCTCTGGGATGAGTTAAAACATTGACCGCCCCAGATATTCTCTGGTTTCGGCTCTTGAGGAAGCTTGGGCTGCCATTCATCTGCAGACATTCAAGCACATCGGTGAAAGTGTTCCCAGCATAGTTCAAACCGCTACTTTATATTAATGTTTAGAAATACGTGTCTGGATACTTTTAATCGCGTAGTGTACAAATCCTAGCTCACCTGGAGAATCAGGGGTTCTTCAGGATAATGGGGCACGCTAATTACCTGCAGATTCGCTCTCTATTTTATCAGACAATCAGAGGAATGTGAAACAAATTTTAAGATTCTTTGAAATGGGCTGTTTATTACGACGAGACTTCTGACTTGACGAATACTTCAGTGCTTACTAAATTGGGTTGCTAGGCTGAGATTTGTCTACTTACTCGTTGTTGAGCTTACAGGCACATCAACATTTTTATTGTAGTCAAGTGTGAAAGACTTGTCCGCCCCGATAACTGAGTGGTCAGCGTGACGAATTGCCGTCCTACGGGCCGGGGTTTGATTCCCGGCTGGGTTGGGGATTTTCTCCGCTCAGGGACTGGGTGCTGTGTTGTCTGCATCATCATTTCATCCCCATCCGGCGGGCAGGTCGCCCAATGTGGCGTCGAATGTAATAAGACCTGCACCAAGGCGGCCGGACCTGCCCCGCAAGGGGCCTCCCGGCCAATGTCGCCACACGCTCATTTCCATTTTTCAGCGTGAAAGACTAGTTGGCGCCCCATTGAAACACTTACGCTCGGCCACAGAAGCAGCAATTATTTTTATTATTTACAAGACGAGCACGCATTGTTCAATGCAGATGGCTTGCTGATCTACGTGAATGCTCACCCAAACTAGGTTCAGACGAACACACATACTACGCCGCTGTTGCATGGAGGATTTTCGACCATTCACTGCTTCAAAGCTTAATAAAATTTTGTCCGATCAACAGTAGTTCAGTAGCGACGAGGTGTAAATCACTGTTATACAGTAGTTCCAATTTCAGGCGGTAGTCTTTTGTGGCTGTCGCACAACAGCTGATTCAATGGTCGTCAGTGATGGAGGGAAGCAGACCAATTAATGTGTGAAAACGCTTCAAAATTATATCCATGCACTCTGGCGAAAACAGAGAAGAAGAAGTGTAGTAGGACGACAGCCAGTATTCCAGTGAATTATCCACCAGGTGAATTCTGCAAATGACGACCGCGAAAGCAAGACCAATTCTAACATAATATTTGTATTGCAACAAATGGAACACACCTGTGTCGTTATGTAGGAGGACTTAATCGTCTGAAAATAGGAGGGCGTTAACTGAGCAATTGATGTTGACACTCAGATCCGAGCAACTGATATCTTCAGATTCGAATGTGCTTCATTTGCTGCTGGGTAGACGCCACAGTCGCTATAAAGTTGAAGAAAGAAATCATTCTACATTTGAAAATGCATTATCAATATTTTAGGGCGTGGTCCATTTTCAAGTGCTTCTATAATAGCTGTGGATACATCGTTCGCGTCACGTCAGGGTACTTTATTGATTTTTGCATGACGAGGCGTGGACGAGGTAGCCACAGTTCTTGCAAATGTGCTTGAAAATGGGGCATACCCGAAACTAGTGGTGCTGTATAAAGCACGATTTTGAAATACAGCGCAGTGAAATGATGTCTTTCCCCAAACGTACTTGCCTTTTCCTTTCTTTACATACAGAGTTCATAAATAAATTAAAAAGTATCGATGACAATATACACCTTTGTTCAAGTCCTTATTTGTTATAACGTAAATAATTCCATCTTGAATTTTCGTTCTGTCTTAACTCGTTGCCACATAAAATGTGTGCAGTATAATAAGCAGAGGTGTTACAGAATAAAAATACATGTAAGCATTCTTTAGTATATAAATTTTCAAAGGCTCAGGCAGTTACGAGAGAGGATTAGAGGCGACTTACAGGCGAATTAAAGTGACCGTACCCAGCTCGAAGCAATGGTACAAGCGATAAACTAGTTTAAGATTTGGCCAGGCGGACGATAAGGTAGCACCATGTTGGATCATCACAAGTGCGTCAAATCATAAGACGACGTGTAAGTCACGTAGTCACTGTCTATAATTCACAGAACTCGAAAAGAAAAAGACAGCATTATTCTTCTAGGAATTTGTGAGTTTCAAATATGTTCGAGAATCTTCTGGAACCTTCCAAAAATTTTGATGATATGTTCACTTCACATTTAAAATGGTACGTCCGATGAATATATGAAAAGTACCTACCTCGGACTGGGATACAGTTCCACAGTTACAATTGTTACAGTATTGCAATTCTGGTATGGGACTGGAGCATTGAGTCTATAAAGTTCATGAGATTCGGATAGTGTTCAGTTTCTAGTCTGCTCTGATGGGATCTGTGGATGCCACACAGAAACGATAGTTGCTGAGGTAATCGTCCGCCAAATAATAGCGACACCAGCGATGGTATGTGGAATTATGCTAACTAAGCTTTGACCTAAACTTTGAAATATGTGGTATGGAAAGTTAACCTGTGAAGCGATACCTAGCCTGAGTAAACTGCTATCCCTGTTTTTCACTGTTCTCAAAAAAGTAAGCTATCATTGCATGAATGTCGTACCTAGTTAATACTGCTCGTACTTCTGTCCTGTTGCTTTTACCTTATACAACTCTCCTTCGCTATAATCGGACAGTGCAGTATGGCCACGCTGTGTTCTAAATGCTGGTTGCAAATACTGAGATAAGCCAATGTTCGTCCACTAAATAGTGAAGCAAGACAGTTAAAACCTCTGCATTTTCAGGTTAGCAGACACGACTTAGTTCATTGTAGAAAGTGTAATAACCAAGATAAGATGACTGTGTCTCCCAGGTCCTTCCATTACCCTCGTCCAGTGTGGATCTGTTCACATAACCGAAAGCTTCTTTAAAGCCTAAAAATGTAGTGTGTTTGTTTTTGGTACTCTCTCATCTCTTCGGTAAACTGTTGGAGAATAAGCACATTATCTATGGAGAAGCGTACTGCACAGAAACAAATTTTTTCTTCTGTCAGTACTGCATCTACTACCTGGCATTTCTTTAAAATAATCTTGGAAAAATTTCCCGACTTCAACCAAATAATTCGACACATTACGGCCCAAGAGGGATAATGATGGAATGAAGTGCAAAGAGGTAGCTGATTTATAGAATTTACTGTGAGAAAATTCTGTACAAGAAAAACAACATACGGTATGTCCCTCGATGTCAGATCCCAGTAGACGATGTTTGGGTAGGAAGGAAAGATGGATAGAGGGGTGGGAATAGAGAGGGGATGATGAAGAGCTGGTAACTGGGTTACATACATAGAGATTTGGACAGCATGGAACAAAGAGTAGGTCATGAGTCTAGGAAAAGTATTGGAGCCTTGATGTGAGGAAATGATCTGGGGATCTTGGCTATAGCTGGTAGGACTGGTAAATATCCGATTTCTGTCTCGAATTCTATTGTAGGACCTGCGAATAACATACGGATGGAACAGGCGAGGGGGAAAAGAGAGTGTTGATATAGATGCGGTAGTCGCCCAGAATTTGGTAGGGTTGTGGAGTCAATTACTTAACGTACAACACTGCAACCGGTTTTACGTAGCTTGTGGAATCAAATACCAAATTTGGTTTATTACGTACTATGCCCCAACAGAAGAAATACTCCTGTCACAGAAAAGCCATGTATAACACTACCGTCCGCTTCTACTATACCATAACCTCTAAGCTGGATGCAGTTCATATAATGAAATTATTTTTATTAAAGGAATTACAGTATAAAGAAGCAGAGCAGTGTTACCCTCTGACAGGAATTTAATTGGGTTGACCGTGATATACCAAACGGACGTGGCTTATCGGAAGTGAAAGTCAGAATTACGTAAAAATTTAAACAGTAACAAACAATAATTTGCTTATCCTCACTGTCCAAATGATAATAAAAACGGTCGCCAGCCTAACTAGGCATAAGAATGAGTAACGTTCTTGTTCCTGAAAATGAAAATAAGTAACATCAATGGGCAAACACAGCCTATACTTTGTCACACGAGAGTGCAATGAACTCTGTCACTAGCAAATGTTACTGTTAAAGAAAGTGAAAGTGTTAACAGTTATAGAAAAACAAGGTTATTAGCATATACAACAGATAATGACATCCACTTTTTTGCTTTCAAGGCTTGGTCAAACTGAGTGGTTTCAATAATATTACTATAACAGTGCTCCTTAGAATCAAAATTTGGACATAGGTTCAATATTAGTTTTCAAATATATTCCTATCTGACATGAAATATGGATATGGTGTACAGGAAAATTTGTTATTGTGCATAGATTAAGTCTCTCACTGCTAAATACCTTTTTATTTAGAATGAAAATTAAATGCAATTCACTAACAGATTACTTCTCACTGTCTTTTGAGTAAAGAGGTAACTGTTTTCATAGATAGTTGTCTTTCTATTAATCGTTATATAGCATGAGCACTTTAGACAAACTATAGATCCTGTTATAACATTAATATGCACTTTTAATACACAAGAGGAACCCAATATTGTACAGAATTTGACTTGAATAGCGAGAGTAATTGTAACTTTCTATAATTAAGTAACTTTATGCCTTTGAACTACTTTCAATGGAGGGGGGCCCTTAACCTTGACTACTGTAGCAGAGCAAACTAAACACATTTCATTACATCAGAGAAACACTTAGCAAGCATGAACATATAACTCTCAACAGTTGCAGTTCTGAACTTTTACTGCAGTGAAACACAAAATTGAGATATTTATTAGAGCCTTTCAACAAACATTATTAATCTTAGCACACTCTATTGCCATATTAATTTTAATATGCTTTCAATAAAGAACACTCGGTAAACACTTTAGCGTGGGAGAGACACTAAGTGGATGTGTGACTGAGGATAAATCACGGTAGGTACAAGAGTTCAGTCAAATTTTACCTTGTATTTGGGTACGCTATAACATCCTATGAGCTGATCCTTCACAGTACATTACTATAGTGTTCCACTACAATGATTGCGCAATGTGGTGGCGTTGTGTGTTGGTAGGTGGTTTGCAGATAGAATTGCTGAACTCTGTCATTTCTTGGTGGCGATGATAGATGCCAATTCCAGAATAGTTCCAGCTCTTTATCCATCCATCCGAGGCATTGGAAAGTGTCAGGAAAAGCCTCTCTCGGAACCAACACAATACACAACTTTTACATGAGCAGTTGATAGTTTGGTAGCTCGTCCCCGACTGACTCTTTGTTCCACCTTTTCTACCTAGGCCAACCACAATTTGCGCGCCATACTAAGTTCCGTTCCGGAGGGGAACCACACTACCTTTTATATACAAAATAACTAAGAGCCGTAAGTGAAGATCAGAAGTTTACATAACAGCAAACAATCATTTTTTAAAAAAACAGAACATTTGCATATATTGGTAGTTCTACACAAAATTATTTAAATAAAGTTACTTAATTTTAAAGATAACCAAAGAGATTATATGAGGAAGACAAAAGATCATTTGCTCATATTACGCATATTACAGAGATTACACTTCATTACTGTATCGAATTAACCGCACACTAATTACAGAAGTTCAACGATGGGATGTTGAACAAAATAGAAAGCTAAATGAATCAACAAAGAGTATGTAGTGTGTAAACTATGGTGTTACAAACGCTTTTCTAGTTTGCGGGATATATAGCATTGGCGAAGGTGTTTGAGGAATTTAAGGAGAGGGGGAATTTTACCATCCGATGCTGATAATTTGTAGGAGAGGGAAAACAGATGCACAAGGAGAGATGGACTGTATGGTGTTCCAGGACGTATAAGGGGTTGTAGAATTTTGGGAGAACGGCCATCCAGGCTGTGCTGACAAAGAACCCCTAATCAACTTCCCTGTATAAAGTTAAAGTGTTGCATTAAGTTGGGACTAATAACTGACGAGATATTTTTGTTAATTTATTACAAACATGAGAAAAAATTATGGAGCCCTTTCATCTTACTTTGTTCCACGAAAATCCATTTACAACTATATTTTAAGTATGCTGGAGTTTCCGTAGAGGTTTTCTAAAGAGGTTTCTTAGTACTATCGGCGATGGCTCTGCAACATGTTCAGAAGCTGCAAGTTGAAAGAATGCAATAATGATCTTCACAGAACGCCCGGAATCCCTCCGTGTGCTAGTACGGTGTTTCAAATGGAATGTGGATGACAGTCGTGTGACGGTCGAGGGTAATAAAAGTTTCGTAATGATAAAAACTTTTCCAAAGGAAATGAGACCGTGGCTGCAAGTTCAAACTATAGGCCTACTACATCCATTCCTGCCGGCCGCGGTGGTCTTGCGGTTCTAGGCGCTGCAGTCCGGAACCGCGGGACTGCTACGGTCGCAGGTTCGAATCCTGCCTCGGGCATGGATGTGTGTGATGTCCTTAGGTTAGTTAGGTTTAAGTAGTTCTAAGTTCTAGGGGACTGATGACCTAAGATGTTAAGTCCCATAGTGCTCAGAGCCATTTGAACCATTTGAATATCCATTCCTTGTCGATTCGCATGTTCTTTGTTTCACCATATGATTTGAATACCATAAGTTTCAATTAAAACAGCAACGTACCATTTCAATACTAAGCAAATTATATTCTCGAATAAGCAGTAGCCCTACACTTTTTCCATATATGTGCGACACAATTTCTGTGATAATTAAATTCGTCACCGTTACTCAAGACTAAAATGGAATGAAATTTCCTGAACGGAAGATGCCAAAAATTTTTAGATCACACAAAAGAACATAGCCGTGATATATCGACAGCCTTGTTCCAAAGTAATTCTATGTGACTTTCATTTTGGTAAAATCGTCATGTGTAGGAATAAACGCTGCAATTCAAAGACCATGAAGCTCTCCCGCAGGCGTAGCGATAATGTTCACTTTTTATATATGGCGTATAACTCGTGTCTCAACGCTCACCTTCACCTGCCCATGTTAGGCAAAATTCTTCTGCCTGACTCATGTAATACTATCAGCGTCAGAGGGTGGTACGGGACCGCCACACCTCCAAAGTGAATTGCAGTGACGGAGTCACTACCTACTGCAACCTACATCCTTCTGAATCTGCTTGGTGTATTCATTTCTTGGTCTCCCTCTACGATTTCTACCCTCCACGCTGCCATCCAAAAGCATAGCCAAGAGGTTAACGTTTAATTGAGCGCAGTAATCACAAAATCCTGAGATGGAAGCCTTTCAATAAATTCTTACATCAAACTACAAAATAGCCAATTACAGACCACTGCAGCAGTGGTAGCGGCTGTGGACCATCTAGCAAGCACAGTGGCAAATGCGATGGTTAACAACCAGATACTAACATTTGGCATTCTTGA
This sequence comes from Schistocerca serialis cubense, assembly GCF_023864345.2. NCBI lineage: Eukaryota > Metazoa > Arthropoda > Insecta > Orthoptera > Acrididae > Schistocerca > Schistocerca serialis. The sequence goes on from NC_064645.1 coordinate 185,286,204, forward strand.
TACTGTAATTGCAGTTCAACGCTAGTAATTATAATCCAAATAAGAGAACTGAATCGCTGTTGAAGCATACATTAGAAATTTCCGTAGCACCCTTGAGTTTCTTGCTCGAAACACTGAAATCATAACTTGACCAAGTTGCAAGCGAATAAGACAGGCAATCATAAAAAATTGGTAAAATCAGAGCGTTCGACACCGCCCGTCGGTGTAGACCAACCACATAAAGGACCAAGATGCTACACAAATCTGGTATTACAAATTCTTAATCCTAAATATTGATGCCAATGGGACAACTGCCGTAAAATAGGGGTTGTCGGCGGCGATAAACTAAAATTTAAAAGAAAACAGGAATAGAGTGACGATAGTAGTAAAATATAGAAAACGAAAGAACTAAATACGATACAACATTATTTTAAGAAACGTAAAAAAACACGGAATAGCGTAAACGAACTCTATCTGGTATTGAAAACACCACCTAAGCCATACTACAAATTATCACGACGACACTTCCACATATAGCCGTTGCATGACAGCTCAGGCGAAACCTTCATCAATATCATGTCGTGGCTTCTGTATTATTCTCTGATTACACCTAATTTCTGTAACAATGAAATGTCGACTCCTGCTCTTCCATCTCTCGCCACAATATGCGAATTTTAAATATTAATGAAGGACCTATTTTGCAAAAAAAATTGCGGGACGAGATTAGGAGCTGTAGAAATAAGGGAATAAACACACTGAGACTATCTCTCAAAGGAGTGACCATGGTGGGGAAATTGTTTTTTTCCAAGAGGGATATGTACTTATATAAATATTACATGATTCGTGTCAATTGTAGTCACTGTTTTTACTCATTACCAGGGAAACGAAGGGTAATTACTATTTTTTGAAAGATTAGGACATTCAGCTCTTTAACGAATTATGTCACATACCACATCACGCCTCAAAGCCAATGGTATGGAAGGATCAAGTTGACCCCAAAATTTGTAGGACACAGAAATTCATATAGGAACTGAAGTTCATTTTCGTTGTACACACGCATGTCAACGAACATTGCGGAATAACGAGAGGCAGTTGGCTCATAACAAAAAACTGAACACCAAATCAGAAAACGAGATACTGTGTTCCTTAATTCTACGACCTTCGCATATTTTGTAAATATTGTTTTAGCAGTGGAAAAGTTAATATGCTATAGAATCTCCCAAAAAACACAAGCTATAAATACACCGGCTAATGTGAGCTACATAACCTGTGTGTTAGCAGTAGAGCCTGTTTTATTTACTGTGAATAAGTAATAAGCAGTACAGCGGGCAGATTTAAAAATAAAAGTTGCATAGGTTTAAAGGCTACTAGCGTGACGCCAAGAGAGTGCATAAAGAGCACTGACGGGCTGTTGTTGGACACCTAATGCCGGTTGCACACTTAAGCAGATGGTCGGCGCTCCGTGTTACACTGGTGGTTGGCACACCGATATCGGCTCTTTTCACAATAGGGTGGGAGCACTTGGTTCTGTGCAGTCGAGCAAGTGCGAAATTCTGTGCCAAAGTCATTTCAGCCTATCTGATATATAGACAAGCAGATTCCAAACCTGCGAAAAGATTTCACAGGCCAACGAAAAATTTTTTTGAATAACTTTTTTTTACTTTGATAGCTGACCTTTATGAGCTGAATCCAAATCTAGCCTTAGATTTTTTGTATCACCCACAGTTTTCGAGCAATATGCTTTTTATTATATAGTACAAAAATCCTATGCTATACGGTAAACGGAGAAATTAATGAAACACTTTGTTACAACATAAGCATGGTTTGTAGGTACAGTAAGCTCCTTAAAACTATGATATATGGTAATAGAGGTTTCACTTGTCAGTTGGAATTAGTTTATGTTTCCTTTCTCTTTTTTCTTTGAAGCTTCTTGTGTAGCTTTTTCTACGATGAGTCGCTTGCTGAAATTCTCGGTGAAGTGACCAATAGTAGTCCCCCATCAAGTCAGTGTTCCTGCGGCCTTGGTAGCGTTTTTCCATCACTTTCATATCCTGGTGAAAACGCTCCCCTTGCTACTCACTAACATCTCCCATATTATCCGTGAAGTAATCAAGGTGACTGCTCAAAAAATGGATTTTCAGTCTCTTAAAGATCCTAAAGTTTTAAACTTCTTTAACTTTGTAACGACTTGCTTGAATGATACCCACGCTTCTTTCTCATTTAAGGTCATAGTGGATTTAAAGTTAACACGAAACATCAATTTTCTAATGTCAGGTCCGACAAAGACGCCTTCTTTTAGTTTAGATTCTGAAAGGTTTGGCAGAGATACTCAAAACATGGTCCATCTTTTGGCAAAGCCTTTACAAACTGTTTCATTAGGCCTAACTTTATATGAAGAGGTGGTAGGAGTACGTGTTTTTTTTTTTTTAAATCTACAAGGGTTTTGCGTAGAATGTTCTTCTCACCAGAGTTTAAAGCTTCCATCAAAGGCCAGTTCTTTCTGTACCAGTGCTGATCCATAGCCCTACTTTCCCATTCACACAAGAAACATGGAAATCTGGTAAAGCCACCTTGCTGACCAAGGAGCATGCATGTTACTTTTAGATAGCCCCATATAATCAACCATGAACAAAATAGCCCATTTGATTTAGCATTATTTCTAGGTTTTCATAGCTTTCTTTCATATGTACGGAAAGTCCAACAGGTATAGATGCATACATGTTACCATTGTGTAATAACGCAGCCTTTAAACTAGTTTTGGATGAATCAATAAATAGCTTCCAGTCTTACTTTTGGTATTCAATACCAAACTCTTCATCACACCAAGAATGTCTGAGCAGTACACTAAATCACCTTCATGTTGAGAAAGCTTAAAAAATTGCTGCTCTCTCTTTCTATACATGTATATCCTCATTCCTATTGCCAATAATTTCTTTTCTTTTAATCTAGAGCAAAGCAATTCAGCTTTTTCTTTCGATAAGCCCGGATCCCTAACCAAATCGTTAAGCTCGGTCTGAGTAAACAATTTGGGCTCAAGACTTTCTGTATTACAATGGAATTCATCATCATCTGGTTCATCAAAATCAGATTGTACATCAGAAAATACTTCTGTTGGAATAGAATTTAAATCATCTGGTGGTTCATGGTGTGGGTTCCTGTAGTCATGTCCTAGTTCATGAACCACGGGCAACGTATGAGTGGCCAAGTAAGTGGTCCCGACAGTCGGGATACCAGTTACTTTGGAATAAGGCTGGGCATCTCGGACATATTATGAGTCGTGGTCACCTTTGTGCTCATACGGCAAAGACTACCAAATCCACCGGTTAGTCCCTCAGCCGTTAGGGGTAAAGCCCAATGGGACTCGGGGCAAGTAAGGCTAGCAACCTGCTTCCTTGGTACTTTAAATATGATGCTGGCAACAATCAGAGCAAAATGCCTCGGACCTTTGGAGGTGACAGAGTCCCACCTCTAACTGACAAACCAGGGACTCCTAAGATACTATTAATATCAATGGGGGCTACTCTGGGAAGAAGGCAGAGCTGGCAGAGGCTGCAAGTAAAATGGGGCTGGACGTTTTAGCTGTTAGTGACATTCGGGTAAGGGGTGAGAAAGAAGAGGAAGTGGGAGAATACAAGGCCTACCTGTCAGGAGTCAAATCAGGAATAGCACAATGGGGTGTAGGGCTTTACATCAGGAAAGAAATGGAACCCAGCTTAGTTGCAATAAGGTATGTAAACGAACGACTGATGTGGATAGATTTGACAGTGTCTAGCAAGAAAATTAGGATTGTATCAGTATATTCGCATTGTGAAGGGACAGATCAAGATAAGATGGATAGTTTTTACGAGGCACACAGTGATGTAGTTGTTAGAGTAAAGGACAAGGACAGTGTTCTGCTCATGGGTGATTTTAACGCCAGGATTGGAAATCGAACAGAAGGGTATGATAAGGTTATGGGTAAATTTGGAGAGGATATGGAGGCCAACAGGAACGGAAAACAACTCTTGGATATCTGTGCCAGTATGGGCTTAGTAATCACAAACTCCTTTTTTAAACATATGAACATTCACTGGTATACTTGGGAAGGCAGGGGAACCAGATCTGTCATTGACTATATAATAACAGATCAGGAATTCAGGAAGGCTGTGAGGGACACACGTGTATTCAGCGGATTCTTTGATGACACTGATCATTATTTAATCTGCAGTGAAATTGGGATTGTGAGGCCGAAAGTGCAGGAGGTCAGGTCCATATGTAGGAGGATAAGAGTGGAGAAACTTCAGGATAAGGAAATCAGGCACAAGTACATAACAGCGATCTCAGAAAGGTGCCAGTTAGTTGAATGTAGTCAATTACAGTCATTGGAGAAGGAATGGACAAGGTACAGGGACGCAGTACTAGAAGTGGCTAAAGAATGTCTTGGAACAGTAGTGTGTAAAAGTAGGATGAAGCAAACAGCTTGGTGGAATGACACAGTCAAGGCAGACTGTAAAAGGAAAAAGAAAGCGTATCAAAAATGGCTACATACTAGAACTCAGGTAGACAGAGAAAGTTATGTTGAAGAAAGAAACAAAGCCAAACAGATAATTGCAGCATCCAAGAAGAAATCTTGGGAAGACTTTGGAAACAGGTTGGAGACTATGGGTAAAGCTGCTGGAAAACCATTCTGGAGTGTAATTAGCAGTCTTCGAAAGGGAGGTAAGAAGGAAATGACAAGAATTTTGGACAGGTCAGGAAAACTGCTGGTGAATCCTGTAGATGCCTTGGGCAGATGGAGGGAATATTTTAAAGAGTTGCTCAATGTAGGTGAAAATACGATCAGTAATGTTTCAGATTTCGAGGTAGAAAGGGATAGGAATGATGATGGAAATAGGATCACATTTGAGGAAGTGGAGAAAACTGTCAATAGATTGCAGTGCAATAAAGCAGCTGGGGGTGGATGAAATTAAGTCGGAACTCATCAAATACAGTGGAATGTCAGGTCTTAAATGGCTACACAGGATAATTGAATTGGCCTAGGAGTCGGGACAGGTTCCATCAGACTGGACAAAAGCAGTAATCACACCAATCTTTAAACATGGAAACAGAAAAGATTGTAACAACTACAGAGGTATCTCTAATCAGCGTTGTGGGTAAAATCTTCTCAGGTATTATTGAAAGGAAAGTGCGAGTATTAGTTGAGGACCAATTGGATGAAAATCAGTGTGGGTTTAGGCCTCTTAGAGGTTGTCAGGACCAGATCTTTAGCTTACGGCAAATAATGGAGAAGTGTTATGAGTGGGTCAGGGAATTGTATCTATGCTTTATAGATCTAGAAAAGGCATATGATCGGGTTCCTAGGAGGAAGTTATTGTCTGTTCTACGAAATTATGGAACAGGAGGCAAACTTTTGCAAGCAATTAAAGGTCTTTACTTGGATAGTCAGGCAGCAGTTAGATTTGACGGTAAATTGACTTCATGGTTCAGAGTAGTTTCAGGGGTAAGACAAGGCTTCAACCTGTCTCCACTGTTGTTCACATTATTTATGGATCATATGTTGAAAACAACAGACTGGCTGGGTGAGATTAAGATATGTGAACACAAAATAAGCAGTCTTGCATATGCGGATGACTTAGTTGTGATGGCAGATTCGATTGAAAGTTTGCAAAGTAATATTTCAGAGCTAGATCAGAAATGTAAGGACTATGGTATGAATATTAGCATCTCCAAAACGAAAGTAATGTCAGTGGGAAAGAAATATAAACGGATTGAGTGCCAAATAGGAGGAACAAAGAACAGGTGGACAGTTGCAAGTACTTAGGATGCATATTCTCACAGGATGGCAACATAGTGAAAGAACTGGAAGCGAGGTGCAGCAAAGCTAATGCAGTGAGTGCTCAGCTACGATCTACTCTCTTCTGCAAGAAGGAAGTCGGTACCAAGACTAAGTTATCTGTGCACCTTTCAATCTTTCGACCAACTTTGTTGTATGGGAGCGAAAGCTGGGTGGATTCAGGTTACCTTATGATTAAGGTTGAGGTTACGGATATGAAAGTAGCTAGGATTATTGCAGGTACTAGTAGATGGGAACAATGGCAGGAGGGTGTCTACAATGAAGAAATCAAAGAAAAACTGGGAATGAACTCTATAGATGTAGCAGTCAGGGCGAACAGGCTTAGATGGTGGGGTCATGTTACACGCATGGGAGAAGCAAGGTTACCCAAGAGACTCATGGGTTCAGCAGTAGAGGGTAGGAGGAGTCGGGGCAGACCAAGGAGAAGGTTTGAAGTAATAGGTTTCAGAAGAGGCACCAATGTTAGCACTGAATAGGGGATCATGGAGGAATTTTATAAGGGGGGCTATGCTCCAGACTGAACGCTGAAAGGCGTAATCGGTCTTAAATGATGATGATGGTGGTTCAGGAACCGGCAAATCTGCACCATGCCCTACTGGTCTCATGGCGGACGGAAGGTTAGGGTAGCTTACTACCTTCTTGTTTTTCGAATTATGAGCAGTAACATCAACACTGAAAAAGTAGCAATCTTCGGAATGATTTCTTGGCTGCCTCCATATCATAGGAACAGCTAATCTAAAGGCTTTTTTCTCCTTTTTGGACCATTTTCTCAGATCTTCAACACACACACAGACACACACACATAACATACCTTACACGGCGCCCAAGGTTTATCTTGATCACCAAGTTTAGATCCAAAGTGTGGTAGGTAAACCTTTTTCACAAAGTCTGTAATGTTTCTTTGGCGTTTTTTATTTCAAAAATTCACCACAAATATAACAGAAACTGCCAGCAGAGTTTTTTCAACCACGATTAGACATTGTACTGAGCACATGCACAGGAAACAGGAAAGTGAGTTTAGGTTGACAGTAAACAAAACGCCATCTGTTAACACAAAAACAGAATGTAAATGTTTTTCAGCAGTGCTACCAACGTCATCTACATTCATTACACTTCCTTTTCAAATTATTTTAACTATATAAAAGCTGTTAAATTCTTTAAAAAATTGCTTAATTTCATAAATTTAACAGTAAAATGTGAAGAAATGGTGGATGATACAGTTTTTTTAAGTGTCACATTTGGATTTCCCTGCCTGAAAAATGTAACAATAAGGTATTCTCAGCAAAAAAGTTTTCCATCGTTGGCCTGTGTTTTGGGTGCAGCCTATCGTGAAACAAAGAAATACGAAAAGATAGTTCGTTACATTGTGTTGAAAGTTGTGTGACGATGAAGATAAATTTTGTAATTATTTTCATATATTTATTCATTCTTTCGACGAGCTTGTCGGTAGAATACAAGACCATCAGATACTTTAAGATATTCTGTTGAATGATCTTCTTACCAGGCTAGTGAAATGATTTTTCTGAAACAAAGTTTTTCTGTTCTGTCTGCGTGCACTGTCCACAAGATCGGGTATGCATCTACTTGTTCGGCGGGGAATCTCGGTTCGAGTCACGGTTCAGCACAAATTTTCATGTGTCACCATAGGCAAGATTTCCATACCGGTTCAAACTGCAAGTCCCAAACTGGCTACGCACAAAAATTACTGTAAATGCAACTTTTAGCTGGTAGCAACAGCTCGAAACTGATAAAATCTCCCACGAGCTTGTCCTACTAACAATCGACTCACCACGAAATTCTGTAAGTTGGGTGCTTCAAATAGTTCCACATACATGAAAAAAAAAATCACAAATTCCTACGATCAACTCTCCATGAAATTCTCTAAGTGCAGAGTTGGAGACTTAGAATAATCCAGCGCTCACGAACAGCGGACATGTTGTGTCTCATCAAACACAACGATTCACAGAGACTGCCCCCAAGCCAAGTCTATACCGAATTCCCCATTCAAATTCATAATTTAAACATTTAACTTGTCTATTACACATCAATTTACACGGAAAGTTTTCGAGAAAGGTCATAATGCCGTTCCTTTTCTTCTATTTGGCATAATATCATTACAATTGACATTTTTATGTGGCTATCATAGGGTTTTTCGGGTTTTTAGGCATATTAAATAATTTAAATTATGCATTCTAATAATTTACTACTTATTTCTAGTTTATAGTACTGCCGCTACTTTTTGGATTTTTGGATTTTTGTAGTTTCTTAGCAAGAAAAACTGTCTTCACTGCGCGAAATGTCATTTAAAAATGTGTACAATTTTAGTGAGTCTACTAGAGCGCCCGATACTGTCCTGCGAGGTGTGTACAGAGACACCTTGTTTGCTATAATCGCACAATGCGTTGCCTACGTATTATGGTTCAGAAAATATACATATATTTATGTTACTACAAATTGCAAATGAATGGAGATATCGAAAGCGAATCTTCACTCTGTCTCTTTCCTCCTTAAATTTGGAAATTTATTTTAAGTTTCTATGGAACCAAACTGCTGAGGTCGTCGGTCCCTAGGCTTACACACTACTTTAATCTATCTTAGACTAACTTACGCTAAGGACAACACACATACCCATGCCCGATGGAAGACTCCGACGGCGGAGGGGGGGGGGGGGGGGGAGCCACGCGAAACGTGGCAAGGCGCCCCGGACCTCTCGGCTACCCCGCGCGGCTCTTTCCTTCTCAAGTTGAGCCTACTAGCCCCTCAGTGACACTTATGGATCAATAATTATTAATTCCTGAATAAGTTAACTTTTCACATAATCGTCGAGATGAAGCCACAAGAAGATCTCCATTATCCCCTGTCAACTGCTCGGGTATTTCCTAATGGGAAATGACGCATCATGTCTCAAAGACACCGCCATTTGTGGAAAGAAGCGTGAACTGCCCCCCCCCCCCCATGGGATTTTGTGAAACCGATCTTAGCTGTCAAAACACGCTCGCCTCGATTTTAAACGCCGCCTAGGCGCTTGTGGTCGCACGTTGACTTCTGAAATCAGGGTTTGTCGCCTTCCCAATGATCTGTCCCCTCACAAATTAACTGACGCGGATGGTCTGCGGCACGGAGGACATGAGAGGACGACTCCACCGTGTGCAAACCGTCCCCGCAACTGTGAAATGCTCCAACCGTGCGCGGAACATCCACTAAAGTGTGTAACGGGTCTGAGGTATGATAGTTTCCTTGACGAGTTCTATGTACGGCGCACACAACCCGCGGAGTAATCACCGTGCGTACACTCTAAGCACAGACTTGTAAGGGATCAGGCCAGCTCCGGGCGGCCCATTCTCCGTGCATTCGACGCCTTTATCTGTGTGTTGTCAGCCAGCACAGTTAGTCTCCTGCTGAGGCTCTGGGGCCAAATCATACCTGTTTCGCACCTCCCCACCAGGTTGCACAAGGTCGCCGCGGCCGTCCGCTCAAGGATGGAACTGCCCACGGGCTCCTCCCTCGAGCCCTGGACCTTCTCGCTGCAACGAGAATACTCCTCCAGTCTTGGGGCCACCTGCTGAGACGTACAGGATCTTCCGTGTGTCACAGAGTCGCGTCATCTGTGTATCGCCAATCTGCTAGTATATGGTGGTGTTTCTGTGACCTAAGACGTTTGACTGTGTGAATCACAGTATTCTTCCAGAAAAATTGAAGTTTTATGAGATTGATTGTGTAGTTAGCCAATGGATAATGTCAAGTCTAACTAAAAGAATGCAGACAGTTTTACTTAGTAATTCAGCTAATATAGTCTGTGGAAATAACTGTGACCGCGGAGAAATCACGTATGGGTTTCCCCAAGGCACAATCTTAGGTCCACTGTTTCTCATATCTTCCATCTAACATACAATAAGCAGAATTTGTCTTTTTTCAGATGACACTAGTAGTGTGATCAATCCAAGCATACAAACAGTATCAGAAGAAATGGTAAACAAGTATCATTGACTGGTTTTCTGAGAAAGGTCTCAGACTCAACTTTAAAAAGAAACAACATATCAGTTCCTTACATCTATGGGTACAATATCATTCATAAGTGTAACACATAATGAGGAAATGATAAATAGGATGGAAATTTCAAAATTCTTGTGTGTGTACATTGATGAAAATTTAAACTGTAACGAGAACATTTTGGAACTCCTAAAACAACATAGTTCAGCCACATTTGCACTTGGAATCAATGGAAATCCTGGGGGGAGATAAATTAGAAAACTGAGATATTATGCGTATTTTCATTCCATAATGTCATATGCAATAGTGTTCTGAGGTAGCTCATCTTTAAGAAAGGAAGTCTTCATTGCACAAAAACGTGCTGTAAGAATAAAATGTGGGACTTACCAACGATCATCTCGGAGACATCTGTTTAAGGAGTTGAGCGTTCTGACTACTGTTTCAGAGTGCATTTCCTGTTTCGTGGAGTTTCTTATAAACAGTCCACTGCAGTTCAAAAGGAACAATGATGTACATAATTACAATATCAGAAAGAAAAAATGACATCATTAATCCACATTAAGGTTGTCTTTGCCACAAAAAGGGATGCATATTGCTGTAACTAAAATTTTTGATCACTTACCTAGTGATATATAAAATGCCTGACAGACAGAAGACTAAAATTCGAAAACAAACTGAAAATGTTGCTCCTTGATAGCTTCTTCTTTTCCACAGAAGAATTAGAAGGAAACTTAAAATGTTCAGCATGTTGCCATATTTATTTTCATTTGCAATGTGAAGGCAGAATGACTCGTTCCACCTCATCACGATTTATCGTGCACAGTGAACCATGGAACACAAAATTAGCTATCTACGTTTCTACATTTGCTGTTCAATTATGTTATGATTTACGTCTTCTGTACTCGACTTTAACATTGTGCTTCATTTTTGACGTCATTGTATTAAGGTAACTCCTCTTGTTTCGTTTTAATGTGGTAGTAGTGTGGAAGATGGTTACCGATGGCAAGGTGGAGGTGAGGAAGACCGAAGTGACGTCCTGGGACGTTTGCCAAGGTTTTGATAGGATTTATTTTGAGGTAAGAGGGGTAATACGAGGACGAAATGTAACCGAGATGGATTTGAAGGAACCGTGGAGAAGTTTCAAGGGTTGTGGGGAGGTCTACATCTACATATATACACCGCTAGCCACCAAACGATGTGTAGCGGAGGGCACAATTCGCACCAAAGTCATATTCCCCCCCCCCCCCCCCCCCAAATCACTCTGCTCTACTCGCGAATCGCGAGAGGGAAAAACTACTGTCTGAACGTCCCAGTACGAGCTCTAATTTCCCTTCTTTTTGAATGGTGATCATTGTACGATTTGAAAGTTGATGGTAATAATATATGCTCTACATCCTCGGCGAAGATCGGATTTCGGAATTTAGTGAGCAGGCCCTTCCGTTTAGCGAGTCGTCTATATGCAAGTGTGTCCCACTTCAAACTCTCTATGAGATCTGTAACGCTCTCGCGATGGCTAAGTGTACGTCACGAGTCTTGCCAGCCGGCCGGAGTGGCCGTGCGGTTCTGGGCGCTACAGTCTGGAGCCAAACCACCGCTACGGTCGCAGGTTCGAATCCTGCTCGGGCATGGATGTGTGATGTCCTTAGGTTAGTTAGGTTTAATTAGTTCTAAGTTCTAGGCGACTGATGACCTCAGAAGTTAAGTCACATAGTGCTCAGAGCCATTTGAACAATTTTTTTGAATCTTGCCGCTCTTCTTTGAGCCTTCTCATTCTCTTGAACAGACACAACTGGTAAGGGTCCCATACAGACGAACAATACTCTAAGATTGGACGAACTAACGTATTGTAAGCAATTTCCTTTGTTGAAGAACTGCATCGCTTCAGGATTCTACCAATAAACCACAATCCAGAGTTAGCCTTGCCCGTTACTTGTGTAATCTGATCATTCCATTTGAGATCATTTCGAATAGTTACACCCAGACACTTGACGGATGTTACCGCTTTCAAAGACTGGGCATTTATTTTGTACTCTTACATTAATGGGAATTTTCGCCTTGTTATACGCAGTAGGTTACACTTAACTAATATTGAGAGAGAACTGCCAGTCATTACACCACATTTTTTTTTTTGCAAATCCTAATCGATTTGTTCACAACTTTCGTGTAATACTACTTTCCTGTAGACTGCAGCATCATCGGCAAACAGTCTAATGCCGCAGTCAATGCCATCAACTACTTCGTTTACGTAAATCGTAAAAAGCAGCGGACCTATTAGGCTGGCCTAGGGCACACCTGAAGTTACGCTTGTTTCTGTTGAAGCCATCCCATTCAGGACGACATACTACTCTCTGTCCGTTAGAAAACTTTCTGTCAAACCGCATATGTTATCGGATAAACCGTAACCCGCACTTTTTGGAGCAAGCGACAGTGCGGAACTGAGTCGAACGCCTTTCGAAAGTAGAGAAATATGGCATCAACCAGGGAGCCGGTATCTAGAGCCTGTTGTATATCATGCACAAAGAGGGCCAGCTGTGTCTCGCATGACCGTTGTTTCCTAAAACCGTTCTGATTTCTGCAGATGAGCTTCTCAGAATCTAGAAAAGTCATTATGTCTGAACACAAAATATGTTCCATGATTCTTTAACAAATCGATGTCCGTGAAATTGGCCGTAATTATGTGCATCCTATTTTCTACCCTTTTTATAGATTGCTATGACCTGGGCCTTCTTCAAGTCCCGTGGAACTTTCTGTTGTGGACTGACAAGACAGCCAGTCCACAGTGACGGGTAACCGAAAGGCACGCGCTTAAACTCACGCAGGCTGGCGTGAGGTCTGAAACAGGATACGTAATGAATGCTATAAAGAAAAGTGCGTAGCTGTTGGAATACTTAACTTTAATCCACAATTGGTGACATTGGTCTTGTTACTGTACATGCTTCATTAGATACATAGCAAAGGATAAATGGCGCCTTGCTAGGTCGTAGCAATTGACTTAGCTGAAGGCTATGCTAACTATCGTCTCGGCAAATGAGAGCGTAATTCTCAGTGAACCTTTCCTAGCAACGTCGGCTGTACAACTGGGGCGAGTGCCAGTACGTCTCTCTAGACCTGCCGTGTGGCGGCGCTCGGTCTGCAATCACTGATAGTGGCGACACGCGGGTCCGACGTATACTAGCGGACCGCGGCCGATTTAAAAGCTACCACCTAGCAAGTGTGGTGTCTAGCGGAGACACCACACTTTCATCTGTTCCAATTATCTCCGACAGATGATGGATAAGAATGATGCTATATTTGTAGCAAAGTCAACATATAATCTTACGGGGATACCGTCTGGGCTAGATGCCTTCCTGGTGTCTAAGGGTCTTAACTGTTGTACAATCCCAGATACAGTAAACACTATGTCAGCCATCCTTGCGCTTGTTCGATAATTGAGAAGGGGAATGGTGCTGCAGTCCTCTATCGTAAACGAGTTCTTGAAGCAAAGTTTAGAATTACGGCCTTCTGTTTATCATTATCCGTTACATTACCTGTACTGTCAGCAAGAGAAGGTATTGAATTATTTGTAGCGTTCATAGATTTTACGTACGACCAAAATTTTTTGGGGTTATTTTTAGAATCTGTAATAAACTATTGCTTTCAAATTCGTTACAGAATCTCTGATTCGCTGATTTCATTTCGCATAATTTCTGGTTGTCAGCGGGGCAGTGATTACGTTTAAAACGATTGTGCAAAATTCTCTGCTTTCTCAACAACTTCCTAATATGTTTGTTGTACCAAGGTGGATCGTTTCCCTCCCCCACATTTTTGCTAGACACATGCTTCTCAAGCACGTGGTGGACAATACCTTTAAATTCCGACCAAAGGTGCTCAATTTCTTTGTATACCGCGGTGAATGCTTGGAGCTGACTATGAAGATATTCATTAATGACACTTTTATTTTCTTTCCCAAACAAGAAACCTATACACTGTTTCTTTGGGTTTTTTTTTTTTTTTTTTTTTTTTTTTTTTTTTTTTTTTTTTTTTTTTATTTCAACTTCCATTGACATAGAAGCCACAACGACATTATGGTCGCTAATACCTTCTTCTAGATTAACTTCCTCAAAAAGATCAGGTCTGTTTATCGCCAAGATATCTAATATGCTACCATCTTGAGTTGGTTTTCTAACCCAATTGCTCAAGGTTGTATGTTGAGAGCGTTTCTGGAATAATTTCACACGAATCTTTGCTTCTGCCCCCTGCGGTAAACGTGTAATTTTCTCGGTCAATGGATGCCAGTTTAAAGTCTCCAACTATAATTAATGGATAGTTTGGATATTTATTTACTATGTACTCGAGACTTTCCCTGAAACGTTCTGCGACGTTTGTTGCGGATGCTGGTGGTCTATAGAAACATCCTAATTCAATGGTCAATCCTTGTCTGATTGACAGCTTTATCCAGACCATTTCACAGTCCGACCCAGTATTGATCTCAACTGAGTTTAAACAGCTTTTAACTGCAGTGAACACACCACTTCCCATAGCATCATTCCTATCCTTTCTAAACATTGTTCAATCCGAGTTCAAAATTTCACTGCAGTTGATATTTGGTTTCAACCAGCCTTCTGTACCTAATACAGTATTGGCATTGCTACTGTTTATTTCGGAGAGTAACTCGGGGGTCTTTCTACGGACACTTCGACAATTTACTAACATGAGATTAAGCATATTTAAATCCTTTGGAATGACCTGTTTAGGCGAACTAACAATTTTTACAGTTAGCACACCCACTTCGGTGTCATGAACTGGTAATTTTTCAGGCCAACAGTTTGTTTCCTGTGGGGAGGAACCTAATCTAAAAAAACCACCATGTGCACGTCACAGGTACTGTGCTACCCATGTAGCTGCTTCCTGTGTGTAGTGCATCCCGGATCTATCGAGGGGCGTCCTACAACCTTCCACCCCATTGCGTAGGTCGAGAAATCTACATCCATTTTCGTCACAGAGTCGACGTAGCCTCTGGTTTAGATTCTCCACTCGACTCCAAACCAGAGAAATCTGGTCCACCCTGGGTACGGTTCTGCAGATCGTCAGTTTCGCTTCCACTCCTCGAGAGATGGAGGTCGCCTTCGCCAATTTAGCCAGCCGTCGAAAGGACCCAAGGATTTCCTCGGAACCCGACGACTTCTTCTTCCTGAGGGGCTTCATGACCAGCCTAACATTGGAGCTCCCAGTAACTAACAAACCGCTACCTCCACGTGCCTGTCCGGACCTAACTGAACGAGCGGCCACTATCCTCGCAGAAGATGCATTCTGATCCGGTTCAGCCTCCCCCTCCCCCCCCTCCCCCCCCCCCCCCCCAAGCATCAGGTAACACACTGAATCTATTAGCAAATTCCATGGGATTTGGTAGGAGCCTGCGTCCCCCATGCAGCCTTCGCCTTGAGGCTCGAGATCCAGACATAGTCCGCCACCCACATTGAGGTGAGAGTCCCCCCTGCACATCTAGTACAGCAGAGGCTGCCCCAGGCACCCCATCCCCACTGCACCTCAAGGTGGCACTCTGGAGGTTGTTGACTGTGGCCATCAAAGCTTCCAGCTGCGTTTGGACTCTGTCCAACTCCTCCTGCATCCGCACACAACAGACACAGTCCTATCCATCTAGCTAATAACTGATTTACTATAAGAAACTTAAGGAAACCTACTGATACACAAGGTTAACAGCTACACTCTAGTTGGCAGCAAGGACACTCAACAATGAAAAACAATAAAAATGTGTGGTAGAAGCTAAATCTGGTGCTTATTTTCCTGCTAGGGGCTTTCTAGTGAATAGTAAAGAATACGTCAGTGACCTATAGTAAACTGCTAGGGGCTATCTAGTGAATATTATTAACGAATTAAACAGTAACCCATGGTAAGCTACACCTACTGATTATCCCTTTTATTTATAATGTAAACAAGCGTTTACGTACACTCGAAAATGGCCTAATAAAACTATAAAAACTGCTACCTTAAATGTACTTAGTCTAATGACACTAATAAACGTAAATACTAGGTATTGTACACTGACAGATTCAGGTACAAAACAAAACCTTTAGCTAACAATAAGAGTTCAGAATGCAAAGCACAAATATGAACTCTACTTTATAGGAACCGATGGGCTTTCATACACGATCACTAAAGCCCACAACAAGCTAAAGAAGTTAAGCAGACTGCGAGGTGAGTTTTAGCTTTCTGCTAACTAAACCATATATAAGAAGGGCTCAAAAGTTGTATTGTAACACTAATTTACTACGTATTTTACGTTTGCTTAACTGTTAACGGTCGCAGGTTGCGCTAGTCAAACGTATACAGGTGAGGTTAGAATTCACTGTCAGTATCACTTTTCCCAATAAAACGTATAAAAACTACTGTCTTCAATGTATCGAGTCTAAATGACACTAATAAACGGGAATACTGAGTATTGTACACTAACTTAAACTGATTAACCGTCGTATTTATAATGTAAACGAACGTTGACGCACACGCGAAAAATGACCTACTAAAACGTATAAAAACTGCTACCCTCAATGTATCGAGTCTAAATGACACTAATAAACATAAGTACTGAGTATTGTACACTGACTTAATTGATAATCCCGCGTATTTAACGTCAGTTAAGAATGTAAACAAAGGTTTGCGTACACGTGAAACAGTCCTAAACAGAAACTTCGTTTATTCAGATGCAAATAATAACTGAAACCTTCAATTTATCACGTGCATCTGACACTAATGCACGAAAATACATAGAATATACAGCAAAAACGATTAATTACTAGCTAAATTATTTATCTCGTGACACAGCAAGCGAAAAGCGTTCGTAGCTGGCGTCAGGGCTGCCAACCATCAACGAAGACCGTGTCGTGCGCATGCTGCAGAGGATGGATGGGGACGTAAACATCCGCTCTTCAGAGAAGATGATTATAATTCTTCAGTTATTTTTGTTTCTAATACATCCTTCTATCACGTTACTACAAGTGAATACGTTTATCACAGCGACTTGTACACTGATGGAAATTGTAAGTATTGCACCATGAAGCACTAGACCGATATTTATCAAACTTTATCGAGATGCTCATCGCATAGAAAATATTAAATGATTAAGCTTTCCTTCCATTGAGATCTTATGTCCATCATCAATGTCAGTATGAGCTGCGTCCCCCACAGGCACTGATGTACGAGGGTTCGATAAAAATTAGTGCAACACTGCTGTAACATGAACAATGTGCATCAAATTGCATGCGCTCTGTCTGTAGCTGATAGCAGAAGTTCGGTTGAAGTAGTGCAGTGAGCGGCGACAGCTTTGAGTCAGTAACAGTGTGTACTGCCTGAAACTTTGGTAGGCAATTTCAAGAGCCCTAGCGTTATATTTAGGAAACATGAACAACGTTGTTTTCACGGAGACTGTGAGGGGCGTGTGCCGATGCAGCGTTAGAATATTGTACGGTGGCGAGGTGAGTAAGCGTTTCGGGATGCACTGATGTCAGTCATGATCGACCCCATTCGTGATGACCACCCACGAACAACAGGACAATTAGGCTTCTCGCCTCCCCTCTGGATGTGGATCGCTGACATACTGCGTGTGAGTTAACTGCAGAGGGAGGAGTGTGCCACATACCTGTGCTCCACATTTTGCACGATGTTCTTGGGTTCCACAAAATTGAAGCGCGTTAGGTATCGAGGAGCAACAGTGGTATCGTGTTGCATTTGCGGGGGAACTGCTGAATCGCCACCACGAAGAGGGTGAAGACTTCTTTGAAAGAGTCGTCACTACGGAGACACCTGAGCTTGTAATACGAACCACAATTAAAGCGGAAATCCAATGGATGGAAACTCCCTGGTTCTCTTCGTCCACAGTAAGTGCGCCATGATGTAAGTGGTACCAATATGATGGTTATTGTGGCTTACGATATCCGTGGGTTAATCCTGCATTACATTGCACTACAAGGGCAGGCGGTCACTGCAACCTAATAATGCAGTTTCTTCCGACATCACCTTATTGCCACACTGAGAAGAAAGCGACGGAGCCTTCTGCCGGTGCATCCCATCATCCATCATGACAGTGGACGATCTTACATGGCGAACTCCTGCGTACGTGGGAGAGGGAGACACTGGAATATCCTCCGTGTTCACCCGATACGAATCCTTGAGGTTATGACCTGTTCGTCACAGTGAAGTAATGTCGTAGTGGCACGCGCTAAAACACAAGAGAAGACATCATTCATGTTGTAGGGCGGTCCTTGTGAGATATCGACAGGAATGGACGAGCTGACGGTGTACGAAGGCTCCCATATGTGTGGGGGAAGGTGATCGGGGTGCAGGGTCATTATGCAATATGGCGAACGTGTGTCTGCACCCGTGGTCTAAGGGCAGTAGGGCTTTAGCGGCCGAGCAGAGCGGACGTAGTCTCCACCTGAAACTCGTGCAAGCTCGCCTTGTTCACTTCCTTCGGCTTATGTTAACGTGACGTCGCAGCGCGACAAGATCATGGCAAATCAATACTGAGATTCGCTTTCAAAAAGGACTTTGCTAGACCAAATGCACTCGATGACCAGCACTTTTTAAAGCAAGATGCCAAGATCCCGGCTGCCGACATCGTCGGAATTCACTTTTCGGACGTAAGAAACACGATCTATGTGAAACTTATTAATGACGCTGTAGGCGACAGGGTTCTTCGAGACACTGAATAAGGACTACGCTTTGCCCCGCAGACGGAAATGTTGGCAACGTCGACGGTGCTCATGTCGGACTGGGATTGTGGACTATACGCATATTCGAACTACCCTTTGAACTTCTGGCGGCAGACGTTGTGGAGGCTCTGGCCACTACGGTACAGTACACGAACATGTGGCAGAAAAGGGGACCCAATTTAAGACGTATCCAGTCCTCAATATCCAGTCGTCAGCGGAGTATGCCAAGTACACATTTATCTTAGACGGCACGTACCATCATACTTCGAAATAGGAGGTTTCTGGGCCATAGTTATTGGTGACAGGCCGTCTAAAACGTGTTCCAGATGCGGCAGGGAATGTCAAATACCGGGTGATCAAAAGTCAGTATAAATTTGAAAACTTAATAAACTACGGAATAATGCAGATAGGGAGGTAAAAATTGACACACATGCTTGGAATGACATGGGGTTTTATTACAAAAAAAAAAAAAAGTATTGCTAGACGCGTGAAAGATCTCTTGCGCGCGTCGTTTGGTGATGATCATGTGCTCAGTCGCCACTGTCGTCATGCTTCTTGGCCTCCCTGGTCCCCAGACCTCAGTCCGTGCGATTATTGGCGTTGGAGTTACCTGAAGTCGCAAGTGTATCGTGATAGACTGACATCTCTATGGATGCTGAAAGACAACATCCAACGCCAATGCCTCACCATAACTCCGTACATGCTTTACAGTGCTGTTCACAACATTATTCCTCGACTACAGCTATTTTTGAGGAATGATGGTGGACATATTGAGCATTTTCTGTAAAGAACATCATCTTTGCTTTGTCTCACTTTGTTATGCTAATTATTGCTATTCTGATCAGATGAAGCGCCATCTGTCGGACATTTTTTGAAATTTTGTATTTTTTCGGTTCTAATAAAACCCCATGTCATTCCAAGCATGTGTGTCAATTTGTACCTCTCTCTCTACATTAATCCGTGATTTATTCAGTTTTCAAATTTATACTGGCTTTTTGATCACCCAGTACATTCCGAGTGCTTCCAGCGTCGGATCACACACCTCCCACCGCAGTACGTAGCACCTCCACTGATGCTGACAATCCTCCCAAAAACTTACGCAGGGGTGCTCTCAACCTCCCCGTCTGTCCAGACGCCACAGTATCGGAACCACCCTCCGCAGATCTACAACGGACCGATCATTCAGACCGGCCAGTGCCAGAACTCCGTCCAACGCCATCGATACCAGCGGACGCTGCAGGCACTGCCGAGAGCAGAATGACAATCGAACTTATCGTACCAACGGAAGCCTTTGTACCAGCGAGGCATGAATCAGTGCCATCGTCCCACACGGAAGGCAACACATGAAAACAGCGTACTCCGAATCGCCGCAGACGCCGCCATAGGACCACGTAGGAACACAGCAGCTCCCGCTTATATGACCCGACCATGAGAATGATACCACTGCCATTGACTCTATCCTCGCAGAACGCACGGCGGGACGGACGGAGTCTGTTTTCCAGTTCTCAGCGGGGAACAGTGATCAAGAGGAAGGTTCCAATGCCGGTTGCGAAGCCGCTCGGTCCCTTCCTATCAATAACAGTGACTCTGTGGAACGTGAACAGACTTCCGCGCTAACATCGTGGGCTGATGAGGTCGAGACTGAGCAGAACTCCGATCTGGGGTATGCTGAAATCTGAACAACACCAGGTAGGCCGCAGTCGGCGGGGTGTGAC
This sequence comes from Schistocerca serialis cubense, assembly GCF_023864345.2. Lineage (NCBI taxonomy): Eukaryota > Metazoa > Arthropoda > Insecta > Orthoptera > Acrididae > Schistocerca > Schistocerca serialis. The sequence continues at coordinate 185,306,426 of NC_064645.1, forward strand.
ATCACTCGCGAAATCCGGTTCTCTTCACCATCACTATCACCGCAACGCCAGGTTTACCGCCTAGCCACGATGAGTATCAACATGGTTAGCTCTCCTCCCAAGATCCAACTTCTGAGAGAAACAATACGAGGCACAGAAGTCGACTCTGCATTCCTGCAAAAAGTTCGAACGACCGCACTTTTATGACTACGCAACGTACTTAACGCCTGGTGCTCCCACAGACACCGGCGTGGCGATTTTAACGCGTGACGGCATCGGAGCCACCGATATCACAACTCCCCTCTGCACGGGGATTAGCAGTTACGGCACAACGTCGTGCCAAGCCAGGGTCTACTCCGCTGACGTAGCTCCCCCTTTTTCTAGAACGGTATGAACACCGTGTCACGATTTTAATTACAAAAATGGTTCAAGTGGCTCTGAGCACTATGGGACATAAGTGCTGAGGTTATCAGTCCCCTAGAACTTAGAACCACTTAAACCTAACTAAGCTAAGGATATCAACACACATCCATGCCCGAGGTAGGATTCAAACCTGCGACCGTAGCGGTCTCGCGGTTCCAGACTGTAGCGCCTAGAACCGCACGGCCACTTCGGCCGGCTTTTAATTACATCCTTCATCCCAACCACCAAATCCTGCACTACACGTCTTGTGCGAAACTGGCTATGGTGATTTACGATATCCACTTGTGTGACACGTGGGAAAATATACACGCAACAGTTCTGGACACACTGAAAGGTGGCTACACTGAGCCACAGCGCCAGAGATCGCGCTAGAAAGTATTGTTCCGCCGCCCCCACTGGCAGTGATTATTGAGAAGTAGCGGAGAGCAGTGCTTGTCGAGAGGTCGTGGTGGAGAGTGCTTGTTGAGATGTGGTAGTAGCGAGTCGGTGTGGAGATGTTGTAGTAGTGAGTGCTTGTTCCATGTTTTATGCAGTTGTTTGATGGGCTAGACAGCAGATGTTGTTCTAATGGAGATATTGTAATGATTAAAGTGATTTTCATCAATATATATGAAGGTAAAAAAAAAAATTTTTTCTTTTCTTTTTATTATTTCAGTGTCTTAAATAATGCGTCATTACAGGTTCAGTCAACAAAGCATCTGGCTTGTGTTCTTGTATTAGAGTGTAATTCTGGTTTTCTTGCGCAATTATAGTATTTCTATTTTTTTTAATTACTTCAGTATAAATGGTATTTAAAATTTCTTGTCTTATTGACGAAGAACCGTGCCAGATGTGTACGTTGAATTACACTCCCACACACAGAACAATTACACTTGTGTTTTGGTTTCGTAGGTTTTATGGTTGCTGGGGACTTTAATTAATTGTGTTATCGGAAATTTTCATTTCATTCTTTGTTGTTGTTCTATGCAGTCAGATTGCGTACAAAAACTAGTCAGATCCAACCGTTTACGAAACAGCGTAATCGGACATACAGCGACGAAAATTAAAAAATATTTGCATTAAAATAAATAATTAAGCCCCCATGCAACACGCATCTTACCAGTCATTCTGGGAGCCGACTGGATTACATATATGTGTCACAAAGTCTTACACAGGGAGTGGTGGTCACCGAACAATGGCTACTGGCGTTTTCTGATCACATCTGTACGATGCATCTCGACCATCAACAATTCTGGCAAAGTAACAGCCTTTGTAAGATGAATGTAACCACCTCCAGGACTCAGACTGCCGTCGGTAAGTCGAGGCTTGGGCCACCTGTGAACGACGTCACTCTCGATACTACTCGACTTCGGCGTGGCGGCTCCTCTGCGCCAAACCAGCTGTCCGCAAGACACTCCTGCAGTTTTTCAAAGACACAGCTGTGTGGAACCGGCAGACCGTGGACTTTTACTATTCGGCGCTCACGAACATCAACGCTCTATCGCCATCGCCGGACAGACGACGAGATTGACATCGAATCAAGGCTCACAATTATCGTTGCCGAAGCGCCGCTTGGAAGGCCCCGTAGTCCTCTCACGACCGAACAGTTGGAGTGGTCCCCACCATGCATCACAATGTGGCGGACATGGCCGACAGTTAATCACACGCCTTACGACTCAAGAAGATCGCTCATGCACGACCCAAACATGGTGGAAGCCATGCAGGATCCTTTTCGTCACCTGTACCAGGAAAGAGCTGTAGACAATGAGACCACTGCGCAAGCATTACAACAGATGACACTGAAACGTCCCCTTTGAACAATTATACATGACTGTGCTAAAATTGACACACAATATTTTTAGCGCAACGCAATCTGACTTTTAATAATCCCTACAAAAGAATGGCCCTGACTAACATTAACCTATACCTCTCACAAATTACTAACCTCACGAAGATCTTCGTTACTCGAACTACTTCAATACAGCGAGCGCCACTACTGCCAGCTAAATAAAAGATTCAAACTACTGAAGACACTAACTACTGATAGGCATAGTTAGCAAATGAAAGATTTTGATAGAGAACAAACAATGTATTTAGCTTAATAGTGTTCCAAAGTCATAATATATATAGCAGTTCATGACATCCAGTCTTACAAATGTACTGTCTCTGGCGGACACACGTCCAGATCGCCCGCTCTTAAAATTCTGCCATCTCTCTCCCTACATCCACCACCACTGCTGGCAGCTCACCTCCAACTACACAACGCTACGCGCTGTTAACATCCAGCTGCCCAACACTACAATGGCAGACAACAATGCAAACTAGCCACAGACTGCACACAGCACAGCCAGTGATTTTCATACAAAGCGCTACGTGGAGTTACCAATAAGAAAACCTAAACAGCCTACTTACATAGCCCCCATGCTCCCAACAAAAAAGTTTACAAATTGTTTTGGGCACTGGCCAATACATATTTGTTAAAAAAAATTTTTACAATTACAATAACAAAGAAATCATATGCACACACTTATTGATACAATGTTGGTCAAAAGCTAAAAGTTTCTCACAGTCCATAAAGACAGTCCTGATCATTCATCACAGTAAATTGCAGTTTTTTTTTCTCAAAGTCTGAGCAGTAAAAGACAATGCACATGGAAGTAGTGGATTTCAATGCAGTCTTGAAGAAGTAGTGTTGTCCTTCCAACAGAAAGACTGTGCTGATACTTGACTTGCAGACAGGTATTGGTCCACAACAGAGCAAACCCACAGCACAGTCAGTCGAAGTTTTGAAGAATATTGGTAAGTAGGTCGTCACAGAGTAGACCCACTGTAGTCCTGGTAGAGATTATGGTATTCGTGGGCCAGCAGAGGCGCAGACCCACTGCAGTCCTTGTAGAAATAATGGTATTGGTGGGCCACCAGAGATGCAGACCTACTATAGTCCTTGTAGAGACGGCCAGCAGCCATCTGTTGCGACTGTGCAGGTGCACAATCACCATCGAAGAGTCTTGTAGACAATATAGCAAGTCCACAAAACCACCACTTGTGCACTCACAAAGCTTTTGGAATTGTCCTTAGAACCAGCAATGCTGTTAACCAGTCCCTTGCTGAATTATCAACACATGTGCAAGCACTAACAGTCCTCTTTTTTTGACATATTGTCCATATACTATGACCAACAGAAACGTGTGCAGTGAAATGTAACTTAATTTGAAGAATTGGTGTCCACACAATTATAAATTTACAACATAAGAATACAATTACAAAGGTATGAAATACATCATTAAAGAACATAACACTACAGATAACATTTGTAGTAGTACAGGCTTTACAAAAGAATAGAAATAAACATGTACATCAGAGTTACAAGAATTATGACATAAGTAAACACATAAAATAATGAGAATAGTTTTCGAAACATTAATTTCCCATATGAGCATTGAAACAAAACAGAATAAGTAATGTCTAAACATCTTTACAAAGTAAATAACATATTATGAGGAAAATTCTACAACATAACTGTTATTAGATAAACACATAAAGACAGGAAAAACACAAATTCACACAATGCAATAACACAAAAATACAGGACAGGGTTTGTTTTCAGTGTGACATTTGGTACTGCAGTCCAACCGAAAACTTCATTCTGTAGATCTTTCCTCTTATTTCAACATACTTTCTGTATTCTGTTCACATCCTCTTTCAAAAGTAGTTTTTCTCCACTGTACACTACTTTTTTGGCCAAACCATTTTCTTGTAGCTTCTCAATGCATTTCTTCCAATTCATCATAACTCATTCTCTTATATAGTCTACCCCCTCTTAAGCTAACTTAAATATACTGAGCTCAGATGCATAAACTAAGGGACGAGGCAATGCAGCAGCGCAGAACAATTAACACATACGGCAATGACAAAAAAAATGGAAATTGTCAAAGCAAGCAGCAAAAAAATATAAATTAGCAAAGCAATTGCAATATTACAACTAATATAAGGCAATGTGCAGCAAACAAGAAAAATAAATCAGTAGTAAAACTGGCTTAACAGAGTAATACAAAGTGAAATTCAGTAGCAGTATGCCTGGCAAACAGCAGCAGCAAATGCAATAACTTATACCTAAATATGACATAGCTCAAGCAGAAAAAATATTACACTAAAGACAACAATGCAGATAAGGGAAATGTCTATTCACATCTTAATGTCTATGTAATTAAAGTGGTGCACCACAACTTATTCTACGAAAAATATTACCAAGTAGTTGAAAAGAAAATTATGTATGCAAGTCCTGTGAAGGGAAATGTCTTTTTGTGCTCCTTCGTTTTTTTTAAGTAGATCATAAAGTTATTATTTACTGGATCTGTAGGCATAAAATATCTATATTAGTACATTTATAAAATTTTATTTTAACCAATGCTGCAGTGCAGCTAGAAACTAGATATTAAACAAAATGAGCAAATATATACAAAGCAATGTGTGAAATGTCATTCAATAGGCAAATGGCGTCTCCAAAGGCAATAAAAAATCTCTCAACTAGAAAGACAATAGATGTAAAAATGTTTCTCATCATTTCATTAGGCAATTTAGTAAATATCATAACTTAAGAGCTCCACAGTCTAATCCTATGTTTTCAAGTTTGGGCGTGTCATATTTGCAATGCTTTCTACAAAGAAATGTCAATAGCGAGGATAATGGCCTCTTTTTTTCTCCACCTGTGCCTCAGAAAGGCACACACTAATGGCTTTTTTCAAGGTGACTTTTGCGCAGCTGGGTGCTTACAGTGACCTACCTTCCATACCGAAATATTTACGACATCAGTTTCCGCTACAGTGACAGTTTGATACAAATAAAATTTCACAGGTCGAAATATTTGCGTTACAAATCTGTAGAAACAAAATCCTATAAATATAACAGTGTCCCAAAAATTTTCGCCGGCATTGTGATACATTCACGCATTTACATACATTTCATAACTCTTAAAGTACATTTCTTGGTTTCCAACATCCTTTTTCACAAGTCAGAGTCCCTAAACACTACTCATTATTCCTTACCTTATTACACATATACATATTCGTTGACACTTCTTCAATATTTAATTATAATAAATATGTAGCATTATCAAATTCCTCATATATCATCAGCTTATTGATCATAAACATACCTCAACAGCATAATACACATTGTCATCATAATAATAACATCGTAAAAAATCAGCCAAATCTCAAAAACGTTGTAGCTTTCTGCAATAATTTCAAAACCTAAAAAAATTCTCTTCTCATTTCAATAATGTCATCTACCTCAATCGTACTTTAAAAAGCGTGATCCCATACCAAATATATCATTCAAAGCTCTCATAGTATCACAATGGTTCCGAAAAAAATATGAACAGTTCAAAAAGTACAGACAAAATACAATTTCATAAGTGTGAAGTTATCCAACTGTGTAATTGTGTAAACATGAGTCACTGACGTAGTAAAAAAAATGTTGTTTCTCTGTTAAATAATCAGATAGCTGTGTAATTCTGTGTTAGAGAAATATGGTACCGATGTGTAAAGTAGTATAAGCAAATACCATATTAGCTAGGGCTCCTTGTGCTTGCCAAACACATGGTACACAAAGTAAGGATTAATGTAATTATACCCTCAGGTGTTACAGATTGCAGCAATGGAATGAAATGTATCACAGAAAACCTTTGTATCATTGTAATTCAAAAATCTTTAAAAATAAATGTTTTAAGTACAAAATTAATCACTCAAATACGTGTACTGTAGCGCTAAAATGTGCATCTTGTTGTAAGATAATCTCTGACACTACTTAAGTGTAGTAATTATCGTCGTCTGTAAGCAAAGTTCTGTAGAAGTCAATGTATTTACCTCATAATAAACAAAAGTGAAATGCTATGCATATAGATATCGTAGTTATTACGTACAGTACCGTGATCAAGAAAGTACTATACTGTAATGTATTGTTGTGCTACGAAAAAGGCTGTCTCATTGTAGCTATACCACAAAAGTTACTACTAAAACATGTTTTACTTTTCAGAAGAATTCAGAAAAACTGTGCAGATATAAAACAGATACACCGCAAAAGCAACAATGTAAATCGTGTCACATATTAGTAGCATCATGATATAATCGTGTAGCTATCAAAGAAACCAAATACTAAGTCATCGGTAATCTCACATAAAGTACTTCAAATAAAGAATGTCTTTTCAAGTAAACCAAAATGTTGCATTAAAATCTCATTAACAGTATATGTTCTAAGTATGTAAGCCATATATTCGTTATGTAATCGTGCAACTAACAAGGAAGAATGTACAAATAACAACACTCTGTCGTCTGTTCACTATAACAATGCATTCGTAATTAGTTGTCTAAGTTCCCTAGGTTCTTGACTGGATAGTTAACTTTAAAACATAGTTGCATGTTAACAGTTTGTAAGTGTGACAAAGAGTACCAGTAACGTGAAGTGAAAAATTTTATAGCGAAGACTAAGTTAAAAAGCAGATTATCATTCAATAAACGGTTTTATATGTGAAATGTGGTGCAATCCTTTACCCTTTCTAGCACGCAGAGTTTCACCATCAACGCAATTATCATGTGGTATACGTCGGTAAAGAATACTGGAATTTTTCTCTTAGGTTAGCGTCTATGTTATTTTTCTCTGAGCCAGCCGGCGCACGTGGCTGCCTGTGGTGCGAGTCATTGTCTGCTATTTCTTTGTTGGCGTGCGTCGTTATTGGTATTAGGAGACCTAACTTCTACAAATTCACCTTGCCGAAAGGTCCCAGCCCTGTTTGAATCCCGCCAGTTCTGATGACATTCAGGTCTGTTCTTATGATTATATCGTTTGTCGTCATGTCGGTAGTTCCTGTAGTTTCTTTCTTGTCAGTTAAGTGTTGGAGAATTTCTCCCTGAATTATCACTGCATGGTGGACCATTGCGTCTGAAGTTATCCTGTCTCCCGTGATAATAATTGTTTTCCTTCCCATATTGTCTGTCTCTAAGGTTATCTCTGTCATATTCATTACTACGGAAGTGCGATCTTTCTCTGTAACCATTACTCTGCCAACGGTTGTCATACGGGTGGTGTCTGTTTTGGTCACGATTTGTGCTGTGAGAATAGCCTTGACGTGTCCAGTTATTATGTCTTTCATCGCGAAATTGCGACGGATGTGACCTGTAATTGTTGTGTTCCTGTTTTCACATTCCGCGATTGTGAGTGTCAATTTCTAATTCTTGTAAGAGTCCCCGAAAAGCTTCAATGTCATCTTTGCAACGTCCTGCCAAAATAATGTGTCGTAAATGTTCAGGCAATTTGATTAAGCAAATGCAGATGAGTTCTGAGGGGCTGTATGGGTTTGACAGGTACTGATTCCTGTGCAACATGTCTTCAAAATATTTCAAAAGACTGGAAAATTCAGATTGTTCGAAATGTTTCATCATTAGGATGCTATGTTTTATTCGGTTCTGTGTAGCTTGAGACAAATATGCTGAGAGGAAGGCATGATAAAATTCTCCTTCACTGTGGCAATCGTGAATGAGCGATCGCATTCTTACAGCTAGTTCATTCTCTAAATAGCCACACATAAATTCTAATCTGTGCTCTAATGACCAGTTGGGAGGAAAACAATGAGAGAATTGATGAAGCCACACTTGTGGATGAATGTCGTTGCCAGAATTCTTAAATATTTTGAATTTACGTGTAGTAATGAACAGCTTATAGTCAAAGTCATCGTCTCGGCGAGTCGCATGTCGGTCATTGTTACGTCGTTACGGCGGTTCCATTTCAAAATTCGGTGCACCAAGCCAATTTCTTTCATAATTTCCGAAATGCGCTGTGTTATTATTTTGTGGCTGTTCCGTATTTCTATGTCCCTCTTCCCGTATTGGAGCGTGAGTGTCCTCTGAAATATGTAATTCTTGTATTACTTGTGCCAACTGATCTTGTACTTCCCGGATTTCTCTTTTGTGTTGCGTATTAATTTGATTCTGATTTTGTTTGAATTTCTTAATTTGTTCATACTCTTCTGTGTCAGTGAAGGCTACAGGTCTTGTGTGACTCAGATCATCATCCACCTTTGTAGATAAGTTAGTGAACTGATCCGAAAGTTCGGCTACTTTCTCCGATAGTGAAACTAATTTCCTCAGTGTGTTTTTCTAAACCAAGTTTCAGAGTGTCCATTTGTGTTGAAATCGTATCTACTGTGTCCTTTAAGTTTTCCTGAGTTTTTGCAAGTTGCGTAACCCAATCGGTAGATGCAACTGAGTCAATTTTAGCTTGCAAGGTCTCATGATTTTCATGAACAATAGTTTGCAGTTCTTTTATGGCTGCTTCGTGATTCTGTAATGTATTTTCATGCCGCGAAAAAATAGGTTGGAAATGCTCACAAATTTGTGTTTTTACGTCATTACAGACTTTTTGACATTTCGATTCGATTTTATATAACTCAGTAGTTAAATCTTCACGTGTTTGTTCAAGTGTATGTTCGACTGAATCTAACTTTTGAAGCTTTTGTTCCATTGCGTTTAACTGTTGCTGTGTTTGTCTCTGGTGTTGTTCCATTGTGTCTAACTTTTGAAGATTTTTTTCCATTGTGTCTAACTTTTGAAGATTTTGTCCCACTTGTTTCTGATTTTGTTCAAGCGTTGTGTCCAACTTTTGTAGCCTTTGTCCCATTTGTTGCATTAACTGTAATAACAATGCACTGGTGTCTGAAACATGTTCCTCAGTGCTTTTCGGCAGTGAAGTTGCACCGGCAACATTCACATTTTGACAAGCAGAAAATGTGTCTTGACTCATTTGAGAAAACGGTGAGGCCCCAAAAGCTGAATCTGCAGTATTTGCAAGAGTGTGTCCTGTCATTCCCGATTCCTAAGGCGGGCTTTTGCCGACCGATCGATCGATAATGCTTCCCTGTTCACTAATTGTTTCACTGTCTACACCATTGTTTGCCGCCCGCTCCATTTCCCTGTACACAATTACCAAATTACTATGTTGAACATTAGTTAAATCATTACACGGTGGCGCCAACACACTACTTTCGTCTTCACTGTCATTTCTCAGTTTACTTTGGAGCCTAGTATTACGTTTTTCACACGCCATAATTGTCACAATATTTCACACGATAACACAGAAAGGCACAATTTGAAGAGCAAAATAAAAAAAAAAAAACACATTAACATAGCACTGAAAATAATATCTAGTTAATCGCAAGCGCAGCTGCGAAATATTTGGTGCAAATCTACATGCATGCCACAACTGTTTCACTGTACAACAATGAAAGACTGCAACTACAAAAGAGATTCTCTCTACAATTACGCGCTAGCAATAAACAAAAGCTACACTAATTACACAAACTACAAGAAAAAATCAGAAGATTCCAGTGAGGTATCCTCGGCTAAGGGTCGACATATGAAACGTCCCCTTCGAACAATTATACATGACTGTGCTTAAACTGACACACAATATTTTTAGCGCAACGCAATCTGACTTTTAATAATCCCTACAAAAGAATGGCCCTGACTAACATTAACCTATACCTTCACAAATTATTTACCTCACAAAAATCTTCGTTACTCGAACTACTGCAATACAGCGAGCGCCACTACTGCCAGCTAAATAAAAGATTCAAACTACTGAAGACACTAACTACTGATAGGCATAGTTAGCAAATGAAAGATTTTGATAGAGAACAAACAATGTATTTAGCTTAATAGTGTTCCAAAGTCATAATATACACTCCTGGAAATTGAAATAAGAACACCATGAATTCATTGTCCCAGGAAGGGGAAACTTTATTGACACATTCCTGGGGTCAGATACATCACATGATCACACTGACAGAACCACAGGCACATAGACACAGGCAACAGAGCATGCACAATGTCGGCACTAGTACAGTGTATATCCACCTTAAGCAGCAATGCAGGCTGCTATTCTCCCATGGAGACGATCGTAGAGATGCTGGATGTAGTCCTGTGGAACGGCTTACCATGCCATTTCCACCTGGCGCCTCAGTTGGACCAGCGTTCGTGCTGGACGTGCAGACCGCGTGAGACGACGCTTCATCCAGTCCCAAACATGCTCAATGGGGGACAGATCCGGAGATCTTGCTGGCCAGGGTAGTTGACTTACACCTTCTAGAGCACGTTGGGTGGCACGGGATACATGCGGACGTGCATTGTCCTGTTGGAACAGCAAGTTCCCTTGCCGGTCTAGGAATGGTAGAACGATGGGTTCGATGACGGTTTGGATGTACCGTGCACTATTCAGTGTCCCCTCGACGATCACCAGTGGTGTACGGCCAGTGTAGGAGATCGCTCCCCACACCATGATGCCGGGTGTTGGCCCTGTGTGCCTCGGTCGTATGCAGTCCTGATTGTGGCGCTCACCTGCACGGCGCCAAACACGCATACGACCATCATTGGCACCAAGGCAGAAGCGACTCTCATCGCTGAAGACGACACGTCTCCATTCGTTCCTCCATTCACGCCTGTCGCGACACCGCTGGAGGCGGGCTGCACGATGTTGGGGCGTGAGCGGAAGACGGCCTAACGGTGTGCGGGACCGTAGCCCAGCTTCATGGAGACGGTTGCGAATGGTCCTCGCCGATACCCCAGGAGCAACAGTGTCCCTAATTTACTGGTAAGTGGCGGTGCGGTCCCCTACGGCACTGCGTAGGATCCTACGGTCTTGGCGTGCATCCGTGCGTCGGTGCGGTCCGGTCCCAGGTCGACGGGCACGTGCACCTTCCGCCGACCACTGGCGACAACATCGATGTACTGTGGAGACCTCACGCCCCACGTGTTGAGCAATTCGGCGGTACGTCCACCCGGCCTCCCGCATGCCCACTATATGGCCTCGCTCAAAGTCCGTCAACTGCACATACGGTTCACGTCCACGCTGTCGCGGCATGCTACCAGTGTTAAAGACTGCGATGGAGCTCCGTATGCCACGGCAAACTGGCTGACACTGACGGCGGCGGTGCACAAATGCTGCGCAGCTAGCGCCATTCGACGCCCAACACCGCGGTTCCTGGTGTGTCCGCTGTGCCGTGCGTGTGATCATTGCTTGTACAGCCCTCTCGCAGTGTCCGGAGCAAGTATGGTGGGTCTGACACACCGGTGTCAATGTGTTCTTTTTTCCATTTCCAGGAGTGTATATAGCAGTTCATGACATCCAGTCTTACAAATGTACTGTCTCTGGCGGACACACGTCCAGATCGTCCGCTCTTAAAATTCTGCCATCTCTCTCCCCACATCCACCACTGCTGGCGGCTCACCTCCAACTGCACGCTACGCGCTGTTGACATCCAGCTGCCCAACACTACAATGGCAGACAACAATGCAAACTAGCCACAGACTGCACATAGTATTGCCAGTGATTTTCATACAGAGCGCTACGAGGCGTTACCAATAAGAAAAGCTAAACAGCCTACTTCCAACACATACTATTAACAGAAAAGCAGCGACGGCGTTAGTGGAGGAACTCTCGTTTGAGGAGATGTTGACATCCAGCTGCTCAACACTACAATGGCAGACAACAATGCAAACTAGCCACAGACTGCACACAGTATAGCCAGCGATTTTCATACAGAGCGCTACGTGGCGTTACCAATAAGAAAAGCTAAACAGCCTACTTCCAACACATACTATTGACAGAAAAGCGGCGACGGCGTTAGTGGAGGAACTCTCGTTTGAGGAGATGTTGACTCCTCGGACAAAGTTACGGTCAGCAAGTTTCCAGGACCCAACTGGATTACCAGTCGAGTTTTATCGGACCTTCCGTGACGTGATGCCCCGCTGGGTTACAATGTTCAAAGTACTCGTGCCCCCAGACTGCACCATACCACCTTCCTTCGTCGGAGGATTTCTCATACCACCACACAAGCCAACAGGAGTGCAATAGGTCAATGATTATCGGGCGCGTACAATGTTGAACGCTGACAACCATATCTCTGCCAGGCTTTTGGCAGGGCACATTAAAGGAACTTTGCCAATGATTCTTGCTCCGGAACAGAGTCACAGAGGTGAGACACCAACTAAAAACGGCTACTGGTGATTGTATGGACTTAATAGCGATCGCCTCGATATGCCGCCTGCGAGCGGCTATCAGTCTCTATCGATTTCGATGGGGTATTCTATAGAGATCACCATAATTTCTTCCTGAAACTGGTGGACCATATGGGATTTTCCACCAGACTCAATGACACCCTGCAGTGCTTTCTGACAGCAGCTAGCTCTCAGGTCCAGGACAACGGACGAACAGTGGACCCAATATCCATCAAGATGTCTCTGTGATAAGGTTGCCCTCTTGCTATCTATACCTGGACCTCTACGTGGCATCAAAACTCAATCAAAAAATGGTTCAAATGGCTCTGAGCACTATGGGACTTCTGAGGTCATCAGTCCCCTAGAACTTAGAACTACTTAAACCCAACTAACCTAAGGACATCACACACATCCATGCCCGACGCAGGATTCGAACCTGTGACCGTAGCGGTCGCGCGGTTCCAGACTGTGGTACCTAGAACCGCTCGGCCACTCCGGCCGGCTAAAACTCAATCACGTGGAACAGGTCCTTCCCCTAACGGCGACGATAGGTCGAAGACTACAGGCGGCCTTCGGTTGTTTCCTATCCACAAGACACATATTTAAAGTACGTTATGACACTGTCACCCTCCCCCTACGTGATGGAGGGCTGGGACTGGTTAATGTCCGAGCACGAGAAGCTGCCTTCTATATGGGCAATATGTGGAAATTATGGCTCAGTCAACACGCTTCCCTCACGGGTTTTCTCTTGGAGGTCCTGGTGCCGGCCTCTCATGTCCGTCTAGTATCGGTGGCACACGTCGCGTCACAGCTCCCCAACATATCGACATTCATTCTGGAAAACAGCTATGTAGCTCGGACCTTCCCACAACACACCTGCCGAACATTAAATACTTTTACACCACCCTTCTGCGGGCAGTTCCGCGTAACGAGTTTAAAACCAAGTACCTAACTATCAGTTAGCCAGGAGTGTTGAAAACGATACACCACCACTTTCTGCCAACCACCGTGGGCGCGACCTGGTATCAAGTCATCAACAAAAAGTGTGCGAAGAGACACCGGAACTGACTCCCTACCCTGCCCAGACTGTCGCCTCCTGGACACCGATGAAAATCGCTGCACATACGTGTCGTTGTCTGGCATCTGACACAGTAGGTCCTAGCTTGTTACCTCCGTGTCACACCTGACCTGAGCCTCGGTCCCTTTTGTGCCCCGATGACTACTACTTTCCCCTCGCCAAATATAATGCACTTACGTGATTCAAGGGAATGACTGCATCTTCGGCGAAGAGGAGAAATTGGACCTTTGTTACTGGTGGTACCTGCAAAACATTCATAACATTCTTGAACACATGTCGAGGTACCGTGCTCTCTTTGCAAATAATGTAAACCCCGTCGACAGTTGAGGAGTGCCATGCTCAGTGTAACGGACCACGCAGCATCAGATCGAAGACAGAATGAGCTGAACTGCAAACACCGAGAAAGGAAAGCGATTGCCTGTTTCAAGGTACTCTGCATTCGATGAGGCATTAGCAATGCAGCGTAAGTCTGTTGTAGATTTTTAAACGGTGCTGTTGGAAATGGATAACGCCAGTGGCAATGGGCAAGAAAACTCCAGCTGCACCATTTCCTGAAGAAAGATTCCTTTAGTTGACATAACGCAAACAATATGCACAACTATTTTAATTTATACATTGAATCACATTTTTATTGTAACATTATGTTTTATAGTATCTTCATTTGTACGCATTTACTAGTTCTCATGATTTAATTAAAGATAAATATGTGAATAAGTGAACAACTAAAAAAAAAAAAAAATTATAGGCTCACGGAGTCCATCGCCATGGGAAAATTTTTGGGAATGGTTATGGATAACGCCTGAAGAGGGATAGTTAAGTGGCTCCAAGCACTATGGGACTTAACATCTGAGGTCATCAGTCCCCTAGACTTAGAACTACTTAAACCTAACTAACCTAAGGACATCACACACATCCATGCCCGAGGCAGGATTCGAACCTGCGGCAGCGGGCGGTCACAGTGGCCGGCAAGAGGGTAAGTTAATTTCTTTTTTTATGGTAGGGTTAAAGTAGCGGTGCCAAGTAGGATAAGAGTAGTTTTGATTTTCGTTTCTTTTATTTTTCGAGATTAAAAGTAGTTCAATAAGGAGGCAGGTCCACGAACCAAAAGAAATGTTGGTTGCAGGAGGTCCCGGATTCATACTGCAGACAGGCCCTACTTTTTCTTGCTGCGACTAAAAAAAAAGCTTTCGTTAGTAATCAGAACGTCGTGGATCCCGTGTTCGGACTCAACCACCTCTTAAATTTTGTATCAAAATCGTCAGCCTTGACGGCAGAAACATTCCGGTTTAAGAAGTCAATCTCATTCAGCCAAGGGCCTTGTCAAAGAGGGTGGAGGGGCGAACAGAGGTTCAGGCCACACTCTTGCTCTTGGACTGGGAAACTGCCCTTAAAGTTGGAAGAATCAGTTATGATTTATCGCCAGCATGAGGATGCAGAAGGTAGTGGAAACCACTGGATTAATGAGACATACAAAAAGTGACCTGTAATTAAAAAGCGTCATGATGCTCTCTCCATTCGCAAAAGATTCCGGACTTGTCCCACATTTGGATCTCCAGGAGGGGACTGCCAAGCAAGGGGAAGGTGACCACGAGAAAAAAATTGAATAAACATCGAAAGGATAACGTTCTACGAACTGGGGAGTGAATGTAAGAAATTTGAATATGGTAAGAAAGCTGGAAAATCTGAAAAGGGAAGCGAAAAAGCTCAATCTAGATGTAGTGGGAGTAAGTGAAATGGAAGGAAGAGAAGGATTTCTGGTCAGGTGAGTATAGGATAATATCAACAGCAGCAGAAAATGATATAACGGGAGTAGGATTCATTATGAATAGGAAGGTAGGGATGAGAATGCGTTACTGCGAACAGCTCAGTAATAGGGTTGTTCTCATCAGAGTCGACAGAAAAAGAACATCAGCAACAACAGTTTCGGAATACATGCCGACGTTGCAAGCTGAAGATGAAAAGATAGAGAAAGTGAGGAGAGGAGAGGATTTGGTGGTCTGTTGGATTGATGATAGGTTCATATACTTATGGTCTGGGTTTGATTCCAACTTCTGCCGATGATTTTTGACAGGGAGAGACAGATTCTATTCTCTTCTGGCTACGCCAAGTGAAGAAGGTATAATGGCATTGTGGTCTGAAATTCACATTAAACATAATATTCCTTCTCTACCAAGTGGACCTTAGGTTGAACCACAATAAAGTCAGGAGTGGCGACATGTAGAAACTCTTATCACTAGTAACCTTTTTTACATTAGTTGTTTATTTCTAGTGACGATACAAACGCAATTTGGTAGCTCACGTCTCTAGTCAACAACGATATGTGTGGCGTTCTATTATCCGTCAGCACTGATCTCTTTGTCATATTATTTGTAGTTCAAACATGCTCACATGTCGCTGCTGGTGCTAAAAACCCGTATTTAACGTTCGTTTGCTCTAGGATATAACAGCGATAGGTGCCAGGTTGGAGTCCTGGGAAGGAAAAAATTAATGTTTGATCTCGTCGTTTGAGTTAAAACATCTAGCTACTGCCGAGAAAGTCCGATATGTTACAGTTGATTGTGCTTCGATAACAATCCGAATAGGTTCTGGGTTCGAATCCCTGTCCAACACAAAGCTTTACCTCACGAAATTTCTAGTAAGTCACTTGTGAAGAAGCAAAATTTAACATCTGTCGTAATTCGTTAACAGGGACAACAGTTGCTGGGTGGAATTCGCGTACGTTAAAACTGTTTACGTTTTGTAATTTAAAGTTGATATTTGCTAACTGATACTATCTAAAATCGAGGTATATCACTCTCTGTGTGCCCAGTCAGGAATGACTGTTAGTTTCCGTCAGTCTCGAAATCTTTGCTTAGTCTGCATGACCTGAGTTTGAATACATATGCAGAACTAGACGGTTCGTCGAGTCATTTGAAGTTCATACATATTCTCAATTAGCTGCTCGTGAATAACTTAAATTTTTAATGTCATTTTGTGTTAAATAATAAGTACGGTAATTACTTTGAAGAGGAAATCATGATACGGCGAACTTACTACGTGCATTACGTATCTGACGTAATAACGAGAGTGGTAACATTTCAGGTATGTCATTTATTGTAATAAATGTGAGCTTACAAGCCTTAAGGACAGTCTTATCTGTGATAATGTGCTCCCTGATATTTGTAGTATCGTGGTACTACTTTACATCTTGAGTTAATGCGATACAGAGCAGTTTTTTCTAGTGGTGACTTGTTGGAACCATTTTCAATAGTCCAACAACTATACCGAGGAGTGATTAGAGGACCCGCTAGACAGCTGCGTTATGCGAGTTGCATGCGAATCAGGCGAAATGCAATTCAGGTCGTTCGGATACTTTTGAGCACGACTGTACATCCTCTACCATTATTAAATTTGACATTTTAATTGTGTATTTTTTAGTAATCTTGAAAGTTTAAAATTGCTATCCTGAGAAATTTACCTAATGTGACTTAGCCTGTTTTCTTGTGGGCTCTTCATCTCTGTGGCATTTTGCAGTGGGCAGTAGCGACCGTTCCAATGCCTGGCACCACCCGAGTGTTTTGGACGACTGTTAACTCGCAGAGTGATTCCGGCACTTGTGGCACTGTGTTGGTAAGGTGAGCTGATATAAGTTTCTGATGGCTCTCTGGCTGTTTTATTACGAGTGATACTTTATAGACCAGTTAATTGTTTTAAAATCGCGTCAGATCAAATGACGGCTAGCGACCAATATATCTCTCCTACAGTGCAATCTCTTTAATATTTTACAGGTTGTGATAAACGTTTTGCATTTCTTTTATGTTTTCGTCTTCTTTAAAGGCAAAGAGAAAAGATGAAGCGGTAGACCATCATAGAACGTATGCCTACCGTCAGGTATTTTTGATTTTCAGTTGTTAAAAAAGAGAGCAGTTTTTCTTCTACCACTAGGAGGAAGGAAGGATTCGCGCTCAGCTAGTGAACGAGTGAGAAGCACGCCATTTTAAGCGAGTAATTGTAGACCGCCATTTTGGGGTCGCTATGAGTAAGTGAGGAGTATGTATTTCAAATGTGCACCGTTTAGAAAATACAGTATTATTTTATTAACAGAAAGGTCGTGTGAGTTGTTATTTCAAATAGTACGATAATTACAAGAATTGAAGCCCCCCTGTGTACTTTGGAATATTACGAAGATCCGATAAGCTCAATGGGAAGACGGTCAAGACTTCGAAGGTGAACTCGGCGACCAAACGTAGCATTATAAAGAAGGGTAAGCACAAATCTTCAGCGGAGAAAGAAACTACTTCCCCCTGCAAAATAATATGAAATAATACGAACTTATTTCCAGGCATAGCTCAGCTTATTGTGCTTGTCATTCATGCCAAAAAATTAATCTAATTAATTCAATACATTTTAAAAAGCCACGCATTTCAACATTTTATTATCATCTATTCCATTACTTTATTATATTAGAAAGTAGCGACAAGTGACATGCACAATATGTAGTGGGCAAAATTGTGAGTACTAGTATTGTTAGGAAAATGAATATACATGTATGTTAACAGTTTATTTGTGTTCCATGTACGCTGATAATGTGACAGAGACGGTGATATGATATTGAAGGAAGCGGCCGTGCGGTTCTAGGTGCTACAGTCTAGAGCCGCGTGACCGCTACGGTCGCAGATTCGAGTCCTGCCTCGGGCATGGATGTGTGTGATGTCCTTAGGTTAGTTAGGTTTAAGTAATTGTATGTTCTAGGGGACTGATGACCACAGCAGTTAAGTCCCATAGTGCTCAGAGCCATTTGAACCATTTGATACTGAAGAAATACTATCAAAAGGAAATAATAAATAAATTAGATGGAAGAAGACGACAATACCAAGAGCGCACAACAAAGCACAATAGAGGAAGTACCATTTACAAGGCAACAATCACGTAGGACCACGCAATGCGTATAGAGAATGCGTTCCCAGAAGACCTATTAGAAAATCCATCCACCTATTTCCTAAAATCCAGAACCTAAAGCTTCAGAGATTAACGCTTTTGTAGTCAAGTAGGGACAATGACATTTCTTTATTAGCACGGAAGATATATTGATTGAACAACAATTGAGACTACAATTACATACAGCTGTATATGCCTTTTTTTCGAGTGGGAAGTAGCGCGGAAGTAAAATCTTGAGAGATAAAATTTTGATTTTGATAACTGCAGTGGCATAAGGGTTTCTATAATGGAGGGTCAAAACAATAAGGAAATGTAATTCGGAAATCAAAATGCCGATGTAGTGGATGTTCATTTGCAAAATGCAACAATGAGTGGTTTGGAACCGTCAAGCGGTGATTATTTGGATGCTGGGCGCGACATGCCTTTGTTGCATTCGACGCCCGTGAAGACGGAACATTTCATGGCGAGCAATACGTTGATTACAATAGACGTAACTAATGGCACCTCGAGGCAAGAGAATATTTTAAATGAGAGTAGTACGCGTAGTACTGACGCAGATGCTGACAGGCGTAGGCCGGAAGTGTATAAGGAAGATATGCAAGCTTTATTTCGAGCCTTAACAGAAACCATACAAACAGGCATGAATGCAATGAAAGCAGACAAATTCAAAAATGTCTGGTTTAGAGACTAAAATGTCAAGTTTAGAAACGATACAAGCAGACATGACCACAGTAAAGTCCGAAATCGGCAAGGTTATTACCAACATAACACACATTTCAGACGAAGTAAAAAAATTTGCGCACAGAACCCAATAGTCTGGAAACGAAGTTCACACAGCAGATTTCGCAAATTTACACGGAGGTGTATGGAAAAATTAATGAGCAAGTACAAATTTCGGTTCACGATATGGATGAGAAATTAAAAGGCATTATGGGAGAAAAATTTGAAACACTAACACACACTTATCGACAGGTGCTATCCGGAATTAGAGAAACCCAAGAAAATTTACAGGCAATGCAAAAGAATACGCATGTCAACTTAGACAATGTACAATCAGAAGTAGCGAAGCTACATTCTTTCTGTGACTTGCCAGAAAACGTAGAAAAAATCATATTGGAGATAGGATTACTCAAGTTAGAACACAACAGAATCAACTCAGACATTGTGCAGCTTTATGAATCGGTAAAGAGGAATGCAAAGGACGAAAATACAACGTTCGCAGAAAAATGCGTACGTGAACAGCGTACTTATGTGTAAGCGGCAAAGGAAGTAATGGGGGACAAGGAAGAAGAAATCTTAAAACGTGTAGGACATGATATCAGACAGTTAGAACAAAGGTTAAGAGACGAAATAGTTAGCAAACAGAGAACGGTACTATCATCGCCGGGGGCGGTAAGCGGAGCGATAAACACCCATCCGCCGGTGGGAGAAATCAGTGACGCAGACAATGCCCAACCCACGCCGCACGACGCGAGCAACGGGCAAAACTTTGGTGACACAAATATACCATCACCGCAGGGAAGTGCTGTTCCGCCGTGCTTGACAGCGTTGTTAATGGGCGAGAGCTTAATAAAACATCGACAGTTTCCCGTATTCTCAAATGAGAAAAAGCGAACTCATCCTTTAGAAATGTACTGCCCAGGACTTGGACAGAAGCTCAAAAGATCAAATTTGTAGTAGGACACACCGAGTGTCGCGTTTGCTGTGTTGTTCAGTGGTTTGGTATTTAACTAATTTGTAAATGGAAATGATAATCTTATTTTTTTACATTGAGTAATTACTAAATAATTTTTCTCCCGGCTAAAGATTTGATCAAGTTGCTAAAGAACTCCAAGTTAACGTCGTGTTAAAGTGTTGTCTGTAAGTTGTGTAAGTGTCACTAAATCACAGTTCATACAACAGATTCTATACAACTGTTGATTAAGATGGAAGCAGCTATCTTCAGCAAAATGATCATTAAAACCACCGAATATCAGCCGTGCACAACACTGACGTATGTTACCTGAAACAATATTCTTCGCAACTCATGCGTATTTAATTTCGGCTCCATACATCAGCTAGAAGAGTTTGTTATAACAATCGTACTACGAGCACTGTTTTTCAAGAACCAATCTGATTCGAATCGTTTTTATTAAAATGAGTTCGGGACCACCGGTGCACATTTATTTTTACACGTTTGTATTACGTTCGGCATTTGTGTCTGCAGAGTTGCGTAATTTGAATTTGCCACAGAGATAATTGTTAGGATGGCGGCAGACAATTGATAGAGACTTTCTATTGTTAGAGCAAATAAGTAAATATTTGAAACGCGTATTAAACTCTGTAACTCTGGTTTCGTATTGTGCACTATTTAGACCATCAAACAAACATTTGATTTGTTTCTAAGGAAAACACAGACAAAAGCGCGATACAAATCGCTTTCATCAATGGCTGCGCTCCTTGCAGCGGAAAGAAATAATTAACACAGATAATGCTTACTGAGAGAGGAATTAAAGTTACAAATAATTATTCACTCATATTTATAATAATAATGAACTCTATTTTCAAGTAATAATTAACAAATAGTTGCAATTTCTTAACAGACCTCAGTTTGATATGCGTCGGCAACCTACAAAAGCCATCCAACAAAGGTAAAAACAAAGGAAGACAAATGCAGATCATAAAAGGAATTTACAATTATCATTGTCTTTGTATAATACACATCGATATATCCAATTACATCATAGAATATTATATAAACGATATTTATCATCGTTTTCATTATCTTTTTTTATATGTCGAATAGATAATGTTTATAACTTGCATGGGGGCTTAATTATTTAGAATATGGAATGAACATACTTTTAATTTTTAGTAGCTAACTGTCCGGTTACGAAGTCTCGTAAACGGTTGGCCCTGACTAGTATTTGTACGCAATCTGACTGCATAGAATAACAACAAAGAATGAAAGAAAATTTCCGTTACACAATTAATTAATTAAGTCCCCAGCAACTATAAAACGTACGAAACCAAAGCACAAGTGTAGCTGTTCTGTGTGTGGAAGTGTGACTCAACGTACACATCTGGGACGGTTCATCTTCAACAAGACAAGAAATTTTAAATACCATTTATACTGAAGTAATTAAAAAAAATAGAAATACTATAATTGCGCAAGAAAACCAGGATTACACTCTAATACAAGAACACAAGCCAGATGCTTTGTTGACTGAACCTGTAATGACGCATTATTTACGACATTAAAATAATGAAACAGAATTTTGTTACCTTCATATATATTGACGAAAAGCACTCTGATCATTACAACATCTCCATTAGAACAACATCTGCTGCCTAGCCCATCAAACAACTGCATAAAACATGGAACAAGCACTCACTACTACAACATCTCGACAAGCACTTCCTACTACGACCTCTCGACAAGCACTTTTCACTACGACATCTCAACAAGCACTGACTACTACGAGTTCTCGACAAGCACTGCCAGTGGAGGCGGCTGAATAATACTCTTTGGCGCAATCTCTGGCGCTGTGGCTCAGTGTAGCCACCTTTCAAACTGTTACAGGCATAATTTCCTTACGTCGCACTGTAGCTAAAATTTATCCCGTGGATGTTACACGAGGGCGATGCCCTTTTGTGGGCTACGGAGATGACAGAACTTTGCGAGACATATGATCAGTTTGAGAATGCATTTTTAGATAAATACTGGTCAACAGCTGTCCAGGAGAGGTTAAGACGAGAGGTATTTAACACAGTACCATATCATTCATAATTCGGGGGGGGGGGGGGGGGGGCTAAGACGCTATTTTGAAAAATACCTAAACAAGACCTGTTACTGGAATAATCCACTCTCATGTCGATATACCGAAAATCTTAAAGAACAAGTTACCTCCAAATGTTAGGTAAAAATTAGTAACCGTTCCCGAATACGATCTCGAGTATTTTCTTTCAGTGCTCGACTCAATAGAACTGATTCATGAGGATGAGCAAGCCACGCCTAGTTATCGTAACGATAATGGACACAACCCAAACGGGAAGAACAGCTACGGTAACGGCAACGGCTTTGGAAATTATAATGGTCGTGTGAGTATGAATGAATGGCATCCGTATGCACCGCCTCGCCGCAACAGAAATCCGTACAATAGGTCTACCCATCAGCCACAGGGTGACCGAGGATACGAAACTAAATATCAGCCCCATAGGTACGGTAATGGCCGAGACATTAGAAATTCGAGGGAAAACTTTGACAATTGGCGACAAGGAAATGCAAATTACCAGGATCGGAATATGCAACACAGAGATCCGAAAGAGAACAGGCAGCCCGTACAGTCAAATCGAAAAAACCGGGACACGAACTGGCGAGCACGCGAACATACGGTAAACATAGTAGACGTGACGGCAGAAAATGAAACAATACCTTTACCGCCCCCAGGAAAAAATAATCGAGCGTGACTAGAGGAAGAAGGTAATGAACTGCCAGTCTGCCACAGTACTAATATGAGCGACTTAAACACTAACACGAACAGGAACGGAAAGGAGGAAGTAGACACATACAGCATATCCAGAATCCATTTTTAAGGTATGATGCGGACACAGAAATGAAAGAAGACTTGTTTACTGAAGAGAAAGAAACGACACGCAAGGTAAGTGAAATTATTCGGGCAACAAAAAAGGTAAAGGTGGGAAATATAGATGTACTAGTTGTTTTGGATACTGGCGTGTCGACAAGCCCAATGTCTACTAGTTTATTCAAAGAGATAGCGAGGGAAGAAAATGTACTCACACTACCTGTAGAGAACTGTAAGGTCGTAACGGCGATGGGAAGTAAATATTAAGTTATAAAATTACAGGCCAGCGTACCCATTAGCATATGTGGTGTAATTTTGCAGTGTACTTTCTTGTTGGTAGACAAACTTATAGTGAACTGTATACTTGATATGGAGGTGTTCAGAAGATATGGGACAAAAATAGATATCGGCAGCGGGGAATGTCAATTTCATGTAGGAGAGCGCACACTGACTGTGGACTTAATAAGAACTACAATGACAAATCAGAGTAGGCCGATACCCGACATCAATGTTAAACTTACCTACCCTCAAGTCTTAATGGCAAAGGAGATGGAACTTTATGACGCTGGTAGCGAGACCCTCGACGAGCAAATAGTAGACAGTAAAATAAGTAAATCCATTTGTCTTTACAATGAACAGCGAAGTGAACTGACAAAATTACTCTTCAAATATCATAACATTTTTCGTAATATGAATATAAAATGGTAGTGTACCCGAATGAAACATATTGTAGTACGTCATATGGCACCCCTTGGGCAAAGAAAGAGGCAGTAAGACAAGAAACAGAGCGTATGATTAGGTGGAGGGTTATTGAAACCTCGCACACACCTTGCTCCAGTCCGATCTTCGCAGTTGGTAAAACTGACGGAACGGTGCGGTTGGTGTTAGACGCGAGGGAAATAAAATCATCGTTCCTGTAAGAACAAGGCCAGAGAATCTAGAAGATCAGTTATTAAAGTTTCATGGTGTTAAGTATTTCACATCCCTTGATTTGAAAGCTTCGTACTGGCCACTTTTATTACACGAAGAGAGTAGAAAGTATACAGCTTCCATAAATGCCGGGAGGAGCTACCAATTTAGGGGGCTGCCTTTCGGATTAAACATGAGTGCTGCTGTATTTATTGAAGCATTAGACAGGGTACTGGGACCGGAACTGCTTAGCCAGGTTACACTCTACGTTGATGATCTATTAATTGCAACTCAAACATGGGATGAACATGTATTTTGGAAAAGGTTTTTCAAAAATTTGATGAATACAATGTCACAGTTAACTTTAAAAAGTCTGAATTCGGAAAGGAAAAAATAAAATTCGTAGGGCATATTATTTCACCAGTAGGAATTCTACCTGACCCCAGTAAACTAGATGCGATACAGAATTTCCCAACACCATGTTCTAAGAAACAAAAGGTTTTCTAGGAATGGCCTCGTTTTCAGGAAGTTTCTGCCACAACAATTGTTGAACAGTAGTTCACTATTAAACTTATTGCGTAAAAACCACAGTAGGTTGTGCAGTAAATAATGTGAAAATGATTTTCAGCAGATTAAGCAGGCGCTGATTAACGCACCTATCCTGAAACACCCAACTATGGAATTGGATTTTCGTTTAATCACCGATGCCAGTTATCAGGGGCTCGGTGCGTGCCTGTTTCAAATAATAACAAAGGATGGTATGGAAGAAGTCAATCTAATCAGTTTTGCCAGTAGAACCCTCACAGAATGTGAAAGATCTTATTCCGTAACTGAGCTAGAAGCGTTAGCAGTAGTTTGGGCGTTTCGTAAATTTCAATATTACCTTTGGGGAAAACATACCAAAGTTTACTGTGATCATCAGGCCTTGTCCTTTCTTCTTACGTGCAAGTTGTTACATAAGAGAATAGCGAGATGGTGCATGTATGTCCAAGAGTTTGATTTTGAGATAGTGTACGTAAAAGGGGAACAGAATGTTTTGGTAGATGCACCATCACGGTTACCTCAAGGTCTTACCGATTTCCACTTGTTAGAGGAACAAACATCAGACTTCAAGGTGCTTTTAATAAAGGATGGAACTTTTAAACCATATTATATTAAAATGTGCAAAAACATGCAACGGCTATAGGAAGAAGACCCGCGATGGAGCAAGGTAAAAAAAAAAAAAATGCAGGCTAGAACACACGAATGTTTAGAACAGTATTATACACTCCTGGAAATTGAAATAAGAACACCGTGAATTCATTGTCCCAGGAAGGGGAAACTTTATTGACACATTCCTGGGGTCAGATACATCACATGATCACACTGACAGAACCACAGGCACATAGACACAGGCAACAGAGCATGCACAATGTCGGCACTAGTACAATGTATATCCACCTTTCGCAGCAATGCAGGCTGCTATTCTCCCATTGAGACGATCGTAGAGATGCTGGATGTAGTCCTGTGGAACGGCTTGCCATGCCATTTCCACCTGGCGCCTCAGTTGGACCAGCGTTCGTGCTGGACGTGCAGACCGCGTGAGACGACGCTTCATCCAGTCCCAAACATGCTCAATGGGGGACAGATCCGCAGATCTTGCTGGCCGGGGTAGTTGACTTACACCTTCTAGAGCACGTTGGGCGGCACGGGATACATGCGGACGTGCATTGCCTGTTGGAACAGCAAGTTCCCTTGCCGGTCTAGGAATGGTAGAACGATGGGTTCGATGACGGTTTGGATGTACCGTGCACTATTCAGTGTCCCCTCGACGATCATCAGTGGTGTACGGCCAGTGTAGGAGATCGCTCCCCACACCATGATGCCGGGTGTTGGGCCTGTGTGCCTCGGTCGTATGCAGTCCTGATTGTGGAGCTCACCTGCACGGCGCCAAACACGCATACGACCATTATTGGCACCAAGGCAGAAGCGACTCTCATCGCTGAAGACGACACGTCTCCATTCGTCCCTCCATTCACGCCTGTCGCGACACCACTGGAGGCGGGCTGCACGATGTTGGGGCGTGAGCGGAAGACGGCCTAACGGTGTGCGGGACCGTAGCCCAGCTTCATGGAGACGGTTGCGAATGGTCCTCGCCGATACCCCAGGAGCACCAGTGTCCCTAATTTGCTGGGAAGTGGCGGTGCGGTCCCCTACGGCACTGCGTAGGATCCTACGGTCTTGGCGTGCATCCGTGCGTCGCTGCGGTCTGGTCCCAGGTCGACGGGCACGTGCACCTTCCGCCGACCACTGGCGACAACATCGATGTACTGTGGGGACCTCACGCCCCACGTGTTGAGCAATTCGGCGGTACGTCCACCCGGCCTCCCGCATGCCCACTATACGCCCTCGCTCAAAGTCCGTCAACTGCACATACGGTTCACGTCCACGCTGTCGCGGCATGCTACCAGTGTTAAAGACTGCGATGGAGCTCCGTATGCCACGGCAAACTGGCTGACACTGACGGCGGCGGTGCACAAATGCTGCGCAGCTAGCGCCATTCGACGGCCAACACCGCGGTTCCTGGTGTGTCCGCTGTGCCGTGCGTGTGATCATTGCTTGTACAGCCCTCTCGCAGTGTCCGGAGCAAGTATGGTGGGTCTGACACACCGGTGTCAATGTGTTCTCTTTTCTATTTCCAGGAGTGTATTATACACAATGGCGTCCTCTTTCATAGAAGAGATCGACGAACGGATAAGTGGTGTGTGTGCGTACCTCAGGAATATGTGGACAACTTAATTCAACACACGCACCGCACATGGGGACGCTATGGAGTGCTATAGTGTGCCGCCAAAATTTCTAAGTATTGTTATTTCCCTGATGTGAGGCGACGTGTAGAGCAAGTAATCAGATGCTGTGCGGTGTGTCAAAAGGTCAAACATCAGAACAGGACATGTCTTAATGTACTACACCCAATATTACCAAAGCAGCCAAGGGATCTTGTATCTATGACTCCACAGGAACTTATCCCCAAGCCCGCGGCGGGGTTAAATACATCGTAGCCCTGTATGATGTTTTTAGTAAGTATCTACAGCTGTACGCAGTCAAAACAGTTCGGTCAGGGCCAATTATAAGGCGAATTCCGGAAGACTACATACCACGCATTGGGAAATCCCAAGCAGTCCTAAGTGATAACGCCTCAAATTTTACATGTGACCAAGGGAAATCATTTTTAAAATCACAAAACATACTTCATATTTTAGTATCCAAGTTCCACCCGGAAGCAAGTCCCGTCGAACGGTGCTTCCGTGAATTTAATAGGTTTATCCGCACATATATATCACAGAGCTAAAGGAAATGGGTAGAATACCTGGGTCCGTTTCAACGCATAGTAAATCACCTACCACACACATCAACAGGGCACACACCGGCCGAACGTATGTTTGAAAAGGTGGAGCTAGATGAATGGGCAAAACCGATACCTAAATTACGGCACAAAGACGTAGCCTTAGATGAGAAAGTACGGTGAGCGCTAATAACATTGGAAGAGCAAGTTCAAATAAGGAAAGGAATTTACGACAGGAAATTGAAAAACGTAACAGAATTCCAGATTGGACAGGAGATATTACTAAGACCGCATCCGAAATCATCGAAATTAAAGGCACTGAATAAAAAATGGCAATGTTGTATATTGGTCCGTATATCATTGTTGACAAGCCACATCCGGGGTGCTACTTCATAGAAAATATAAAAAATTGTAAAATAAAAGCCATGTATCACATAAAGATTAGCGAACATTTATTAAATGAAAATTCGTCTCATTCTTTCCTTATCTGTTGCATCAATAAAACGCAAGAAGGTAGGAGGTTTGTCGCTCTTTGACGAATAAACCGACTGCCACTCGGTTCCTCTCCAGCTAGGGGGTAAAATATTTATATTTCCGGTGCCTTCTCCCTCTTCTACTATCCTGTTTAGCCAATAAGGAATGTTCAATTTTCTTCTACTATCTAACATGCAGAGAGTGAGATGCAGGCTAGTGAAAAGAAATTTTCCTTGTATTTTGATATTGTACTTTCTTAAGACTTAAATATCTATAGCAGCAAAGGAAACCTTTTAATGTTGCTTAAGGAAACACGGAATATCCAATAAGAACTAAAACAAATATAAATAATAGTGAACGAGTGAAAACCATTAGATGACGTAGTTACACTACATCACGCGAAAAAAAATTTAAAAGAAGAGCGATGGAAAAGAAAGGAATTCACAGCGAGCGAGCTTTAAGCGAGAGGCATGAGCGATGAAGTTTAGTGAGCCGTGCAGCCGCGCTTAAAGCAGAGCGTACTTCAACTATTATATACGAAGGGGCTAACAGCTGATCGTAGGGGCCAAGTAGCCAAAAAGCAAGTTTGAATTCAGTGTCCTCTGTAAGATGCGCAAAGACACACTGCGCACCGTGACGGAATCCATTCTAGAATTTAAGCGAATCGGCATCCACACCACACATCCAACTGGACAAAACAGAAGCGACACGAAATGGGGTACCTATCAGCTCGTTACTCTGACGTAGATCAGCTACACAAACAAAACGAATAGAGACATTTATTCCTAAATCGGCGACTGTACTGTAAAGAGCACTGATTTTAAGAGAATATCATTAAGTTAAGCATATGTAGCTTTAAGAAAATACACTAAATTTGTGAACTTAACACAGTCCATTGAACGTACATAGTTACACTTATTTCTAAGTATTCAAAGTAGAAGAGAATAAACACAGGAAATGACCAATCCGACTATATACAACAGCATTAAGTCAAGTTGAAAAGAAGTAGCACCATGTACACTTAAAAGAACGCGATTAGCACATAATTTAAGAACTAAGCGACTTACATACAACACATAAGTGATCGTCGATGTGAAAGGTAGAATCAAATATACACATAGAAAAATGCGTGTGACTGAGACGTAAACTATAAAATAACATATTGTACAATATTTAGCGAGAGGAGCAGTTGTGCACTTACAGAACTACATTTCTTTACAGACAACATTA
Source organism: Schistocerca serialis cubense (assembly GCF_023864345.2). Lineage (NCBI taxonomy): Eukaryota > Metazoa > Arthropoda > Insecta > Orthoptera > Acrididae > Schistocerca > Schistocerca serialis. The sequence continues at coordinate 185,335,352 of NC_064645.1, forward strand.
GAAGTAGTGAGCTTAATGTACAGGGAGAATAGATACCCACAGATTTGATATTACAAAAATGGTTCAAATGGCTCTGAGCACTATGGGACTCAACTGCTGAGGTCATTAGTCCCCTAGAACTTAGAACTAGTTAAACCTAACTAATCTAAGGACATCACAAACATCCATGCCCGAGGCAGGATTCGAACCTGCGACCGTAGCGGTCTTGCGGTTCCAGACTGCAGCGCCTTTAACCGCACGGCCACTTCGGCCGGCACATTTGATATTACAGAACTCACTTATGTTAGTTGCTATTAATTACGCGATACCTTATAGTATAAGCAGCAAAATAAAGCTGTGAACGTGAATTGAACATCATGCGGAGATAAGCTAAGTAAATACAAAAACCAACCAATGCACACACAACGTAATTACATTAACTTAAAACAAAATAACTGAGGTAAGTACTGTATGTTTAAAAAGCGATATGGAGAAATAAATGAAATTTCACTGTTGGATAATATTTTGAAGTAGAGAGAGTGTGAAAGATTTTATTAGATTCTATTGAAGGTATTAATTAGTTAATCTACGTTTGTGGTGACATATCACGCATGGAATGAATCTAGGAAGAGAATGAAAGTGTATTAGAGTAATATGAGTTTATTTATATTTGTGGGAAGAAATAAATAGGACGGTGGTTCTAGTGTGAGAACCCTGTAGGTAGTACATTGGTATAAATGACGATTTATGTGGAAGATTTTTAATGAATAATTATATGGGTATACGGCGACGAATATGAGGACTAATATTACAAGGGTACCTAGGAAAGGGCCACGAAGCCGACATAAGAAAGAATACACTATATAGTTTTAAGTCTTAGAATGAATGGTTCTATGAGTGTAGAAAGCAAAGTATGATGATGCATGTACGGTAAGTAATTATGAAAACGAACATCTCGAAGAAGCAGTGAAGAGTATAGAAGATAAAGTGAAGGATACATTTAAAACACACCACAGCACAGTGATTTGCTACACAGACATCAGAATGTAAAACAACCTAGTATGAAAATTATTTCCTTAGCGACTAACTGTTACAGCTCGATAAACTATAAGGTGAATATAAATGAAAATATGATATACGATTCGTATGAGGAATGAATACAAAATGCAGTGAAACAATATTTTCCACACTGAGTTCTTGACTACACGCAGGAGCGAAAGCATTACTTTAGCATAAGCGCGTTCTTATTTAGCAGTAATGAATTATGAGTGGAATCGCACATGACAAAAAATACGGTAAAATTATCGGTCACACGTCACAAAGGTAAACATGTACATGTCGACGCATCAATAAGGCAGAAATATGGCTTGAAATATGTGTTCACGAATGTGGAATATTACGACGATTAACAAGCAGTGATGAAGTCAGGATTGTCAAGGGATAAAATATCCCCCACACTCGCTCACAAACGAGCACTTGTAAATATTATACATAGTATGAAGATTTATCAAATGCCAAGGATAGAATAAGTACACTAACGACGCACTACAATCAGCAATCCTAGAAGTAGCTTGATCTCTGAAACAGACCTTAGCAAATCCTGTTTTCCATGTAGTGAGTAGTGCTGGAACGTATTTTCTATGTGTATTTGTGATGGTAAAAACGCGCAGGAGGTCGGGCCTGCAAGTCAAGAGAAAACAAATGTAAATATTCAGAACAAATGAGAGATTCCTTCTAATTTACTTATTAGTGTGTAAGATGATGCCTAACATGGAACCCATATAGGAAATGTGAATGTGACTTGTACAACTTTATTATTGCCAATGTCGATGTCTATGAAAAAATGTATGTAGTATTTTCTATTGTAGTTGTGGATGTAAAAACGCGCAGGTGGTCGGTCCTGCAAGACAATAACAAGAAAGAGCAACCATTCAGAACAAATGCAAGATTCCTTCTAATTTACCTATTGGTGTGTCAGGTGCTGCTTAACATAGAGTCCATATACGAAATGTGAATGGGGCATTTATTTGCCAACTATATTATTGTCAATGTCGATGTCTATGTAAAATGTATGTATGTACTCTTTTCTTCTTTTCTATGTGTAGTTGTAGACGTAAAAACGCGCAGGAGGTCGGTCCTGCAAGACAAGAACAGAAAATGCCAATATTCAGAATAAATGAAAGATTCCTCCTGATTTACACAGTGTGTAAGAGGGTGCATGTCATGGAGTCCGTATATGAAACGTGAAGGTGAATTGTAAATTTATATGTCAACTTTATAATTGTCAATGTTTATGTCTATGTATGCACTGTTATCAATTTTAGGTGAAATTTTATTCTTGAAGAAGAACAATTTATGTATGTACGTGAAGTGCAACGCGACGGACGAGTAAAATACTCGCACGTGTGAAGTGATACAAAAATAGTAAGGCCTAATAATATTGAAAATAACGGCTGAGCCGTAATAAGAGTAAACGCTACAGTCTAGCAAAGTGAATACAGAGAGTGTGACGAGTGTGCGACGGAGATATCAGAGGAAATCCGTATAACCACGAGTTGAGGTGTGAGAACCGCTGAACTATAATGAACGACGGAAGATAATGCCGAATCCTGCAATGCGACTCCTATCTTCAATGTCACTGGCCGAAAACCTCGGCCAGGCGCGAGATGAGGTATTGGTGTTCTTCGGGTTGAGCGTTGGAGCTGAATCTGTCGTATCCAGCCTCCGGACTGAAGGGCATATACAACACCGACTTCGTGAGCCTGGCGAGACATTACAGTGTATGCGCGGGCAGTGCTGCTGCTCAAGTGGCGCTTGCGTCACTGCGTCGGCCGCGTTAAACAATGAGCTGCTGCTGGCCGTAAGTGCAGCGAACAATGAGATAATGCGTGCCGAAAGGACAGCTTCTCAGAAAGGCTAATGAACCAAAAGCCAGTGAGAAAAACAATTTTTAAAATATAGTGAAAGGACATTTTAAGAACTGTAACATTTTCCCCCTGTTAATACTGCTTAACAAATGTAAGGAGAAATAAGAGAATAAGACGTTAGCATGCCTTGGACGTGCGATATGTAATATGAATATATGTGAATGTAATTACGTGATATAAGTATATGTGAATGTATTTATATGTATGAATTTGTAATGGACAAGGAAATGAGCTTTGTAGATATACTTGTAACAGCATAAGGGTATTAAAACTGCACTGACGTGAACCAAGTGACTGAACTATGAGCCCCAAGGTTAATAAGACTACTGTATACTGTCTCCCTAAATAAAGAGACTTATATCCGACAGTATACAATAGGGGAGGGGGGCATTTGTGATAAACTTTTTGTATTTCTTTTTTGTTTTCGTCTTCTTTAAAGGCAAAGAGAAAAGATGAAGCGGTAGCCCATCATAGAACGTATACCTACCGTCAGGTAATTTTGATTTTCACTTGTTAAAAAAGAGAGCGGTTTTTCTTGTACCAGTAGGAGGAAGGAAGGATTCGTGCTCAGCTGGTGAACAAGTGAGAAGCACGCCATTTTAAGCGAGTAATTGTAGACCGCCATTTTGGGGTCGTTATCAATAAGTGAGGAGTATATATTTCATATGTGCACCGTTTAGAAAATACAGTATTGTTTTATTAACAGTGTTGTGTCTAGGCAAGACAGCCTAGACACAATGAGAGGAAGCCGAAAGGCACGCGCTTAAACTCACGCAGGCTGGCGTGAGGTCTGAAACAGGACACGTAATGAATGCTATAAAGAAAAGTACGTAGCATCTGGAATACTTAACTTTAATCCACATTTGTAGAACCTCGCTCTTGATGATACATGTTCTAACCACAATATATATAGCAAAGGATTATGGCGCCTCGCTAGGTCGTAGCAATTGTAGCTGAAGGCTATGCTAACTATCGTCTCGGCAAATGAGAGCGTAGTTGTCAGTGAACCATTGCTATGAACGTCGGCTGTACAACTGCGGCGAGTGCTAGTCAGTCTCTCTAGACCTGCCGTGTGGTGGCGCTCGGTCTGCAATCACTGATAGTGGCGACAGGCGGGTCCGTCGTATACTAGCGGACCGCGGCCGGTTTAAAAGGCTACCACCTAGCAAGTGTGGTGTCTGGCGGTGACACCACAAACAGAAAGGTCTTGTAAGCCGTTATTTCAAATAGTACGATAATTACACGAATTGAAGCCCCCCTGTGTACTTTGGAATATTACGAAGATCCGATAAGCTCAATGGGAAGACGGTCAAGACTTCGAAGGTGAACTCGGCGACCAAAAGAAGGGTAAGCACAAATCTTCAGCGGAGAAAGAAACTACTTCCCCCTGCAAAATAATATGAAATAATACGAACTTATTTCTAGACATAGCTCAGCTTATTGTGCCTGTCATTCATGCCAAAAAATTAATCTCATTAATTCAATACATTTTAAAAAGCCACGCATTTCAACATTTTATTATCATCTATTCCATTATTTTATTGTATTATAGGGTCTAGCGCTCGACACACGCTTTTTCTTGATCAGACTTTTTTTGTCACTGAAAAGTCTAGTTGCCACTTTACCTTCCGCATATTGAAATTACATTAATATTTGAAGGGGCTAGATCCCGGCATCTGGTTGCTGATTTTTCTGTATTAATTGTTTTTAGTCATTAAAACGGGATAGCGCCAGTTTTATCTCCTTTAATTGAAATTCGTTTAATATTTGAAGGGACTAGTACCTGACATCTTCATGTAAAGTTCCTCTAACATCTTTCAGGGACCCGTGTCCGTTTACCGTTTGCTATATTCAAACAGTTTTTGACACATTAAGGAGCTAGATGCCGACCTTTATTGATTATGTTTCTTGTCTTGGGTTTCAATGTAAGGAAAGATCGTAACTTGTCTTTGGTTCAAAAATGGTTCAAATGGCTCTGAACACTATGGGACTTAACTTCTGAGGTCATCAGTCCCTCAGAACTTAGAACTACTTAAACCTAACTAACCTAAGAACATCACACACATCCATTCCCGAGGCAGGATTCGAACCTACGACCCTACCGGTCGCGCGGTTCCAGACTGTAGCGCCTAGAAGCGCTCGGCCAGTCCGCCGGTCCTCCGCTGCAAAACGAACTCCAAAGCTTTAGTCATCACTAATCATATTGGAGGTTTCATAATTGGTATAGTTTCAGATGTGATTGAAACCAATGAATCTGCCACTTCACAGTTCTTAGAAATAAACGTGAACAAGTGCACGATACAAAGACAAGAGGCAGAATGCGGCGCACCAGATGCGAGTAATCACAACACCCTCCGCCACAGTCCCCAGAAGTAAACCTACTGACTGCTCGGCTGGCACGGTACTGCGCTTATATAGGTGGGACAGCAGTGTCTGAAGCCATACTGAGAAGGGGGCAACCAAGTCGGGTAGATTCTGGCAGCTGTGGGATATACATGACTTGCATTTGGCACTGCTAATATAAGTTACACGTTAACGAATGATCTTAGATCGATCTTTGTACCACGTATTGAAGAAGTCAAGAAGTGTTTGTATTATTTGCAGAAAATTTTTCTATAGCATCATAAACACACATGACACAACTAGTGATCTAAGTTACTGTTAGAGTGCACTAGTGCACAAGACTTTTTTGGTTTTTGCACTAAACTAAACAACGTTATTCCCACTTCGAAACTCTTTATTAGTCAAAACTGGTCATTGTCTCATCTCAATATGAAGGTCATCCAAACGTTATATTGACCCCCAAGACGGGGAGTCAACATTATCTTGCAGTACAAAACATTTGCCATCCTTTGCTGATAATGCTGACATGTCATCGCACAGTGGAGATTACAAGACATTTCCCACACCATACTTCGTCATTTTACAGAAACCTATCGTAAATAGTGTTGACTTCATGGTACAATAAATAGTAAAAGTTTCTGACAATTTCATGCAACATGGGGATGTATAGGGTATTTTACGATAGTTTTCGATTAGCACATTGAAGTATGCCACAAGTTATTATAATTTAGGTGGAGCATGTGTATTTGTAGAGCGGTTTGTTACAATTTGGAGTAACTTGTTACTATTTCTTATAATACGTTGAAGTATAAGGTATTTTCTTATATATTGGGCAATTTGTTACAACTTTGTTGTAATATAGCATAATTTTCTTACAATTTTGCTGTGGCAGAGCGGATTTTGTGGTAACATCTTACAATTTTGCTGTAATGACATAATTTTTGGAGCACTTTGTAACAACTTTGCTGTAAATAAGGCTATGTAAGGGGCAATTTCTTGCAGTTTTGTTGGAACATGGGGTAATCTATTACAAATTTGCTGAAACGTAGTAATACATGAGGCAATTTGTTATAATTGTCCATAGGGAGATACAGTTGATTCCTTTGTTTGGGGCTTACTATTTAGTTGACTTTGATATTAGTTTTAGTTGATAAGTTTTGGCAAGTAATGTACACGATTTAGCTGTAGGAATAAAATGTTTATTAGCATAGAAACATCAGCATATTCCCACTGACAAGTGCACTTTAAACTCTGAGTCAGATCATGTGCCATGTGTGCTTTGTATTCTTCTAGGAAACAGTTCTACGTATTTTGATAAATAATATATACAACTCTTGCTTTCTTTAATCTGTGGTACAAAAGTCAGCATGAAATCGTTGATAAGCATGCATGTTATATCACTGATGCCAACATATCAGCCAAAAGTACTGTGAAGAATAACACAGACAAATACACGTGGAAATATGGAATTTTAGGATCCATTGTGCCTTGCAAAACTGCTTCAGTGATCAAAATGTTCACGTAAAAAATTTTGTTTATCCGTAAAGTACATCACCATTTCCTTGCATAATTTCGTTTCTTTACACGTCATAATATTGCAGTGCAAAGTTACACTTTGGTACTACGCGAATACGTAGTTTTAGTGATAAAGTGCATTAAAGGTCTTGTCATGAGACGGTAATCTTCTCCCCTAAAATGATGCTTGATCAGCTTGATTTTTGCCCACAGTCTCTTGTATAGCTAACAAAAGCTATGAGCTGCGAGCTTAGCAAGTTATTTTAGTACATCACGGGTTATATCACAGTTATAGATGTACATGTATTATTACCGTTTCAGTTAATTTGAGAATACGCGTTTAGGGTTTTAGGCCTCAGGTGGGAGTTACACGATCTTATCCTTTGGACATGTTGGGTGTTTGCATATTGTATTGGGAACATGATAAAACTTACTTTGTATATTAAAAATAATATGCACTCCAAGTGATACAAGGCATTAGGTATCTCGTCACAAAGTATCATTCCTGTTGTAGCGTGTGTACTTAAGTACCATAAAAATAAAACATTGATGGTTAAACACGTTACCGCATGTATGTTAAAGTTCTAAAGTAATACAAACAGTATTAGCGTTCAGTAACATCGATTATATTTAAGCATAAAACTTCCATCCCCTCCCCCTCTATAAAAGTGCTTAACAATATGTCAGGTGATGAACATTCGATCTTTGTACAGAGAGTTCATTGCCTCAGGTAGATCTAAAATAGCAATGCCAATATCCTTTCGTAATTTTTTAATTACCAAAGACAATTAGGAGATGTGTACAATAACCAATTTTGCTATTTAATAAGCTATAGTGAGCAGCAGCCTTTTCAGTAGTTGCAGGGGCAACAGTCTGGATGGTTGACTGATCCGGCCTTGAAACACTAACCAAAAGGCCTTGAAGTTCTGGTACTGCGAACGGCTGAAAGCAAGGGGAAACTACAGCCGTAATTTTTCCCGAGGGCATGCAGCTTTACTGTATGACTAAATGATGATGGCGTCCTCTTGGGTAAAATATTCCCGAGGTAAAATAGTCCCCCATTCGGATCTCCGGGCGGGGACTACTCAAGAGGACGACGTTATCAGGAGAAAGAAAACTGGCGTTCTTACGGATCGGAGCGTGGAATGTCAGATCCCTTAATCGGGCAGGTAGGTTAAAAATTTAAAAAGGAAAATGTATAGGTTAAAGTTAGATATAGTCGGAATTAGTGAAGTTCGGTGGCAGGAGGAACAAGACTTTTGGTCAGGTGAATACAGGGTTATAAATACAAAATCAAATAGGGGTAATGCAGGAGTAGGTTTAATAATGAATAAAAAAACAGGAGTACGGGTAAGCTACTACTAACAGCATAGTGAACGCATTATTGTGGCCAAGACAGACACGAAGCCCACGCCTACTACAGTAGTACAAGTTTATATGCCAACTAGCTCTGCACATGATGAAGAAATTGATTAAATGAATGATGAGATAAAAGAAATTATTCAGGTAGTGAAGGGAGACGAAAATTTAATAGTCATGGGTGACTGGAATTCGAGAGTAGGAAGAGGGAGAGAAGGAATATGGATTGGGGCTAAGAAATGAAAGAGGAAGCCGCCTGGTAGAATTTTGTGCAGAGCATAACTTAATCATAGCTAACCTTTGGTTCAAGAATCATGAAAGAAGGTTGTATACATGGGAGAACCCTGGAGATACTAAAAGTTATCAGATAGATTATATAATCGTAAGACAGAGATTTAGGAACTAGGTTTTAAATTGTAAGACATTTCCAGGTGCAGATGTGGACTCTGACCGTAATCTATTGGTTATGAACTGTAGATTAAAACTGAAGAAACTGCAAAAAGGTGGGAATTTAAGGAGGTGGGACCTGGATAAACTGAAAGAACCAGAGGTTGTACAGAGTTTCAGGGAGACCATAAGGGAACAATTGACAGGAACGGGGGAAAGAAATACAGTAGAAGAAGAATGGGTAACTTTGAGGGATGAAATAGTGAAGGAAGCAGAGGATCAAATAGGTAAAAAGACGAGGGCTAGTAGAAACCCTTGGGAAACAGAAGAAATATTGAATTTAATTGATGAAAGGAGAAAATAAAAAAAATCAGTAAATGAAGCAGGCAAGAAGGAATACAAATGTCTCAAAAATGATATCGACAGGAAGTGCAAAATGGCTAAGCAGGGATGGTTAGAGGACAAATGTAAGGATGTAGAGGCTTATCTCACTAGGGGCAAGATAGATACTGCCTACAGGAAAATTAAAGAGACCTTTGGAGAAAAGAGAACCACTTGTATGAATATCAAGAGCTCAGATGGAAACCCAGTTCTAAGCAAAGAAGGGAACGCAGAAAGGTGGAAGGAGTATATACAGGGTCTATACAAGGGCGATGTACTTGAGGACAATATTATGGAAATGGAAGAGGATGTAGATGAAGATGAAATGGGAGATATGATACTACGTGAAGAGTTTGACAGAGCACTGAAAGATCTGAGTCGAAACAAGGCCCCCGGAGTAGACAACATACCATTAGAACTACTGACAGCCTTGAGAGAGCCAGTCCTGACAAAACTCTACCGTCTGGTGAGCAAGATGTATGAGACAGGCGAAATACCCTCCCAATCCCAAAGAAAGCAGGTGTTGACAGATGTGAAAATTACCGAACTATCAGTTTAATAAGTCACAGCTGCAAAAAAACTAACGCGAATTCTTTACAGAAGAATGGAAAAACTGGTATAAGCCGACCTCGGGGAAGATCAGTTTGGATTCCGTAGAAATGTTGGAACACGTGACGCAATACTGATCTTACGACTTATCTTAGAAGAAAGATTAAGGAAAGGCAAACGTACATTTCTAGCATTTGTAGACTTAGAGAAAGCTTTTGACAATGTTGACTGGAATACTCTCTTTCAAATTCTGAAGGTGGCAGGGGTAAAATATAGGGAGCGAAAGGATATTTACAATTTGTACAGAAAGCAGATGGCAAATATAAGAGTCGAGGGATATGAAAGGGAAGCAGTGGTTGGGAAAGGAGTGATACAAGGTTGTAGCCTATCCCGGATGTTGTTCAATCTTATATTGAGCAAGCAATAAAGGAAACAAATGAAAAGTTCGGAGTAGGTATTAAAATCCATGGAGAATATAATTCTGTCAGAGACATCAAGGGACTTGGAAGAGCAGTTGAACGGAATGGATAGTGTCTTGCATGGAGAGTATAAGATGAACATCAGCAAAAGCAAAACGAGGATAATGTAATGTAGTCGAATTAAGTCGGGTGATGCTGAGGGAATTAGATTAGGAAATGAGACACTTAAGGTAGTAAAGGAGTTTTGCTATTTGGGGAGCAAAATAACTGATGATGGTCGAAGTAGAGAGGATATAAAAATGTAGACTGGGAATGGCAAGGAAAGCGTTTCTGAAGAAGAAAAATTTGATAACATCGAGTATAGATTTAAATGTCAAGAAGTCGTTTCTGAAAGTATTTCTGTGGAGTGTAGCCATGTATGGAAGTGAAACGTGGACGATAACTGGTTTCGACACGAATAGAATAGAAGCTTTCGAAATGTGGTGCTACAGAAGAATGCTGAAGATTAGATGGGTAGATCACATAACTAATGAGGAGGTATTGAATAGAACTGGGGAGAAGAGGAGTTTCTGGCACAACTTGACTAGAAGAAGGGACCGGTTGGTAGGACACATTCTGAGGCATCAAGGGATCACAAATTTAGTATTGGAGGGCAGCGTGGAGGGTAAAAATCATAGAGGGAGACCAAGAGATGAATACACTAAGCAGATTCAGAAGGATGTAGGCTGCAGTAGGTACTGGGAGATGAAGAAGCTTGCACAGGATAGAGTAGCTTGGAGAGCTGTATCAAACCAGTCTCACGACTGAAGACCACAACAACAACAACAACGATAGTGAAACGTGCGTTTCGATAGATAATAAATATATTTTAGACACTGAAGTACTGTAAGGTACACCATTATTATCAATATCTTAACACAGTCCATAAAAGAAATATAGGTAATATTTAATTTGGAGAATTGTTGGCTATTAGAAGGTACAGAGAACAAGCAGAGCGACTGGCAGTTTCGTTTTAAAGGCAAGTTTAATACTGTACTCTGACTGGCTGTTTCGATTTTCATGGCTGGTAAATCACTTGCGTGATACTGGAGCGCAGAAACATTATGAAATGACAGAAATAGGCACGGCTTAGGCAGGGACATGACCTCCACCTGCCACAGTCGGAGTCTCTACCTACAATCTTCGGAGGAAGGAATGGTGTGCACACATGACCCTTAAACCCCTTACATTCCTACTGATGAAGAGTGCAGGTGAGGCGTACGCAGACAATCTCACTCTAATTTTAAGCGATTAGCAAGGCGAGATCAGCACAGTTGGTATACTCAACGAATAAATAAGATCTAGCAGAACCATAATATCTCGATACATCAGTCTGTATCGAACTCCGACTCAATTTGTATCTCGGTAATAGTGAGTTTGTATAAAGTGGATAAAAATCACCATTTGGCCATGATCATGGAAGGAGGAGGTTATTTAATCAAAACATTAGTTAACCCAATCATTTGAGTTCTGTATAAGATGATAGTTACAATATTACATTAATGCTGACAGGCTACCATATGTACCGTTACATTACTGCTGCTTTTGGTATTTCTTGCATTATACAAGTGCTACTTCATTTTTAATTGTGTCAGTAGAACTATATTTTTAATAACTGTACCTATCCAGTGTACCAGTAGACTCTTGAGGAAGATAGTGGATAACAGGTTTAGTTATTAATTAGTGCACATACCACCTTTTTCAATTATGTGTCCGCATTGTATTACCATGTAGATAGCGGGGAGTGATTCAAGAGCATGAATGTTTGTTGATGCATCCATAAATGCATGTGTAATGTCAAGTTGTTAATTACCTGTGTTTCTGGGAAAGAATGCAAACAAAATGGGTATGACGTAGATATACAGTAGTCTGAAATGTGTTGTGCCATGGTAGGTCAACGGAAATGATTAAATTTATTCCACCGTGGAACAGAAAGTCGATGCTGCCTCATCTGTATGCCACGATAGGCATCGTATCTTCGTCTTTTAAGTGAACGGTCGCTCCATCAGAGCGTCACATTCGGGTTGCTGTCTGAGGTACGAGAATGAGTTACTTACAAAGGTAACTGATTAATCACTTTTCTTGTAAGTCTGTTAACAGTAGCGAAGTGTTATAATGCACATTAATTTTTATATTTCTGGTAAATCCAATATGGAGAGCAAAGTCTGATGGAATTTCCATCGTGCAGTCATTGAATCATCAGCCTTTAGCCTTTAGCCTTTAGCTTTAGGACTGCTTATGTTATCATTATTTAATTACAGGTGCTCCTTTCTTATTTTTCCAGCAATTTGTATAGGATCAACTGATGATTTCTTTGTGTGAAACGCATCAGTCATTGCCTTCCATCGTCTGTCGTTGATGGCCGCACAGACAATTAGCTTTCACTTGAACTCGGACATTTCATAGCGAATGAGCTGCGTGTTTTTGTGTGTACTGTACAAAAATATTATCGTGTGAACGTTCTTCCAATGAAGAATGATCTCACCGTCAGTAAACTGTATGCCACTGTTCTCCATGTACCACGTGGCCATGGCTACGCATAAAATGAGCCCTCATCGTTCATCAATGGCTCTCATTTAAGGCAGCATGCGTGTGAAAACATACATTGAGAAAGAATATTACTGTGTGAATTTTATCGGAATCAAGATCTATTAAATGGTGCGTAATGTGTATACCATTGTCTTAAAAAAGCCATGTGCGCATGACTGTACAGACAATGGGCAACCGCTCCTTGTGCATAGCTTTCAGATCAGGCAATGTGCGTGTGTTAATGAGAATTTGATATAAATCTTTTGTGTGCGTTGTATTCGATGTGTGGACGATGTAGCTGTGGGTAAGATATGTGAAATATCTCTACTACGCTCGCACGTGGTCACAACTACATAGACGATGAGGTTTTTTTCTTTCTTGGCCTGTGCGATGTTGTGAATTCTGTTACGCTGATACATCGATGAGCTCACCTTCTTTTTGTTATTACGCTTACTTGCTTAACTTCTACAATCAGTGGGTAGGTGTGCTCTCTCTGTGTACCGTTTGTAAATATTCAGTCTCCGTTCTGATTGCCACAATTTCTGGTAGGCGTATGGTGCCCCAATTGATTTCTTAAGACTTTTAAAGTGATTGTATTACGGCCCAGCTATAAACCCGACCAATTAGTTAATGAGGACACTTCCCTTCCATATCCATTACACTAAATTAAATAATAATGAGACCATTTAGCATACTGAGATGCTACATCACGCCCTGCACCTACTATATGTACTTACGAAGTTGTATGCTTTGTTTTTCCACCACACACTTGCTTTCAAACAATACACGTTGGTGTAGCATACGGAAAAAGTCTCTGTTGCTCACGCACGTACTTTCGTAGCCCATTAACCGTAAATACCTGGGTCCTATTACATACTTGTGATGAGCACATAGTGCAAGAATACTCATTGAGGATAGGAATGAGTGGCATAATCAAGCTGAGTGGCATACGACACATTTATTTCACGTTACAGCGTATCATATTACCGTGCTACGCAGATGAGAAGCTGGCCAGAGAAAGATAGGTGCTCTAATTTGGACTTCTCCCCACAGCACCATTCCTACTCTATTTCTCCTCTAGGGATTTTTCCGAGTTAAAATGAGAGGAAAACTGAAACAACCCAATTTATTGCGCATGTGTGATTAGAGCAGAATCATACCAGAAAATAATGATACTATGGCAGCTTGACTACAGTTTGTATATCCCGGCATGTCATGGCAGTATTTTTAAACAAGCCACAAAGAAACTCAGTGGAGAAGCAGGGAGGAGCACAAACAAAATATGTTGCAAATCTGTCAACTCTCAGATTGAAGGATGTACGCTTCTACGAAAAAGAAGTTAGCTGTATATGGGAGAACAGATTACAGCAATCTCTGCAATATTCTTTCGGCATTTTTCATCCAACGCACTGCCACACGTGTTGCAGCCATGAAATGCACTCACAGAGATTGGTCACAAGTGCGGACAATTGTCCAGGCCATGATCCTACCCAGAGTCATTAGAGACATCGGACCAACGATATTACGGCTGGTTACCTAACCCTCTCTAACAACTATAAAATCATACTACGTAAATCGGCATTAGGTGATGTTTGCAATACAGAACTGAATGTAGCACTTAACTGATGACTATTATCGTGTATATATCACAGACCTTTCAATGTCACTGAAATGAGCTTCATAAATGCCTTATCCTGAGCCCTGGGTTTAGTCTATTGTTGATTTCATTGTAACGACAGAGAGAGTGTGACCTGTAGAATAAACTGAAAATAAAACATACTTTCAATTCGGCAACTATTATTGTTGCAGATGTACACTAAAAAACAAGAGCACAGTTGGTGAAATACGTAAAATTTATTTTTTTGTTTTAAATAAACCAAGGATTCTTAATGAAAATTGAAAAATGAATAAACACAAACAACATTAAATGAACACAACAAAAGTGAAACTCAGAACGCAAACGAAACAAAAAAAAAAAAAAGAAAAAGAACAAAATCAGAACACAAACAAGAACTTAAAGGAACAAACGAACATTTTTTCAGTGGGTGCAAGTGGCACCCGAGGGTTGATTACAGGGTCTCTCAGCTGCCCCCTCGACCACTACATGGACTTCCTCCATCTTGGCAGCAGCCATGAGACTTTCAGCTGTCTCCTCCTCTAAATCTTGATGGGTTTGTTCTATCCTGGCAGCATTCACGAGACCCTTAGCTGCCCCTTCCTCCTCATCTCTACATGATGGGTCAATATCAGATATGTCCAGGACACCCTCATCTGCGGCTTCCTCAGTCTCTCCAAACGCTTCACACATCTGGGCAGCACCCATGAGACTTTCAGCTGCCTCCTCCTCTAAATCCTGATGGGCTTCTTCCATCCTAGCAGCAATCACTACACTCTCAGCTGCCGCTTCCTCCTCATCTCTATATGCTGGGTCAATATCAGAAACGCCCACGACACCCTCATCTGCCCCTTCCTCAATCTCTCCACACGCTTCACGAATCTTGGCAGCACCCATGAGACTCTCGGGTTCCACCTCCTCTAAATCTTTACAGGCTTGTTCCATCTTGACAGCATCCACAAGACACTCTGCTACTCTCTCCTCCTCTTGATCCATCTTGGCACCGTCCACCTAGGCAACCAAGATAGTGTTAGGTGTTTGGTTAAACTAGAAACAACATTATACACTAGAACTTACATTACGAAATAATAATAATTGGTAAGAGTTTTCAGACATTGCGGTGAACAAGAGGTTTATATATGGAGCATCACTGTTTTACTTCAGAGTCAAAAGAAATTCAGAATATGGATAGTAGCGATAATGTTTAACAGTTAGGACGTAAGATATTGGAATATTATTACTGCACAGACATTAGAAGCTGATGACTTAGTGTATGGTATGGGAAAGAGGGTCTTCCATTATCACCGACTTCACAATAATGTAGCGCTAAGATTCTCATACTGGCAGCATGTCTATAACTAAAAGTCTCGGGCCAACTGAAGAGCAGGATACATACAACCCGTCCGCTCTGACCAATGACGTCAGAATTTTCCAGAGATGATATACTACACAGATTTAACAGCTGAGACAAGTGTTCAGAAACTAAGGAATGCAGGAGAGAGAAACAGGTGATAGACGTACATAACGTCCAGTAATATTTCGACCATAATGTTAAGGATATCGCTTGTTTGAGTCCTGGTACTTGTGTAAAAAATAAAGGAAAAAAAGGATAAAAGTAGTGGTAGCATAGAATACCTCAGTTGACATATATATGAGTTGTATCTCGAAATTCAGTCGATATGTATAGATTAATTGCAGTATGGGATACGAATTTAACGTATGTCAATTTCTTCGTTTTCGTTAGCATTGGTATCCTATTCTTCAGTTGTACTGTAGAGGTCTACGCTACTACTAACATTCTGTTCTTACGCAGATAGTATTACTAGCGAAGGCGGAAATATCTACATACATAATACTCGCATCCCATTTTTCAGTTGACATATATAGGTCAATTGAAGGAAAAGATACTACTGCTAATGAAAACGAGGAAATCTACGTACGTAAAATTGGCTACCTGTTGACCGATGTAGGTCAAATGAAGTATGGGATACAATTTTTTTTGGTTTCGATAGTAATAGTATCGACTGAAATTTATCACAGTTTTGCTATCGACGTCAAGAAAACCAATAGCAGTCAAAATTGCATCGCATTCTTCAGTTGAGCTATATAAGTCAACTGAAGAATATGATACTAATTAGTATTAGCGAATGGGAAATAACGACAATTATAACATGTGTATTCTGTATTTCAACTGACCAATATGGGTAAATCACATGAATGTTACACATGTCGCTGTTTTCGTCTTGCTAGCACCAGTATCCGGTACTTCAGTTGACCTGTATACGTCAACTGAACTACGGGATACAAATTTTACGTATGTCGGTCTTTTCGCCTTCAGTAGTGCTAGTATAGACTCAGAAAATGATACTACCACACGACGAAGAACTGTGTCAGTTACAAGCGTTATGTGGTTTGGGGATTCGCAAATAACGCAGAATTCCCCATTTGCTCTTATTCCCTATCTGTTCAAAGCCTCTCAGATTGTGCATGAACAAGACAGAGATTTGAAAACCAGATTTTAAACTTGTTTTTCTTTCCAGGAGCAGTTATGGCCTATATCCATACTTTGTTGGATATAAACGGCTAATTGAAATTGAAGAAGCTGCAGAAAGATTGAAATCTGGAAAAACGGTCCGGGGTAAGTCCAAAACCCACTGAGAAATCGGAAGCATTGCATTACAAGACGAATGGAAAACTTGAACACATGAAATAGAGAGGGCAGTAGAGAATCAAACGGGCAAAAACTTTATTTCCAATAGAATTCTTGCCTAATTCACCAGCTGCTGCTTTTAACTCTTTAAAGAAGAAAATTAAGAAAGAAAAACAGGAAATGAAGCCTCAAACGTGAATACATACACGTAAAAATAAGTTTTGCAGTAATCTGAAAACGGGAAAACAAGGCTGGATGCAGAAGAAATGCGAAACAATAGAAACGTGGGTAACAATCGTAAAGTCAAATACCATATATGGGAAAATTATGGAAATCATTAGAGGAGAGAGATTCACATGCATAAATATCAAACGCTTATCTGGCAAGCCGTTACGAACGAAAGGACAGAGGTCTGAAAACTGGATTTAACGTATGAATGGGTCCTACAAAGTAAACCAACTTAAAAAGGGAAGTGGATGAAGATTCGAAGTGAAATACGCTACACTAAAAAGAGTTTCACACAGCAGTAAAGAACTAATTCGAAGAAAGACTCTTGGCGTGCACTACAGTGTTTCAAAATTGTTCAGATCACTGGTAGGGAACCTGAAAAAGGTGTTCCACGTGATACGTAAAACATCCTAAGCAGGAAATATACGCTCAGACTTTCAAAAAAACGTAATACTCCCATTCCCAGACAGACCAAGTGCTCACAAGTTTCAAAGTTAACGGAATGGTCACGAAAAATCTAATACGAATTAATGAAGACATTGGTAGCAGAGGTTTCGCGGAAGTATGGGGACGAGTAAGTCATTTCCGACCTTAGGACTCTGAAGACAGACTGCTGCAAGGAAAAAGTAAATCGGTAGGAGTTCCATTTCTGAGCGTCACAGGGATAAAATACAGGGAGTGATGTGGTCCAAAACTCGTGCATAAAACAAAGTGCAATTATAAAGGTCTCAGGATCTCGCAGGCATACAGCATTAACGACGGGAGTGAGATACGATTGTAACCTAGCAATTCAGCAAGCAGTACGGAAAGTAGACAAAAATTAGGTATGGGGATTGAAGCTCAGGGAGAAAAAATAAAACTCTGCGTTCATGACATTACAGTTCTGTAAGACACACGGATTTCCTTTGATTATCAGTAGAACAAAATGAGTAATGCCTTGAAAAGAAATTACCTATGAATACTAGCAAAAGTAAAAGTAGGATAGTAAAATGCGGTAGGATTGAATTAGGAGCTGAAGGTGGAAAAATATTAACAAATGACACTGAGAGAAGTAAACTGAGCTTTGTTGTTTGGGCAAAAGTAACAGATTATTATCAAAGTAGATGACATCTAAACATCAGGACATCAATAGCAAGAAAGACGTTTCTGAAAAGCAGAAATTAGTTAACCTATAATATAAATTTCTGTTCTAGGTAGTCTTCTCGAGGTATTTGTCTATAGTGTAGCCATGTACATGAGTGGAACGCATGAAGATAGACAATTCAGAAAGAATGGAATATATAGTTTTGATATATTTCTCCAATAGAGTACTGAAGATAAACTGGGTACAGCGTGTAACTTGCGAGGAGGAAATGAATCGAAATGGAGGAAAAAGTCTTTTATCACACAATTCGCTGATTGCTGGGATCAGTTTCTAGTATGCATCGTGCGGATAGATAGGATCTTATGTTGTTAACAGGGTGATCCGAGAGGGTGAGTGGGGAGAGGAGATGGAAGGGTTGTAAGATTTGTACAGGTAGAGAATGACTTGAACACAGTAAGCAGGTTGAAATGAATGTCGGCTGCTGCACTTGTGGAGAAGTAGAGAGCCTCTCACAGAATAGACTACTGGGGGAAACTGCGTCTCATCATACATCAAACGGGAGACCGCATCATCAACACCACCACCACGTCAAGATTTTCTAACAGTTGCTTGGCCCTTACTTACCAAGGGGAAATGGCCGTATTGATTTTATTCATTGAAGAAGAGGGGCCTAGACTCCATGGATATACCCTCACGCGAAATAAATTCTGTCGTGGTGCATTCTGGTAGCAGTTCTTAACTCCCTGTAAGTAATAAAACAGCAGTTCTTATAACTCCACATTCAATAGCTTCATTAATCTTGATGAGTAGACAAAATACCGTTGCCCAGCGCTCACTTAACAATGAGGGACTGGAGACCGTTGGATCCTTTTTCTTCCTATGGAGTAAAACCACCCTCAGACGGATCAAGGAAGTATATTGCAAGCCAAATAAAGCAGGCAAGAGCTGCTTTTAACAATAGCAGGAACCTTGCACATCTCGTTTCATAGCCCAATACCTGAGGAAAGACCTCATGAAGATTTTGTGTGGAATGTGCCGCTGTACAGACGTGAAATACGGACAATCGAGGAGGCGAAAGAAAAACTAATAGCCTTCGAGATGTGGTTCTATCGCAGCAGTCTCAAGATTTTCTGTGAAAAGAACATAGTAAGCGAACTGAAGCACTGCAGGGTAGATAACGTGCAGCTATGTCTCCTAAAGCTTATTGAACGCCACATGTGTCAGCCATATGCTGAGATATTATGGTGTCATTAAAGGTGTTGCTGAAAGGACAGCAAAAAGGAAGAACACAAGAGACAAACCTAGTCTAGTATACATCAACCGTATCATGGTCGACACAAGTTCCACCATCTATACTGCACTCAAGAAAATGGCCGGAGACAGAAATGCTTGGCAAGCTGCTGATAGCCCACCTGATAGCTAAAGACCAAAGAAGAAGAAGGAGATCATGATAAGTTTTGAAAGTGGAACAATTAATGGCAAGACGCTTTAAATGTTCGGAAATGGGTACATATTTGAGTAATTAGCCTGTGCTACATGTGAGGAGAGAAATGTACCTACACTGTGTGATCAGAACCATCCGGACATAGTTTTCCATATTAGGTGCATTGTGCTGCCACCTACTGCCAGGCACTCCATGTCAGCGACCTCAGTAGTCATTAGACTTCGTGAGAGAGTAGAATGGGGCGCTCCGCAGAACTCGCGGATTTCGAATATGGTCAGGTGATTGGGTGTCACTTGTGTCATACGTCTGTACGAGACATTTCCACACTCATAAACATCCCTAGGTCCACTGTTTCCGGTGCGACAGGGAAGTGAAAACGTGAAGGGACACGTACAGCACAAAAGGGTACAGGCTGGCCTCGTCTGTTTGACAGAGACCGCCGACAGTTGAAGAGGGTCGTGATGTGTAATAGGCTGACACTATCCATACCATCACACAGGAATTCCAAACATCAGAATCCACTGCCATTACTATGACAGGCGGGACGTGAGAAAACATGGATTTCATGGTCGAGAGGCTGCTCATAAGCCACACATCACGCCGGTAAATGCCAAACGACGCCTCGCTTGGTGTAAGGAGAGTAAACATTGGACGATTTAACAATGGAAAAACGTTGTGTGGAGTGACGAATCTCGGTACACAATGTGGCCATCCGATGGCAGGGTGCGGGTATGGTGAATGCCCGGTGAACGTCATCTGCCAGTGTAAAATTCGGAGGTGTTAGGGTGTGGTCGGTTTTCTTATGGAGAGGGCTTGCACTCCTTGTTGTTTTGCGTGGCACTATCACAGCACAGGCCTACATTGATGTTTCAAGCACCTTCTTGCTTCCCACTGTTGAAGAGCAATTCGAGGATGGCGATTGCATCTTTCAACACCATCAAGCACCTGTTTGTAATGCACGGGCTATCGCGGTGTGGTTACACGACAATAACATCCCTGTAATGGACTAGCCTGCACAGAGTCCTGACCTGAATCTCATAGAATAGCTTTGCGATGTTTTGGAACGCCGACTTCGTATCAGCCCTCACCCAACTACATCGATACCTCTCCTCAGTGCAACACTCCGTTAAGAATGGGCTGCCATTCCCCAAGAAACCTTCCAGCACCTGATTGAACATATGCCTGCCAGAGTGGAAGCTGTCATCAAGGCTAAGGGTTGGCCAACACCACATTGAATTGTAGCATTACCGATGGAGGGCGCCATGAATATGTAAGTCATTTTCAGCCAGATGTTGGGATACTTCTGATCACATTGTGTATCTCGCACACGCTGCTCTGTTAACCTCCTACTATGAGTAAATTTTTTGTGAATCCGCGACAGCTGTGTCAAAGTAATTTTTTTTTTAATATATCAAATCATAATTTGTACGCTTTACCTCAAACTTGCTGCTCAGTCTGGAACAGAGTATAATCCTCACTACTGTTCTAGCTGTAACTTAATCAGCTTAATTCTAAAGCAGCCTATATCTGTAGAGAACAAAGTAATTCCACTTTATAGGCTAACATCCATTAAGGATGTGGTAATACCCTCTTAATGATCTTTTGGTTTCCAAAACCTAAGTATTATGTTGTTGAAAACTAATGTGGGCATAGTATCTCGAGCAGTACCTGCATGGAGACACGTGGGTAACCCATCATTCGCCTCAATGAGAGACAGTAATACTTTCTCATAACGTGGGCCACTGCATTTCTTATCAAGTTAAATTGATAGTATGGACTCACAATCCTTTTACAAGATCACGTGTGTTTCAATGTTCGAAGAAGTGTCGTAACAGAGCAAACCCCACGAAATTGCATCGAACTGTGCTCTCATTGTGTGAGCAGTGTTGGAAGAGAGATGACTATGTTCTTTAGGTGAGACGATCTTTTATTTACACAGATGGAATGTTTATGAGGCCGAATATATCCTACTCAGTTGTTTCAAGAGATCATACCAAAGTACCGTTATCAAGCGAACGTGCTAGATGTAGTAATTGTACCATTTCAAACATCCGTATTAGATGTGATACAATAACCTTCTTGTAGGCAGCAATCGTTGAAGTGTTGTAACTGTTGTGACTGCCTTATCCGTCCTCTACCGTTTCACATGTTCTCTGGTGGTATTCCTGGCGTCAATTATTCCCAGCTGCTGGTTTCACATCCACTGACTCTTGCGTAGCACGCAGAAGTGCTCTGCTCCACTAAGAGGTTTGGCTACTTGTACTTATTTGGACATAAGTACATAGGAAGTTTTGCTTTTTATTGTGATATTTATTGGCGCTAATGTGACTGTTGAAGATGTGACTGCGCAGACGAGTGTATGCTACTGTGGTCCTGATATGCATTACACAGCAGCATCTAAAGAACTTCCGCTGTCCTTGATAGAAAATGTCAAAGGCAGCAATCTTACTGTAGCCAGACGTTCTTACCCTCACTAGCAACTGCATAATTTCTCAGCTACGGTTCAGTAGGATATTTTCCGAAGTCTTACATCTCTGTGAGAGACAAGCCAATCATAAATGGTATTCCACAGAAAATTCCATAAGTTGCACTAACTCGCTTACGACTTTGTCGCAAACCGAAATTCAGCTGCTGATCTTACAGCATTGCCTGGTACGTGCATGACGGAGTTCTACAGTTGGCGAACTCACAATCGTTGTAGGCTAGCGTCTGTAACACGAGTAATATTTGCCGAACCCGTGTCAGTTTTACAACATAATCTTACATTCCCTGAGTTGTACTTTATATTTACATTTGAGTGTTCGCACCAACGGTTGCTATTTTATTGGATTCTCATATCGTGAATCAGTCTGTTAATACTTCATGTAAAGATGAGGGACACCTGCATTTTACAGCCATTGAGATGTGTGCAAATCAAGAGATTATCTCGATTGATATCACTTGTCTAAGTGGCTAATTCTGCAGTGTGTCCAATCAGAGACGCAGCTGTTTCCTTATCGCTCTCACACGCATAATCTTAATGTTAGTAATAAGTCGACTCACCTCACTGGGGCCCTCCTGCGGCGCATCGACCAGTATTATATCTCGTTCCTTGAGGCAAATCTCTCTCTGTGTAGTCTGGTCGAAGTCTGGATCCTTAAACGGTGAATTATCTTCTACGACCTTATGTACTTTGAAGCGCCCAATAACGTTGACCTGTGGGTGGTTTGATCTTATAAGTACTTACTCAGCTAGGATGGCATATTTCTATAATACATAAAGCTTCAGATACTTCTCTTGGCATTCTTAAACAGATTATATATTAAATTAGCAGCCCTTAAATGTAGGCTATAAGAAGACGTCAGTTAAAAACTAAGTTATTAAATAAGGTAGAGAACTGTGCGATACAAGAATGACAGATCGATGATTAGTGGTAGGTTGACACGACTACTTCTATCTCATCCATGAATAGTTACGCAGGCACTTGATAGGGAAAGCTGAGACGATGTACCTAGTTTGGAATATAATTAACAATTTACTACCGAGGCAGTGCATTGTGCGAGAAGACATAAAGAGCCGGCCGCAGTGGTCGAGCGGTTGTAGGCGCTTCAGTCTGGAACCGCGAGATCGCTACGGTCTCAGGTTTGAATCCTTCCTCGGGCATGGATGATGTGAAGTCCTTAGGGTAGTTAGGGGTAAGTAGTTCTAAGTCCTAGGGGACTGATAAGCTCAGCAGTTAAGTCCCATAGAGCCATTTGAACCATTTGACATAATGAGTTTAGCTCACACAAAAGAATGAAACCAGCCTCTTAAGTGATAGATCTAACCACATGAGACATTTTTCGTGGCCTGTTTTGTAGTTAACGTTCGTGAAGGTTTCTTCTTTACTGCTTACCACAGTACAGCACAAACTTATGCATGCCAAATACACAGTAAAGTAAGCATGTATCTCAAACCAGGGTGTTGTGCAAACGTTTTCGTAAACCCTGTCTGGTGCCATAGTCAAACTCCGTTAACTTCACTAACCCAACGAATCTAAATCAATTCCCAGCAAGAAATAAGAGTTTTTTCTGAAACTGACGTCAGTGATTTTCGTATCTAACACTAGATTTCCATATTATTTCCTGAATCTGGGCGATTGTTTAAATGAGTTGCGGGGAATCCTACAGACTGCATGTTGAACGCAGACCACCAGAAGAATGGAGCGTGTGTCGGTGTCAGGCCACAGTTTACTGCATGTGGCGTGAGCTCCACGGCAGAGGTACTGTCCACGTCTGCATCCTAAACGATGGAAAGCTGATCTGTACGTGTTAACTTGGCGTGTCCACTAGCGCAGAAGGGGCATATCCTGACTTAGCAGCTACAGGTAGTGTTCCCATGTTATGGGAACTGCTAGGTCCACAACGGTGAAAAGGTAAGGCTGGAGTGGGACGAGAGACCATCTGGATCTTATGTCCTTAACAGCACGACTCCCTGAGATGACAGGCTGCTGCGAAGCTACCTGAAATTTTGTTGACTCTGCTAAGAAACGTGCGAGCACTGACATATGATAATGCAAATAAATTCTGGAGTGGAAGAACAGAACTCACATGTGTCTACATGGAGACCGCCTGATTGGCTGAACGTGACATAGGGCAGATGGTGGGAGTCAGAAATTGCCTGTTTCTCAGCTGCAGCACAATGAACCTATGACTGGTATGTTATGTTAACCTGAATAGGGAAGGGAGATTTTTGCACTGATACAAGGGATCTGTTTAGCTGGTGCTCAGGAGAGTAACTCATTCATTATCCGACACCACGCACACTCCGAAAAGTAAATAAAATTTCTGATACTTATTGGGAGCGCTCTGTAGAGCAAACTTCCATCAGAGACTCACCAGCAGGCACATCAGTTCAGAGAGAGGCAAATAGAGTTTCGGCTCTCAGGGAGAGCAGTCTTCAGTATAGGTCAGATGACAGAGTGCTGCAGCCACTACGGCAGCCGCCCGCGGGCACAGGTCACGCTAAGAATGGTGAGCGACAGCGCGTTCGCTAACTAAGCTGCAGGGTGTATGTAAAGATTTCCGACTGACATTACGACTTTCACCGTTCAGTTGCGTTTACTGGTAATCTCGAACACAACATGTAATCAGTCAAGACAATGGGTGCAGCCCGAGTATTTCTGTACTTCTTTCATATAAGATTAATTTTCGGGAAGCACTGTGGAACTATTGAGAACGTGGTTGTTTTCCTAAACTAATCAACCAATCTTTGCCAAGGTATGGGTATTTTAGTTACAGTATAAAGTAAGTTAATACACTACTGGTCACTAAAATTGCTACACCAAGAAGAAATGCAGTTGATAAACGGGTATTCATTGAACAAATATATTATTCTAGAACTGACATGTGATTACATTTTCACGCAATTTGGGTGCATAGATCCTGACAAATCAGTACCCAGAACAACCACCTCTGGCCGTAATAACGGCCTTGATACGCCTGGGCATTGAGTCAAACAGAGCTTGGATGGCGTGTACAGGTACAGCTGCCCATGCAGCTTAAACACAATACCACAGATCATCAAGGGTAGTGACTGGCGCATGGTGACGACCCAGTTGCTCGGCCACCGTTGACCAGACGTTTTCAGTTGGTGAGAGATCTGGAGAATGTGCTGGCCAGGGCAGCAGTCGAACATTTTCTGTATCCAGAAAGGCCCTACAGGACCTGCAAGATGGGGTCGTGCATTATCCTGCTGAAATGTAGGGTTTCGCAGGGATCGAATGAATGGTAGAACCACGGGTCGTAACACATCTGAAATGTAACGTCCACTGTTCAAAGTGCCGTCAATGCGAACAAGAGGTTACCGAGACGGGTGATACGCCGGGTGATACGCCAGTATGGGGATTACAAATACACGCTTCCAATGTGCATTCACCGCGATGTCGCCAAACACGGATGCGACCATCATGATGCCGTAAACAGAACCTGGATTCATCCGAAAAAATGACGTTTTGCCATTCGTGCACCCAGGTTCGTCGTTAAGTACACCATCGCAGGCGCTCCTGTCTGTGATGCAACGTCAAGGGTAACCGCAGCCATGTCCTCCGAGCTGATAGTCCATGCTGCTGCAAACATCGTCGAACTATTCGTGCAGATGGTTGTTGTCTTGCAAACGTCCCCATCTTTTTCCTCAGGCATCAAGAAGTAGCTGCACGTTCCGTTACAGCCATGCGGATAAGATGCCTGTCATCTCGACTGCTAGTGATACGAGGCCGTTGGGATCCAGCCGGCGTTCCGTATTACCCTCTTCAACCCGCCGATTCCATATTCTGCTTACAGTCATTGGATCTCGACCAACACGAGCAGCAGTGTCGCGTTACGATAAACCGCAATCGCGATAGGCTACAATCCGACCTTTATCCAAGTCGGAAACGTGATGGTACGCATTTCTCCTCCTTACATGAGGCATCACAACAATGTTTCACCAGGCAACGCCGGTCAACTGCTGTTTGTGTATGAGAAATCGGTTGGAAACTTTCCTCATGTCAGCACGTTGTAGGTGTCGCCACCGGCGCCCACCTTGTGTGAATGCTCTGAAAAGCTAATCATTTGCATATCACAGCATCTTCTTCCTGTCAGTTAAATTTCGCGCCTGTAGTACGTCATCTTCGTGGTGTAGCAATTTTAATGGCCAGTAGTGTACTTAATGAACATACAATAGTTTTCTGTTCGTGTGCGCTTATGTTTAACATGACGTCTGTAGCGAAGTGTAACATATACAGCCCTATAGTGACGATTGTTTGATTCAGTAGTATCATAAACCCGCTATTTATATTCTTATAACGCCGTTACGCCAAAATTTGTTAAATAAATTCAATTTATTTATTTTGGCCTTGCCCAATACCTTTAACTAAACTCCTGTTATCCTATAGGAAGCGATTTGTTAATCGGTAAGGTCACCCGGTACAGATACTTCTGACTTCCACAGAGGTATGTCGATGGCTTCGTCGTATCCTCACAAACATTATTATGTAGAATCTTGTGCCAAAGAAAAGTGTTACTTTCAATTAAAAGTGAATCACGTGGAGTTTTTAATTACCTCTATGTCAGTTGCCCTGATGAAACAATACTCGTTATAGTGAAAGTATTTAGTGACACGTAGTAGATTTTCGCGCTGTTCCTGTATAGTATCAGAGCCCCTATATTTGCTGTATGATTATTAACGGCCGGCCGAAGTGGCCGCGCGATTCTAGGCGCTACAGTCTGGAACCGCGAGATCGCTACGGTCGCAGGTTCGAATCCTGCCTCGGGCATGGATGTGTGTGATGTCCTCAGGTTAGTTAGGTTTAACTAGTTCTACGTTCTAGGGGACTAATGACCTCAGCAGTTGAGTCCCATAGTGCTCAGAGCCATTTGACCCATTTTTGATTATTAACGCTGCACAATTACATCAGTTCACACCTGTAATATTAGAGCCCTTTATATCTGTGTACATTGTCCTTGCTCTTAATTAGTATCTTTATGCGCTAAAACTTCAGTTATTAAGCTGATCGCAGACGAAGTGGACATACAGATGGGATCACATCTGGTTTCGTCTTCGGAGTAATCCTATCAGAACCTGCACCAAGGCTCCTGGGCCATCTCTGATTCGCTCCAGTGAGAGGCAGTAACACATTTTTGCGAGGTGTGCCATTCACGTCGTGTGTGCTCCACCGACTGTTATTACTACTATTTCACACAAATAGTCTGGCTAAGTTAAGTAGTTGCAAACTCACGCTTATCTCATCACGTGAACAATTGTTGATGGAATTATAATAAACCAGAAAAGACTGCACTGATGCTCTTCATGTGCCAGGTCTGTTTTAAGAAATTTAAGTTGTTCTTGGTACGCCATTTGTGTCAGTCACAGAGGATTTCATTAATACAGTTGGAATGTATTCGAAGTCTGATTAACTTCGACTAATTCTTGCCAAGTTTTCTGCTATGGTAAGGTAGTCACTTCGCTTCTACCATGTACGTTAGACAAGTCATCACTTTCTTGCAGGTATAAATGGTTCAAATGGCTCTGAGCCCCATTGGGATTTAACTGCTGAGGTCATCAGTCCCTAGAACTTAGAACTACTTAAATCTAACTAACCTAAGGCCATTACACACATCCATGCCCGAGTCAGGATTCGAACCTGCGACCGTAGCGGTCGCGCGGTTCCAGACTGTAGCGCCTAGAACCGCTCGACCACTCCGGCCGGCCTTGCAGGCATAAATCGCCGAACTGTTGTAATTGATTTCGAGTGCTTTATAGGTTCCCTACTGTCTCGTAAGTGCCATTGATGGTATATGGGGCGTCATTGATATTCAGCTTGTGGTTTCGTACGGGGGTATCCTACTGAAGTGTTGAGTTCCGTTAATAGTCTGGGCTAATATCACTTATACCTATATCTTTACGTACATGGCAGTTTTCTCTTTGGTGTGATAGGTCCTGGCGCCAGTATTTGTGCTCAGTTAAATTCACGTCGGCCAATCGGATTGCGGTTCTCCGTGTTTACATAAATCACATAAAACGGTTAACGGCATACTTGCGTTTAAAATGAGTCAAACGGTTTCATTCCCCGTCATTCCACACTTCGAACTACATCTATAATGATTTCGTCGACACTCGATGCCGTTCGCTAGTATTACGTCATTACCTCAAATCTGTGATACTGATGGACGGATGTGTCTCAGACTGGCAGTAGTCATTGGCCAGTTGTGACTCGCACAGCTGCAGATCTATAATTTGTGCTCATGAAGCTGTTTGAAGCTGCTATGTTTCACACAAGTGTTATAATCGTAACCCGTGGATATTTTACTCCGGGCCTTACTGTCCCACAATATTAACTATCCGTACGACCCAAAATTTACATCATTATCTTTTAACCGATCTATCATTTGATTGTAATAATGTGAACCCCTTAAACTATCCTTCCGGAATTTATAGTCGAGGAGGCATGTCTGCAGCGTCAGAAATTCTCGATACACATGATCTTGCAGAGTGGCTGATTCTGCAATGAGCGCAGTTTAAGAAGTACCTGTTGTTTCTTAGCCCTCAACCTGTCTGTCCACCTCTCCCTGCCTGCCCTCCACGGCAGTAATGACGCTGACTTACCCCAGTAGGGCCCTCCTGCGGCGCGGCGACCAGTTTATTCTCACGTCTCTTGCGGCGACGGCGACGCTGTTCAGTGTGTTTGCGCTCGCGGTCATCAGACGGTGGTATTTCTTCGGCTGTCTTTCTCTTCTTGACGCGCCCAGTTGCATGGCCCTGTGGATGGTTTGGTTTTACTGCCGCTTATTCAGCTAGGATGCCATATGTACAACAGAAGGAAACTTTAGACAACTGACTTAGCTTTGTTAAACAGATTGTATATTAAGTTAGCAGACCATAATTGTGTCTAGTAACGAATGTGAAATGTGATGCTATAGTCGTTTGTCAAAAAATAATATATCAAATAGAGATAGGGAACTGAGAGGCACGCGAATGAAAAGGCTACAGAATGTTTTAATGGGGCATACAAAATAAAGGTTGGTTGACACGAATAATGATAAGGAATCTAGGAATAATGAACCCCGCACCTGAAAGGGGGAGAATGTGAAGGTGTGCAAAGTGTATAAACACCAGATTGTTGTCCGCGCACTGTGTAATACACAACATATGAAGAAAGCTGCCGGCCAGTGTGGCCACGCGGTTAAAGGCGCTTCAGTCTGGAACCGCGCGACCGCTACGGTCGCAGGTTCGAATCCTGCCTCGGGCATGGATGTGTGTGATGTCCTTAGGTTTAAGTAGTTCTAAGTCTAGGGGACTGATGACCTAAGATGTTAAGTCCCATAGTGCTCAGAGCCATTTGAACCATTTGAAGAAAGCTGAAACAAGTCAATATATATATGACTCGAAAAACTTAGTCATTGTCTGTGATCCGTTTTGTGTATAACTTTTATAATGGATCTTTGTTCACTAATTGCGACAGTAGAGCAGAAGTATACGTACAGCAAGAACATAGTAAAATACGCAGGCAATTGTAAACAAGAAAATTTGATAGCGAGAGCCGATATTTATTTTTGTAAAACTCTCTGTTACCACCTTAATTTCTCTCACTTGATCCTCTGATCGTCACGTGAATATACGTGTAAAGCTCTATGAAATCGCCTAGTCTACCCCGAATTCACATTCTGGAAGACTACACAAAGAGACTACGATAACATCGTTACCTTTTGTTTAAGAGCCCCTCACACTATACAACCCTCTGTTGTATCTTCGTGTGGTTTGGTCTGGTTACTTATATTCTTATTAACTATTCTTCATGTTTCAAAACCTCATTCTGCATGTCGCATTGATGGGGGCCACAAGCACTGGAACCGTAAACCATATTACGTCGCATTGGTATCGTGTCCATTTCTCCTGCAGCTACTGAATAGAAGTTGAAGTCGGATTTGTGCCTCTTATTACCGACAGCATATACCCACTGCAGTTCATAGCAGACTTAGTTTCATGAACAGGTATTGAAGCTCACACTCCGTATGATCGTACATCGTGTACTGGACACTTGAGGTAGCATGTCGAATGCACATGGCATACTGAATCGACTGTTAACATGCGTTTATAGCTAGTGTTTCAAACGAGTGGTATATTCCGTATTCTTGTAATTTTACAACGGAAGTTTACTTTACACAGCAATATCATTCCGTTGTACGTTCCATTTATTTTAGGATGTTGTAACCACTGCTATTTTGTATTAATGGATTACAACAAAGTGAGTTCCTTACCTAGTCCCACGTGTAAAAATGAGAGAGCTGTCTGGGAGAGTGACTGATTCTGCGATGTATACCCGGTAGTACTGATGTTTACTCACCTCTGCACGGCCGTCCTTCCGAGTATCGTCCTTGCTATTCTCTTCTTTCTTGATGCGAGGGGCAGGTCCTGGAGTCGGTTGACAGGGAAAGATCTCGAAGATGGACGGATATTCTGGCTCCCTTCTCTCTCTGAAGCGTCCGTACTCCATAAACTGTGGGTGTTTTGTTTTTGCCATTACTGACTCATGTAGTATTGCGTATATCTAACACACAGGAATACTCTAGAGATTCGACATACCACACTTGAATGGATTTTATATTACATAGGCAGTTCGTAAGTGTAAAGTCTGAAGAATGTTTTACATAGTGTTATAGGGAGTGGTTATAAATTAAGAAATCAAATAAAGTAGAGAAATGAGAGGTACAAGAGTGCAATGGCGAGGTAAGCCTTTAATGGAACATACTCAAGAGGATTGGACGCAGGTTAATGGGACTGCTGCTAAGAAATCGTAAACTAGTTAACGGCCACTTGAAACCAAACCTTTTGTGTAGGTGCTAACTGTAGAAGATATTAAACAGATTTTGCCAATGCCGTGTGGTAAACATACTGATATAAAAAGATTAGTCCATGAAAAAGAATGAAACCAGTCAAGAGACTCATGTTCCATAACCATAATTGATTAACGTTGGCCCAGGGTGTGTGTATAACGTCTATGATGATGTTTTGTTTACTAATTACAGCAGTACATGTGTATGCATAGATGTGAACACTAAGTACATAGCAAATTTTGCATGCAAATATAAGCATGAAACTTGGAAACGAAAATATAACGTTATGCTAATAATATCGCCCTAAATCATCTACTGAATTAAATTAATTAATGTAATAGCTTGCTAATATCATATAAATTAGGTGTCCTGATAAATTATTAGATGTGATAAATTTGGCCACATATAATAATTCAGATTCATCGCACGGTGTAATAGTTTCTGAAACTGTATAGTTGCTCTAAAGTTACTATATCTTATTTTCTTTAATGATTCACACCCATACTATTACTCCCTACGTACATCATTATTCTTTTTAATTATTGTTTTATTAAAGGGCAGTTGTTCCGTTTAGGTAGCTCCCTAAGTAAACATATTTGATCTACCGTTACAGAATATCTATCAATGGCCTAAATGGTTTCCAGTTTTTTGGTAACATCTAAGTTTCATTGGCAATTGTTCTTGTATGTTTATAGTTCCAGAACCTCCACTTTGATGCAACAAAGGCAGTATTTCTCCATCAAATAATGTAGCAGTGTTATCAAATAGAAAAACAAGCAAATATTCGTAAGCGCCAACGCTTTCAATCAAATTTTCCCTACTAATAAATGCAAGGAGCGTTATAATGCAAACCAGATGAACAATTAGCCATTAGATCGGACCCAGGGGCCATAATTCCGTAATACTTTCGATTTCGACAGGGTTTCCAATAATCAGTGTTCTACCATGCACCAGTGGTATTCTTTAAGGGAATAATCTTAACTGTCACTCGTTCTATGGCTCCTTAACAGCACTTATGCTGACGCATTGACGATGATATTATGATTATAGCACAGAGACTATTTGGGGATACGTATTGACTGACAGAGTCAGTATTCTTTTTGTGACGAAATATCCTGTCTAGGGCCTTTGAGTAGAGCATGACAATTCCGAAACAGTGACTCTTTTGGACGGTTTACGCTTTTGATGTTGAAACTGGTAACTCAGAATGCTTGTTGAGATATAGGTAAGGCTTTCATCTGGGAATAAGCCGACAAACTTTTTATTGTACTGGTTCGCTAACTTCAGTCATCGTGGGTCGAGATTTCCATCACACTATGTGATACGTGGGCCAGGAAAGAGCATATCGTCTAAAACATTTCCTGTCTGTCTCCATTCTTGAATCACACTTCTATCGTTAAGTTCAGCTCAGACAGTGATAAAATAACTACTACTGCAAGCAACGCCTTCAGCAGATTTCAGGGTCGTCAATGAGGTCTGGTTTAACGTGAGACAGAAAGTAATTCACCCAATGTCCCATTCATTCATTAAAGAATTCACCGTCAAAGGAGCGTACTGCTGTCATGAGCCGAAAAACAAAATTCCACGATTCTGGTTACAGTTTGCCATCAGACACTAACGTGTTCATATCATGGTGCCTTTACTTGGATTCAGTTTCTGATTACGTGCAATTGGTGTAGGATGCCGTTTGGTCCACACAATATCTTGACAAGAAAATGTACCGTGAAACATTCGCCACCTCTGGTCCTCTATAATGAAGCGCAGCAATATTTTCACGATTTAACCTGCACAGTTCATGTTCGCTACGTTTTCATACAAACTGTGCAAATAAACAATCTGCTTACAGGATCACACTTGTCTCAACGGGTCACTTGGGCTACTATTATTAAGGTAATCGGAATTATCCTCCATAACGGTTTCGAGAGAAAGAATATAGGGGACTTGTAACTAAGCTTGTGGAATCGCAGAAGTACTCTTCTTCCATACGATCAACGTTCGTCTAGCTGTCGCTTTCTTGGACGCATTATTCGTTGGACGTTCTGTACTCACAACTCTCTGTCCATCTCCTCGTGCCCTTCACTCTGTCTGTCTCCTCCCACCACTCTCTCCATCTTTCTACTTCTCACTAGTCTCTCCTTCCGCCGGCCGGTCGCAGGACTCGAATCCTGCCTTGGACATGGATGTGTGTGATGTCCTTAGGTTAGTTAGGTTTAAGTAGTTCTAAGTTCTAGGGGACTGATGGCTTCAGATGTGACATCCCGTAGTGTTCAGAGCCATTTGAACTATTCTCTCCATCCATCTGCTCATCCTTTCTCTGTGCTCCCCCTCTGTCTATGCACTCCTTTCCCTTGTGTCGCGCCGGCCGCGGTGGTCTAGCGGTTCTGGCGCTACAGTCCGGAACCGCGGGACTGCTACGGTCGCAGGTTCGAATCCTGCCTCGGGCATGGGTGTGTGTGATGTCCTTAGGTTAGTTAGGTTTAAGTAGTTCTAAGTTCTAGGGGACTTATGACCTAAGATGTTGAGTCCCATAGTGCTCAGAGCCATTTGAACCCTTGTGTCGCTCTCCTGCTCCCCCCTCTACTTCCACTTCCTCGTACCCCCTCCCTCTTATTCCTTCTTCCCATCCTTCCCTCCCTCTTTCTGTTTGACCGTCACCTCCTCTTCCCCTGTTCAATCCATTTCTGGCTGCCCCTCTCTCTGTCCATCTTCTTCTGCCCTTTCTTCGCGCTTCTCTTCTCTCCCTGTCAAATTCATTCTCTTCCTCTTTCCTTTCGCTGTCCATCTCCTCCTCTCCCTTCTCTCTGTCCATTTCGTCCTCCACCACTCTTTGTCTGTCACCTCCTCTCACTATCCGTTTCGATCTCTTCCTTTTCCCTCACTGTATATCCACATCCTCATTTCCCCTTGTCTGTCCATGTTATCACTCCCACAAGTATTGTGATTCTCATCTCACAACATGTTATTCCCAGATCGTAACGAATATGTGTACCAAATATGTTAAACATATAGGATGAGATTTTTGCAGTGTCTTCGACAGTGTATGGACATGACAACTATTTTTCACATTTATTTAAAATACAGAGTCCGCCAGAAAAAATGTATACACTCTTTTGTCAGTCTCTATCGAGACATCGATAATGTCGTTCGATTTGAATTCCGAGTGTGCTGTAGTAGGATCTTTGGCTCAACAGGTGTTAGTTCTTTTATCTTGGAATTAAGAAGACAAGATGGCCAGAGCACGCTTGACATTCTAGCAACGAAAATGTATAGTGAAGTGATTTTTCAGGTTTGATAATGCCGTTGAAGTGCAACGTCAGTGCAGGCGGGAGTTGGAAAAGGGAACTGCCACCCGCCTGACAATTAAATGCATCATTGACAAGTTTGAATTGCATGGAAAACGATTTGTGATATTCATAAAGGAAGATCAGGAAAACAGCGTACAGCTGCAAGTCCTCCATCGTCGGCACTCGTGTTGGAAATTATTTTGCAAATTCTACTCAGAAGTCTGCTACGCAATGTGCACGTGAAGTGAGGGTTAGCAGTACAAGTGTACGAAGGATCCTGAAAGTTGAAAAGTTGAAAGTTTACGTTCCACGATTACTGAACGCGATTTATGATGACGATCCTGATCGCCGAATGCAATTTTGCGAATGGTATCAGCAAATGGTAACGAATGACGAACAATTTGTGACGAAGGTAGTGTGGAGTGGCGAGACGCAGTTTAAACTTAATGGAACTGTGAATCTGTATGACAGTGTATGCTGGACACCGGAAAATCCGCATGTTTATGTGGATAAAGCGCTCAATCTACCAGGGATCCATTTGTGGACTGGACTATCAACCAGCGGCTTAGTAGAACTCTCATTCTTTGATGTTACTGTCACTGGAGAAATGCACCTGGAAATTTTACACACAAAAATTTTGCCAGGTAAATGTGCTCTTTATGGAGCTGATGAAGAGGTCTTCTACCAACAGGACGGGGCGCCACCACACTACCACCTAGCCACACGAGCTTTCCTGGCTGATAATTTTCCGGGGCATTGGATTAGACGATGAGGGCCCATTGAGTTCCCCACACGGTCGCCAGATCTAACACCTATGGACTTTTATTTGTTGGGAACTGTGAAAGATAACGTCTATCGACGTAAGCCACGCACGTTGGAGGAACTTCGCCAGGACATTACAGCGACATGTGCAGTGATCTCCACTGCAACATTGACTGATGTAGTTGCGGCGACCGCTCGTCGTTCTGTTATGTGTATACCCACCAACGGTAACATTTTGAACAATTAAAGTAACAATGTGCGAAACTGTAGGTTGTAAAACATGTGTGATAACTATTAAATGTAAAATAACACATAAGTAATACTTCTCGTTCCTTAAAGTGTGTATAAATTTTTCTTGCAGACTCTGTATTTAACGTGAATTTGTAGATATATTTTACCTGTATCTATAACGGAGTTCGTCCTGCAGATTCATTTCCACACAGCTCACTATTTATGACATCAAATCTCCTGAATTATATATGACGTACAAATAAATAATTTTCTAAGTACGCTCTATGGGATTTGTGGATACGTCTGTGACAAGTGTTGCGAATGCAGATGATAGTAAAGAACCAACAGATTAATAAGTCATGCATGATGTGTCAGTATTTCACGCTTCTTAGTCTTTGATATTATGCCTCCTCAGTTATATGTGGTACAACGATGGTAGACTCTGTGGTATTGTGAATACAGCCTGCAAAGAGGTGTCTCGTACACAGTACTACAGAAGTAATAAATTAAAACTTGATGCTGTGCGAACAGCGAAAATGTAGAAACGTCAAACTAATTTCCTTTCTTCATTTCCTGGAGTTGCCAACGACAGAAATTTGCAAGACACTGAGTGCTCTCATTCTCAGGTCAAATACTGAAAGCATGGGGTGTGGTTATTCGCGTGTTATGGGTTACACGGCTGTTTTTCTGTGTGTGTCAAAATGTGTCCCAGGGGGTAGGCCTATACGAGAAAGGAGCGACGAGGAGAAAGACAGTCGGAGAGGGAAAGGAAGAGGTGGACATCGAGACATGGCAGAGGAGTCGGACAGAGTGAGGGGAAGAAGAGATGGAAGTGAGAGAAGAGAGACAGGTGCATTGGACAGGAGATATTGTGAGAAAGAGATGAACGGAGAGAAAGGGGGAGGAGTACATGAACATGGTTCCGGGTTCGATTCCCGGCGGGGTCAGGGATTTTCTCTGCCTCGTGATGGCTGGGTGTCGTGTGCTGTCCTTAGGTTAGTTAGGTTTAAGTAGTTCTAAGTTCTAGGGGACTGATGACCATAGATGTTAAGTCCCATAGTGCTCAGAGCCAAGTACATGAACATAGTGTGTGAGGAGGAAGTGAACAGAGCAAGACCGGGCTAGCAAATGGCCAGAGAGAGGTGGAAAGAGGAGATGGGCAGAGAGAAGTGGTAGAAGTAGACAGACAGAGGGAAGGGGCGTTTGGGAAGTGTGCATGAGGGAGATGGTGACGAAGTGGTCAATTGGAGAGGGAGAGTGTGTGAGTTAGCAGATGAAGAGAGCAGACAGAAAACGTGTGTATTTCTTCCATTCTAATAGTAAATTGGGAGAAATAAATACCCGGGCGCTCCCGTGTTCTCAGCCAATAAATATATAAGAAACGGCAACTGGCTCTCAAAACTAAACTGATATCGCACTAAAATAAGCAAATCATAATTCGCACAGATCAAATATGTTGTTCTTTAAAAGTTAAGTTTAAGAGAGCAATGAAAGCAGATAAACGGGTGGACATAGAACGAAAA
Organism: Schistocerca serialis cubense; assembly: GCF_023864345.2. NCBI lineage: Eukaryota > Metazoa > Arthropoda > Insecta > Orthoptera > Acrididae > Schistocerca > Schistocerca serialis. The sequence continues at coordinate 185,371,930 of NC_064645.1, forward strand.
GATTATAATAGATTTACGTGGCGCAGAGTGACCAGAAATTTTGATGAGTTAGGATGACTCCATTCTTGCCAAAAGAAAATTGCGTAGTTCAATCTTTAAAAGGCATATGGAGTGGACAAGTGTGGGTGTATGTAAAGAATACAATAAAATAAGCGGACAATAACCTGTGGTGGGTATAATATGTTCACAGTCATGAGAATATTATCGAAGGAAGCAATATGAAAAAGCAGAGAGTCTGATGACCTAAAAATATCATGGAGTTATGGTATTCCGTAGGTGACGGTTTTATATTTAGTTCTTACCATAGCAGAAATCACATACACTGATCAGACAGAACATTATGACCACAGACCTACTATACGTATAAACACGTCCAGGCAATAGCGGCGTCACACGGCAAGGAGTGACTGCTAGTCTGACACGCGCTTGTGCATGTACTAACAGTGACAATGTTGTCCTTTTGTAGAATAGGGAATACGCGCGATCTATCTACGTTGGGCTGAGGTCAGATTGTGATGGCCCAGAGGCTCGGCATGACCGTGCCGGGAACTGCACGACTTGCCGAGTTTTCGAGAAGTGCTGTAGTGAATGACTTCAAGATGCAACGAAACAAAGGTAAAACCATGTCCTCACGTCGTGAGGTTGGGCGGCAACACCTCATTACAGAAGTCAGACTGCAAAACCAGGACAGGCGGTGAACTGTGACGAAACTAAGATCAGACTTTAAGGCTGCGCAGAGTACAAGTGTATCTGAGTACATAGAGCACCAAACACTCCTAACGAATGGCCTGCACAACCGTCGACGCATGCGTGTGCCAATGTCAGCACCTGACGTCGGCAACTACGACTCAAATGGGCACGTGACCATCGACACAGGAGTCGGCACAGTGGCAGAGCGTTTCACGGTCCGATGAGTCCCCACACCTTCTTCATAATGCCGATGGGAGGGCGCCAATCCATCTTCTTCCAGGTTAACAGCGCCTTGACACCTGTACTGCGGGATGGATACAAGATGGCGGCGGCTCCATTATGCTCTGGAGAACATTCACGTGAGCATCCATGGGTCCAGTTTAGCACCGTAACGGCTGGGAGTACACTGTTTCCAGACCAAGTATATCCCATTATGACGATTACGTTTCTCGACAGCAGTGGGATGTTCAGCAAGATAATGCACCACGTCACAAGACCAGGAGTGTGATGGAGTGGTTTGACAAACAACTCAACCCGCCAGATCTGTACCCTACCGGACACACGTGGGATGTGACCGAACGTGGCTTCAGAGCTCATCGCTCCCCTTCCCGGAATTTACGGGAGTCGGATGACCAGTGTGTGCAGATGTGGTGGCAACTCCCTCCAGCGACCTGCCAAGGTGTCATTGCTTCCTTGCCACGACGTGACAGCGCTGTTATCCGTGCCAAAGGTAGACATGCCGGCTATTAGGTAGGTCGTCATATGTTCTGTCTGATCAGTGTACGTGTAAAGCCTGTATGTAGCAAAGTTCATGGGCAACTGAAGCCAAATATATTCGAAACAAAATCCGTTTATAACGTATGTTTATGATAATACTGCTCTATTAATTAATAATGAAAGCGAACAGACATTGTATGATTTGTAATTATTAATAATACACCCACTATTTGATTTATACGGATTTATTTAATTGTTAATATTTGTCCTGTTATAAAACAAATATTTCGACTATATAATACTACGCTCTTCATTTAAATATATGTTCATTCGCTATGAAAATATAGTTGCTTCATAAAGACGTAAAATTATCTTAAGGTGAGACCTGAAACTCTTCATGGGAAGTGATTGTGGGTGGCTGAGGGCAAAGAGATTTGGAGAGTGAACCACCAACGATAAAGGAGAGCGTCTCCTGAGTGTTCAGATGAACATAACATGATACAACAATAATAATCTTTGAAGTGCATAAAATAAAAAACTGCACCTGGAAAGTCAATGTGATAATGACAGCCATCTCATCGATTTTATATTAACGTTGCGAGCGTAAAGATATCACATAAAGTCTAAGAACAGTTCTCCAGAATTAGACGTAGACACCGAAAATGAGCGTATGTTTGTAAGGTCTGATTTAAGATTTAATATAAACCAGAAAACTAAAACAAATATTTGGAATATTGAAAAAAAACTGGGAAGTTAAAAGAACAGATTTTGCTACTAGAGTAGGCATTGTTACTAATTTAAGTAATGCTTTAACATCGCTGTGCCGCTTTTGATACGTCTTGGAGTTGCTCACCATGTTCAGATCCATTATTCCAGCATCAAGGTCTTTCTTCCACTCTTTTCTACTTGTGTAGCGCTCCACATAAGCTGTCGCTTCCTTCGTTTTCTTCGTTTTCTTCCTGCAGGGAAGACACGAACAGCACAATATGCTGCGTAGCACCTGAGAAGCCAAAACAAAATCACTATACGCGTAAACCAGTGCCTATACATTAAGACAACGATGACGCCGCCTCAAACGTGGACTACATAGCAGTCAGAAAGTTGAGATTGTTTTTTTTGTGGACTGGCTCTGACAAGGATTTGACCCTTGCCACAGTTTGTTGGAATAATCTCTTGAAACTGTAAAATCTGCGTTAATAGACGCATTTATTCCAAACGTTGAGAAAAAATGAATTGTATACTTCGATCAATGCTTCACGTTCAGTGGGACTGTGGTGAAGTGAAATATCGAACAGTGCGGGTATGCAGATGTTTTCGAATTAGTTTTATGCTACATCAAGTGAGTAGTTATGAGACACAATGGAGGCTCACACAGTATCCTCGTGCTTCATTTATCCCAGGCGAACTGGAATTCCATATTACCAAGCCGTAACACAGTGTCAGTGTTCAGGACGTCCACTACGAATGGCAGTATCATATTAACAAGTGAGGTATATTTCCTTTTCCGAGCAGAGTTAGACACGAGAGACGTAAGAATTTTAACTCTAAGCATTATTTACAATCATAATTTTCGTGGTCCTTCAGTGGCATATTCGGTCAACCGTAGACAACAGAGACGGCCTGCTACAAGAAATCCATCTAAAAAATGTGTGTGCTGCTTCGATTTCCGAAACGTGATCCGAACTAGATAGGCATATCACCTGTAGAGGGTACTTTGTTATTAGGTCAGGCAGACTCGACTCAAAACGGGGTGCCTCTGTGCTGCTGCGGCAGGAATTACTTATACACATTAGTTCCCCTACCGCAGGACTGCAGATATCGGTAGCACGAATTAAATTACGTTCTGTATTATCCACCCCGTTAGCCGGTTTTTAATAGCCGAGAACTGAGATAGGTGAAGTAAGAGTGGAAAGTACTGTTGCTCCAACTTGAGCAACCGCTGGTGCTCTCCGGGAGTTTCAGCGCTCACACCTCTATTTAGGGAAATTCGTGTACAAGAGACCCAGGACAGAGCTCACCTAATGTAATGGAAGACAGTCACCACATACTCCTCAATGACGGCTCTCCTGTCCTGGAGTCTCTCTCCACAATAGTGGCTCACGTAATTCTTGCCACCAAAAGTGAATATTTGTACTCGGTCGATGTTGCATCAAAAATCTGGATAAGGTAACTTTTCCTGTTATTTGGACGATGGAAGCGACAACAAGAGACGTGGAATTCTTTCCTCAAAGTCATTGGAACATAAGTAACAAAAACTGGCACTCTTTCAAAAAGTAATAATACAGTTGCTGAAGTAAGTTTACCAGAGACCGGCTCAGTGTAAGTATCTTACTACACATTCTTTAGAATATTAATTGCGAAAGACTTCTAGTATCAAAAGAGACATTTAACTTAGTTACATGTTAAGAACTCCGTGGTACTGTCGAATACGGAATACTCACCAGTGACTGCCGAACGTCGTCTAGAACGTAAGAAGGGTAAAATCTTCTCATCTGTGGAAGATTACCCGTGAAACTGGGATGTAAATGCTCGAACTAACATGTTTTAAAAATTGTGAAAACCTCTTAACTGAATAAATTCCCCCCCCTCCCCCCCCCCCCCCCCCAGCAGTCATCGCATATGATCATTTCCTAAGACCCCGTCTCAGATGAAAGAGATAATTTATATACGGAAGTCCTCTACGAATTCAGTCCTTGGAGTGGATTATGTGCACTGTGCTGTGCTCTCTCTCGTGACAAATCGACCCTTCACGACTTTTCTACATTATCGACATCTGAATCAGAGACTGCTCCCTCCCTGAACAGTTCAAATAATGGTTTCAGTTCACTAATCTAAATCGGTGCCTGGAAGTCCAACTTCCTACATACCTAACCCGTTGTCGGCTTGTCGGCGTTTACTAAAAGAGCTCTTGAAAGATTTATTCTGTTTTGTGTTCAGATCTTTCCAAAGCGAAATACCAAGTGTGTAAGAATAAAAAAAAAATTACTCATACAAACTCAAGAGGACTCCCTAAACGCTCAGATCAGCGCACTACTATGTTTTTAATATACAAACGAGATATGAAGAACATCATTACACCAGAGGTTAAATCTCTCCAGTATGCAAATAATTTATCGCTTTTCTTATACACTTAAAGACCAAATCTCTACGCCTAATGTCAGGCAGAGCCATTTACACCTTCAATGACTGTATGACTACCAACGACCTAACAGTTTGACTAAGAAATTTTCTACTGTTGCCATCAGCCCACTATGTAACCACGAAAAGAAACAGCATTAACGCAATGAGACCTGCAGCTGGAACTTGACGGTGTGACCACTGTAACTCTGTCTTCGTCCGCTGCCTCATCGATTAGAAAGATCGTTGTACCACACCGTTGCGAAAGGTGCACTTCGTCAGTCTGACTTAGTAGAATTCGGGTGCAGGCTTGTGGGCCTTGGAGAAATGCGATCAACTTACAAGAATGTCTTACTAGAAGTTGTTGAAAAATGGTTCAAATGGTTCTGAGCACTATGGGACTTAACATCTGTGGTCATCAGTCCCCTGGAACTTAGAACTACTTAAACCTAACCAACCTAAGGACATCACACACATCCATGCCCGAGGCAGGATTCGAACCTGCGACCGTAGCGGTCACGCGGTTCCAGACTGAAGCGCCTAGAACCGCACGGCCACACCAGCCGGCAAGTTGTTGAAGTTCTGCTGCATGTCGACGTCAGTACTTCGAGAGATATTTTAGTAGCCAAGTAGGGCAGCAGCCCAATACAGATTAATCATACTCCTGCGAAAAATGAGGGTGTCTTCCACACACAATGTCTGCATTGGAAATGAGGACTGTTTGCCCTCTGCTAGTGAAAGCTTTAGGCTCAGTGCACAGTATCTACAGTTAGGTTCAAACAGATACATCCATAGACCAACTTAGAAATCCATTCCGGTATCAGATGTAAAATCTCGGTAGTCACTATTTACAGTCCGATGAAAAATTGCTTTGGCACAATGAGTTCCAGATTCATTGCCTACTTTAAACTTTACTGACGCACTTTGTTCACTTTTATATTGACTGCTTTTAATTTCAAGAGACTTCAGCAGAATGATGCGTATTACTTCTCCCGTAGCTGAAGTATTCCTAAGAGCTTCGTCTGCCGCCACCTTGTTCCTATTTTACTGCAGAAGCGGCCTCACATTAGGTATTTATGTGAGGCTCCAGAACCTGTTGTAATCTAGGAATCAAAAAGCGTGTTCCATTCTATTTAGACTAGAGTGTTAACAATAAGATGAATACTCAGGTATTTGAAATTTTACGATAAGCGTTGAGAAATAAACGAAAAGGCATGAGAATTTCATTCCAGTGGGCCCCAGATCATGTATGGCTGGCTTAAGAGACTTAGTCGCAAAGCTGGCGAAGAGTTCCAGTGGTTCTGGATGTGCGATGAACGTCGTTCTACCATCCTCAGATTTCCAGCTGTGGGCGACACTGCGATCCAGCCAGTAATTAGAAGGTTCTTCTGTCTTCGAGACCTTCAGCCTAGCAGGAAGCTGAAAACTATCTACGTACTTATTCGTATGAACCATAAGTTCATCCTAACCTAATGTCAAGGATATCCGTTTCTGCGAGAGTCAGAACACACAAGAAAGAAGGAGACGCAAGTAACCATCTGTTTACCTACAAATACTTGGAAATACATCAATACTCTTTAGTGCAAAACCTTGTGAAATTGATGATTACCATTCCAACAAGTGCTCATGTTTTGTTATATCATAGGGATCCTCAAATATCTTCCCCACTTCTTCTGATGCGTTTACGCTACATACTAATTTTATTTTCTTCAGGCTCAGAGAAGTAAGCAAATTCGCTGTCCTCGATTGTGGCTTGTACTTAACACCACGTGCTTTCTGTTCATCACGCACTTTCGTTTCTGCAAGCTCCCAGTAGGTTGACTGAATAAACATGTTTATCGCAGCGTTATCGTGGTTTTAAGAAATAGAGGTAATTTCTGTACTTTTGGACTGGATTGACTATAGAAAATGCTTCAGAATCTTAATATACCCTGCGCTATAGAGAAAGAGATCATTTATTTCCTCAAAACAACACAGCGGTGCTGTTTATAGGTGTAGCGCTATGTCTCCATTCGGCACATTCACAGCAGAGTATATTAGACGTAGAAGAGAGCGAAGAAGAGAAGACGGAATATGATGACAAAGATTACGCATTTCCAATGAGGTAACGCACCAGAAACCAAAGCCTATGCCAACGGAACATTAAGGATGTTTCATATAGTACATCTACCTGAGATGTTGAATAAAAGTCGTAAAAGTTGATTCTGATTGCGTTGCCTGGTTTTAAGGATACCTGTCTGAAGTAAGGCATAGAGATTTGGCCTATAAGTGTAGAGAACGGCATAAATCATCTGCACACTGGAGAGTTTTAACCTCTGGTGTAATGATGTTCTTCACATCACATTTGTGTAGTGCACTAAATGCAAAATAATTTTTCGTTTCAGAGAAAGAAGGAACTATTTTTTCAGTTCTATAACAAATAGAGTCAACGACCTTGCCGCAATGAAGACGCCTGTTCCCGTCAGATCACCGAAGTCAAGCGCTGTCGGGCTGGGATAGCACTTGGATGGGTGACCATCTGGTCTGCCGTGCGCTGTTGGCAAGCGGGGTGCACTCAGCCCTTGTGAGGCAAGCTGAAGAGCTACTTGTTTGAGAAGTAGCGGCTCCGGTCTTGTAAACTGACACACGCCCGGGAGAGCGGTGTGCTGACCCCATGCCCCTCCATATCCGCATCCAGTGACGCCTGTGGACTTAGGATGACACGGCGGCCGGTCGGTACCGTTGAGCCTTCTTAGCCTGTTCGGATGAAGAGAGAGAGAGAGAGAGAGAGAGAGAGAGATGGCAAATAGAAGAAACAGTATAAAGGACCATATTCATAGGGTCTTGCAAAAGTAAGTGACACATGTCGGCCCATGCTTGTGCAACAAGTGTGACGCGTTGTCAGAAGACAGTACATGCTCTGGGTATCTAGCAGACACAGTTCTCCAGTGATAAAGATAACAAGTGAGAGTGAAATCACGCGACAGCTGGAGACGTACTCCAAGTTTGAATTACGCGGGACAGTACGATCATTGTGGGCATAACGTCTGACACACAGGTTAGCCGTGAATTCTGACTCTGTATGGACTAAATTCAACATCGCTTTTAGCAACAGTGAAATTCTGCCAACAGTTTGACCAAATCCGGACAGATGAGGGTCATGCTGACCGCCAATGGAGGCCATCGACTTGTAAGTCTACCATAGACGACAATGTGAAGGTATCGAGGAACTGATTCACACCAATCACAAATTTTCCGACGATGAAGACATTTACACAGCTGATCTACGATGGCTCCGTGGCCAGGAGCGGGTTTCTATAGTCGAGAAAGTGAGCGACTGATAAAACGTTTCGAGTCTTGTTTGCAGAGCTTTGACGACTGTATTGCAAAACATTGTCATGTATCGGTGTTTGTTTGAAGTTTAATGCAGCAATGAATATAATTTACTTGGAGTGACATAACAACGTGCAACGTACTTTCTGAAGGCGCTGGAGTGAGCAATCTTCTGATAGTATTTTATGACATAATAATTAACTAACATTTTGCGGTACTGACGTAAAAATGTTTATATATTTCAGTTGCCAGATTACAAATAAAATATCTAAAGATAAACCGTGAAAATATGTCATGATTAGGATGTAAAACGAGTTTGATGAACGATGTAGCATATATGAGTCTACTTGCCCTAATACTTTTATGATTCAAAAGAATTTTTTTAAAATTTGTTATTTCAGTCTTATTAGGTCCCAGAACATTTAATTGACAACCAATACAAAATTTTCGTTCGCAAAACCCAATATCAGAACCGAGGAGAATAAATAAAGATCCTGTTTGAAATTTTAGGCTCTCCCGGAGTCATCAGAATCGAAAGTCTCCTCAGAGGCCTGTATATTACGAAGACCTGCAATGTTGGCATCAGTTTTCAACAGGACTCAGCAACAGGGGTTTTTATAAAGATGGGGAACAACTGGATCGCCGAAATACTGAATGAAGTTGATTTTATAATGCGGCAGTCAACCTGAGGTGTCATTCAAGAAAGCCCATATTTGCTTTAGACGAAATAATTGTGTAGTTGTACGAAATATGGTTCGTTATTTATAAGTGAATACTCTTGTTAATCTCTGTGTGTATGCATTTCATTCTCTCTTGAATACTACTTCGTGTTTTCTGACTACATTTGATATGGGAAGATTTCTTAGCTCTAAGTAGTGAACATATGTGAAACAGCAAGTTAATTTAAAACCATTGTACACATTATTTATACTATGTTTTCTCTGCGTGCGGCTGGTCCCGGCGGAGGTTCGAGTCCTCCCTCGGGCACGGTTGTGTGTGTTTGTCCTTAGGATAATTTAGCTAAAGTAGTGTGTAAGCTTAGGGACTGATGACCTTAGCAGTTAAGTCCCATAAGATTTCACACACATTTGAACATTTTTTTCTGCATATATGAGTTGACATTTGTATCACGCAGTTTGCAGTATGGCTCAGTAAACCCAAGGGAAATAATGTATTAATAATAAAATTAATAAAAATGAAACAAAGTAAAGGCTGTGTGTGTGTGTGTTTGTTGGCTGTCCTACCTAACCTTCTTCATATAACTCCATACTTTACTTCCTCTGCTCCCCAGTTGATTAAAGTCGACTTGAGAGCTAATATGAGAGGACTAACAAGAATGTCGTTAGATTAAAGACCCCAAGAGGGAAAGGAAACCGGTGCATCAGATGTATCTAATGCCTAGCAGCGCCTAGCAACCCACATGTCTTAATGAGATACAAAGTATTCTTTGAGTTATGGCCGAGAAAGAAGAGAAGGCCGTGATGACGAAGTGGTTAAGGCGCTGGAGTTTCATACATCTCGAGCTGCTGAGATCCTCATGCAACGTTTTCACCTGAATTTTATTCATTTTCTCAGTCCACTTCAAGCAGGTGCCGGAATGGTTCACCTGAAAAGGTTATGATCCGTTTATTGGTACACCTTTGTCCGATACGAACGTCGACGAGACGTCAAAAGCAAATTTTCGTTTCTACTTATCTAGTACATCACAAAGTTGGATACAGTTTGAGCGCGGTTCTAGAAATCCCTTTAATCAGTTGGCAACTTTTTGGATCCTTAATCGATAGCTTGGATAGTTTGCATCATCATAATTCGTTCCTTCAGTGTGCTAGAAACTTTTACTATTTTATTTAGAGCTGAAAGAAAGAATAAAGGTAATGCCTCATAGGGCAAAACTGCCAAGGTTATCATTGATATCCATCCAACTTTTCTGAGTTGTTGTCTCCCTGAGGTACTAGACGTACCCTAGCAGCAGTAACCCTAATCAGTTTCTTTCACTGAATAATTCAATTATGAATCCATCGTGATCAAACAATAAAAGTTAGAAAATCTAAATTGTGTCGTTATTGCTCATACGTACACCAAAACCTCCAGATATCAGACTCTCAGATCGGTACCAAACATTGTGTGTCAATAGAGTGCCAACCAAAACGCCGATTTAGTTTCTGCTGGGTGCTGTCGTCTAATAGAACATTCATAAACGATAATTAAAAGTAACACCAGCACAATAGAGTATAGGACAAGCGTATCTGTGATAGAACGCCACAGAGAGCTGTGGTAGATGAGTGGGTTAGTTCCGTTTCAGCCGCGCTCGCGAGTGGCCGCTGTTAACTGTTGCGCTGCACTTCAGTGTTTACATCGCTGTACTTGTGCTTCGCCGAGTGCCGTCCGTCCGTTAATCTCCGTGTTCGTTCCTGTTCCTTGTGATCTGATCGCTCTTTCTGGTCTTGCTGCTGCTACTTGGAATTTCGGTTGTTTAACCGAAATTGCTTCGCTGGATTAACCATGGCTACAAACCTCAGGAAGAATACTCTGGTATTTGCTTTTGACAAAGAATCCCGTCCTGTTCAGCCGACATCCCTGGAAATAGATGACTGGATTACACAGGTAATTGGTCTAAATTCTGAAACCGTTCATACCTGGCAACTGGACCAGGAAAAATACTGTGTTTTTGTCAAGTTAATCAGTGCTTCGACTGTTGATAAAGTGTTACGAAAGTGGGGCTACGAAGTAGATTTTGTGCATAGAAATGGTTATAAAAGTAAGGTTTCCATCTATAGAGCGGACATTCATTACAAAACCGTTCGTGTCTTGAATCTCCACATTGAAATTGAAAATGATAAGATTAAGGAAGCTCTTTTAAACTACGGAGACGTTAAATCAATTGCCAATGAAAGATGGTCGCCTCGCTTTAAACTGCAGTGTTTTAACGGGGTCCGCTGTGTAGAGATGGACGTTAAGACGAATATTCCGTCTCACATAACTGTTTGTGGGTATAAGGCACAAATTGTTTATACAGGTCAGGAAGCTACATGTCATATATGTAACGAAACCGGCCACTTCAGACAGGAATGTCCGCGGCGAACTGTTGTGCTCAAAAGTAATTTGATACAGCGTCAGAAGCTTACCTTAAATGATCTGTTACCAAATAATAGCCCGGAACAACTGGTTGAGGATGTTAACGCAGCGGGACAAGCTGATGTCTCCCTTCACGATAACAGTCAATTTCCCCCGTTAACAACAAAAGGAAACCCCGTTGCCACTGTTCGTGAAACTGAAATGCAACCGAAAAAACGACCTCTGGAGATAACTGATAGTTGTTCAGAGGACGAGCTGTCTTGTCCCACTCCCTCACTTCGCAAGCAAAAACAGTGCGATGAGAAGGCAGAGGAACCTGAAGGCAAAATGCGAATGGAAACTAATGAACAGAAAGATAATACACATACGGTACCAGAAAATGAAAGGGGTGTAAGCAGCATTAATTTGCAAGAAACAACAGGTGCAGTAACCGATTGCAAAGATCAGAATCTATATGTTAATAACCAAATTCAGGGAGAGGATGCAAAACTGCAGTCTCCATTTGTTTCCCTCGATCAGAAAGTGAGTGAAATTAATAAAGAACGAGGAAGTGGTGGCCAAACTGAAATCACGGTCAACACCTCAGGGCAGGCGCCGGCAACCGAAATTGCTAAAGCGTCTCCTGCTGCTCCAGATAAGCCGCGAAGTAAAATACCGACGCAACCAAATGAGAATGTAGCTCGTAACCAAGGGAAAGGAAAATCCAGTAGGGGCGACCCAAGCCCAAAGAATGTTCAGTCCGAAACGGTCGTACACGAATCACTGGAGGAAAAATCAGAAAGTTTACCAGGACATCAGTCTGCTTGCGGTACAAGAGAAAACATCAGAAGTAGAAAAAAACGGGACAGTAACTAATAAACTGATTGCAGTGTTATTCCATGCTCAGCCTTCCGAGAAAACTGTTACAGCTTAACTGAACCCTGAACCACAGTAAACTAAATTAGTTCAACAAAACAACTACATAGTGACAGCACAATGACGCAATCTTATTCTGTCACCACTATAAACATAAATAAAATCACGACCTGTTTGAAATTATCGGCCCTTAAGGAATTTTTGTACGAATCCGCGACTGATATTGCCCTGTTACAAGAAGTTCTAATTTCGGATTTGGTAATTCCCGGTTTTGTCAGTTACATAAATGTGTCTCCCGAAACAAGTGTTGGAACAGCTATTTTGGTAAGGGAAGGGATTACAGTAAGCGAGGTGGAACGACTGGAATCCGGAAGGGGAATAGGACTAAATATCTATGATGTGACTATCATCAACTTGTACGCCCCTTCAGGAAGTTCTCATCGAGCTGACAGGGCACGTTTCTTCAAAGATGACTTGATATACTTGTTAAGGAAATCACCAAGACAGTTATTACTTGGAGGTGATTTTAATTGTGTTTTAAATCGAAAAGATCAGTTACCTAATTTTAATTTCTCAAGTGAACTAAAACAATTAGTTACTGGTTTAGAATTAAAGGATATATGGGAAATCAAATACCCCTCCATTGTTGAGTTCACTTATGTCACGGCAACATCACGTAGCAGGATTGATAGACTATATATTTCTAAAAATCTTGAAACTTCCGTGACAAAAGTAGAAACCATTCCTACGTACTTTTCAGACCATTCAAGTGTCTTAGCTTGCATAAATCTAACAAGACAGCCGGTTCGCCGGTTCAAGAATCAGTGGAATTTGAACACTTCCTTGTTAGTTAATCATGATTTAGAAGATCTGCATAAAGAAACATGGGCAATATGCCTGCGAGCCCGTAGTAGATATGCCACTGCTATTGACTGGTGGGTTAAAATGGCAAAGCCAAAGTTGAGGAAAGTTCTTATTCAATACAGTGCCCAGAGCGCAAGGGAAATGAAATGCACTATAGAGTATTACTATTCCGTTTTGAGAGATCTATATGATCAAGTCTCAGCAGGTTCCTCACTTCGGATAGCAGACATAAAAAAAGTCAAAGCCAAGTTACTTAATATCAAGAGAAGTCAAATGGAAGGGTTGAAAATAAAATCGAAGGCAAAGTCGGTGACAGCGGATGAAACTACTTCCCTATATCATTTAGTGAAGCATACGAAAAACGGGAGAAGGGCTTTTATTGAAGAAATTCGAACAAAACACGGCACGATTCTCAGAACCCAGCAGGATATCATGAACGAGATTTATCGCTATTATTGCGAGCTATATTCTGTACATCAAAGTAGTGATGCTTCCTTGGAAGAATTCCTTGACATCCTAGCCCCACAGCTGACAGAAGATGACAACGAAAATTTTCTCGAGGTTGTCAGTGAAGAAGACGTGTATGAGACTCTGTGCGCCTCGCCACCAAAAAAATCCCCAGGACCGGATGGTCTGCCAGCAGAATTTTACGTCCGTTACTGGCCAATAGTAGGTGCGAAAATCACGGACATTGTAAATGAGGTTATTCAGGGTAAAATGATTCCGGCTGAGTTTAAGGAGAGTAAAATTGTTCTGGTGCCAAAAAATAATGGAAACAAAGATTTAAATAACTTTCGTCCAATTTCATTGCTGAATTCTGATTATAAATTAATAGCTAGAATAATAAACAAGAGAATTTCATGCCTTACAGATAAAATTATTAGTCAACATCAGAACTGTGCGCAAGGCAGAACCATTTTTCAAAATCTAGCGGAATTCAGGGATATCATTGCAATAACTTCTGTAACAAACATAAAGTGTGCTTTATTGTTTTTAGATTTTTATAAGGCGTTCGATGTAGTAAACCATGAATATCTTCTACAGACATTGAAGAAAATAGGTTTCAACGATAGGGTTATACAGTTGATTAAGAACATAGCAACTGGAATAAATGCTAAAATAGCGGTGAATTGTCAACAATCCAGGCCGATGCAAATACAACGAGGTGTTCCTCAAGGAAGTCCTCTGTCCATGTCGCTCTTCGCAATTTCGCTGGAACCTTTCCTCCGACATGTCCATGCTACATTAAAAGGCTTAACATTATCAGGAAACAAAACAGTTATAAGAGCCTATGCTGACGATATAGGGGTAATTATAAGGAATAATGACGAGGTAACCACGCTAGCAACAGTGATTGATTCGTACTGTAGAGCATCTGGAGCCAATGCAAACGGAAAAAAAAGTAAGATGTTAAATCTCAGAGGTTTTGATAATATCAACGTCGAGTGGGCAAAATTAGTCCGACAACATAAAACACTTGGGATCACCCTGACAGCATGCCCTATGAAAATGACGGCTTTAAATTGGAAAGTTGCAGCAGATAAAGTGCAAGGAGCCATTGTAGAGAACTTAACTCGATATATGAACCAAGTTCAAAGAACACAGTATATCAACTCATGCATCCTTGCTAAGGCTTATTATACTGCCCAGCTGTTTCCAATACCGAGAATGATAGCGAGGAGAATAATGTCCAAAATCACAAAATTTTTGTGGAGAGGTGAAGTGTTCAGAGTACCTGCTAAAGTAGCCACTTTAGATCCTAAAAATGGTGGACTAGGATTAACTGATATAACGGATAAAGCCTCTGCTCTTTTTATCAAAAGGCAAGTTAATTTAATAAGAGACTCGCGAGAAAGCATAACCAGCCAACTTTTCGAGATCATTAAACCTCCAAGCCTGCTTCCCCCGATTGACGTGCAGAATATCAACAGTCGCTTACAGCACGTGAGGATTTTCTATGTTGAGTTTAGTTATGTCAGTGTCGAACTCAGGCAGTCCCGACACTTAACATCGAGAGCCATAATGCGGGAACGAAAGAAAAGCGAAGGAAGAAACAAAATAGAACGACAGTTTCCAAACATTGAGTGGACTGAGATTTGGAAAAACATTAGTTCTAATGTGCTCACGTCTAATATAAAAACGTCATGGTACAAGACAGTTAACAACATAGTTAGCACCAATGAAAGACTGCACGCAATCGGACTCTGTGAAACAAATTTATGTCAACAATGCCATCTAGTTGACACAGTAGTTCATCGATATACTTGCAGCGGTCACATGAATAGTTGGAAGTGGATCCGGGAGCAAATAGCTCTGATTACAAGAACATCCCCTGAGTATATATCGCTGTCATTGATAAACAGGCCTGAAGCACGCTATTTCCCAGAAGCAAAAAATAACGCTGTGTACTGGTTGCTGGGAAATTTTGTTAACTACGTCCTTAACAAATTAGGATCCGATAGCATCATAGAGTTCAAGGTACACATGCTGTGTGAGTTCCACAAAATTAGAAGCTATTCGAATCACAAGAAAAAGTTCGGTAATATGCTAAAAATTGTATTTGAAAGAATGGGCATTGGTTAATATAAAAAAGAAGACTGTGTTGACAGTGATGTATTGTAGTTACCTTAAGGATACTATTTAAGATTTTACAGTATATTTATGATGTGTGCTTTCTGTACTTCAGAGAGTAGTTTTTTGAAATTTATAAGCTAATGTACAGAACTTATGTGACATTGAGATTGTGTGTCTAATAGTGCCAAACACAAATCATGAAAGGTGCATTATTGGATTATACTATAAATTTGGAAATAGACAGTTTTTATAGAAATCTCCTTATCGATTGGTTAAAACCATAAGATTCTATCCGATAAATGTAATATTCAATAGCTGGCACATTGCCCTGTTCATTTTTGCAGTGAAAGACTGATTATATAAATCTGATCACTTCAAATACTTAGATTCAATTAACGTCCAGTAAGTGTAGTTGGATGGCTAGTCAACTTTATTATATATCTCCTTTCCGCCATTCTCAAGTATTTATGCTTAATTTAATTCTTTCTGGTGATTTAGTCAGTAACACAATCTTCTGTTGTCTTTCCTTAATGTCAGCGCAATTGAAATGATCAAACCGCTTTGTTCAAATAACTTCATGTATGTATAACTTAGTATGTATTTGCAATGTGTAACATTGTTTTTTTTTAATAAAGGTTTTATATAAAAAAAAAAAAGTGGGTAAGGCGTTAGCTCCTCGTCTTAAACTTCCCGAGTTCAAAGCCCACTGATGGCGATTTTTTTTAAAACAGTTTTCGCGTGAAATTGTTGTAAGGGATAACATATTCCTGACATGTAGAAGGACGTTTCGGAGTTTGTGGCAATGTTATTTTTGCTGGCCACCTTATCCCGTTACTACACTCCAGGAACCAAGGAAAGCATAGGGGGTGCAACGAACAGTTTATTTATTTTCCTTTTCTCTCATTAATACCATTGAGAATACCAGGTTGATACTCTATCGACACACAAGGTTTGGTATTGTTCTAACTGTTTCACATCTGGAGGTTTGGGTGTTAGTGATAAAAGGCTATGAAAGGGGGGAGGATCATCACATAGAGCCGACGACAATGTAGTTCGGCCACACATGTTGCAAGGTCTTGACTTCCAACGCCTAAAAAAAATATGTGACATATTTTCCTGAACCTGTAAACCACTATAACACGTTCCGAAATACTTCACGTTAATGATAGTGCTAAGCCGAGAATCATAGCCAGTATGAACGTTCTTACTACGGACTATTTCACTTCTATCTCCCTCTATGTATGGTCGTAAGTAGTGGAAAACAAACTACTGATACTGTCAGGGAATAGTGATGATGATACAACCACTGTGTTTTTTTTGTTTGCTTATTCTTAGCATTCTTCTCACATGCATCTGACAACGTATTTGCATTCCCTTCCACCTTCTTGTGGAATGAACCCAATCACTTACGGTAATAAGGCAAGTTGGTTCGTACATCCAGAGAAAACTGTTTATTTAATCTGGATGCTCGTTTTGCTATTGCAGTTTTACATTTACGTTGAAAACTATTCCATAATTACTGGACATAATTCGGTCATTTATGATCCTAAAAAAAAGGCATTGGACATATGGCGATCTATTTGGATAGAACGTAAAGCGAAAAACTGATCTACGATGGCATTAGGTGGGAGAGTTCCGAATGAGACATTTAACTGATTTATTTGCTTGGGATATATGTTTAATACTGTTTGCAGAAACGTGCACACACATGAGATGGAGTTAAAATTTAGCAACGTGCGTTCTCGATTACTGTATCTGCACTGTGGACTTGTGGAAACAGTTTCACATGAACTACAACAAAAAGTATACGTTGCTCGCATTGGCAGTTTGGTGGAACTCAAAGAGCTCATACTGTGACTACTGCAAGTTGTACTCCACTGAAGATGCGTAAGTTGGATTGCAAATCCGCTTAAATAATCGGAAATATCTATCAGTCACTTCGTTCGCCATACTGGCACAGAGCTGCAAGAAGATAAGAGAAGACGATATTGCTGAATTCGATTTTCCGAAAATCACAACAGATCGTAATTCGGATGCTACTTTCAGCCATTGCACAAACGTGGAAGTATTAGTTTTGAGACAAGTATTCAGGATATAGGAAATCAACTGAAATCCCTTGCCAGAGGAAATGCATCAAGATCGGATGAGAAACTCGGACATTCTACAGAGTCACTCAAAGAAGTTGCACCCCTTCGATTACCAGTTTATTATAGGTCGCTGGAGCAACTAGGTAGCTGGAGCAACTGACGGTACCAAGCGATGGGAAAAGAAGCGTAGGTCAATCCAGTTTTCAGGAGGAGTCGCCGGGCAGATTCATATGATAATACGGCGCTACTGACAACGTCCGACTGTTGTAGATCTGTGGAACAAGTTTTATGCTCAATCATTTGGACGTTTCAGCAGAAAGAAAATCTGTAAAAGAGTCTTCTGCAGACAGATCTTGACCGACTTAACAGATAGTTCGGAAGCTGACTCAACCTGTAATCACATGCCATCGGGATTTTTCTCACTACCTAGGCGTTAACTGCTGCATGCTACTTTAAAAAGTTTCAGATATTCTTGCAGGATGAAGTATTATGCAAAACTGAAAGAAGAAAATAATGACGTGTTCGGAAACAAGAACATACTGAGATATACATCGTTGAATATCACCAGTTCGCAGTCTCCGTTATATTTACAAGTAAGGCGGCGTTCTCATGTGATGGCTCAGTAAATTGCGGCGGTACGGTCGAGAGAGCTGATGCCATTCCTGCTGCAAACGTGGCTTTGTGGGGTCATGATTGCTTCTGCATCAGTTAATGCGCAGCAGTTGCAGGTGACAGACTTATTGAGCGAGACACTTATCCAAACATGTTGACAAGTGCTTTGTATTACCGATTACCAGTCCTATTGCAGAACTGTGTACAGCGGGGCACCATACCGCATCGTTTCTTAGACGATATCCTCGCCGAGTAGGTCCGGTATCATGTCTCCATCATTCATCGGGGACAAACGTGCCGCATTTCTGGCTGTGGAGGCATTTAAGGTCATCTGTGTATGCCCAGTCCATCGACAAAGTGCGAACGTAACAGGAGCGTGTGACCAACGCATGTAACGCAATCCGGACAGAGGCAGGTGTATTTGAAAGAGAGTCTGCTTAACAGAGAATGATGTCTTGATGCGAGAAAATCACATGCCGCCCTACTTATAGAGTCTAGCTGCATGTGTGACTACGGGAAATTTCCTTGCTGAGTTGGACAATACTGCGTCAGTGTGGAATATATGACACATGCTTTCGAACACCTGTATTTATCCACAGGTAGTGTAGATGATGATCGTATGTCGCAAAGAATGACCACAAAGAATAAAAATAATGAATGCCGTTAAATGGGCGAAAAGTTATGAGGTGCTTTGATCACGAGATTAATTATCCGTCACTGGAATCAGTCACAATCTTCGAAGCTCTGGAGCTTAAGTTCGGACCGGTTTAAAGTTGAACGACCCAACCAACCTGGCTCTTGTTATGGCACAACGGAAGCAAGCAGCCAAGAGGTCCACAATGTTCCACCTATTACGCACGACTGAAGAACGACCCAACCAACCTGGCTCTTGTTATGGCACAACGGAAGCAAGCAGCCAAGAGGTCCACAATGTTCCACCTATTACGCACGACTGAAGTACATATGTATATGAAACAAATGCTACTCCAGTATGATGCAGGTCTGTCGCACAGTCAGCTTAACAGATCATGCATCCACATTGGTGATAAGAGTAATACACAGAAGAATGAGAGAGAATGATCTGCATCTGCTCCTGGATTTTGCTTTGATGAAGATGGACACGAGTAAGAAGTCCTGACATAATGATTGATAATGGAAGCAAGTTTTATGGAAAATTAAGACAGAAGGCAACAGACTAAGTGTCGCCTTTTACCGGTATCAGTATCTCGGTGATTGTGAACGGCCATCTTAACACCCCCCCCCCCCCCCCCCCCCGGATATCGATCAAACGGGCTTTACCCCAGGAAGCCCCTTATCCCTGTCCCTTACTTCGCCGCCTCGCCATGCAGTTACGTGGCTGAACTATACTGGAGGAACTTTCTTCGGTCCGCTCATACGCCGATGACGTCATGGTTTTAGTACGACATGTCGAGGACATACCGAAGCTTACGGACACCTTGGATTCTTTTTGTCATCTTGCTGGTGCTCGCATTAATGATCGTAAGCCGGCCGTGGTGGCCAAGCGGTTAAAGGCGCTACCGTCTGGAACCGCGCGACCGCTACGGTCGCAGGTTCGAATCCTGCCTCGGGCATGGATGTGTGTGATGTCCTTAGGTTAGTTAGGTTTAAGTAGTTCTAAGTTCTAGGGGACTGATGACCTTAGAAGTTAAGTCCCATAGTGCTCAGAGCCAATGATCGTAAATGCACGTTCCTACCGTTGAGAGGCTCTGATCATATCGTCATTTTTTAGGCGACGGTCTTCAATCGCCAAGACCTTAGGGATCTTAGTGGATGGCAATCCGATCAAAATGGCGACATTAAATTGGCGTGAGGTTGAAAGTCGTGTTCAGGGGGCAATCCTTGAACATGAACGCCTCCTTCACAAGGAACGGGTTTTAGAAACCTATATCTTCAGGAAAGTATATTAAGTTGCGCAGGTCTTCCCGCTTCCCGCGATGATGGCCCGCAGACTGAAACAGCTGTCTGGTCGATTCCTGTGGCCCCGCCATAACTTTCGTGCCCGGTATGAAGTACTGGCCAGGCCTTGAAAGCTTGGAGGATTGAGTCTTTCCAAATTTAAAAATGAAAACATCCATCTCATTTGCCTGCCGCAATGTTTTAACCTGTACGTGGGCTCTGCATTCAGTTACCTCTCGTTTACTTTCCCGCCTCCGGTCGGTCTTTCTCACCCCTCCTGTTGGTGTTGGACGGATTAATCTTAAATTGCGGCACATTCGTGAATATTTTCTAATTATCGGTATCCTAGGTGCTGATATTCTTTCTATGACTCATATTAATACGAACATGCTGTCACCCCGTTGTGGTGCACCATTTCCCCTTTCGTCTATTGAACTTGCTCAACGTGTTGGAAAAATTGCGGCACATTCGTGAATATTTTCTAATTATCGGTATCCTAGGTGCTGATATTCTTTCTATGACTCATATTAATACGAACATGCTGTCACCCCGTTATGGTGCACCATTTCCCCTTTCGTCTATTGAACTTGCTCAACGTGTTGGAAAACGCTCTGGTCTCTTCTTAGTCCTCCTATGTTGCCGATGGAGATTGCTTCAACGTGATATAAGGTCATTCACTGTCTGATACCTACTGGTGATCCTCTTTTTGTATTGGCCTTCGTCCGACTGATCAGTGTGAGGAATGTCGTCAGACTGGCGCCTTACTTAACAGGCTTGTTGCTTGCGGACGGGATCATTGGATCTGGATCCGCCGTCAATCAGCTTTCCCTTACTCAAGAACCTGAAACTTCTTTCCCATACGACATTGTCCTACGTCCGGACATATCCTTTTATCCTTTTCCTCAGACGAAAACGAACACGATTGTCTGGCTCTTGGGTTACTATGTTCACTATGTCACTGAAGGTGAGAACGACCCAGATCGCCGCGTTTTTCACCATTATCTGTCAACAGCGGTTGCCACGATAACAAACGCTTTTTGAGAATATGTTTTTTCTTGTGTTTAAGCGTCAGAGTGTTGGTTAAGCTCCCCTGTTTCTCCCCTTAGCTTGAGTCCCCTCCCTTGTAGCTTTGTTTTGTCACTTCTTCTCTTCCACATGTATATAAATATATGACTAGAAAGGTGGGATAATGGGTTAGTCTTCCTGTTCAGAATTTAATAATTGTTTCTGCTCGAACTAATTTGTTGATTTTCTTTTTGCAGCTAATATTAAATGATGATTTGACTATGGTTGTCTGATTTTCAAGAAAATACCAAGTCAATCTAATAATAAAAAAAAGATGGTAGAGCACTTGCTCGCGAAAGGCAAAGGTCCCGACTTCGAATCTCGTTCCGGCACACTGTTTTAATCTGCCAGGAAGTTTCATATCAGCGCACACTCCGCTGCAAAGTGAAAATTTCATTCTGGGATGAAGAGTTTCTCTGCAGAAGGCGTCCGGACAGGAATATGTGGAAAACAGAGGCCATAAGAAGAGACACAATTATAGAATGTGTGTTGAGACATTAGGAAATAGTTTTCTTGACACTAGAGGGATCTATAGAGGTTGAAAACTGTAGAGGAAGACAGAGCAAGGAATATGTACGACAGACAATTGAAGACGTTTGGTGGAAGTACCCCTCTGCTCTTAAGAGGTTCGCAAAGGGAGAGGTAAGTGGCGTTCCGCATAAACTCAAGCAGCAGACAAATGGCATAAAATAATAAAAACTAAAATTAATATTATATTGTGCTTATACAACAGTTTTAAGGATCAGTTTCAAAGTTCAACCTGCCAAAAAGTAGCATCCGAATCAACAATCGCCAACCAAGGCGTAGTAGATGTATTTGGATATAACAATAAAGAGAGGGAATAATAAACACACATTTGACATCTTCAGAAAGCCAACAGCCACAGACATTATTATACCTGCTTCATCCAACAACCCGTTAAATCAAGAATTAGCTGTCCCACGACACATGTTATACAGACTAAATAACATCCAACTCAGCAAAGAAAACTATGAAAAAGAATTACTCATAGCCACAAACAATGATTACAGCAACCATATAATACAATAACGCAATCAAAAAATTAAAACACAACTAAAGAGAAATCAAGACATGCAGAGAGCACAGAAACCCACGTACACTACATCACACACGGAAACACAAAACAATAACACCCATGACATGAATAACAAAAAACATGGTACACTCTCACTTACAATCACAAAAGCAATACACAAGATAGCAAATATACTAAGGAAACAGGGATTACAAAGAGCTTACAGAACAAGAAACACACTCCAGTAACATTTACGAACAACAGACAAACCAGAAAAATACCAAGGATCAGGTATATACCAGCTATTGTGCCAAGAACGTAAATCAGTATATCTGGGGATGACAAGGAGGAACTTCAAAGCTAGATATAAAGAACACATAAGGAGTTGGAAACATGAAAATAGCCATTCTACCTTCGCTAAACACCTTATAAAACATGGACATCAACCATCCAACATGGAATGTGACATGACAGCTATCAGAGTGAATAACCACAACAGAAAGCTTCTGACATTGCAAGAAAACTATCACATACAATGAGCCATTGCAATGGAAGAGAAGGTATTCAACGACCAAATCCATCTCTGATCATAGTAGCCACCAAAACAATGACAAACCGAAATGTAACCAGGATAAATAATTAATGAATATCCTTCCCCTCACCTCCCCCCCCCCCCCCCAACCACACACACATACACTCACTGTAAGACGCCGTGGTCTCCTGACCTTCATTGCTTACATATTCCGCCCTCACAATCATATTCCGCACATCAAGATGCTTCAGTTGAACCCAGACTCGATAAGATAAAGGCAATGTTGTATGAATTCATGTAAACAATATGCAAATAACTAATAAATCGCAAGTGCGCACCATGATTGAAATACTGGAGGCTGGCGTACACACATACATTCCAGACAAGATGGTCACAGGAGCTTTTAATTCGAGAGAGGCAACCGCACGCCAGGAGGCCAGTCCCAATTCACCTACATCGGTTGGTGGCCACCCGTGGAGCGGACAGCGTACACCGAGGGAAAGGAGGAACGACCCAGTGTTCGGCTTAAAATCAAATTCCGCTTCATTGTGTGGGAGCGGCCAGCCTACGCATTCCTTACACATAGCACGCAATTTCAGAGATTTTCACAGGGATACAGCAAACGCCAAACGCTGATACTACAGGTTTCCATATTGGTCGCCTTCAACAAAACGTCATTCTCCCGTTTTAGAAGAGCAATGCTGATTGGCAGACGATATTTCTGACACCTTGAGCTGAAGGAGTAATGGAAGAGACCGAAAGATATACCCCTTCACATGTGGCGTGGAGAGGCGCCATTCCGTTGTCGCTGTTGGAGCGAGGAACAAGTCTCTCCTCAGTACCTCACTGGGAGAGCACCTCTGACGAGAGCAAATCGAAGTGCGACTCTCTATATTGAGTCCTTGCGATTAAGCATTGTTCACTGTGTTGGCCGACACACTTATTGTGCGGTGTGAATGGACAGAGTTATAGTTAAACGCCTGCGAGCGAAATTTTGAGTGGCATCGCGGTGGACTAGTTATCTGACTGGTGTACCATGCCAATAGTTAGACTAGGGGCGAATAGGAATCCTTGACTTCATCAAGGCGTAGGGAGAGTTTGATTGGCGAAGGTCAATCCAGATAGAACGAGAGTTATCTTATTTGTCAGCAGCGAGCGGCGCAGACGGCAGTCATCGCAGCTTACGGTAATGTGCGATACAGCTATTACGAGCCCCATATTTCCTCCACAACAGTACACTTCACTGCATTTCACACGCGACAGCCTCGACTGTACCTAGCAACATTGTAAAGGATAATTATTCAAGTTGAGTAGACTCGCCTCTCAGCCATTCTGCCAAGGTAATAACAATCTTAAACTTTCTATAGAAATTTCATTAGCGAATCCTTTCCTTCAGAGGTAACTTCGCATTCCGAAAAGAACCAGGATATAATTTGTTCAATTCATAACTAAAAGTGCCATTGTGATTTCTCAGAATTTTTGCAAAATAAATAATAACTTTCGTTAGTTTCATGTTTTTATTACAATAACTAGCACTACTCCAGTACCCAAGTATCCCACTAGTTACGTAAGAAATTTAGTGAATTTTTGTGTCATTTCCTTACAGCGGACGACTCCAGAAGATATTTATTGCTGAAAGTTTTTCAGGCATTTTTCTTTAGAACGTTAGGAGCGTCTGTCTGACTTCTGTAGTAGTGTGGGGGGTGGAAATTGCATCTTGTAGGAGCCACAGGGTAAAGGGTATATCTCAGATTAATCCGTTGCGCAGAATAACAGAATCTCACATCAACCCCACACCACAGAACACATACAGAAACATGAACTCATATTTATTAAAAATAATAATAATTCATTTACACACAGCAAAACAGACACACACACACACACACACACACACACACACACACACACACACACACATTTATCATAAAAAAATTAGATTACACACAGAAAAATACACACACACGTGACCTCATATTTATTTAAAAAAATTACATTTACACACAGCAGAATACACACACACGCCCCCCCCCCACACACACACAGAACAAATGAAAACATGAAACCACACACACACACACACACACACACACATACACAGAACAAATGAAAACATGAAACACAACACAAACAAAAGACAGACAAACACAGATCAACAGTTGGCAACACTACACACCAAAAACCGCACAGATGTTGATCACCAAATGGAATTCGAAAGTGAAACATGTGATGTGACAAATGTGGATGAAGGAC
Organism: Schistocerca serialis cubense; assembly: GCF_023864345.2. Taxonomy (NCBI): domain Eukaryota; kingdom Metazoa; phylum Arthropoda; class Insecta; order Orthoptera; family Acrididae; genus Schistocerca; species Schistocerca serialis. The sequence goes on from NC_064645.1 coordinate 185,396,636, forward strand.
CGCCAGAAATCGACCAGCTGGAGTACGAAAACTAACAAATACATCTCCAGGACCACACACATGTGTTAACAGAGTTGGAAATCGTAAGTAACACCGAACGATACATTCACAATACGGAACTTGTGCTATAGAAGTTATTTCTAACCTAAATAGCAAGGGAAAATCACGACAAAATGTAATATAGCGGCATATTATATCCATCATATAATACGTTTATTGTATGTATAAAAAGAAACATGTATTTCCTGCCACTGGTGATGCTTCCCAAATAAAAGTAGCGAAACGCGTATGGCAATAAACAAACTGCCTTCTTTTAGTTGCATAGACCATACATACCTCTACGAACGAAGAGGTAACATTAAAATAAGTAAGAGTAATTAAATCAGCAGCATGAATGTCTACAAATGATAAAATTCACTATTGCATCATCAAAATTAAGCACCAAATATGGGCACATGAAGAACAAGCAAATTTTGATATTTAGGAGAAGGTATTCGGACCAATGGAAGAGAAAGGAAGCTACCAGAATACGATTAACGAAGATGGACTCAGCAATCTACTTAACAAAGCTCGTACATAACAAAAAATTGTCTAGAAAGCAAATGTTCAAAAACTCCCCCATTACAAAAGATTGAGTTGGCCATAACGCCGATATGCAACAGAAACACTGAGCTAAAAACCAATAAAGGAAAATAAAGAAATGAGGGAAATGGAAAGAAAGAGTGTTACAAAAAGTAAAAACATTTAAAGTAACATGTAATCCAAAAATATACAATTATGCAGAAATAATTACAGACTAAGTTAGGAAAAGAGGACTAACGTTCTGTGGGTGCGTACAGAGAGTAAGCTTATAAGAACAACTGAACAGCTTCTTTCTTTCTTTTATTTCCTCAGCATTTATTGCCATCTATTACGGAGTCCCCTATTCGACGACTTAATATTTTTTTTATTATTTAACTCTGTGGACGAATGCTGTTCCTGATGCCACAGTTGTCACAGTAACATAAGGGAGGAAAGCAATGTGCGCCATTTGTCTGACAATCGCGTAAACTTTGTTCTGTATGTTATCGTGTTTGAACAGCTTATGTGTTACGTCATGTGATTCGGAATTTGGGGACCAGCATATCATTCGCCTAAACGAGCGTGGAAACCACCTAAAACACACCGTCAGGCTGATCCGTGTACCAGCCCAAGGTCGTTACTTTGCCGCGCGAACTCGATTAGAGTCTGGATCAGCTTCTTGTGCAACAAACCTAGTGTGCTGCTTCTTATTCGATTTCTTTAGAGTATCTGTGATGTTTCGGATTTCAAATATGTACTGTTCTGAGCATCATCTGTTTTTACGTCCGTCATCCTCCCATGTCATCTGTCATTCCTGTTCTCTTCCTACCTCTTCCTCTAATTCCTTCCACTTTTCCCTATGCAATTTTTTGCTGCAGGCAACTCCTATGCGTTCTTTTCAGATTCCTTGGATAAATTTTCTTTCATCACCTATTTTCTTCAAAACTTCCTCATTCAAAAGTCGGTTTCAGAACTCTTCTCCATAGCTACATTTCGAAACTTTCTAATATTTTTTCTTTCTTTTTAACCATCCATGATTCACTGTTATATACATTACAATCCAGCACAAAATTGAGCAAATTCATTCCTCAACTGCGTTGGAATTCCTCTAGATGTTACTAACTGTTTCACTTTTACAAACGCTCTCTTTCCTATAGATATTTTCCTCCTCATTTCGTCCGTATAACTTCAGTTCCATGATAAAAAAAAACTTTCACCTGTAGAAAGACTCTTACTTGTTCTCTCTTTTTTCTCTCTGGGAATACGTTCACTGGAGCTTCCTTCATGCCTGTTCTCAGCACTTTCTCTTTCCAGTATTTATCTTCATCCTATACTCCTTGCTCCTTCCTGCAATACTCTTCAACATTTTCTGTAGCTTATCTTTTCATTCCGCCAGCACTGCTGGCCCAATCGTTTATTTTATAGTAATTCTCCTTTCTCTTCTAATTACAGTGCCTCTTGTATCCTCTATGGCCCTACGTAACAGTTTTTCTCCACATATGTTGAATAGCTTCGGTGAGCATCTTTGCCTTACAACTCTTTCAGTGCACATCTATTCCGACACCAGATTGCCTACACTATCACCTTTTGCTCTGTACACGTCTCCTATATTAACCTTCCATCCCTCCACCTTCCACTTCTTTTAAAAATATCAGCAGTGTACTCCTGCTGACAATACCGAAAGTCTTCTTCCAGTCGACAAAGCAAATATACATCACCCTGTTCATTTCTGTTATTCTTCCTCATACAACCTATAGCACATCTTGTTCTTTTAACCTTTTTGAACCTAACCTGGTTGTCCCCATTATTTTCCTCAATTTTCCTTTCGGTTCTCTGTAGGATGACTCTCGTTGTAGCCTTTGCTACTTGGCAGATAAAACTGATTGTCTTATATTCTTTGTATTCTTTTGTATAGTACTTTTTAGGTAAATGTAGTAGAATAGTCTTAAGTAATTCTTGATGCTAGATTCCGGTAACATAAATTCTGTTTACTACAACAGTCAATCTGGCTATCGAATTTATACTTAAGATTTTCAGTGTCTCAGATGGTATTTTGCTACAGCCCAATGGTTTCTTTTCCCGGATCGGCTGATTCACTTTCTCCATTACACATTTCAATATGTTAGGACTTCGTATTTCTTCATTTTCTTCCCCTTAATCTTCCAAATTCAATCTGATGTTATCAGCTTGTACACCATACACCTCTTCCACGTAATCCATCCAAACGTCTTTTTCTAAACACACCATACTCACGCGAAACTGAAAGTTGGCAAGATTTCTAAGACAAAACTGTTCGAAAAAGACATTTAAGAAAATGCAGAGCAGGAGAGAAGAAAGATAGCGTAACGCAAATTTAATGTTCTAAACATGGTCCTCAGCTGGTCTCTAACGAAAGAAGAGTGTGAAAATTAATATGTTCGAGTGAGCTTAATGTACGACATCTGAATATGGAAATAACTATGTCATGAGAGGTATGGCTAGCACATCGGAAATTCACTATGTGCTTCGTGTCTTTCCGTTTAGACAGCCATCATATGACGAACAGGCGGTCAAACGTGTCTGTGTGGAAGTTAGTGGAAAGACAGCACGTGGTAAGTAATGACGGAAGAAACGTTGAGCTGGAAGTGTGTAGAAGCCCATGTAGCAGAAACTGAATACCGCTGAAAAGTTGCTTTTATTGGGACTCTTTTCTTACAGTGAGTTCGTATAAGCAATAAAATGACCAGAGATGTTTGCACGTGTCGATCAATGGTAGAACTCACACAGTTCTCTCTGAGCTGACATGTGACTGGGCTACATAAAACTTTTTCAGGGTTTTTGGTGTGGTGGCAAACCAGGCCTTGGCCGAAACGTGATTGAAATATGCAGTTTCTGCTTCCTAACTCTTGCTGTGAAATTTAGGAGCTGACCGGACGAACGTCTAGGCAAGTCCACATGCTGCTTTAATCGATGGGGTCGCACGGTGCTCTTGCAAGTTGGGAACACATTACTATGAAAATTTTCTGCGTAAACTTCAGTCTGCTTCTGACGTTTCTTTCACACGTGATGAATTCAGTCACTTTACTGACGGCTCATTTGAACCGGGATGCAGTCTACCACAGTCTACCATACACGTTAGAATTGTTTTTAGAATTATAATAATAAAATCATCTGCACAATTACATTTATATCTAACAAAATAACCTGTTTCTGCTGACATTTGCAATCCTCAGGTCATAAAATACAGTGCGTGGTTGCGTCCCACCACTGACAACATGGTTTCCGCAGTCGTGGAACGGAAGCACAGACTATATTTTAGTATCACTGGAGGCCGATGTCGGCCGAAACCGGTTACTTCGTTAGGAATAAATGCGATTGTGCCAGATAATTAAATTACTAAATACAAATGGCGGTCTTCCCATAGTTTGTAAACTGTTACGGGTCAAATAAAGAGAGACTAAAACTGCCCTCTACCCAGTGTGAACAGCTTTCCCAGCGGTTTTATTCCCGTTTCCTTAGCTGACCAGTTATCACATGTTTCCATGAACCTATTGCTTCCATTCCGTATTAGCTGTCCTATCTTACATTGCTCCGAAATATCTAAGGAGGAAAGCAGCTGAGGTACGCTTGCTCTCCCATGTTCGATGCGCTACAAGATCCACCAACAACCCGTATGAAATGACGTGAACCACACTAGGCTCATTCAGAAGGTATCAGTTCCTTCGACGTGACCGAATGTACGTACACTCAACAACACTCAGGTACTTAAAGACCCAACGAAAGAAGTTGATGATTTAAAACTACCGTGCCAAGTTTTATCGAAGATGAATGGCTATACGACGGGTTAATGGAGATGTGGTTATGCTTTGACGGAGTGGGGTTTCCTCTAAACCGTTGGTGCCGAGTGCGGAGCAAAGGAGGAAATTATGAAATCGTAGTTAATGAGTGAGCACTTGCGGTATTCCATGGCGATCTGATGATTCGGCACCAGGTGACTTCGAGTGTTCTGAGCTGGTTGTCAAGTTTAGACATTTGCATTTTAGAGTGGACACTTTTCAGTGCAAGGAAACGGACACACACAAACACGTACACACACTTATGGGCATGCATGTGTGTGAGTGTGTGTGTGTGTGTGTGTGTGTGTGTGTGTGTGTGTGTGCTACCCATATGACAGTAATTAACTGAAAATTTCTGCCCAGAAGTCATTCATTAGTTGCTGTGAAGCTAAGTAATTTAATCACATGTAATTTTAAGTTCTCAGTGTAATTAGACGAGCAGCGCACCCAGTGACCACATACAGTACATTTCCTTGGTACAGAATGAAATAACCTGTCCTTGTGTGCCAAATTAATCGATATATTTTATAAAAACGTATCACTGAATCGTTGCCTATATTCCACATCTGCTATTAAACCACTGGATCGATTTGATTCAAACTTCGCACTGTCTGGAAAGAAGCGCTGTGGTGTGTAAGAACCACCTACCAATCAAACAGGTGGGGGTACAGGTGAAAAAGTAGCGTAGCCCACGACTGACAAATATCTGGAATTTATTCATTCAACATTTAAGAGTGAGAGCATTTAATCACTTGGAACAAACTCTATACGTAATTTCAATGTTTATCCCTTACTACATTTTCATTTAGTGCAGTAAAACAGCTGCATCAGGAATTAAATTTCAATTTATGGCTTTTTTTGACAGAAACTATATTCGTGACACATTTCGCATACAGTATTCACATATACCACCGACTGCACTTGCAAAATATACCAATGTACGGCACATACTTCTGAAAATATGACGTCATATACACTGACATGCGTGAAAAGCTTGATGTTTTAATTTATTGCTACTCTAGAGCCAACTCTACTCCCAACACACTTTGCGGACAGTGCGTACAAACACCGTTGAATGAATCTGGAACATTATATCATAGTACGACTCGTTGTTCAGAAGATAAGACGTCAAAACATTGAACTTCGTGAAAAGAAAACTGCGGGGTGAAATTCACTAAGGGTACAAGTCAAATAAGGGTACCAATTTGTATGAAATATGTTAAATATACTTTAAATGTGTGTGAAACAAGTTGCAAGTAAAAACTGCTCCTAAATCCAATGTCAACCAAACTTGGTACTCATGTTACTTATGTATTATCTGGAAAAAAATATTGTGGGCCTAGGAATCACCTACTATTTTGAGGAGTGCTCACGGAGAGAAAAGGGTGGAGGAAGAGGAGACGGAGAAACAGTGACAGGTAAGGAGTACCAGGACGTAGTTAAGAGGACGAGAAGGGCAGACAAACGGAGAGGATGAGATGGAGGGCGTGGGAGATGGTTGAAAATAGAAGCAGCAGGAAACGGAAAGAGTGAGGGGGTGAATAATGTGGACAGTAAGAGGGGGAAGGAGCAGATGCGTAGAAAAATGGGGGGGGGGGGGGGGGGGGAATCTGAGATGGACGGAGATAGGTGGAGAGAAAGTGGACACAGAAGTGGAGGAGGAGTGGACTAACAGAACACTAGAATAAATACATACCCAGGCACTTCGAGGTGTTCAGTTTGTATGATTAAAATTCGCTATCATTGGCGTATCTTGTTTTGTTTGATTTCAGTATATTAATATTGGACTGCATGCTAAACAGACTACAGACATATATGCACTGCACATATGACTCCTATAAGGAACAATATTCACAGATGCAACATTGTTCTTTTCCATGTCGGTAACCTTTCAGTTGGCCTATCCTGCTAACATTAATCATATCACGTAACATAATATCTAATGCTGCCTTACAGTTGGCTGACTATGCCCGGATATTTTAACCAGCAATTCAATACAAGTGAATAATAATCTCACTGTGTGTACTAGAAGGAAAGTGATATTTATGAATAAGTAAGCTCCATTCACTACATGCCTGACTCATACTGCATAGGAGCGATCAAAGCTGGATGAACTGCTTGAATGAATATGGGAGGTAGAATGTCGCGCGTAAAATGAGAAGACCTGACAGTTTATAGATTTAGTTATAATAACAAAGGGAATCTGGTATCTAGAAGTGGTTACCATTTAATGGATTATGGAGTATTGAAGGGACAGCGAGTACAAGTTACTTTCAGGTAGTTTACAGGGAGAGTGCGTTGTGAGACGTGGATAGCAGGGTCTAAGAAGTTCCGCAGAGGAAATCGCCACTGCGGACCCTCGAAACAGCACAGTGGCTCCTGGCAGCCACCTGTTGCTAGCTAATGCCACACGCAAGGAACACATCGCTTCTGCTGATCGTTTGACTCACCCCACAGCTCACTAATTTACAAAACTCGTGCGTCTTTTGTGTAGCCAGCTAGAAAAATGAGTCGACATGCGTAATGTCTCAATGTCGTACTTTCACAGGCATTCTTTGAAACAGGGAATTAAATGCTCTACTCCAGGCGATCCATTAATGGTTTCTAAACTGAAGAAAAACCGGCAGTAACGCATTGTACATAAGTTGAGACACGGGCTCATTGTACCTAGCTCATCTGACGCAATCGCGATTAGTAACGTAACCTCGCTGGCCATTAGAATTGCAACAGCAAGATGATTAGCAATTATCGAGGCCTTACTACTTGTGCGTATACGCAATAGCAGAGAGAATTAATGATTAATTAATTAATTGGATTGTTTCTGTTGAACTTGTAAGTCAGTATTATCCAAGAAAAGGGACGAAGAGGACACTTTTGTCACATTCGGGATAACAAGGGTTCACACACTCGTCCGACCACCCTCCTTATGCTCTTCTGTTTGATACCTAACATCGACTGAGGTCAATACCTGGCGGGGTCCATTGAAGAGGTTCACAGTTCACTCCGTTAACCAACATTGTTCAATTCGTGCTTTTTTTTGTGGTTTTAGGGTGCACAACTACAGTGGTCATTAGCGCCCAGACTAAGTTGTGAATGCACTGCGAGGCACAAGGTTGAAACAGCAACTAAAAAGGACAACACTATAAAATGCACATCAACAGGCAAGGGATTAAAAGAAAACAGGTTTGTCAAATGGATAAAACGAAGAACGCGAGCAGCTGCTCCCGGGTCATCCGCTAAAATGTCATCCAGAGTACATGGCAGGCCAAGATCAACGCGCAGTGTATTAAAATTCGGACAGGACGTTAAAATGTGGCGTACCGTCAGCAATTGCCCACATGGACAGAACGGCGCCGGCGCAGCCGTCATCAGATGGCGATGGCTGAACCGGCAGTGGCCAATTCGTAACCGAGCCAAAACGACCTCCTCCCGCCGAGAAGGGCGTGAAGAGGTCGTCCAAGCCGTGGGGAGAGGTTTCAAGGCCCGAAGCTTGTGTAGCCCAATCGGCATGCCACAGCGATAAAATGCGCTGACAAATGACCCTGCTAAAATCAGATGAAGGCACACAACAAGAAGCTGTCCGAGGCTGGAGGACTGCAGCCTTGGCTGCGGCATCTGCAGTTTCGTTCCCAGGGATACCGACATGGCCAGGAACCCACATAAAGGTAACCGGAGAACCGTCGTCCGCAAACTGCTGAAGAGAGCGTTGGATCCGGTGCACGAAAGGGTGATATTTCGCCGAAGATATGGTCATCTACTCGACGTCTTAACCTGGTCTTTAATTTTTCTATGAGGAAATGTTGCAGAAATACTGATACATGTGTAAGTATATTACGAGACAAGTGTATTACGAGAAAAGGGAAATTAAATGCCCATTAGTAAGCGTTCCTCTGACATAAGAAGATATGGTCTTAAGAACACATAACACGAATGATAAAAGCAACACTTTTCATCTAGAGGTTACAGAGTTTAGAGCTACCTTTCTAATTCCTGCTTTAGTGTATCCCTTTAATGGTAAATCAACCACCCAACGAAGGTGCACTTCTGGCCATTAAAATCGAAACACTGGGAAGATTAACCAGTAACGAAGCTTTACTCATTGGGTGTATATGCAAGAGCAGCAAGAATACACGTTTAAATTTGCATGTGATCTGGGGGTGTACAGAGTGTGACATACACAGAACTGCCTCCTCACTCAGGGATATTAATTTTAATTCGGTCGTCCATCGTGCTGAACTGAGCCTAGAGCGGAGATACGGACACATCATCCAGAGCTGCTTCAGCTCACTGCCACAGTCCACCCATTGTAGTGATTGGCAAGTGGTAGCGTGCTAGCCGCTCGACAACGCACTACCAGACGTTTCCAATCTAGAGAACGCGCTGGCCAAGGCAACAAACTAACACCCTCAATCACATATCACGTATTAACTGAGAGGACACCACATGTATCTACTGATTTATTTTCGTCTCCTTTCAAAGACATAAGTATTACAGAGGTGAATCGCAAATACAGAATTTATTCAATCCTCAACAGCCTCACCACCTGGTCAGTATCAATTGGGATGACCCGTTGCACCGGCCGACTAATATTTCTTCTTTCGGGGGTATGAAGCTTTAACGTCCTTGCTATTCCATCCCTCCCTGGCCTTCTGTCGATAATGCCGGTTCTCTCCATCAAGTGCCTCACCCTCTGTCTTCCTGCAAGGGTAAAATCCACTCGACATTTCCTAGTTTCCTATCAGATCGCTGGACTTCATGGAAGTTTCAGAGGTCGAGCAGGTATGCTTCCTTCCATATCTTCATCATTTGCCCTCTTCCTCGTTGCTTGGCCTCTCTTTCAATATCTTTCGGTATACTTTGTTCATGGCCGATGGGTACTATAGCCAACCATTCTCCAGTCAAGTAACAGCTTAGTGTATGTACTTCAGAGCCTCCCTGAGCGATTGGTCGCGAGGTGATGGCGGACTCTTTCTGCAACAATAAAGTCTTAAGTGTTGCCTCATCTGCCAGCGATTTTTCTAAACTTTTCTCAGCGAGCGTTCCATTGTTCCCACCATACGCTCCCACGAACCTCCCACCAAGCCGCAAGTGGTGCAATAAGCTTCTAAGTAAAACCTTGCTGAGGGATGTGCTGGCTTGTCTTCGTGTTCTCGAAGTCATGAGTGAGGTCTTCTAGTTCTTTATTTGCTGCTCAAAACTTTTCGTATCATCGGAATAAACAGTGTATAAGTTGATGATGGAGGGCGTAGAAACTAATAATCCGGGACAAAATCCAAGCATTTAAAATACAACAGTGAAACAAACCTGGCGTGTGGCAGTTGGCCCCTTCACTTCACCAGGGAGAAAATATATACACCCACGCTACAAGGGTCCGACGGACCGGCATATCCTGCGGAAGAAAAAGTGGAACTTATGGCCCTCACACTTGCAGCGTCATTCACACCGAACCTGGATCCGTCAGAGACAGCGTTCACACTTGCGACCGACCAGGATGTTACACGCATCTTGGCCCAACCATCGCGCAATGACATACGACAGGCTAGCACAGCTGAAGTCAAATGGGCCATTATGCATACCATAGCTAGGAAGGCCCCAGGTCACGACGGCATTCAAAACCGTGTCCTCCAGGAGTTCACGGATAAAGCAGTAGAATACCTCACACACATTACGGATGCCATACTTAAACACCAACACTTCCTCGCCTTTTGGAAGACAGCCAAGGCCCTCATGTTCAGGAAGCCGGGGAAAAACCACTCTCTCCCACAAAATTACCGACCCATCAGCCTGCTGAGCGCGCTTAGCAACATCGTTGAGAAGGTAATCCTAGCATTACAAAAGACACCCTGAGGCCGGAGCAGTTAGGCTTCAGGAATCACCACTCGACAACACAGCAATATCTCCGCGCCGTTGAATACATAACACGCGGATACAACACAAACAAAGCAACTGGGGCAGTGTTCCTGGACATCGAAAAGGCCTTCGACCGTCTGTGGCACAACGGCCTCATACGCAAACTCAGCGACGGAGGGTTCCCCGACGGGCTCGTACATCTCGTACACTCATATCTCATGGACAGGAATTTCAACACCGACGTGCAGGGCAAACAATCAACACGACATGGTATCCAGGCTGGAGTACCCCAGGGAAGCATCCTAGGGCCCATACAGTCTAACCTCTACATTAATGATCTTCCAGCTACACGCAACACGATGGTGGCCATCTACGCAGATGACAGTGCCATCCTCGAGCAAGATTGGAAACCGTCTTACATTAACTCACGACTACAGACTGCACTCAGAGAGGCAGAGCCTTGTTTGGTAAAATGGGGTGTTAGAATAAACGTCGACAAGTGCGACGCCGTTCTGTTCACTAGAAGACCGAAACTACTGCGCAAACATCAACGCTGCAACCCAATAATACTACATGCACTCCCAATACGTTTCCGTGAGAAGCTCAAATACCTCGGTGTCTAACTGTACCGAAACTGCTCTGGGGGGACCAACAAAGCAAACGCGAGGCTCAAACAACTCTATCCTATGCTTAACAGGCGTAGCACACTGTCCAGGTCCATGTACATCACACTTATTAGACCTCTGATGACGTATGCTGCTTCCGTTTGGGGATACGCTCCGCCCACACGCCTGCGCCGTCTGAAGCTCATACAAAACAAAGTACTCAATCATAAGCAATGCACCGCGTTACACACGCGCCGTGGATCTTCACCGGGAATATCGGCTAGATACCGTCTTGCAGGTATTCCAAAAACTCTCCACACGACTTTACAGAAACATGAGACACTCGCGTAACCCATTTATTCTTTCTCTGGGGAACTACGACCACAACCATAGATGGAAACATAATAGACGAACGACACTATCAGAAGGGAACTAAACATCTATGGTCCATAGCACGCTAACTCAACAGTACTGGCGAGCCCCTGCAACATAGCTACTACTGGCAACCCCATATGCTGGACCCGCCGAAAAACAGGCAATCGCAGGGAAGCCGTACTGTATACAACACGCAAACCAACCACACACACACACACACCCTACACTGTGAGCTGATCCATGGCCGATCACCCACTAATGTGTGACGACCTCGAACTGTTACAGGGACGCAGCCGGTGCAGCAGGCCCTACAACGAGCACCAGCAACGACAAAGGTAACAACGCACGATACCTCGCACTAACATAACCTCACCTTGCATGCACTGTCACCGCTAGCAAGCCGCTACTGCCCTTACTACCAGTCCCACTGTGGCAGAAGCTTTTCTCTCTTGGTGCTTGCCTTGGCACTTTCTTCCCCTCTGCCCTTACAAACCGCTACCCTTCGATCGCTTTCGTACACTTTCTGTCTCCTGATGGACCATGTCAATGAGTAATCCTCCCCAGAAGCATGGACAACATCACAGCCCGCATCCTGTGACTCCTGATTCGAAAACTAACATGTTATATGGTGGTGTCAGTAGAAGTTTTTGTTTGGTCATCACGTCGGTGTGGGCCTGGAGGGGAAAAAAGAAAAAAAAAAAGAAGATTAGGCGAGCAGTCTAACGCGCTGCATTCATGGACTATGCGGCTGGTCCCAGCGGGGGTTCCAATCCTCCCTCGGGCACGGGTGTGTGCGCTTGTCCTTAGGATAATTTAGCTTAAGTAATGTGTAAGCTTAGGGACTGATCACCTTAGCAGTCTAGTCCCATAAGATTTCACATACATTTGAAACTAACTGAAAGGGAAGGAAATATTGATGTCAGCTGCATCCAGGAATCTATGCAGAGTCAGCGACGAGGAGTGAAAATGTGTGCCGAACAGGTATTCGAAACCGGGATCTCCTGATTGTTAGGCAGTTACGTTAAAAACTGTGCTACTCCGACCCGGTAGTTATCGCAGACGCGCTGACAATCTTGGCGCTTCTCCCAGCAGTAGCACATTCCTGTTTGGCGCCACCTAACTGCAGTCCCCTCCTATGTCCTTCACGCTGGCGACTTCGAGATTCCAGCAGGAAGTCGAACGTTTTCGTGCATCCGGGCTGAAGGAAGTGCTGACGGATGCGAACAATACCGAACTATCAATTTAATTACACGTGGTTTCAAAATACTAACGCGAAACTTTACAGAAGAATGGAAAAGCTTGTAGGAGTCAACCTTTGGGAAGATCAGTTAGGATTCCTAAGAAAGCTATAACAGGCAACCCAATACTGACACCACGACCGCTCTTAGAAGATAGATTAAGGAAAGACAAACCTATGTTTATAATATTTGTAGAGGTAGGAAAAACTTACAGAAAAGCTGACTGGAACACTCTCTTGGAAAATTTTAAGGTAACAGGAGTAAAATAAAGGTAGTGAAAGGCTGTGGACAACTTGTACAAAAGCCAAGACGGCGGTTATAAGAGTCGACAGGCGGGAATGGGAAGCAGTGGCTGAGAATGCAGTGAGACAGGGTTGTAGCTTATCCCCGATGTTATTCAGTCTGTACACTGAGCAGGCAGTATATTAAACTAAAGAAAATTTTGGAGTAGGAAATATTGTGCAGAGAAAAGAAATCAAGACTATCGGGTTTCTGCCGGTTGTTCGCCGCTTTCTTGTACCGACATTTCAACTGTCTAACTCACAGTCTTCTTAAGGTGCTGCCTGATACTGATTTCAGTGTGGAACGAGTCCGGTATTTATGACTATGTTGTTCTAGGAGCTCCGTCTACGGTCCGCCCAGCGTCATGTGCTATGCCTGTGGTATGCACCGACCAAATAGCAGCGACTGTAGTGCTTTCCTCTAGCCGCGGCAGTTCCGAACGCTGTGGTCAGTACCCGTTGTCAGTCTCGCTGTTGCAGTGCTGAAAGACGTCCAAGTTGTGCTAGACATTTTATCTTCCGGTTGTCATCATTTAAGCCCACCTGTGACCTAGGACGTTCTGTTACAGTGGCGTGCCGTGTCAGGCGTTCTGTGCGAGGTCTGTGCTCATCAGGAGCGGCTGCGGTGTTGTTTTCAGGCCGTTGTTGCTCGAACTGCCGCTCGAGACCCGGTAGAGCGTCTTCAGGTATTGATCTGTTGCCTAAGGTACCATTTCATGTGCGTCCTATGCTACGTGCACCGGGAAATTTTCTCTAATTCCGTATTCATATTTGTGTCCCATGGGGTCTTCATGTTGTTCCCGTTGCGACTTCAGAAGACCGAGTCCCGAATTCGAGGCAGAACTCAACCGGAAAATGGTGTCGCGGTTAATAATACTCTCCGTGACCTTAATCTCAATAGATTCTTTGCTAATGCTGCCCCAATATCTCGATGTATGTGTTAGAATCTTGGCATCGTTATAGTTCATAGAATGATTGAATTTTAAACGATGCACAACAATCTCTGACTTGGTTGCCTGCCTCAGTCTGGTGTGCCTTTGATGTTCTTTACACCTATGGCAACGGTATTAGTCGTCTGGCCGATATATTCCATCCCACAGTCAAAATGTATGTGGTGAAAGCCTGGTTTCCGCAGATCCAGGTAAACCTTCTCACTCCCTGGCAGAGTCTTAAGCTTGGTGGCTGGATGAAACACGCTCTTGATGTTATGTTCGAGGAGAATTCTACTGATTTTTGCAGATATCGTCCCGACATATGGCAAATATCCAACTTTCTTCATTTCGTCTTTTACCTTTTAAGGAACCTCTGATGGGTAAACAGACCGCAGTGCCTTTTGACATATCTAGAAGAGTATCCGTTTTTGTAGAACACAGATTACAATTGTTCTATCTCCGTCGCCAAATTATTCGTGTCTGTTCAACCAGTTCTGAGTAAACTATTTTTCTATGTCAGATAGTGGCAACTGCTGGCGTGCAGTTACAAGTCGGAGTGTGTTTGGGGTAGGCCTACGCACTGTGACTGAAGATACCATCTGCCTTCCTCTTCACTAGTACACCTAGGAATGGAATAGCCCATCCATCTCCAGTTCCACGATAATTTTAATGTTATAATGGCGTGAGTTTAGGAGGTCCAAGGAAACATCGAGATTTTCCCTCCCGTGATGCCATATAACAAAGGCGTTTTCCACGTACCTAAAAAAGCATTGCCGTTGATCTGGGCGCGATGTAAGTGCCTCCTCTTCAAATCTCTCCATATGGAGATTAACCATCATCGGTGAGAGAAGGCTGCCCATTACCACCCCTTTCATTTGCACGTAGAATTGATCCCCATATAGAAGGTACGTCGAGGTAATATGTGCCTCAATAACTCTAGCAGAGAACCGTCGAGCTTTTCCCTATCAGATCAAGTGAATCATTCAGTGCTACGCGGGTGAACAGGGGCACCACGTCGAAACTGACCGTGATGTCAGATACCTTGACCTGTAACTGCCTCACGTGTTATAGGAAATCCTCTGAGTTACGAATATGCCGGCCCACTTCCCACATATGGCGAGAGCATCTTCTGAAGGCGTTGAGCAGTGAGGTAGGTGGCTGCACCCGTGTTGCTGACTACTGGACGTAGAGGAACGCCTTCGTTTTGCACCTTAGGCAGACCATAAGGTCTTGGCGTCACTGGTGTTCTTGCTCTTAGCTGCTTAACGATCTTTTCTGGAAGGCCGATTTCCCTTAGAAGAGCCCATATCTTCTTATCCACCATGTCTTGAGAATTCGCTGTCCACTGGTCTTTATACCATGTCGTCCAGAAGTTGTCGCACCTTACTGTCATAATCTGCCTTCTGTAGGACGACAGTAGCATTCCACTTTATCTGCTGGTAACACCACAACGCTATCATCTTCCCTGAGTTGTTTAAAGGAAAACATCTCATCACCAGAGATGTTTCGTGAGCGCTCTGCGAATTTCCCCTCGCACTTCTTCAGCATCATTGGCAGTAAATTTCAGGGCCCCTGCCTGCTCCATTGCACTAACGAAGGCCGCCGCAGGAACATTTATGGGAGTATCTGAGAAATTAAGACCCGTGCTGAGCACTTTCAATGTGGTTGCGTCGAATCCCTTCTCACTCAGGTTGACGACCGTGCGAGCTTCCTCGTTCGGCTGTGCCTTGTTAAGACGTTCAAACTTGGCTAGTTGACAGGACGCTAATTTCTTCCTTGTGTACTCCGCTAGTGACCAAAAGATGCCAAGACTTGTCTGGTTAGAAGGTTTGGTATAAAATAGTGTAGAGACAGTAACACTCTGGATGTCACATCAAGTTGGTCACACATGTCACGTTCTCTCTCCTTGACCAATGCTAAGCGACTCGATGATTAATTCTGTTGATAGGTCTGGAACAGACGTTATGTTTAATTTTAGCAGACACTAGAACCACGTGCTCTTCTCGGTGTCTAGGCCGGAAACAGAGAGAACAGTGCTTTTTCACCTTCCCTTGTCAAAACTTATCCAGCTTTCTAATTATGACATAGCAGGAGAAGTAGCCACATCCTAAAGGCCTGGTACTGTCGAGCAAGAAGAGATATTCAGAGTGCAAGGGCGCCCATTAAGTATGCTCATACTGCAGGATGTGCCAGCCACAGTCTCTAAAAGCCGTGGCTGGGACTCTTTAGAACAGTGTCCGAGCATCTGAAAGCGCTTACCAGATAAGAAAACCAGGACCAATGAAGTCGTTAAAGATAGGTGCTCCAGCGTCTTATGATTTCTGAGCTGATCTGCTGCTACGTCGTGGAACGTTTGAGGGTGAGGGTCTAAATTAGGACCCTCACTTTCAAACTTTCGTTGTATACATCTACATCTTCATGGATACTCTGCGAATCACACTTAAATCCCCTGCAGAGGGTTCATCGAACCACCTTTACAATAATCCTCTGTTATTCCACTCTCGAGCAATGCGCAGAAAAAACGAACACCTACCTTTCCATGTGAACTCTAATTTTCCTTATTTTATCAACATGATCTTTTCTCCCGATGTATGTCGGCCTCAACAAAATATTTTAGCACTCGGAGGAGCGAACTTGTGACTGAAATGTCGTGATAAGGTCCCGCCGCAACGAGAAACGCTTGTGATTTAATGATGCCCACCCCAAATCCCGTATCATGTCCGTGAAACTCTACCCCTTATATAGGGAAGGATGGGGAAGGAAATCGTCCTTGCCCTTTCAAAGGAAACATCCCGGCATTTGCCTGAAACGATTGAGGGAAATTTCAGAAAATCTAAATATGGATGGCCGAACGCGAGTTTGAACTGTCGTCCTCCCGAATCTGAGTCCAGTGTGCTAACCACTGCGCAATCTCACTCGGTCTACTACGAACTGTGACTTCTCTAACAGTAAATCACGATCCACTTGCATAAGTGAGGCCATATCAAGTAAGCACGTTATTTGATTACAAGCCACTTCTGGAAATCTAGAAAAACGAAATCAATATGAAATCCTTTGTAGATACCACTCAACACATCTTTGAGTATACAGCTACTTCTGTTTCATAAGAACGATGTTTTTTTAAATCTTTGAGGTAAAAGTTTGATCACAATATATTTTCCAAAATCCGACTACATATCGACGTTAATGCTAAGGTTCTGTAATTTAGTGGATTACTCCTATTGCCTTTCTTCAGTATTAGTGCGACCTGTGAAATTTTTCTGTCCTTGTGTACGGATCTTTCGACGAGCGAACTGTTGTTTATATTGTTAATTGTGAAGCTATCGCATCAGCGTACTCTCATAGGAATTTAATTCGCATACATTCTGGACCAGAAAACTTGCTTTTATTAAATGATTTGAGTTGCTTCGCTATTCCGAGGACATTTAATGCAAAGTTATTCTTGTTGGCAGCTGTTCTTGATTCAAATTATGAAATATTTAAGCCGTCTTCTTTGTTGAAGGAGTTTCGGAGGGCTTTGTTTAGCAAATCTGCATTGGTAGTACTGTCTTCGATAGTATTTCCTGTGCTATCGCGCAAGAAAGCGCTGATTGTGTCTTCTCGTTAGATATAGGTAACATACGAGGAAAATCTCTTTCGATTTTCTACCAGGTTTCGAGACAAAGGTCCTTTATGGTAACTAATAAAAACATTTCATGTTGATATCCGCACTAAATTTCGAACTTTTGTAAAAGATCGGCAATTTTGGGTGTTTTGCGTCCGTTTAAGTTTGGCATGCTTTTTCGTTATTTCTGCAGCGATGTTATGATCTGGTTTGTGAAGTCTTTTTTAATTTGTTTGGTATAAACCTTTCAATTGCTGTCGAAGCTATTTGTTTGAATTCAGGCTATATCAGGTCTACACTTACATTGTTAATTAAGGAGGAATGGAAATTGTCTCTCAGGAAACAGTTAAGCGAATTTTTATCTGGTTTTTTTGAATAGAAGTATTTTTAGTGGATTTTTGAGTTACAACCCTGTGTTCACTAATTGCTGTATCCGTATTGATGCTCGTTACTGGCTCAGAATAATTTGCTGCTAAGTGATCAACAGTATTCTTACAACCACTTAGGATTCTAATAGGTTGGTCAACTAATTCCTCGAAACAATTTTCAGAGAATGAGTTTAGCACAATTTCGCATGATGTTTCATGGGTACCTTCGGATTTAAACACGTATTTTCACCAACATATCGAGGGCAAGTTGAAGTCGGCTTCATGTTTGAAATTAGATTGTAGTTTTGTTTCAACCTTTCAGCAAGTATATTATTTCAGCTGGGAGGTCGGTAAAACGATCCAGTTATTATTTTATTCCGGTTGTCAAGAATGACATGTACCCATACTAACTCACAGGAACTATCTACTTCCATTTCGGTACGAGATAAACTGCTTCTAACAGCAACAAACACTCGACTGCCAGCTGTATTTAGCCTATCATTTCTGAACACTGTTAAGTTCTTGGCAAAAAATATCGTCTAAGCATAACTTTAAGTACCTATAACGATTAGAGCATCAGTACTTTCTATTAGACACCTGCAGTTGGCTGCACCCTGTGCTCTTCATGGTATCCGGAGGGACCCGTTCCACATCTGGATTGGCCCCACTGGGTATGCACACGGGCTTTCTTCCCTTCCTTGGCAGCCATATCCCTAAGGATCTCCATAACGCGCCTCACATTGGACCTCCCAGCTACCAATAATACAACCTTTTGTGAGTGCCCGGATCTTGCAGGCCGAGAGGTTTCTTTTGAAATAGGGCAAGCGACTGCATCTGACTAAGGGACTTTGTCAGCCGCAGATAGCACCTGGAATCTGTTTGTCAGCCTAACTGGGGTGGCCTCCCCGGGAAGTCTTCTGTAGCCCGACCCCTGCCCCTTCGTATGCTTCATATGCAGACGTCGTTTCAGAACACCCACACCGTTGTTTGAGGAACTTTACAACCTGTCCTTGCCTTCTTGTGGACTTGCGAGGGCTCTGTGTGAAAGCGTCTCGGATATGCTCGACGTTATCATCACACGTGCGTAGCCGACCAATGCCCTTCCCTGTGGGTATTCAACCAACTTTCAAGGACTTTGTATACCACTAATAAATCTGCATGTGCAGAGGTGGCTTCTTGCTTTATCGGCGGCGAAATGCACGGTGGACGTGAGCAATGGATTGATTTCACCCAAATTCCAACACACAAAATGATTTCTCTTGTGTTGCAGTACCGATGTTGCTCAAAACTTTGAAACTTCCTCTATCCAGTGTCATACGCCATGTATAATAAACAACTGAAATCTATTCCTTCTTTTTGAAACACCTGGCATAAGATCGCAATCAGCAATTTCATAACATTGACGACCCCGAAAGAAAAAGGGGACAGATGTGCAAATATATCTAATACCCGGCATTCCAGATCCGTTTTCTTAACGAGCAGCGACGTTTGTTTAGTGCTGTGCACGAGAAAGTAGAGCAGGATGTGTTGAAGGAGTAGTTAACACAACGGAGTTTCAACACGTCTCGAGCTACTCACACTGTCATTTAGCGATCTTACGTGAAATTTAATTCATTTCCTTTAGCCACTTAAGAAACGGGATTGGTTCACCTGAAAAGTTTATGATCCATTTAATAGTACACCTTTGCCCAATCCGAAAGTCGACGAGACGTCAAAACCAACTTTCCACGCCTGTGAATATAGAGCTTCACAGCATAGGCCCAAGGTCCAACGCAGCTCTAGAAATCAGGTGGTAAATTTTTGGATCCTAGTAATCAACTTTGCATTATCTTCCTTCCTTCCTGGAGCTTACTAAAATCTTTCATTGTTTTGTTTAGACACGAAGAGTAAAGAGTGAAGCAGTGAGTCATGGAGTAAATTGGCCATGGTTAGCATCCACATCCATCCCTCTTTCTGGGTTGTCTCTTAAGTAGGGAACGATTCCTACGACCAACAAAGCTAAACGGTTTCTATCATTGCATTAGTCATAAATTTCAGTAAATAGTCCGATAGTAAATACATCATGATCAGACACTTGAGATTCGCAAATTAACTTCTAGTTGCGTTTACTGTAAACAGTTATCAGTGTTACAACATATCCCATTGTGCAGCCGCAGCAGAATCAAAGAATTCGGTGACTTTGTAGCGTGCATCTTGTGATGAGCATGCGCATCAGATTTGAGAACATTTAATTATATTCATGTTACGCCTTTCTTGTGACTGATATATCGTTGTGTCCGAATAAGAATAACGAAGATCGTAGTTTCGGCAACATGCAAGCAAGTTGTTAAAATCTAAATTGTCATCTTATATCTCGTATTTAGATGCAAAATCCTGTGGAATGGAGGAAGATTAATACGTACATCCCATGGCGACATGCATGGTGCAGTGTCTTTACCTTCTAATGCCTAGGAAAACTTATGTCATATATACTTTACTGAACATGTAAAATTCTATAAAATGTTTCAAGAAACTTCAATGGTAATGTTAATGCTAAGCTGATAATGACATTCAGTAAGAACGCTGTCCTACGAAACACTTCAGTTCCGTACCGCATAATGAATCGTTCTAAGTAGTGGAACAGCAAATTCTGATAATGAGAGGCAATAGTGAAAATGATTCCGTATCTGGGATTGTTTTATAATTATTTATTCCTAAAATTCTTTTCAGATGCATCTAACCACATATTTTAATTCACACATTGTTGATGCGTGAGAGAGTGCGACATTCTACACAGATTGCTCGCATCAAAAGATTGGAAAGGAAGTGCAAGGCATTCCCGTATTCAAGAGGGGTCGTCGGGTACATGAACGTAATTGCAAGCCAGTATTACTGTAATTCATTCACGATAGAAGTGGCTTACAAACATTTTGTTCGACCGATTTAGAAGACTTGCTGATAACTCTGGAGCGTTTGCCTGGTTTGACTAATATAGGTGACCGAGAAGATTCAACTAAGGTTGGTACATTTCGTCGAAGGATTCTTGAGTAGGCGCGAGAACGTTACGGTATGCTCAAAATACATACTCCAGTCGCAGCCGCCACAAAATGTCGTACACCACGAAGATGGTACTGCAGAAATTTCAAGAGCATACATGTCGAAGGGAGTTGGGCAGCATATTCTCACGAAATGCTAACGACTGGGAAATCAGAGCAATTGGAGTCGTTACGATGGCATGTTTACAGGAGACCTTCCCTGTACCACGTGCGAATACAAGAGGGAGGGCAGAAGTGCAGACGCACTCTCTGCCACACACCGTAAAGCGGTTTGCGGAGCATATCTGTCGAAGCAGAGTGATGCACGATTCACAAGACACTCCCACGCCAAAATACTAAGGAAATACCCTTCAAAACTTTGGAAGTGGTTTTGGTGTTGCTCGGATTCAAGCTGTATCTTATTCTGATTACTACACACAGCATTCAGCAGCAACAGCTTTTGAAGATGTTGCCTACAGTATCAGATTTCAGCGTGGAGGTGTTATGATGGCTGAATATGGATTGGTCACTTACCTCCATTGTTTTTCGTCACAAGTCTGCTTCTCTTCAACAGTTGACCTTCTTTCAAAGCCTTACTTAACTTCTGTTTGCTAAGAACGGCAGCAAACTCTTTAATCACTGTATTTCTCTCAAAGAACTCCGACACACACCCGGATGACTTGAGCTCTCGAAGCAGACAATTGCTAAGCAACGACAGAGTCAAGTCGCGCGATTTTTTCATTGTTGTGAACCTGCTCTGGGACCGATGCTAAGCATCGAATATTGGTGATGACTAGCGCCCGCATTATTGCGTTTTCTGTAAAACTTATTTTAGCGTTTTTGGAGTCTTTCAATGGAAAGTGTAATGGACTCCAATATTAACAAAGAAACCGTCATTATATTTTTGACAGAGCCATTCTAGTTCTTTGTGGCAAATGAGCGACTAATTATTCCCTATGTCGAAACTCGGAAAAATTCACAAGCAGTTGAGATATTTACCGGTGCTGCAACTATCTTCTCTTTTGGTAATATAGTAATGGGACGCGTTTTACGGAAAAAATCCTATCACATGTCACTCACACAAAACCACAGACTTTTTATGCGTACCTGAGTATGACCATAGTCCGTGGCCTAAAGCTACAATCATATAACATTTTAGAACTGCAGTACACAATGAACCACACTTCTAAGCTGTGTAATATGAAACTTTTCTGCTGTCTCTCAGTACATTTTTGGAGGCTGAGAAAGGTCTGCCATAGTCGTTTGTAGTCCCATCGACTGAAAGCCAAATGCAGTGGTCATAAATGTCTGTTTTAATACCAGAAATAGCCTTTTCAGAGATATGTTACAAATAATTTTTGCCGTGTCGACTTTCCTTGTATATTGCAGGAACGTCTTAAAATTGTGTGTTCCTTAGAACGACCCATGGCAGATTAGATGACACTAAATCCTCACACAAGTCTAGATGAAAGCTGCCCACATTAAGATTTGCCATACTCATGGCTCTACTTACTAGTGGAGCGCGTAATGTGAGCTGTGGACCTTGGTGCTGAAGAAAATGTCTTCTTAGAACGGATTACCTAGACAAACGATTACTAAGAAGATGACAGTAACTAAAAAAATAAGACCGTAATCATATAAAATGTCAACTTTAGCTCAATCACATATGCCTGTCACTCATCTAATTTTATAAAGAACGATTAGAAAGTTTCTGCTTAAAATCCGTACATTCCAGAATCGGTATGCCGTTCAGGAAAAATCGCCGTGGGCTTTCAGGAAATCATCCCACCGACGCGTCAGGCTGGAGATGACTGTTAGCTAAAACAACAAGTCTGCTGGTTGTCGAAGTCCGTAACTACCTGATACACATCCTCCGACAGGTATAGCTGATTTGTCCAGGTCTTATTTTAAGAGAGCAATGGCGTGATAATCCAACGGGATGAGTTCAGGACTATAGGCCGGATGTTCAAGTGTCTCCCACTTACGTTGGCGTAACTTGTACATCACGACATTTTCGATGTGAGGACGTGCGTTATTATGAAGCAGCAACTCCATATGAAACTTCCTGGCAGATTAAAACTGTGTGCCGGACCGAGACTCGAACTCGGGACCTATACCTTTCGCGGGCAAGTGCTCTACCAACTGAGCCACGTCCTCACAGCTTTACTTCTGCCAGTACCTCGTCTCCTACCTTCCAAACTTTACAGAAGCTCTTTTGCGAATTTTTTCCGTAGTGTTGGATCAGTAATTCTATTTGAAAATCATGTTTTGTAACAACAAGTCCTTTTAGTCCCCACTTTTTCTGTGTAAGTCCAATTTAGCTCCCTTTTAGACCTTTAAGAAAGATTTAACCGTTTTGAGGTATGTTACACAGTGGAATAGTAAGTAGTGCACGGATAATATCTTGTTAAGAACCGACAGAGACGGCTGACTGGGCCGCAACTGCTGCCGGCTTTGTAACGGTGTTGTGACTGAATGTCAACGTTGGAGGCCAAAAGTGCAAACACGCTACGAGCACATTTCATCAGACTATGCGACTGGGAATCCGAGAACAACCGATTCAGCATTTCGACAACAGTGCGGAACAGACAGAACGTCCTACAGCAACGAGGCTACATGTAGTAACTTCACTTACAGGTGCCATAAGAATACCTTTAGGGATGCAAAGTTCACATAAAGAAACACTCTGAAACCCTGAAAACATTAGAACAGACGAGAGCTCTTACAGGCTTGGAAAAGAGAGGATATTCAATCATCTCAGTCACCAGTATGCCTGGGGGGGGGGGGGGGGGGGGGGGAAGCCTGTCTTTCGTCGATGAAGAACCGATCTACCTGTCTTGAGGCTTCAGTTTGGGCTGGGCGCCTGTGTCATCGCTACTGGGGCAGTACAAGTACAGCCTTACCGGCTGTGTGTTGCTTCTGAGTCTCTTGCCTAAACACCATCTCGACAACCGACAACAGTCACGAACAGATTCCTGGGACCGAGCCTCGGTGCTGCTTCACTCGTCGAGAACGCTGAGGCTCTGAAGGACGTCCACGGCCACGCCGGGCTGCGGAGACGCACGGCCGTCGCAGTCTCCTGCGACGTAGCCGCAGCACTAACAACGGGGAACACGGGACCTGTGTTCGGCAAGTTCCTCCCTGCCTGACACTGACGCGCTACCTCTCGCGCTTTCAAGCAGCGCGGACTCGGCACGTTCGCTGCTAGACAGCACAGGGAAGAAGACTGAGTGACTGTAAAATTCCCGCCAAGAATCGATTTTAATTTAATGACGTTTCGTTGGCGCCTTGGCGTTCTGCAGGATCACTCAGTCTCCCTCTCCGCTCGACCTCCTGATAACAACGCGACAATTGCTCAGATCATAATGGGGTGAATGAGGATAAGACATTTAAATCCGGACCCTACTAATAATAATTCAAAATTGATTTTCGTAATCTGTTTAACTCGATTGCGGGTGTTCATTATACAGGGTGTTACAAAAAGGTACGGCCAAACTTTCAGGAAACATTCCTCACACACAAAGAAAGAAAATATGTTATTTGGACATGTGTCCGGAAACGCTTACTTTCCATGTCAGAGCTCATTTTATTACTTCTCTTCAAATCACATTAATCATGGAATGGAAACACACAGTAACAGAACGTACCAGCGTGACTTCAAACACTTTGTTACAGGAAATGTTCAAAATGTCCTCCGTTAGCGAGGATACATGCATCCACCCTCCGTCGCATGGAATCCCTGATGCGCTGATGCAGCCCTGGAGAAAGACGTATTGTATCACAGCCGTCCATGATACGAGCACGAAGAGTCTCTACAGTTGGTACCGGGGTTGCGTAGACAAGAGCTTTCAAATGCCCCATAAATGAAAGTCAAGAGGGTTGAGGTCAGGAGAGCGTGGAGGCCATGGAATTGGTCCGCCTCTACCAATCCATCGGTCACCGAATCTGTTGTTGAGAAGCGTACGAACACTTCGACTGAAATGTGCAGGAGCTCCATCGGGCACGAACCACATGTTGTGTCGTACTTGTAAAGGCACATGTTCTAGCAGCACAGGTAGAGTATCCCGTATTAAATGATGATAACGTGTTCCATTGAGCGTAGGTGGGAGAACATGGGGCCCAATCAAGAAATCACCAACAATGCCTGCCCAAACGTTCACAGAAAATCTGTGTTGATGAAGTGGTTGCACAATTGCGTGCGGGTTCTCGTCAGCCCACACATGTTGATTGTGAAAATTTACAATTTGATCACGTTGGAATGAAGCCTCATCCGTAAAGAAAACATTTGCACTGAAATGAGGATTGACACATTGTTGGATGAGCCATTCGCAGAAGTGTATCCGTGGAGGCCAATCAGCTGCTGATAGTGCCTGCACACGCTGTACATGGTACGGAAGCAACTGGTTCTCCCGTAGCACTCTCCATACAGTGATGTGGTCAACGTTACCTTGTACAGCAGCAACTTCTCTGACGCTGACATTAGGGTTATCGTCAACTGCACGAAGAATTGCCTCGTCCATTGCAGGTGTCCTCGTCGTTCTAGGTCTTCCCCAGTCGTGAGTCATAGGCTGGAATGTTCCGTGCTCCATAAGACGCCGATCAATTGCTTCGAACGTCTTCCTGTCGGGACACCTTCGTTCTGGAAACCTGTCTCGATACAAACGTACCGCGCCACGGCTATTGCCCCGTGCTAATCCATACATCAAATGGGCATCTGCCAACTCTGCATTTGTTAACATTGCACTGACTGCAAAACCATGTTCGTGATGAACACTAACCTGTTGATGCTACGTACTGATGTGCTTGATGCTAGTACTGTAGAGCAATGAGTCGCATGTCAACACAAGCACCGAAGTTAACATTACTCTCCTTCAATTGGGCCAACTGGCGGTGAATCGAGGAAGTACAGTACATACTGACGAAACTAAATGAGCTCTAAGATGGAAATTAAGCGTTTCCGGACACATGTCCACATAACATCTTTTCTTTATTTGTGCGTGAACAATGTTACCTGAAAGTTTGGCCGTACCTTTTTGTAACACCCTGTAATAATGGTGTTAGAAAGGAAAATAACGTTATGGATTCACCGGATTATAAAAATGGTAGTTCCAGTTTCAAAAAGCTGCAGACAGCTAACCATTTCTCAGAACTATTTATAACTTGAACGGATTATTATCGAAAAAGGCGAAAACGCTACAGGAAAAGAAATACGAAAGTTTCGGAATCAGATGGCGCAGTAAGGGGGAAAATATGCAAAATATAAGACACATGGTAAATGGCAGTTTTTCAGTTTACGCCTGAGATACTCAGAGTAACTATCTTAATGCGGGATCGCAAGCTGCTTGTAAAGCTCTTTTGCAAGAACGGTGACTGTCCGCCAATAGTTCTGCAGAAGTTCTGGACACTCAGGGGTATGGAAAAGATTGTTGGTCCGATGTCTGCCAAGGGTATGGAGTAAATGATAACGATATTCCTGAAGAAATATTCTGCATTGCCAGGGGGCTCGAGCAGAGGTGTGTAAACATGGAGTGCACGGGCAATTACCCGAACTTTGGGCATGCCTGTGAGACCGGTGCATAAAATTCTGCGAAACATCATGTATCCATGTCCGTACAAAATTACTCATTTTCAGGACTTGCTTCATGCTAGTGTGGAGTTGGATAAACGTTTTCTCTGGAATTCCTCACTTGTATGGCAGTGTACAATGAGCGACCATGGAACATTCTGTAGACGAACCCCGTTTCTACTAGTATTCCAAAGATCTGTCAACCGGTGGAACAATGCTGCTATGAGAGTACAGAAAATTCGAATACGTTCTTGTTTATTTAAAGGACTCTGACTGAAAAGCAGAATATCAGCTCCCTCATTTTACCATTTTCAATACCTTTAAAAACATTCCCAAAAATTGTGGCATGCGAACGTACTCGGGCTTTTCTTAACATGCAACTCACCTCAGAGTCCCACCAGCTCCCCTAACCAAACCCACCAGTCCATCGCTGTAAGTCACTCAAACCCATCCATTTCTGCCGAGTGATATTTTTCCGGAAGTCACACTGTAAATAACTAGTCTCATTTATTCTACACACCAAAGTGACTAGTCGTTTTGTTGCCACACCCCCGAATAATTTTAGAAATTCTGATTGAATGATATCCATACCTTCTCCATTATGTGACCGCAACTCATCGAAAACTCTTTTAAATTCTGACTCTAATTCTGCATCTCTTTGCCCTTCCCTGTCGACTTCCGTTACTTACTTTTTCCATGATGTCATCAGGGAAGTCCTCTCCCTCACAGAGGCCTTCAATGTACTCTTTCCACGCATCCGTTCTCCCCTATTCATTCAGTAGAGGAATTTCCATTGCACTCTTAGTGTTAACGCCTTCGTTTAACTTTTCTATATGCTGAGTCAGTCCTTTCGACTGTAATTTATTGTCCGATTGCTTCATATTTTTCATGTAGTCATTTCGCCTTTGCTTTCCTGAATACCCTATTTAATTCCTAAGTGTTTTGCACTTCTATATTCCTGAACATTTTTGTAGTTCCTTCTTTCGTCGGCCAGCTGAAGTATTTCCTCTGTTAGAAATGGTTTTTTCGCAGTTACCTTTCATGTACTTACGTTTTTCTTTCGAACATTTACGACTGCCATTTTTAGAGACGCTCATTTCTCTTCGTCTGAACTGCCTACTGACTAATATATTTTTCGCAGTATCTATAGCTTCAGAGAACTCAAAGCCTACCTTTTCATTCTTTAGTACTTCCGTAACCCACTATCTTACGCACTGAATCTTTCTAAATAGTCTCTTGATCTTCAGCCAACCCTCTATCAATACCAATCTGCGATTTGAATCTAATCTGCTCCTGGGTTAGCCCTACAATTCAGTATCTGATTTCGGAACTTCTGCCTTACAAAAATGTAATTCAGCTGGATTCGCCCTCTATTTCCTGGCCTATTACAGGTATGCCTCCTCCTCTTGTGAGTTTTGACGACAATATTCGCTATTAGCACCTAAAAATGTATTGCAAAACTCCGTTAGTCTTTCTCCTCTGTTATTCCTACTACCTAACTGGTATTCTCTCCCAAACCCTTCTTCTAATCCGTCTCCCACAGTCTCATTGCAATCTCTGGCTGTGAAAGATGTTGTGTTCAGGGCTTAACTGAAGGCACAAATTGCCCAACGTATTCTCAACGTGACCCCTGAGATACTCCGACCTGTTGTGGAACATGCTGTTTCTCAATCTCAACTTGTGCAGATAACGTTGGGCAGCATGTGAACATATTTTGGAACAGTCTCGCGACAGGTAAAAGCCAATTGTTTGTTGCTTTTCATGGAATTTCTGGGCTCACAACAATGAAAAACAGATTTTTCCTCTTCTGATGATGTCCGCAGCTCCTTGTCTAGTGGCTAGCGTTTCTGTCTCCGGATCACGGGGTCCCGATTTTTTATTTTTTATTACCGGTTCCCAAGGTTTACTTCCGCCAGTACCTCTGTCCCACATTCCAAACGTCGCAGCAGTTGCCCAGCACTGTCACTCATGGAAGACGGGATATTTCAGAGAAAGGTGCTAATTAAAGCCTAGAGACTGACAGCCATAACAAACAGATGCCTCAAAACTATGTAACTGCAACAAAGTCGTGAAAATGTGCAAAAGAAAACATTGTGTCGAAAGCAAAAGTTAAAAATTTCATCATCACAAAATATTAATTGGGACAGAATGCACATACGCAGCAGAGACCTTGAATTGTGGATTAACAAAAGAAAATAAGTGTACCACGAAAATGGTATGAAGGAGTATGATAGACAGTAAAAACATTTAAAGTAACAAGCACGAGAGATTAATTGTTACAGTGTAGAAAAGCCCACGCAGGGAATTGTTTTTTGCCGGTTCTTGGTGTTAGGTTGCTATTTGACCTAAGAACATACGGTATAAATACACTCCTGGAAATTGAAATAAGAACACCGTGAATTCATTGTCCCAGGAAGGGGAAACTTTATTGACACATTCCTGGGGTCAGATACATCACATGATCACACTGACAGAACCACAGGCACATAGACACAGGCAACAGAGCATGCACAATGTCGGCACTAGTACAGTGTATATCCACCTTTCGCAGCAATGCAGGCTGCTATTCTCCCATGGAGACGATCGTAGAGATGCTGGATGTAGTCCTGTGGAACGGCTTGCCATGCCATTTCCACCTGGCGCCTCAGTTGGACCAGCGTTCGTGCTGGACGTGCAGACCGCGTGAGACGACGCTTCATCCAGTCCCAAACATGCTCAATGGGGGACAGATCCGGAGATCTTGCTGGCCAGGGTAGTTGACTTACACCTTCTAGAGCACGTTGGGTGGCACGGGATACATGCGGACGTGCATTGTCCTGTTGGAACAGCAAGTTCCCTTGCCGGTCTAGGAATGGTGGAACGATGGGTTCGATGACGGTTTGGATGCACCGTGCACTATTCAGTGTCCCCTCGACGATCACCAGTGGTGTACGGCCAGTGTAGGAGATCGCTCCCCACACCATGATGCCGGGTGTTGGCCCTGTGTGCCTCGGTCGTATGCAGTCCTGATTGTGGCGCTCACCTGCACGGCGCCAAACACGCATACGACCATCATTGGCACCAAGGCAGAAGCGACCCTCATCGCTGAAGACGACACGTCTCCATTCGTCCCTCCATTCACGCCTGTCGCGACACAACTGGAGGCGGGCTGCACGATGTTGGGGCGTGAGCGGAAGACGGCCTAACGGTGTGCGGGACCGTAGCCCAGCTTCATGGAGACGGTTGCGAATGGTCCTCGCCGATACCCCAGGAGCAACAGTGTCCCTAATTTGCTGGGAAGTGGCGGTGCGGTCCCCTACGGCACTGCGTAGGATCCTACGGTCTTGGCGTGCATCCGTGCGTCGCTGCGGTCCGGTCCCAGGTCGACGGGCACGTGCACCTTCCGCCGACCACTGGCGACAACATCGATGTACTGTGGAGACCTCACGCCCCACGTCTTGAGCAATTCGGCGGTTCGTCCACCCGGCCTCCCGCATGCCCACTATACGCCCTCGCTCAAAGTCCGTCAACTGCACATACGGTTCACGTCCACGCTGTCGCGGCACGCTACCAGTGTTAAAGACTGCGATGGAGCTCCGTATGCCACGGCAAACTGGCTGACACTGACGGCGGCGGTGCACAAATGCTGCGCAGCTAGCGCCATTCGACGGCCAACACCGCGGTTCCTGGTGTGTCCGCTGTGCCGTGCGTGTGATCATTGCTTGTACAGCCCTCTCGCAGTGTCCGGAGCAAGTATGGTGGGTCTGACACACCGGTGTCAATGTGTTCTTTTTTCCATTTCCAGGAGTGTACTTTTCTTTAGCCCGGACCTGCGGCCATTTTTATAGACGTTTACTTTTTACAGTATAATAAGCTTTTTTACAGTATAATAAGCAATGTTTGATCGACGACTCGGAGCTGGCGGTCAGGAAAAATGGATGAATCGATTAATTCCATTCGCAAAAGGTTGTAATTCGGCTGAAATTAACGCTCAGTTAATGATACCAAAAAATGGTTGAAATGGCTCTGAGTACTATGGGACTTAACATCGAAGGTCATCAGTCCCCTAGAACTAGAACTACTTAAACCTAACTAACCTAAGGACATCACACACATCCATGCCCGAGGCAGGATTCGAACCTGCGACCGTAGCGGTCGCGTGGTTCCAGACTGAAGTGCCTAGAACCGCTCGGCCACATCGGCCGGCAGTTAATGATACCATTTGTATGTGAACCATTCTGATTTTATGCGGAAAAACAGGCGTCCTTAAATAACTGCTAACTGGAGTGAGACTGATGGTTCAAATTTGGTCCACTCATGTGTCGGACCTTCGTCTAAGATAAGTTTCAACAGTTTCAAAGCAATCTTGCTTCGTTTGGATTTTACCTACAAGAAACACCTTTTCCTGTGAGGTTTCTGAAGCGCGTCACTTCTATACTTGAGTCTGATACAAAACGGCTCAAACACTGCACGAATATAGATAAATAGAGTCAAAACAATTTTGTTTTAGTCCAATAATGTTGATCCGTTATCGATGTAAGATGCTTTAGGTTCGAGGTTATTGTAGTACATAAAATTCGTACTTACTTGAATCGAATGCGCGTAAACGGTTCAAGTAAATGAAACAAATACAAAACGCCTTACTACGGTAAAATTGAAAACTCGCTCTCAAAAATTTAGATAGAGTTGGATTTTATGTGCAAAATACACATTTCTGTGAGCCTTTCTAAGCACTCCACGCCACTTCTATGTTCCCAAATTGCGCGAATCGGTTTAAATGTTGTAAGAAGTTAGACAAAATCGTGTAATTAATGGCTATCCTATTGTTTTGTGGAAGCTTTATCCCTTGCCATGATATAGCGGTCTAAGTTTGCACACAAATGCAAGTAAAAATCCGATTTTATGTGAATAGCACAAGGTGAAACCGTTTAAGGTGACAGAGGTGATAATAATAAATTCAGTCCTACTGTAAATGAAGGAAACGTTTGCCAAAATCTTTTATCATTAGTCTTTCACGTGCACAAAACCATGCGTTTTCACGTGAAATTGTGTTTCGTAGAAATGCATTTCATTTTACGCTGTGCATTTGGACATAATTAAAATAACGTTTATTACAGCTGATTATCGTGTCCTTATTAATGCTTTTGCATTTTATTCACCACTGGCTTATAACTCTCGAAAAATCTTTGTACATCAAAATAAAGCATGTAACAAACCACAATTATGCCCAGCCCTGTATAAAATGATGTATCGTGTGCTAGAGCATTTAAAGCTTTGTCGACGACCACGCAAGCAGTTAAACTAACCTACGAATTGGTACAAAAATAAGTGTCACAAAGGAGGTCACCTTACTTCTAACCAGCAGATAAGGTTTTTCTATGTTTTCTTAAACACTAACGTGGTGTCTTACAGTAAATTTATTTTCGAACACAACACGCTTAATTTCGTCATTTTTCATACAGGATTGAAAAGTTGATAGTATTTTGTCGTGCATAGGATGTTTCGCTGTTCGTCTGTTTATTTCAGCCAATGATACTCACTCCTAAATCGGTGTGGTTGTTGCAACATTTCGTGTCAAAATTAATTATGTGAAATTTTCTGGCGATGGATTTTTAATGTTCAGTTTTTGTTATTATTGCAAGATCCTGGCAATCACAGAGTGTCGGATTATTGGTATTTAGGAACTCCAATCTTAGACGTGTTATGGGGCTCATTAGAGATGTGACTGGCAAGGAGGGGAAGAAAGCCAGTGTGCACTCCGTATGCATATTGGGTGGAGTCATTCAAAAAATGGATCGGGTCCTTCCGGATGCCATAAAGAAAGAGGTTAATGCGAACTGCATGTGGTGGCTCAAGTCGGTAGCATTGATGTGTGTCCCTTTGGATCGAAAGAAATTCTCTCTGCTTTCGAGAAGCTAACAGAGTGGCAAAAGCTGCTAGTCCTGGTGGCGAGATGAAAGGAGAGCGCAACGTTTGCAGCATAGTCGACAGGACCGATAGCGCACTTCTGGTAGAGAACCGAGGCTCAGACGGTACTGTGACAGTGTAGGCTGCAGATTCCTCGATCTGCGCCATAGGGTGCTTGGGTTTCGTGCTTCGCTGAATAGGTCAGGAGCACTACACACATGATGCAGCATTACCTGGTAGGAGGTGCTGTGTGGCGTGGCCTGGGCGGTTTTTAGGGGAAAAACAAAAAGGGGTTCTGTCTCAAAATGTGCAAGATGAACGTAGGTCTAGGAATCATCGGTTTAACAGTTGTAAATTGTTGTAACTGTGTTGGCAAAGTACCAGAGCTTCAAGTGGTAATAGAAAACACTGATGCTCAAATCGTCGTAGGCACTGAAAGCTGGCTGAAGTAGGAGATAAGTTCAGCCGTAAGATTTGCAAAGAATCTAACGGTATTCCGAAAGGATAATGTAAACACAGTCAGCGTTGTCTTGTTTGTTGCTGTTAGAAGTAGTTCATCTTGTAGCGAAATTTAAGTAGGTAGTTCCTGCGAGTTGGTATGGGTGGATGTCATTCGTAGCAACTGGTGTAAAGTAATAACTGGATCGTTTTATAGACCTACCAACTGAAATAATACAATTGCTGAAAGATTCAAAGAAAACTTCAGTCTAATTTTAAACACGTACCCGACTCATACAGTTATAGTTGGTGATGACTTTAATGTACAATGGATACGTTGTCGAAAATACATGTTTAAATCCGGAGGAATGCATAAAATATCATCCGAAGCTGTGATAAACGCATTCGCTGAAAATTATTTCGAGCAGTTAATTCATGAGCCCATGCCAATAATAAACGGATGCGAAAACATTGTTGACCTCTTAGAAACAAATAATCCTGCGCTAATAACGATCATCAAAGCGGATACAGGGATTAGTTTACACAGGGTTGTCGTAGCGAGACTGAATACCTTATCTTAAAAAACCACCAAAAATAAACTAAAAACCTCTAGTCATGAAAGCTGATAAAAATTCGCTTGACGCATTCCTAAGGGGCAATTTCCACTCATTCCAAATTAACAATGCAAGTGTAGACCGCTGTTGAAAGAAATAGTATCGTCAGCAATTGAGAGAGTTATACCAAATAAATTAACAAACGACCGAGCTGATCCCCTTGCTACACCACTGTTGCAGAAACAATGAAAGAAGCACGCTAGATTTAAACGAAGGCGAAGACTCGAAGATTGGCGATCTTCTACAGAAGCTCGAAATTTAACGCGGAATTCAGTACGAAACGCTTGTAATAGTCTCCACAACGAAAATTCAAGGAGATTCTGGACGTATGTAAAGTATGATAGCTGCAAGAGACAATGCTTTCTCTGCACGATAGCAATGGAAATACTATCAATTACAGTCTTGCTGAAGCAGAATTACTAAACACAGTCTTCCTAAATTCCTTTACCAAAGAAGACTAAGCAAGTATTCCAGAATTCGAATCAAGAACAGCTGCCACCATGAATAATTGACAAGTAGCCAGCCGCTGTGGCCGAGTGGTTCTAGGCGCTTCAGTCTGGAACCATGCTGGAGCTACGGTCGTAGGTTAGAATCCTGCTTCGGGCATGGATGTGTGTGACGTCCTTAAGTTAGTTAGATTTAAGTCGTTCTAAGTCTAGGGAACGGATGACCTCAGATGTTAAGTCCCATAGTGCTTAGAGCCATCTGAACCATTTTGCCTCGGAGTATCAAGCAACTTAAATTATTTAATAAAAGGAAGTGTTCGGATCCAGACTTTATACCAATTAGTTTCCTTTCGGAGTACGCTGATGCAATAGCTCCATACTTAACAATCATACAAAGCCGCTCGTTCGACGAAAGATCCGCACCCAAAGGCTGGAGAGTTGCACAGGTCACACCAATATTCAAGAAAGGTAATAGGAGTAATTCATTAAATTACAGGCGCGTATCATTAACGTCGATATGCAGCAGAATTTTGGTGCATATGTAGTATTCGAACATTACGAATTATCTCGAAGAGAACAGTTTGTTGAATTTTCAAATGTGTGTGAATTTCTAAGGGACAAAACTGCTGAGGTCATCGGTCCCTAGACTTACACAGTACTTAAACTAACGCAAACCAACTTGTGCTAAGAACAACACACACACCCATGTCCGAGGGAGGACTCGAAGCTCCGACGGGAGTGGCCGTGCAGTTATTGACATGGCGCCTCGAACCGCGCGGCCCCTCCGCGTGGCTAACGGTTTGTTGACACACAGTCAATACGGATTCGGAAAACGTTCTTGTGAAACACAGTAGCTCTTCACACACGCGAAGTGGTGAGTGCTATTCACAAGGGATTTCAAATTTATTTCGTATTTCTAGATATCCAGAGAACTTTTGACACTGTACCACACAAGCGGCGTGTAGTGTAATCGCGTGCTTATGGAATATCGTCTCAATTATGTGACTGGATTCCTTATCTATGCCGGCCGGGGTAGTCGAGTGGTTCCAGGCGCTACAGTCTGGAACCGCGCAACCGCTACGTTCGCACAATCGAATCCTGCCTGGGGCATGGATGTGTGTGATGTCCTTAGTTTAGTTAGGTTTAAGTAGTTATAAGTCTAGGCGACGGATGACCTCAGAAGTTAAGTCCCATAGTGCTCAGAGCCACTTGACCCATTCTTATCTATGTATACAGATTTAGGAGGCAATCTGAACAGCCGACTAAGGTTGTTTGCAGATGACGCAGTCATTTATCGACTAGTAAAGTCATCAGAAGATCAAAACTAATTGCAAAACGATTCGGAAAAGATATCTGTATGTTCGAAAATTGGAAATTGATCCTAAATAATAAAAAAAAAGTGAGGTCACCTACACGAGTGCTAAAAGGAATCCATGAAACTTCGGTTACACGATAAATCAGTGTCTATTCTAAAGGCATTAAATTCAAGTAAATACCTTTTCATTACAATTACGAGCAACTTAAATTCGAACTGACACTTAGAATATGTTGTGCGGAATGCAAACCAAAGACTGCCTTTTATTGGCAGAGCATTTAGAAAATGTAACGGATCTACTAAAGAGACTGCCTACACTACGCTTGTCCGTCCTCTTTCGGAGTAGTGCTGCGCGGTTTGGGATCCTTACCAGATAGGATTAACGGAGTACATCGAGAAAGTTCAAAGGAGCGCAATACGTTTTGTATCATCGCGAAGTAGGGGAGAGGGTGTCTCTGCCATGATAAAGAATTTAGGGTGGACATCATTAAAACAAAGGCGTTCTTCGGTGCGGCAGAATCTTCTCAAGGAATTTCAGTCATCAACTTTCTGCTCCGAATGCAAAATTATTTTGTTGACGTTGACCTATATACGGAGAAACGGTCATTATAATAAAATAAGGGAAACCAAAGCTCGCACGGAAAGGAATATGTGTTCGTTTTCTCCACGCCCTGTTCGAGATTGGAATAACTGAGAATTATGATGGAGGCGGTTCCATGCACCCTCTGCTAGGCATTTAAGTGTGATTTGCAGAGTATCATTGTAGATGTAGATGTTATTGCTTTGTTCAAACAAACAATGACAAGAACTTTAAGATAAGTCATAACAGCAACATGTATGCTTTTCGGTAATTTATTATTTGTTGCTCGAAACTTTCAGCGTTCGTATAATTCATTACAAAGTACTTTTTTCTTGTTGTGATTGAGATGAAACATTCCATTTACAAGATCATTCGGAAATTTTCTACATTTTGAAACAACACATACACTTGGCTGACACCACAGATCTGTACGATTCCCAATAAGTTGGGTATATGTTGGTGAGCCTATCCTAGGGCGTGGTTACCTGCATGTCATGATACATTAAAAAGATACTTTGACATTTTATAGTGGTCGATTGTAACTTTGTCTGTGAACGTGTTTGGTCACTTGATCTTGTTGGCTATTTTGCAGCTACTTTTATGAAGCAAAATGACGTAACGTCTCTTGTTGCTGTTGAAATAGGCGAAAGACATTTGCCGTCCAGAAAGCCTTTGACAAGTAACCCTTTTTAACAGTAGTATGTGTGAGTGGAGATATTTACACATTTTCCTAAGCTTCGAAGCTGCTACTTCACATGAACCATGTGCACACGTCATTTTTTGTACAGCCATTCTACATTTTTGTTCTCATTCTAAGTTTATATATTATGGTTGCATCGTAAGTTTATCAAGGCAGCATAAAATATTTATATAAATATTATCAAAAACTTCGAACAGTATTTAATGTTTTGTATGTATCCTATTTTTGTTTGCTGTTATTTTGTATACTGTGTTGAGCATTTATCTTTACAATGCGTAGACAGCCTCATGCGTATATGAATAAGATGTGTAACTACAAAACAAAAAATTAAGAATAAAAAATATGCAGAATTAGAAAATACAAATTATAAAACAAAATAGAACAATAGTAAAAAATAAAAACGTATGAAAAAATAAAAGCAAAAACCGTCGTACAAGCATGTGACCTTGGTGTGGTGGTCATGCTTGCATGCTCTGAGGACACAGCATGCGATACTGGACAAGTTCAACCATCCCAGGTTGGTAATGGTAGAGGAGAAAGACTAACGGTGTCCACCTCAAAGAACATGGTGGAAAAGACAATGAAAAAACCTATCCCTGGTAGGTCGTCGTCCGAGTCAACAAAAATATACATCGGTTGGCAAGCTGTGGCGGTCTAATGTTAGAATTGTGATACAGTAAAAGTTGGGACACACGAATGAATAATGCTCTTACTGTAGCATAAAAAAGATGAGTACCTCCTGGGCAGAGTTAGGGATGCAGAAGAAGGAAAATTATCTGCCAGCTTCAAAGAAATTTAAATGGAAACGTCTTGACATATTCACTCTTTTTTGAGTTAACCCTGCATCCTCAGGGCAGTGAGCTATCTGAGCTGCGAGGTGTTGGTAAACCTGATCTTGCAAAAGTTCCTCATCCTGTGCCAAAATCCAGAATATTCGTCAGCCATACTAAACAATATATTGTACCATACGCCTGAAGAGCATACATGTAATTTCTGAGAAAGTTTTTCTACAGGGACAAAATTTCTGGGGCTGGATTTGCTACTGTTGGGATGAAAAAACATCTTATTCTTTATTTTTTTGGGTGGGGGAGTTGATTTTTTTCCTCGAAGGGACAATTTCTCCCCAAGCCCACCACCTGTTACATGCACGGTTAGAGACGTAAGAACAAACTTACGTGCTTCTAGGGAGTGGGATGTATCTACAATAGGAAGTATCCAAGATACGTGTTTGCTTGTACGAGTATATAGGATGTATCCCCTAGTGGGGACCAGTTGTATCATAACGCACTACAAGGCAAATGCCATTCTGGTAGACATGATGACATGTTTCCTACTATATGACATCTTGAACGATGTTACTAGACTTGACATGACACATTATATTACATGGCACGTGTACTGATACCAACAAGTAAAAAATTGCGAGTATGTCAAGATATTTTTATTTAAATGTCTCTGAATGTTCCAGACAAGTAGAAAAGCTAGTTCCCTTCTTTTACATCCTTAAGTCTGCACAGGCCTACCTTGTCTTTTTTGTACTGTGATAGCATTTTTCATTCTAGCATTGTTATGTAAGATATCGTTCAGTCTTCCAGTCTTCCATCATTCGTCCTTGTATAATGTTTACGTAGCCCCACTCGGATGCAAGCAACTAAAGTCAACATGTAAGAATAACAGGTACACGTATTTTCTTAACCCGTAAACTACTGTTTCATGAATAATGTATGCTGTTACATCGTAATATCCCCATTGATAGTCTATTTTGTAATTCACTTGATGGGTTTTGTAGATATTTAGTTTATAACTCTACAATCAGGATGACTGAGGGATCTCGCTTTATAATATCAACCAAAACGATATTGCAGTGCTGGTACTGCTAAAGGCTGAAAGCAAGGGGAAACTAGATACGTAATTTTTCCCGAGGGTACGGAGCTTTACTGTATTGTTTAATGATTATAGCATCCCCTTGGGTAGAAAATTCAGTAAATAAAATAGTCCCCCATTCGGATACTCAGGAGAGGACTACTCAAGAGGATGACGACATCAGGAAAAACAAAACTGGCGCTCTACGGATCGGAGAGTGGTATGTTAAATCTCTCAGTAGGGGGAGGTAGGTTAGAAAACCTAAAAAGGGAAATGGAACGGCTACAGTTAGATATTGTGAGAATATGTGAAGATTATTGGCAAGTGGAACAGGACTTTCGGACAATTGAATACTTGGTTATAGATACAAAATCAAGCAGGGGTAATGCAGGAGTCAGCTTAATAATGAATAAGAAAATAGGAATGCTGGTGGGCAACTGTAAACAGTGCGGTGAACGCGTTATTGTAACCAAGATACCAACATATACACGAAGCCCACAGCCACCATTGTAGTACAAATTTATATGCCAACTAGCTCCGCAGATGGTGAAGAAATCGCAGAAATATACGATAAGATAAAAGAATTTATTCAGATAGATTAGGGAAACGAAAATTTCGTCATTGGAATTCGATAGCAGAAAAAAGGAAGAGAACGAAAACTTGCGGGTGGACTGGGCAAAAGGAACGAAAGAGGAAGCCGCCTGGTAGAATTTTGCGCATAGCACAATTCATTTATCACCAAGACCTGGTTAGAGAATCGTTAAGAGACCTGGAGACACCAGGAGGGTTCAGATTTATTATACAATAGCAAGACTGAAGTTTACGAATTACATATTAAATTTCAGCATATTTCCAGGGGCAGGTATGCACTCTGACCACAATTGACTTGTTATTAACTGTTAATTAAAACTGAAGAAATTGCAAAAAGGTAGGAAATTAAGGAGATGGGACTCGACTGATGTCTAAAGTAGTGCTGGAGGGAAATGAAACCATCAATCCTGCAGGGCTGTCCATAAATCCGTAAGAGTACGAGGGCGTGGAAATCTCTTCTGAACAGCACGTTGAAAGGCATCCCAGCTATGCTCAATAGCGTTCATGTCTGGCG
The DNA here is from genome assembly GCF_023864345.2 of Schistocerca serialis cubense. Classification (NCBI taxonomy): domain Eukaryota; kingdom Metazoa; phylum Arthropoda; class Insecta; order Orthoptera; family Acrididae; genus Schistocerca; species Schistocerca serialis. The sequence continues at coordinate 185,435,792 of NC_064645.1, forward strand.
AGTTTGGTGGGCATCGGAAGTAATTCAACTCAGAAGAGAGTTTATGCAGACATTCTGTAGTAATTCTGGGCGTGTGGGGCGCCACATTGCACTGCTTCAATTGCCCACGTCCGTCGGAATGCACAGTGAACATGAGTGGATACAGGTGATCAGACATGATGCTTACGTACGTGTCACCTGACAGAGTCGTTCCTAGACATATCAGGGGTTCCGTATCACTCCAACTGCACACGTCCACACCATTACAGAGTCTCCACCAACTTCAACAGTAGCCCATGCAGGGTCCATCGATTCATGAGGTTCTTTCCATACCCGTACACGTCCATCCGCTCGATACAGCTTGAAACATGTTCCCAGTCATCTACAGTCCAATGTTAGTGTTGATGGGTCCAGGCGAGGCGTGAAGCGTTCTGTCGTGCAGTCTTAAGGATACACGATCGGCCTTCGGCTCCTCAAAGCCCATATCGATGATGTTTCGTTGAATGGTTGCTGATGGCCCAGCATTGAAATCTCCAGCAATTTGCGGAAGGGTTGCACTTCTGTCGCGTTGAACGGTTCTCTTCAGTCGGTGTGGGTTCCGTTCTTGCAGGATCTTTTCCCGGCTGCAGCGATGTCAGAGGTTTGATTTTTTACCGTATTCCTGATATTCACGGTACACTCGTGAAATGGCCGTACGGGAAAATCTCCACTTCTTCATTGCTTGTTTTCATATTTAATATTAATTCAAATTGGAGAGCTGTTGTTATAGCAAAAACTAAAAAGAAGGTTGTAACACCGAAACAAATTATCGAGCTTGACGAAAAGTGGACCTTCGAAATCTACGCCTGTTACCGAAAACGGCTTGGTGATTTCAATACAGTCAGGTGGTAGAGGACCTTATACCTCGGATACGCGGACACTTCTGTTTAGTTTCCAAGGAGACACGTATGTATGATCTTTTTTACCGTTTCTCTTCCCTTCAAGATTCAGAAGTCGTTACTTATTTCAGACAGCACTATAGTAGTTCCTAGGTGGTATTAATGTACATGCTTCTGTCGACTGAGTAGTTTTATGAATGGGTGGGTATACTCCATGAGTAGTGGGTGCTTTTCTTGTATTTTAGACTCTGCAAAGTGAACTCGTCTTCCAAGTCGTACAAGTTCGTTACGAAGGAACTTGTTATAACATTAAATTTCATATTTCGTTGGAAGCTGGGTATTTCCGCATCCAATTGCGTTTTTCTGATTCTAACTCTTGGAAAGTGAATTTGCTCTTAACATTTTCTGAGCGTCGAACATTATAGATCAAAGGCAATAATCCATGCCGTTATGCGTAATGTTACCAGTAAGCTCTATATTTTGACGCGTCAATGGAACACACCAAACCAATAATAATGAAAGAATTTTCAATATCTTTCGCATCTTTGGAAGGGAATCGTCAGGGATTTTTTCCAGAGACCACGTGTGAAGTGGCTGACTTTAACACGGAGGTCCATTCCATCATAGTACAGAAGACCGGAATTTTCCCATTGATGTTCCACGTAACACCAGATCTCCAGGATCATATGTGATGGGACAATGTCGCCGCCGACCAGTGTGACCGAGCGGTTCTAGGCGCTCCAGTGTGGAACCGCGCGACCGCTACAAACGCAGGTTCGAATCCTGCCTCTGGCATGGATGTCTGTGATGTTCTTAGGCTAGTTAGGTTTAAGTAGTTCTAAGTTCTAGAGGACTGATGACCTCAGATGTTAAGTCCCATAGTGCTCAGAGCCATTTGAACCATTTGAACAGTGTCGCCACTGCAATGGCGTCAAACTCTCTTAGGTGTCAATTACTCTACGGACAAACGTATTCTGGCAATTTCGGCCTCTCCGTATCTAGTCCAGAGTCACCATAGGATCGCTCCACATTATGACGTTTGCGATGTCAATTACGGAGAACTGGTGAAAAAATCTCAGAATTCGCGAACCCAGGAAGGTGTATACTAGTCAAGGCGCCGAAGCGTGTCCATTTTAATAAAGTACACTGCTTTTACTTAGGATCAAAATAACAAATGTGTTTTTAGTCTTGGAGATTCTGATGTACAGCACTGCTCCATGAACCCTCCCCAAGGCATCACATACCCTGAAAAACAATTTTTTATACAATGGATGTTGATGAAAAGATACCAAGAGAATCATAGAATTTCGCAGTCACGTGCAGTAACTTTCATTTAATTAGCAGGCTCATACTGCAGTTTATCGGTTATGGGACGGTAATCATAGAAAACTTATTCCGTGTCGCAATCAATGCCTAACACTGCTGTGTGTTCTGCAACTCTTCGCTGATCCGTTTAGCATATGACCTCTAGTATATTATAAATACTATCCCATTTTTTCATTGGAAGTTTTTTCTGTTTCAGCAGACTTGCTAGCTGCTTTTGTAAGGATATAATATTATTGTCGTCCGCGCAACAGGTGGCAAAGGCATCCACGAAAGTACTTACAAGCAGGAGCTCTGCTGCAGTAAAATATGTGCCCCTAAGTCCTATAGCCAAATCCCGCAAAGTTGCGGAAAGGAGAAACTTGGTGTATGCGAGGCCAAACTGTAAACGTGTATTAAACCTGTGAATGTTGACGTCATCATGCCTCGGGCATGGATGTGTGTGATGTTCTTAGGTTAGTTAGGTTTAAGTAGTTCTATGTTCTAGGGGACTGATGACCTCAGCAGTTAAGTCCCATAGTGCTCAGGGCCATTTGAACCAACGCGAGCAGCAATGTCGCGATATGACAAACCGCAATCGCGACAGGCTACAATCCGACCTTTATCAAAGTCGGAAACGTGATGGTACGCATTTCTCCTCTGTTGTCTACATAGTTCCGCATAGTCAGCGCGTACACAACTTTCCCACTAGAGCGTGCCCTGCTAAGCACAACAGCGCAGTCGCAGCGCTCGTCCGTCTCCGCACTACGAGATGGCGCTGCCTTAGAGACGGACCAAATTCTGCTTCCGCCGATCCGCTTATTAATATGTAACGCAGCCAATGAGATTGCTGCTAACATAGAACCTTTTCTCCTCGCGGATCACACTCGCACTGTGATACCTGAACGCGCGAGGTATTATAACGAGTGTACAGACCTCCGATCAGTCAGTCTGCATTAGTCTGTACCAGTCTATAGTCAAGTTTCAGTCTGCACCTAAGAAGATTATCATATTCCTGTACACAGCCATGAAGATAAATGTATAGACACTTTGTTAAGTATCAGAGATATGTGAGGATAAGATTCATGTACCAAGACCAAAGGAACTTCAGATTGTTAATTGTAAATAGCATCCAGAATCAAGTTACGTAATGTCTATGCTTTTTATTATTTTAATAAATGTGTGTGAAAATTAATCAAGTTCTGTTTAAAGTTGGTTACCGTCAATCTGCTACTCTAAGCGTGCAAGTGGCATTTCTATCATCTGACCTAACGGCAGAAGATAAACACGCCACGATAAGACCACGAGACATATTGCTGACACTCGCCTACTTCGTTAGAGCGACAAGTCGAATAATCTGATGGTGTGTGTACCGAAGGTCTTACAGTACGCACACCACATCCTCCTTACACGAAGCATCACAACAACGTTTCACCAGGCAACGCCGGTCAACTGCTGTTTGTGTATGAGAAATCGGTGGGAAACTTTCCTCATGTCAGCACGTTGCAGGTGTCGCCAACCTTGTGTGAATGCTCTGAAAAGCTAATCATTTGCATATCACAGCATCTTCTTCCTGTCGGTTAAATTTCCCGTCTGTAGCACTTCATCTTCGTGGTGTAGCAATTTTAATGGCCAATAGTGTAGAAATCACTAACCAAAGTTACACTCGCGGCTCCAAATAGATTACAGTAAATACAAGAAAGCTTCCTCTTTCGAACTCCGCAGGCCGCGTTCGCAGAGGGAATAAACACAATACGCATCAAAGGTTCTTTAGTACGCCATATGCCATCATTCAAAGCATTATTCCCGCAGCCAACATCCGAAGTGCACAGACGAGAACATTCCAGAAGGCAAACTGCTCGTGCACTCTCTCTCCAAAACTCAAATCAGCCACAATGGATGTTATCGGGCATACGGCTTCGAATGTACCAAGAGGCCCCAATGGCCACCACGTCAACAGACTGGCCCCTCAGTCTATAACTGCTGCCGCCACGTACCAAAACCAACTCGCCAACCGCGGCACAAGTCCCCACCTTTTCCTCCCTTGCCAACATCGATAAACAGAGCGAATCACTGCGACATTCGCGCCTCCTACCGGGACGCCAGTCAGTCAGAGGAGCCAAAGATAGCAGAACGCCTCCACGGCTCAGTAATAACCACGGAAATGCTCTTGGATGTTAACGCGTCATGTACATGTAGTCTGCGGTCGCGAGCTCGATTCCAATCCACCATCAACAGTGGACGGTGGAGCTTTGACGACGCCGGCCAACCGTGATGGCGAAACGTCAGAAAAATTGAAACGGTACAGTCGTTTCCGCTCCACAAGCAGCAGGTTTCGCTGCTCCGCCGCCAATTTTATTGCATGACGCGGCCGGCCGCGGGTGCAACAGAACACATGTGGACTGGTGGAAAGAAACCTGTCAGGCTTCATAATACGTATTTATATCTGTTGTGTATTATGTATTTCTTGTACGTGAATGTAAATCTGCACATGAACTTTCCTAATCTTCCTCACATCTTTCCATAAAGCGTGGCCAAATCTTAGTTGGGAAGTAGTTCTGTAGTATAGTAGTGCCAACCTTACACCTGGGTGGGGGATCAGAGAGACAGCACAGGCAGGTAAAAGTCAAAGACTTTCCAGTGTCACAATATTTTGGGGTCGAGAGGTTGGTCACGGCCAAGTGGTTCGACCATCCCCTCCACCGGGGCCCAGGAAGACCTCCGTGTGCCCGCGATATTCTGGGAGTGTTACAGAAGACGGGTAAGTGAGCAGACATGCCCTCAGTGCGACTGTCTCGATGTTCACGCGTGGAAGAGAGGTATTAGAATATTTACACTAATTCTTTTATTTACATCTTCGGAATGTGTAAGGAAGTGAATGTTCTCGTTTAATTTCGGAAATTAGACCCCTGTGTTAATTTGTCTGGTCCCCAGTTTGCCCGTTATCCTCCTCACATAGTGGATGTCATTGTAAAATATTGGGAGATTTTGGTGGTATACATTTGGCCAACTCAATTCAGTCTTACCCGTAGAAATGTGCGTGCATATTAGTATACAGGGTGTTACAAAAAGGTACGGCCAAACTTTCAGGAAACATTCCTCACACACAAAGAAAGAAAATATGTTATGCGGACATGTGTCCGGAAACGCTTACTTTCCATGTTAGAGCTCATTTTATTACCTCTCTTCAAATCACATTAATCATGGAATGGAAACACACAGCAACAGAACGTACCAGCGTGACTTCAAACACTTTGTTACAGGAAATGTTGAAAATGTCCTCCGTTAGTGAGGATACATGCATCCCTGATGCGCTGATGCAGCCAGGGATAATGGCGTATTGTATCACAGCCGTCCACAATACGAGCACGAAGAGTCTCTACATTTGGTACCGGTGTGGCGTAGACAAGAGCTTTCAAATGCCCCCATAAATGAAAATCAAGAGGGTTGAGGTCAGGAGAGCGTGGAGGCCATGGAATTGGTCCACCTTTACCAATCCATCGGTCACCGAATCTGTTGTTGAGAAGCGTACGAAAACTTCGACTGAAATGTGCAGGAGCTCCATCGTGTATGAACCACATGTTGTGTCGTACTTGTAAAGGCACATGTTCTAGCAGCACAGGTAGAGTATCCCGTATGAAATCATGATAACGTGCTCCATTGAGCGTAGGTGGAAGAACATGGGGCCCAATCGAGACATCACCAACAATGCCTGCCCAAACGTTTACAGAAAATCTGTGTTGATGACGTGATTGCACAATTGCGTACGGATTCTCGTCAGCCCATACATGTTGACTGTGAAAATTTACAATTTGATCACGTTGGAATGAAACCTCATCCGTAAAGAGAACATTTGCACTGAAATGAGGATTGACACATTGTTGGATGAACTGTTCGCAGAAGTGTACCCGTGGAGGCCAATCAACTGCTGATAGTGCCTGCACACGCTGCACATGGTACGGAAACAACTGGTTCTCCAGTAGCACTGTCCATACAGTGACGTGGTCAACGGTACCTTGTACAGCAGCAACTTCTCTGACGCTGACATTAGGGTTATCGTCAACTACACGAAGAATTGCCTCATCCATTGCAGGTGTCCTCGTCGTTCTAGGTCTTCTCCAGTCGCGAGTCATAGGCTGGAATATTCCGTGCTCCCTAAGACGCCAATCAATTGCTTCGAACGTCTTCCTGTCGGGACAACTTCGTTCTGGAAATCTGTCTCGATTCAAACGTACCGCGCCACGGCTATTGCCCCGTGCTAATCCATACATCAAATGGGCATCTGCCAACTCCGCATTTGTAAACATTGCACTGACTGAAAAACCACGTTCGTGATGAACACTAACCTGTTGATGCTACGTACTGATGTGCTTGATGCTAGTACTGTAGAGCAATGAGTCGCCTCTCAACACAAGCACCGAAGTCAAGATTACCTTCCTTTAATTGGGCCAACTGGCGGTGAGTCGAGGAAGTACAGTACATACTGACGAAACTAAAATGAGCTCTAACATGGTAATTAAGCGTTTCCGGACACATGTCCACATAACATCTTTTCTTTATTTGTGTGTGAGGAATGTTTCCTGAAAGTTTGGCCGTACCTTTTTGTAACACCTTGTATAATATACCCAAGCTAAAAGGTAAAATTGTAATATCTGTAAACTGGAACAATTGCTACAATCGCTGTAAAGTTGAGGGATAATGTTTAAAATAAGTAGGTAATCAATTGTCGTCAATGTTTAACATACCCTAAAAATCTCATAGGAGTCAAGTTAAAGGAATTGATTTAAAATAAAAGCTATAGAATGCAGGGACCCACACATCAGCGTGTGAGCCCTCCAGCCCCTTGCCTAGTATCGTACAGAAAGGGCACGCTCTCTAGGTAGCGCTCTCAAGCTCCCCTCCCCAGTTATACGTTGCGCGATTTTCATTCAGGGCTTGACTTTCATCTGGCGTCCCTAGGCAAGGAGGTGTGACGATAATCTTTCAAAATGATCAAACAAACGACAACTGAAGAACCCGATACAGAAGCCAACAGCAATTAGTCAACAAGTGGGCACGAAAGTTTTAACAATTTGGTGACGCGCATTCCTTATCGTACCTGCAGTACTGTGACGTAAAACTTGTATTCTGTAAAGACGAACTCATGACAACACTGTAGACAGTTGTTTGCAATAAATTGAAGATGGTTCAAATGGTTCAAATGGCTCTGACCACTATGGGACTTAACATCTGAGGGCATCAGTCCCCTAGAACTTAGAACTACTTTAAACCTAACTAAACTAAGGACATCACACACATCCATGCCCGAGGCAGGATTCGAACCTGCGACCGTAGCGGTCGCACAGTTCCAGACTGAAGCGCCTAGAACCGCTCGGCCACTATGGCCAGCAACTGAAGATGCTCATAACGTAACAATTTCCATTCCCCAACGACGGACACCTGCCACATTCATTCCACTACAGAATACAGATGAGCTTCTTATAGTATTTACTGACAAGACAGTGCCAAGACGCGTACACGACGGCGACCTATTCAACCGCCCGATGCGGAAATATTGTTACAAGTTCCTAGCCGCCTGACGTTCCCTCCCTAGAGCGATGATGACCTCTTCTCTGGTATAATGAGCAGTTGCGAAGCGTTGAACGCAGATTTATCCCACCCAATCCCTGGCAAAGACGCCGCACTGGTAGCGGGCGGAGCGAAGAGCTCGCGCATGATCATAATCTGCAGCGAACGGCCACTTGCGCGCCGACAAAATGGAAACATTCATCAAACGTCAGGTGCGAGCGCGCCCATTCAAGAAGCGGATTTGAGTTCATTTAAATAGCGGGCCACATATGCCGCGTGGGACCGCGGTACCTCGTCTCGTGCCTTCCCTTCCCTTCTGCGGTCCTCTTCCCGCGGCAGACCGGCTATTTGCATTGAATGGGTGGGCGACAGCGGCGCAGGCTTCCACTTTGGGCAGTCTCTCCACAGCACCGAAATAAAAAGAAGAGGAAGAGGGAGGAAGAGGATAGGTGGGACCAGCTTCTCGGCTCTCCCTTTTGATTGTCACACAAAAGGCACCGCCCCTCGATAATCTTTAAGCCGTATATATGATTTCATTTCTTTCGCGGCGATCTCCGTGTGGCGGCAGGTCGGCTTAGAAATTAAATCGTACCGATATCTGTTCCCGTCTTGCCCCCTCCCTGCCTCCCAGTCTTCCCCCCCCCCCCCCCCGCACCCCACTCCCCACCCAATCTCTGCTAGCAGTATCGCCAAAAGAAACTCGGCGCCGAACGGCGACGTAAATATCGGTAATCAAAATGCGATTCGGCTACGTTGGGAGAAGTTTTGCGTCACGAATCGTAGTAGCGTGGTAGGGCAAAGAAAGACACGGCGCTCACCATAATGGACTGCTATAAAGCTATCGATGACGTGACAAGAATCGCCGCCATTCATACTCTTCCACGACTTGTCTTTTTTTTAATTCGATTACAATGTACTCAGGACTGGGAGAACAACAAATTTTGACCATACTGCAGCAGCCCGTGCGTTGTACGCAACACTGCGAAACGACGGAATGATTTCTTTGAGTGGCGAACCTGTTTATCGAATAGTAGTGAAAACGGGCCACTACCGAATGTAAATCACTTCAATGACTGCTGGAACGCAGTGTATACAATTCCCAATATTCAGCAACAGAAAGCAAAAATTATAGAGTTAAAAGAACTCATTTATGACGACGTTATGAGCCAGCTATCAGGGCTTTATATAAAAAATTCTTGAGTTAAAAGATAATCTCCTTTGAGAGGTAAGCCTATCTTCAGATGTTACATCCTGGGCGTGGCGCTACAAATATACCATCTACTGCTACAAAAAAATTCGCTTCACGTAATGATAATTACTTCAAGACACATAAATTAAGTTACTTGTAGTTACGGAGTAGTAATGATCTACCTCATAAATAGCAATATAGCTTGCGTTGCTGACCTTCTTTGACATGTGATCGACTGTTATTATTTAAAGAAATACTTCGGACCAGTTAGAGTTATAGATAGGTGATGGTGTAAATACTTTGAGTGTATTGTGTGGAATCTAAAAGGTTTGTTTCCATTATCCTCTTCCTTCGCTTTAACTGTGTGATCAAGAGTACTTGCTTTCAGCAACTGCGGCATAATTCTGGCAGAGACTCAAAATCAGTTAGTCAAAAAGGACGTTTTCGACAGACGTACGGGTAATATCTGTTTTCACTTTTACGCTTATTTATCCTTTTCAGGTAAGGGCCTTCACGCTACTTTTTACGTCAGACCAGACAGTTCACAATCTGCACTGATGATATATTCCTTTTTACTTGGTAATTGCAGACTATAAATTACAGTATATAAGTAGTTGATACCGTAATAACCACATTTCTTTTATTTTAGTTGGTATACTACAGACAAAACATAAAAGGGGAAAAGGGAAGAAAAACATAAATAAGAAAAAAATAAAAAGGCGAGGACGAGGCAAGTACTGGCATGCCTATGAGTTTGGGTAAGAAATCGAAATTCTGATAATGTTGTACATGGACAGCCGGAAGTGAAAGCTTTTGAATCACTATCAAAACTGGGGAAAATATAATCGTACGTTTACAACACAAGTCTGGGTGCAACACTTGTTGCATGGGGTGCGGGAGAAGGACATTGCGGAAAGAAATATAGAAAATAAGAATAGTGGTGTTTTAAAAAGGGATAAAGTGGTCGTAAAGTGGTGTGTTGGAAATATGTGTTAATGTCTATGAAAAAAGCTTCATGTAACTGTAAAAATAGGAACTGAAACATATTCCTTATCGTACCTACAATATTGTCACAAATTGCGTAGTATAAAGACGATCGTAGGAAAACACTACGGACAGACAGCCGTAAGTTGTAAATTTTAAGAAGGTATTTTCGTTTGAATCAGGGACACTTGTTTGTCGGTATTACTCATCCAATAACGAGAGAGTAGCGCATAAATCTCATTTCGTCTGTGTGACTGTCAGCTGACGGGGGAGAAACCACGTATAGTGTTCCAAGGTATCGAGTTTAGGTCTGCAGTTATTCCTGAAAAATGTGAACGATTTTCCATCTAATATACAAAAAGTAGAACTAGTTCTCGTCCCGAAAGACACTAATATTCTAATCAATGGAAGCATCCACTGAGCAACAGAAGAACCTTTAAACAATGTTCTTAACAATATTACTGACAGATTTAATGCGAATGGTATCACTCAATTTTAAAAAGACGCAACATATTCAGTTCCACACATCTACACCAGTGATAAGTATAACATATGGTGAGGAAATAAAAATATGGTGGGAAATTCAAAACTCATAGCTATTCATGTTGATCACAATTTAAACGAGAAAAAGCACATTTTGGAACTCCTATAACAACTTTATTCAACCACATTTGCACTTAGAATCATTGCAAATCTTGGGGAGAGGCAAATCAGTAAGTTGACGTATTTCGCATATTTTCATTCAGTAATGTCAAATGGAATAATGTTCAGGGGTAACTCAACTTCAAGAAAGGAAGTCGTCATTACTTAAAAACGTGTTTTAAGAATAATATGTGGTACTCACCCACGATCTTCGTGTAGAAATATGTTTAAGGAGTGGGGAATTCTCACTATTGCTTCACACTGTGTTTATTCCTTCGTGAAGTTTGTTGTAAATATTTCACTACAGTTCAAAAGGAAAAATGACGTACATGATTACATTACCAATGACATTCACTACTCCACGTTAAGTTTGTCTGTAGCACAAAAGTTATGCAGAATGCTGCAACTAAAATTTTTGATCACTTACCCCGTGATATAAAATGTCTGGCAGACAAATGTCCGTTTTGAAAACAAACTGAGGAAGTTCCTCCTTGACGGCTCTGTCAGTTCTGCAGGAGAATTTCATAACTGAAATGTGTAAGACATGGCGGTCAGGAGTTACCAACTCACATATGCGTATCTAATAATAATAATAATAATAATAATAATAATAATAATAATAATAATAATAATAATGATAATAAAACTTATATACATTCAGCAAGTAGCCAAATTTACAAATTAAATTTCATTGTGAATGTGAAATAACTCGTTTCACATCATTATGATTTGACGTGCAAATGATGCATGGCACATGAAACTAACTATCTAACTAATAATTTATTGGCCACTGAAGATGTGAATTTGCATGAAGAATGCTAAAGCTCCGAACCACCGATGCAACAGGATCAGCTCGTGAGGGGGGACTACCAAAGAGGGGGACCACCAAAGCGAGAAATACTGAGGCGGTAAAAAAATAACGACTCGTTCTTCTAATAAGCGGCAATTTCTAGAACAATACCCAGTACATGAAGACGGAAATGCTGTTTTGACACAGTTGCACGATGTTTTTTGCATCTCATCCACAAAAAACTTACAGTTTCTTCTCAAAAATTTCGCAGCATCAAGTAAACGTTTGTAATCGATTACGGGTTGAATTATGCATAACGTTGCGAAATACTGGTCGTGTTAGACTTTATTCCATCAAGATACATCCCGTGACGGAACTAGATCAGATAAGTAAAATTAAAAATAGTAGCAGATATTGAAAAATCAGTTTGTCAACATATATAATAAAATAAAATAGATTAGAAACTGAATGGGTCATTGACTGATATTTTAGTCTCTTACTAATTATACTATTTCCGATACTACGAAACAACTTACAGCAAGGTTGTGTGTTTTGATGACAATAAAAGTTTTGTTGCCCAGAGCCTCTTGTCACAAAATAACAAATACTCGGGCTTAGCCTTTAGCTAGAAGCAATTATGCAATTCGGTTTGGGTCCTCAGTTGTGTAGATAATATAACTAAAATGTTTGTTAGGTTTACTTACGAATATTAAGAAAGAAATTTAGGGGAATCAGTAAATAATCCTAGGAATGTTGGCAAACCTGATACGAAGTAACCACAGATACGAAGATCAACCATTTTGAAGTAATCCGAGCTGTCTGAGATAATGACTCTCAATTCATAAAGGATATATCTCTTTTGCACGTATGATAGCTACCTGAAAGGACACATACAACTGTAAAAAATTTCGCCTTTTAACAGAGGTACAACGCAGCTACGCCAGAAATGAAGGTAGAGAACAATCTTATGTTAACAAGGGAAGTTCCCCATCGCACCCCACTCAGATTTTGTGATAATAGAGGCCAGTGGACAGCCCGTCAAAACCTGAACCCAGACCAAGCATGAAAACAGCTAGAAGGTGTACGGAACTGTGAAAAAAAAAGCGAAATAGAAACAGTGAACGGTCCAACGACAAGAAGTGCAATAAAGAGCAGCTTATAAGATTAACAGCGTCGTGTTTAACTGGTCACGGTTTGTCTGCCAAGCCGCAGAGCAGTGTTCAGATCTCCCTCGTGCCAATTTTTTCCCCCGCTTTCGCTGTATTCAAATTTGTGCATGTGTCGTGGTGTAACGCCCGTTTACAACGGCTAGGTGTCAGGAAGGGACGTATAATGACAGCTGATTCTGCACAACTACTCTATTATCAGCCGAAAGGAATCTGTTTTCAAATGGAAAACGCAAAAGTTTTGATGACAACGCGACAAGTCAACCGAATCCACCGGAAAACACATCTCCTGTGTCACATACGGCATTAGTAACATTGTGTCATGTAAAATTCATAGATGCAGTCACATTCTTATGACACAGTCATACCCGATATCGGCCATATAATGACCATCTTCATATTCTAAAACAATACAAAAGAAAATTTATATTAAAACCTAGGTTTTAATTTAAATTTTGTATTGTTTTAGAATCTGAAGATGGTCATTGTATGGCCGAAACCGGTTATGACTGTGTCATAAGAATGTGATTGCGTCTATAAATAAACAAAAAATTTTTACAAAATAATCAGTTACTCACTCCATTGACAGAATGTCGTTTTTTCCAAAAGTGTATCATGTGATAGGAATCTCTTATCAACCCACCTAATTTGTACTCCTGGTAAGTGAGTGAGATATGTCTCCTTGCCCGATTTAGGTATTCGTATGAATGCGATCACTCCCAAGGAAATGATGAAAATAACAAATGAACGCAATAGTTTAATAATCACACAGGTTCTCTGTGCTCTGTTAAAACATTTGTTTTTAATGTTTTTGAAGTTTTGGCTCTAGAATTCCTTTGTTGTAACATAGTTCACTCCCGTTTATTTGTTGTTTTCGTTTCTGTGAGACATCTATGTGGTATCTCGCCTGCTCTCACTATTGGTCACGTTTGTTTGCGACCGTAAATTATTCTCACCACGTGACTTACATTCTATAACCAATGTATAGTACAACTGCCGAGACTACAGAAAGAGAACAGACATTTCAATGACCGAAAGGACAGATCATAATGATGTGAAACAAAAGAAAACACGAAAAAGTTTTGAACACGGCTCGTCCTCTTCACAGACCAACACCGTGAACACTTAACCACGACGCCGCGACTATTAGTGCTCACTCAATTCTGTATTTTTGAGCTTGGACCATTAACTGCTTCTATTTTGCTTTTTTTCCCCAATTCAGTACACCTTCTTCCCGTTTTCATGCTTGATCTGTGTTCAGTTTTTGACGGGTCATTAAATCTGAGGGGTGTGCGATGGGCATTTTCCCCTGTAAGAAAGATTTCAGTACTGCTATGTAAAGTAAGTTGAATAGAAATGAGAATCCGTACGTGAAAATTACATCGTCGGTCTACGCCAGTACGTAAGAATCGCTATAACACCTAGTTGTTAGTCAGACAGGTGTGCACTAATGTTGAACTGTAACAGAAAACTATTTAAAAATTTCGAAATACCAACGTGGTTACTGATTAATAAATAAACCTTTGCTGGAGAAATTTTGTAGAAGAAGAAGAAACAAAAGCGAAGCTATTCACAGAACACTGGTATAATCAGTAAAAGTTAGAAATTAATCCTGAAAAGACAGAAACTCGAGAAAAGAGAGGATTTCATTTTGATTGAAAGCTATAAAATGCCGTTCTTGTGGACGCAAACGGCTTCTATTATTGGCTTTAGCATGCTATTATTGGCTATAGCATGATTTTTACTTGAAAGAGATGTGTTCCTGAAGCACAATATTTCTCAAATATGCGCTGACATAGAACAGAGAAGTAATCGAAAGAGTAACTGAAATAATGACGAAGCGAGTTAGAGACCTGTGAATATATAGAAATAAGGCAGTGTATGAAAAATCAAGTACTACGAGAAATGATAACTGAGTTGATGAGGTTCTCGTGATGATCAACAGAGAAATCAATGACTTTTACGAAAAAATGAAGATGATGCTGTCTATAGGTCACAGGACGTTAGCAGAACCATTTTGTGATGCGAAATCAAATAACCCTTGCCAACAACTATTATTCAAAAGTTCGGTGAAGGTTTACAAGGATCTTAATGAGAAATTGGTCCAGAGGACTGTGTTACTGAGATAATAAACAGGAATATGACGACAGTTAATTCTAGTTAACCTGTCGTTCAATTTTTCTTACTTCTGTGAACGTTCAATACGATTTCAAAACGACATCTGACATATTACACTTCTAGGTGTTTTACTTTTATCTTCTATTTCATTTATTTATTTGTTGCTGAATACAGACATTTCATCACGGCATTGGATCACGTGACAGAATATACTTGCATTTATCTGTTCGCTTTTTCAGCTGGTAGTGTCCATTAAAATTTTCTTTGTTTGCTATTATCGAGACTCGGCGTTGTAAATGTAGCTGCATAAATCAAGTATAAGGTAGAAGCGGGACTGCAAGCTTTTTATAAAAATATTGTCTGTTTGTTAGAAATGAAAATATACTGATTTCGAAAACTTTCTCCTCATATAACATGTATTTTAGAAAACGTATTCAATTGCTGAACAGAACTGAGTGTTGGTTGGCCCTTTGTTGAGCATGTGAGCAGCGACGCGGAACAGAATTTTAAACTTCATGAAATGCAAAATTTGAAATAAAGGAAATGAATCCGTGTGCTCAATGAAAACTATATAACTAAAACTCAGTACCGAAGTACATTATGAACGTTACGTGATACGAAGTGCACAGTTTAACTTGGAATATAAAAAAAAAAAAAATTACTATTTAATTCGGAAGAAATTAGCTGCTTGAAATTACCTATAATGTTCACTGAAAATTAATGTGCTTGCTAGGATGACAGCTAATGGTCCTGACTGCACACTGTTTGCACAAGAATGCAAGCTGAGACGTGTTCTGAAATAGAAGTTACTGATCTCTTGTTCAGTCTTGTTCAGCATGCTGTTTTTAAGTCTGGAGCACCGACATTCTCGGAAGCAAATACACATCAGTAGATGCAGAAGCTGAAGATAAATAATCTATTAAATATTAATTCGTCAGAAACGATCTGTCACGTGGTGTGGAGGAGACAGGTGCAATGCACACACGACATCTTTACCAGATTAATTCGAATCACGAAAGAGGGTTTTACTCTAAATAAAACATTCTTGAGAAATAAAACTCTGATTGTTGAGGAAAAGCATGACATAAGAAGACTGTAACAATAAAAAAATTTGCTCATTACAAAAATTACACACATGCCTTTAAAATTCCTCCATCAATAAAAAGAACAAGAGAGCGTTATAGATGAGTTTTCATCTCCATAATGAAGTATTCCAAAGAGTTTCTCGCAGATTCACAGAAAAGAGATCTCATTGTTTGAGAAACTCAACTACACGCTACTATTTCTCAAATAAAAACGTCCTAGCGTTGCACAACTGACTGTCTAACAAGTCAGCCACAGATAAAAGCTAGAGGCAGAGTCAAGGATCTTACTCACTACTCATCATTTCATTCATCTTTCTCCCGGTACAGAAGCAGAGTAAAGGTGAATTATTTAAAATAGTAGAAAACATATGAGAACCATTCAGTAATGTTCCTCATTTCATGTTAATGGCTTTTCACGGGCCAAATGTTGCGACTCTAAAATTGATCTTCCACAACATTAAAGCTTGAAATTTGTTTGTAGTCCTATCATGTTAGTCAACATCACGCTGCACATGACCTTGTTTAGAAACAAAATTCTTATATATTTGCATGCCCAATAAATTTTTCAAAGTTAAAACAAATCACTTGGTGTGTGCATGTTGTCTTCATACAAATTGGGAAGCCATCTACAAACACAGCTATAGGGGGCGGGGAGCGACACGCATATTTTTAGGTTAAATCCGAACCACCACATGAAGTATCATTTTTGCACTTAGTACGGCCAGAAGTTAAAGATTCTAAATTAATACCGGGAGAAAAAACATAGGACCTATAAATCTACTACAAATAATTTAAATATCCTTATTTATCTAGCGAAATGGCATAATGGATACGTATTCAGGAGGAGAAGGGTTTAAATCCATTCTCATTTCTGCCTTTCAGCATGTCTTTAAATCATTTCATGCAAATGCCGAGTTTCATTCTTCAAAAGGATTTGGCAACCGCCTCCTAAGTAGTCTTCCGAAGATGTCTTCCATCTTTTATGAGTTGTTCGATGATCCTTCTCTTTCTTTGTCCTTTGAATTACACATCAGGAACATAAAAGATCTACCGAGCAGCCTCCTGATTAGAAAGTGAATGGCACATCGTTTGTTGTAATAAACAATTAGTTCCTTCAGTACAATGAAAAACCAGCCAAAGTCGTTAATTTCACTTTTTATTCGTCCGATGCTTATTAAAATTAGAATATGTCACTTGGTGTGTGCATGTTATCTTCGTACAAATTGGGAAGCCTTCTAGCAATACAGTTATGGGCGCAGGAAGTGGGGGCGACACACATATTTTCTAGTGAATAAAAAAAAGTGAAATTTGCAACTTTGGCTGGTTTTTTGTTGTATTGATTAAAAGAAGTTGCCGGCCCACATCTATTCCAGCTTGCTGGAAGTTCGTAAATTAGTTTTTTGCCAGCAGACTGAATGGAATCTGTCACTCTTATAGCTCATTTCATAGAGAAAAATAAAATACTGTGGAAAGCTCTGTTGGTTTCACGAAGTAATCTAAATGAATATCGAATTCATTTCTTCGTGATTAATCTTAGCACAGAGTGTTCGTTAAATACAAAGTAGTAACCAACCTTTCTCCTATCAGCGATATGTGAAACTGATACCGAATTACTCGTTTCTGGATCAATGGTTGATCATGAACGTTTAGCTCATGGGACATACATGAAGTGTGAGAGGTGAGAGAAAGAGAGAGAGAGAGAGAGAGAGAGAGAGAGAGAGAGAGAGAGAGAGAAAGAATATACTGGGCTGAACAGGACAAATATTAATTTCTTCCTCTTCTCTTCTTCAACAATGTCTTTTCACCCAATGCGTTACTTTGAAGAATATAGAAAAATGCAGCGAATTTAAACAAAGATATGCTACACGAGGAATTATTATTTGAAAAAGCTCGATATCATATGAACTGAAACTCACAGTTAGGTAGCTGTGCGTTTCTGAGTACTATACGTCCATGTCGGTAAGGCGTATGCATTGACTCTTACTGTTGTTACGTATCAGGAGCATTATGCACCCCTACTGTCGTTTGTACTTGACTTTACTATTTTAGTGTGTACATGTTTACAGTTGTTCACGCTCGGCAGAGTTTTAAGAACTTCTTTCTAGGCGAGCGATGGCTAGCGTCCAGTTTTCTATAACCTTCTGAAGAACAAACGAAAGCTACCCTTCTACGGTACCGTGTTGGAATAATCTCAGCCTCCTAAACACGGTATTAAGTACTTTCTTATTAACAAGTTCCTGAGGACTGGAAATGATGCTGCAATAATAGAGAGGCTTGATAGCAATAACGAAAGAATCATGTCTGATATAGAAGTTAAATAGCTCGGGAACGAGCGAGAAATAAAGGGAAAAAGGTAGCGAAAGAGAAAATTACAGAAAGAAATTGAAGAAGTAAGAAACGGGAAAGACAAAGGAATGTGGAAAGCTTCAAGAGTGTTGATGAGGGAGAGAGGCACTAACTCGATGTCTGACAAGAGGAAGCTGGGATCTTCCGAGAGGGAACTTACACGAGTACGAAAGAAAAAGATTTTATCTTTTGAAATATGTGTCTTTTGAGTTAAAAATAGGTTTGTGGGCAACTTGCTTCACAGACGTATGGCCGAAATCAAGAAGGAAATGATAATGTTAGAGTGGCTTGTAGGTACAGGCCATGTAGTGGACATACCAGACTGTGTACTGTACTTAAAGTTAGGTATATATGCGAGGTGTGATATTGAGGAGCCCAGTGACTAAAGATCCTAGAACACAAGAGGTGTTAATATTGCGTTGCTCATCTAAACGCATCTACCTAACTGAGCACGGAAAGGACTCACGTGATAAAACAAACATTTTGCACACTTACCAAGCTCAATCATTCACGACTAGGTGAGTAGTCAGGATTTCACGCAATTTGTACCATGTTAGATTCAGCTGGACAAATGACTGATCTAGTTTTAGTTTCATTTTACGTAAAGGTATTTTCTAAATTTCTGAATCGCATGTGTCCAAGAGAAAGACTCTCTTCATTCTGTACGAGATAGTCTGATCCGCCCAGCTTAGTGTTTATCCGGGTTTGTGCTAAATTTTCGTATTTTTTTTTTTCATTTTTTATTCATTGGGAAACTGTGTTCAGTGTAAGAGTACAGATGGACCGACTTCACGAAAATGTTACTGATCTACTTTCGGAGACCTACAAGGACCACATTTGAGTACTGATCGAAACGCTCAAGTTTTGTGACCATATTGACGTTGAACAAGGTCGTTATTCTAAGTGGGATTCTACTTCACAGCTATTTGGGAAACGGTATTATGTCTGTGATTCGGGCCAACCACTTACGGTTTTACTGTTTCATAACTTGAAGAACACTTCGGTTGTATCCCAAGCACGTGCATTTGATGGATTGTACTAACAACCACTTGAAAATCTCTACAAAGCTAATACTCGTCGATAATGGTGATTTAAAGATGAAATGATGTTAAATCCGACCACTGACAGTCATTAGGACATATTGTTATCACTCCTAAACTTCATGAGTGAGTTGACTGAAGCGCTACTATTTGGCGTTGGTACTTAGATATAATGGATACCAATATGTGATCGTTACAAGAATGTGACGCAGCTGTTGAACTGTGCGAGGGAAAGTAACGATCACTAGGGTCAAACAGAGGGGACTCATCAAAGTCTTGAGAAACAGGTAGAAAAAGAGATGTTGAAGCCACACCTGGGAAGAAACAACAGTAAATCTTTACGTAAAGAACTAGGTGCTGCTTTTAACAATACCTCGTAAACGATATTCGACGAGAAGCAGTAACAGTAAAAGAGAAAACCAAACCAATAACATCTTGCGCTTATTCTCTGTTTCGAGTTAAGCAAGCACGTTCATGGTAAGCACATACGTGAATCGCTAAAGGTTTGGATTGTATTATTTTGGTGCGTAAGTGCGTAGCGTTTCTGTTTTACATGTTGATATTCAGGTTTCTAAGAGTTTGTTTATGGAGGGTCGTTGTAGTTTACTGTTGCTGTTTCAGTTTAAATACTGTCATTTTGCCATATGGAGATAGTAAGTGGAGCTGTGGAAGCTAGAAAATGGAGTGCCAAGTGGACAGATCAGAACATTTTCGACATATTCTTATGTTTGAGTCAAACAGAGTGGAGACAGCAGCAGATCAGCCAGAAGCATTTGCGTTGTGTATGAGGATAATTATGTTTGACAGAGCACGGAAAGAAAATGGTTATCTCGTTTATTTTTTGTGGTAAGGTCTTATGGGACCTTACTGCTGAGGTCATCGGTCCCTAAGCTTACACACTACTTAATTTAACTTAAGCTAACTTACGCTAAGAACGACACACACACACCCATGCCCGAGGGAGGATTCTAACCTCCGACGGGGGAAGCAGCGCAGACCGTGACAAGACGCCTAAGACCGCTCGGCTACCCACCACCGCTTTCTCGTTCTCAGGAGGATCGTTTTGACGTTAAGTGACTCTCCAAGTTCAGGAAGACATTCTGGGTTTGATGAAGATCATTTAAGCACATTAATACACAATGAGCCACGTAAGTGTACTCGAGAACTGACAAATGTGATGCACTGTGATCATCCAACCATCGTGCGACATTTGTTTGCAATGGAAAGAGTTGAAAAATCGGACGTAAGGGTACTGCATGCTCCAAGCCAAACTCACAAAAATCAGCTGGTGGCCATAAGTGTATCTCTGCTTGCTCGCCATCAATTATTTCGTGAACAACACCCATCATTCATATCCTGTATCTTTACCGTTGATCTCTTTATCCTAACATAAGGAAAAAGAATGGCATGGCTGAGCCCAGACAAACCAGCACCTCGCCGTACAAAGGTACGTTTGCATGTACAAAAGGTAATGTTATACGTCTGGTGGATCAATGACGCTGTGCAATACTGCAAATCGCATCCCCGATCTGTAACCATCACTGCTGAGATTAATTGCAGACGCAGTCTAAGAACAACAACCGGGAAGACTGCGTGAAATGATGCTATTCCGTGATAATGGCCACTAGCATTCTGATAGACCGAAAAAAAAAAAAACCTATACGGAGGTTGGGCTGGGAATCATTGGCATCCACCTCACCCGATCTTGCGCCCTCAGATTTTCAGTTTCTCAGCTCTCTATCGAACAACCTTCAAGGAATTTCCGTGCCGGATGAAAATGCTTTCCGATCATAACTCGACGAGTTCTTCGCTCAAAATCCCGTGATTTCTACGGCCGCGGAATAGAAAAACTACCCCAGCGATGGTAGACTTGTAATTAGTGAAGGAGAATATATTAGTGATGACCAAAGTTTGGCGCTTCAGTCCGGAACCGCGCTGCTGCTACGGTCGCAGGTTCGAATCCTGCCTCGGGCATGGATGAGTGTGCTGTCCTTAGGCTAGTTAGGTTTAAGTAGTTCTAAGTCTAGGGGACTGATGACCTCTGATGTTAAGTCCCATAGTGCTTAGAGCCATTTGAACCATTTGACCAAAGTCTCTGTTATGTGCATCTCTTGTGTTTATTAAACTTATGGGAAAACGCTACGAACGTATGCACCAACCTAATAGATATACTTGGATTTCTATGCACATTGTTTTGCTTTTCTTTTTTCAACTTCTGTGAGCTACTATAAATGCGTTACGTCATATGGTCTTCACGGGACTTATAATTCTCTTTCTGCGTTTGTAGTTTCTTTCACTTTCCACCTCCCTTTTGAGTCTTTACGTCGAACCAGTTACTGAGTAATCCTGAAGATGTTTAGGTATTTATAATCATTTGCAAACACGTTTAACGGTTTCTCTCCGTAATACTGCGATTCTATTGGCTATAATCTTCGCCAGACTCAACGTAAAACATGCTATATCCATCAACACACAAGGGTAGAAGGGACTTTGTAATGTTACAAAGCATTACGTGTAACACTTCAGATAAAAAAAGGTGTGTTTTGCCCGAAGCTCAGATGTTACGTAGCGTATCTGTTCGCATGATAATTTATTCTACGGATATCATTGCACCGTACGAGGGTCGGAACTTAAATAGTGGCAACTATTTATTCACAACCGATACAAAAGAGTTACAGGTTTGCACCTATTAATGTCCTTCAGAGTAGTCACCAGCGTTGTATAGAACCCGTTGCCAGCGATGTGGAAGGCGTAGTATACCGTTAGAGCCTGTTCTGTTGATGGTGCGAATCGAGCGGTCTACTGCATGTCGAATCTCTGGAACAGTTCTGAAGCGAATGCCATGAAGTGGTTCCTTCATCTTCAGAATCAAATCAAAGGATTTAAGTCCGGGGAGTATGGTAGATGGTACAGTACTTCCCAATCCCATCGACCAAACAGAGCAGCCACAGCTTGCGCTGTATGTGCCCGCGCATTGTCGTGCAAAATGACGGGTGGGTTGCGCATAAAGTGTCGCCGCTTCTATCGCAAAGCTGGTCGCAGGTGATGCTCCAGAAACGAACAATAATACTGTGCATTGACCGTCTGCCGTGTAGGAACGGTCTTCCGTACAGTCGGACACGAGAATCACCAAAACTTTTGCCATATTGGGGCTCTGACGCACTTTCGACTTTCGCGGCGACCCATGATGACGCCATTCGTTGATTGGCGTTTCAGTTTTGGCTCGTACGATGTGGCCCATGTCTCATCCAGTGTTACGATACGGCGTAAGAAAGCCTCTCCTTCACGCTCACAGCGCTCCAAGTGTGTCTGAGCAGCGTCGTAACGCATCCACTTCTGCATTTCCGTCAAGTCATGAGGAACTCATCGTGCTGCATTTTTTCGTATGCCCAGGCGTTCCTTCAGGATGCAAAACACAGTCGTATCCGCTAATCCGGTTTCGCGGGCGAGCTCAGGAGTCGTATGGCGTCGTTCGCGATCTACTAACGCGGCACTTCTGCTTCAGAGACGCTAGGACGACCTGCCCGTTGCATGTCTGCCACAGTTTGCCGACCTTCGTTGAAGGCTTTTACCCAACGTGCCACTGTTCAGTACGGCAATGCCAATTCCCCGCACGCCTCTTGAAGACCTTGATGACACACTGTCGTGCTGTACGACCTCTGGTACATTCAATCTTGATCCGACTCCGTTGTTCCTTTTCGAAAACATAGTGACTTCGTTACGTTAGACTGCTCTCTCACAAGTGACTGTGTTTTCCTCGATTGTGCGCACGCTGGTGACGTGGGACTGGCGAGCCCATTAGCTCGGAGATAAGGCAGGTATGTCAACAACGTGTTCTATCAATGACAATAGTAGATTCCACTGCATAGAGTCTCTAAAGCATTGTTGCCACTATTTAAGTTCTAAGCAACGTATGTAAGCTGATGACTTCTGACTGCATCTACGAATGCCGGTTCCACCTTTTCGCAAAAAAATAAATAATGACCGTTATTCAATGTCATGATGGAAAATCACGGAAGAGCGTCATAACTGAGCATAACAGATTGTCAGAGATTTTGTGAGTAAAATGTGACTGTTGTGGAAGTAAAAAAAAATCGCATGTTGTCACTAAAATAAATGAAGATCTAGGAGTACTGTGTAGTTCTGGCTCTCTGAGTTGTTCAGTATCGAGGAAATACCATCATACTCGTCCAGCTTGACACGAGTGCTTATGGACGATACGTGT
This sequence comes from Schistocerca serialis cubense, assembly GCF_023864345.2. Taxonomy (NCBI): domain Eukaryota; kingdom Metazoa; phylum Arthropoda; class Insecta; order Orthoptera; family Acrididae; genus Schistocerca; species Schistocerca serialis. The sequence goes on from NC_064645.1 coordinate 185,459,104, forward strand.
GTAACATTCGATTGTTTGATAACGTTGCTCTTTGTTACGATTAGTTTGTCTGAATGTAAACAAATAATCATATTTCTTCATTATCGACTACTTAGTCCCTGGAATCCTCAAATACCTCATTCGTATCACATACTAATCGTTATTCTATAACTGTTATTGAAGATTTATTATGTCCAGTATGTCGGATGTACATACGTACAACCCTAAATGCCTCTCCTTGTCAATCAGAAGTCTCTGTAACAAACGATCTAGCAACCAGCTAGTTGTCCAAACTTGCTAAATATTCGGGTTGTAGGTGATAACATTTTCTGTCATCATTGTGGCAGGCAGCTTCCCTACAGTATAAGCCAGCTATTTTCTCGTTGAGAATATATTTTGTAGTTCCACTGAGAGGCTCCCACTTGCCTTTCTCATACTGTGGCATCAAGCAGTCAGGCCTGCAAGATGAGTGGTCTGCCAAGCGAGTGGATTCATTCTTATTTATCGAGTAACATGAACTCTAGTACTCACACTTAAGTTACAAGTTATCCTCCTATATGATTAATACGCAACGGAAACACGCATCTGACTATCAGTAATTTGCAGAACTCTGACTGTACACTACGCACTGGCAATACCACATTTTCTTTCTTTTTTCATTTAACGGCTTTTGTCAACACGTGGCCACCGCACTGAATATGAATGGCGCACACATTATAAATTTGGGACATTATGACAACATACAATTCGAAGGAAAAGTCCACCAATCTTTTTCTTTTCACTATCTTATTTATTCCGATAAATTCTCTAACCTAAACACACAAATTCTATAACCTACAACAATAACACATGAGAAATTCCGCCCAGTGGGCATGGCTTTGCAATGGTGAATCTCTATATTATGGTCTCGTAATTATTTTAACGCTATAGTGCACTTTCTGGATAGGATGGTGGATCTTTTATTATACCTCACACTTCGACTCTCACAATCATCATCACGAAACTTTCCTCCAGACCGAGCGGTACCGAAGGAACAAGCATAACCCACTAATCTTTTGAAACTACCTCGCTACTCTCCCATGCAAGCCACACATACCCAAATTACATGACATACACCACACTACAACATGAAATACTACACAGAGAATAGTCACAACATTATCACTTTCAGCTTTCCCACTTCAGTTAGTATTTATCCCAGTTTCACACGACACTGCCCCACTTTGTAATTCTACTTTCCTACTATGAACTCTGGAGATATTTGCACGTCTTCCTGTGCAATGCAAGCCAAGTGGCGTTGCTGGATAGACGGCCGACTCACCTTGCTTCTCTCTCAGAGTTTGAATCAAGCGTCACACGGAATCATATCACGCAAAGTAATATTAAGAACATCACACACGCGAGTCCTCAACTGATACCATGGACGAGTACTTCTCTTTATCCATTGTCTCATACACAGATTGAGACTCACACAGTACTCACCACGTGGAAGTACTCGTCTCTAATTTCAAGTCCTGCACACGCCATTTCTTAAATATTTCAACTTATGGTACACACGCTATTTCTTAAATATTTCAACTTATTGTACACACGCTAGTAATTCAGCTTAACTTAAGCACACGGAAGTATTTCAACTTATTGCTACACGTGGTTTCATTGTGACCGTTGGTCACACCCGAAGATTACTACAATCCCTTTAATATTACCTGCCTGACATTTAATTCTCCCCACAAAAGTTCCTGAAATAGAGAAATTATTATTTCAAACCACTCTTAAATATTCCACATGCATACCATGTCTCCACTCTTTCGTCATTACGGAGCACAACTGCAACAGGTCTTAACAGCACAAGATCCAGCGGCAGAGTGCTTAAACATGGCCGTTCTCTAGGTCCTCTCCCATCTCTGTCGAGGTGGGGAAGCACCTTGCTATCGTATTGGTCAGCCACATTTCAGGCGCTCAAAGCTCTGGTAAATTTCATCTCTTTGGTCCCACCAAAGGTGGCCAAAGGATCGACTCAAAGATGATCATATATTCATATTCACCATCTGTGGTTAGCAGACGACCATACATTCATTCATTTCACAGATCTCACCAAACTGGATGTAGGGATTTATTTTGTGAGAGTGCACATGTGATCAATTAAATAAATAAATTGTCATTCTTTCTCACGCTGGTATCCGGCTTCGCTGTATTAATTGAAATTGAGTTAATTTTACAAAAAAAATGTGTTGTTCTGACAAAATAATGAAGTATGTTGTACCTATTTTCAATGTCGGGCGGTACTGTACCCTTTCACCACGTAACACATATACTACACTGACTAAATGTCGTATACAAGTATTAAATCTATGTGCAGACCAGGATTTCAGTGCAGATCCTGCACATCGCTGGCACTGACAAATATGCCATCTGAGCACACCTCACTTACAGAACCTAGTTTTCAACTTTTCGAGAGATTCTCCTTCATTTTCACACACATACATACTCTGCAAGCGACTGTGAATTGCATGGCAGAAGGTACTTTGAATGGTACTACATGATAGGGTCATTTCCCGTTCTGACCGCTTATAGAGCGCGACAAGACTGAAGGCTTAAACGCCCCTGTGCTTGTTGTCATTTGTCTAATTTTGTTCACGGTCGCTTGCAAAATCCTGCCTCCTTTCCACTAAACCTTCAGAAGCGTCTCAGCTTAGTTAGGGAGTCCGTGGGAGATGGCATAATAGGCGCACAGTGTGACTGGCCGTGGTTTTCCGTCCGAGACTTACAGAGATTAAGAAAACCTGTTATCTTAGCAAGTCGCCACGTAGGGTTTCTTCCAATCTGTTTTGCCGCGAAGCTCTTATAGCTGCTCTCAGAAGCTGTATCAGCGTTATCGGATCCCATGGAAAGAGCAACTCTGTATCCTGTAACTTCGTAGTGATGAAAGAGGGAAGCTATATTAGTTGAAATAACGTACTTCGATGCTCTTATGATGTGTTTATTTACGAAAAATAGTTACCTGACAACAGTTAAACGAACTATCACTTTCATCTCAAATCTAGCAATTTACTGAGAGCATAGTATTACGACAGAACTACATCGAATGACATCCTATCGGCAATAAAATGTAAATGTCGTGTGACTAGGGCCTCCCATCGGGTAGACAGGTCGCCAGGTGCCAGGCTTTCGAGTTGACACCACTTCGGCGACTTGCACGTCGATGGGGATGAAGTGATGATGATTAGGACAACACAGTACCCAGTCCGTGAGCGGAGAACATCTCCGACCCAGCTGGGAATCGAACCCGGTCCCTGAAGGTTGACATTCTATCGCACTGACCACTCAGCTATCGGGGACGGACATTTTATCGGCAACTGGTGACTATGACAAGCAGTTTAGATCTTGTAGTTCCAATAGGGAAACATTGTAGACGTTCGTTCAACTTCGTTATCTTAAACATTGTTTATTGAAATGACTGCTCTCTTGCGTCGTAATATTTTTGCAAGAGTACGACCAGTAGGCTTCTTCTGGCATCAGTAGCGGAAAAAGTGGCTTTTATTAATAAATATTTATTAAAAAAATTACTTGATTCATGTAAAAATGGATAAGCTTTCCCTACGTATCGTGCGCACAAGTAACCGTCTTTCTCACAGCTAAGCTCCAGCACCTCACTGGTTTGCTATAGGTACAGCACGTTTGGACATCATTGTAAGATGGGAAACACGAGTGTTTTGTAAGCCGTCCCGTTTATAGACTGACTGCGTTTTCCCAGTTTGTCAGCCGTTTTACGATTGGGTCCATGTACGAGGGTTAGAACTTAAATAGTGAAACTATTTATTCACAACTGATACAAAAGAGTTGCATGTTTGCATCTTTTACTGTCCTTCAGAGTAGTCGCCAGGGTTGTATAGAACCCGTTGCCAACGATGTGGAAGGCGTAGTATACCGCCAGCAGAGGCTGTTCTGTAGATGGTGCGAATTGAGCGGTCTACTGCCTATCGAATTTCTGGAACAGTTCTGAGGCGAAAGTCACGAAGTGGTTCCTTCATCTTCGGAATCAAATCAAAATCATAATGACTTACGTCCGGGGAGTATTGTGGATGGTACAGTACTTCCCAGTCCCATCGACCGAACAGAGCAGCCACAGCTTGCGCTGTATGTGCCCGCGCATTGTCGTGCGAAATGACAGGTGGGTTGCGCATAAAGTGTCGCCGCTTCTTTCGCAAAGCTGGTCGCAGGTGATGCTCCAGAAACGAACAGTAATACTGTGCATTGACCGTCTGCCGTGGAGGAACGGTCTGCCGTGGAGGAACGTAATGCGTCAGGATAACACAATCACAGTCGTACTCGAGAATCACCATAACTTTCACCATACTTGGGCTCTGATGCACTTTCGACTTTCGTGGCGACCCATGATGACGCCATTCGTTGGACTGGCGTTTCAGTTTTGGCTCGTACGATGTGGCCCATGTCTCATCCAGTGTTACGATACGGCGTAAGAAAGCCTCTCCATAGCGCCCATAGCGCTCCAAGTGAGTCTCAGCAGCGTCGTAAGGCATCCATTTCTGCATTTCCGTCAAGTCATGAGGAACCCATCGTGACCGAGCGAGGTGGCGCAGTGGTTAGCACACTGGACTCGCATTCGGGAGGACGACGGTTCAATCCCGCGTGCGGCTATCCTGATTTAGGTTTTCCGTGATTTCCCTAAATCGCTCCAGGCAAATGCTGGGATGGTTCCTCTGAAAGGGCACGGCCGACTTCCTTCCCTGTCCTTCCCTAATCCGATGAGACCAATGACCTCGCTGTTTGGTCTCTTCCCCCCAAAAAAATTAAGAAATGGAAGACACTTTATTTTAGAACGTTCATATTCTTTGCCTGCCGTCAAGCGTTCCATGTAACCATTCCATCCTGAAACAACTGCATTCTGAGACCATTTCCAATATAACCACGTAATTTCCGCCGTTGACATGACGATCTCACCTTTTGCAGGAGCAATTATGTCCTTATAACTGATCATTAACGTCAATCAACTGTAGAAAATGTACGGCACCTATATGCAATCGTATTACATATTGCAGCACAAATAAACTTCACGCAATCCGACGTGAATGTCTTCGTAGTTACTGAATATGATGCTGTTTGTCCTGGCCCTGCAGCGGAGAGAGATGGTAAATTCCAATGAATAACACGATGAGTAATATGTTTAGACTACACAAATAGAAACTGAAATAGAAGTGTTAAAAAATTAGGTAATTTGCCACTTTGCTCGAAATTTGAAAAATTGGTATTTTTTGACGCGCTGTAGTGCCTTAGATACTGGGAGTAGAAAAAAAACGGTAAGAATCAAATTTGTAGAGAATTGTGTGCTCTTTAAAAAAGAAATGGACGTCAAAGCGATAGGAGCAAAGGAAACTGAGATATTTTGAAAAAACTGAAAAACGTCCGAAATGTTCGAAGTATTTGACTGCAGAAAGTTTTTGTTGGCAAAACTTGGTTTTCTAACCTTTCCAACAATATGAACGAGTTAAAAAAATAAAATCTTCTACCCCACCTTTTGCAAGGTACAGGCTTTTTTTCTGACAGTTTCACTGGACTACTAACCGCTGTCAAATGTATGGTTAGCTGACGACGGTTTACTGACCGAAGATTAACGTTTGTGCACCACACAGACAGTTTAAACGTGGTTTACTTTTAACCGTCATCACGGGACGGTGGTAATCTTGTTTTTTGACTGAGGTTGGTTTACTCGGCCATCGTTGTGGAGTGCAGAATACGATCTCTGGATTAAGGCTGAAACGAGGAGAGAGGGCTGTCAGTTTGGTGAGAGAGTTGCCTCTGGTCAGCGACGGCGAGTGCTGCTGCACGCGCCACTGGCAAAGGATGTGGTGTGGGCCTGCAGGCGAGGTGAGCGAGACGAGCCAGTGTTCGAACTCTGCAGGGGTGCCGACAGTGAGCTCGTGGGGTTTCAAGGAAGGCACCCGAACCGAGCATCGCTATCATTGACGAAGGAGACTACGTTGGACCTTTGGAACTTTTGAGGCACTGTGACCACCCGAGCACAGGGTTCCGGTCTTATGTCCAAGTAAAGGAAGTCATTATGCCGAAAAAGCGCCGCAGAACTCTGTTTCGAGCGCATTTCTGTTAGAAGTATCACGGGACTGTGAGAAAGCCGTTGACCAAAAGACTCTTGGAAAAACGTGTTTCAGTCAACTAGGGTGACCATCTGGACTACTTTCGATCTGATGATACTGACTTGTATCTTGCAGGGTATTGTTAGAGGTACCTTCTCGATGCTAGGCCAGACATATGTGGCATGAGTAATTCTGTGAACTGATCCGTCAAAGGGGAGGATAAATGTAAGTAGGTATTTGTTTGTCCCGGCTGGAATATAATAAAAGTTATGGGAAATGTCAAAGAAGAACGCAAGAAGCTATGTAAGTAGTTGTAAATTGGTTCACCGTGTAACGACTGTCAAGCAGTAACTAGTGGTTCGTTTTAACGCTGTATTATTTGACTAACTTTCCCCGAATCATGATCTCCAAATTCAAGATTTCTTGTAAATTTAAAAGCTTTGAAATTTTGAGCGTACAAGGCAGTAATGGACACTGAGTAGATAATAAATGCTTTCATGCTGATAGAGAAAGGCTCCATATTGGTATCTGTTGAAAAATTTTTAAAGGGTCTTGAGTTTAACTGAAATTTTGGTAGTCCAAGAAGCCAAATATTATGCAATGCCATTTAGTTGATTTGAGGTTAATTGAAATTTTGGTTGCCCAAGAAGCCAAATATTGTATAATGCCATTTAATTGATTTGAGAAACATTTTACAAGTTGAGAGATTGCAGGGCACTCTAACTTCTAATTCGGTGTTATGCCGCTTCATGTTCTTTGGGACGACGGTCTTTATTAAGATTTGACCTAATATATCATGATGAAAGGGTGGACAGTAGTTAATGCTCTTGCTTGAGTGCTCTAGGGGAGGAATAACAGTAAGCTCTACCTGTGTTCAAAGGAATAGGGTGCCAATTTAAACGACTGCAGTAAAGGCGCACGGCGACTGTTGGCCGTGGGAAGCGCATTTTTTCTGCAGAACCTGCTTGGAAACGTTTCTGGACAGCTGAGTACCTCGGTCTCATTGTGCAGACATGTTGGTTGACGCCAGTCGGTCGGCATCTGCGTCCAGGTATACTGACTAGCGCCGAGAAGTCGCTTCTGCAATGGCTAGCGCATTGTAGACCAGCAATAAAGCAGAGGATGGGCCCTTGTTAGGCAGGAAGCAGGCAAAACAACTGCGAGTGTTCTGAGAATTTTCGTGGGTCAGGTCACTGGCGCCCAGACGTCCAGACTCTGTTACAAAACATATTCGTGAAAGCATGAGGCTGTTCTTTGGGAACTTCGAAATGGACACAACAGGGGAGATAACAAGCTGTTTATGGAGGGTTGTGGTTCCGTCCTGGTCACGTTGCTAGCAAAAGACACGATGTAAAAGCATGGGAAAGAGGCCACAAAGCTGAATCTCTTTTCCTTTTCTCCCAATTAACTTTAAATCTCCGGTTGGTCAAATCGGTGTATGCAGAGCAAGAGGCACCATCTGAGCTTCGAATGCCCACGCTCCAGCTCGTGATTGGCTTGTGCTAAGGTGGGGGATGTTGTGACTTGGCAAGACAGCCAAGTCACAATGAGAGGAAGCCGAAAGGCACGCGTTAAGCTCACGCAGATTGGCGTGAGGTCTGGAACAGTTAAAGGAATTAATAGTAGCAAATAAAGTACGTAGTTGATGTAATACTTAACTTTAATCCATAATTGTAGAACATCTCTCTTGACGATACATGTTATAGCCACAATATAAAATAATATCCAATGCTATGGCGCCTTGCTAGGTCGTAGCAAATGACGTAGCTGAAGGCTATGCTAACTATCGTGTCGGCAAATGAGAGCGTAGTTGTCAGTGATCCATCTCTGGCTAAGTCGGCTGTACAACTGGTGCGAGTGCTAGTAAGTCTCTCTAGACCTGGCGTGTGGTGGCGCTCGGTCTGCAATCGCTGACAGTGGCGACACGCGGGTCCATACTAATGGACCGCGGCCGATTTAAGGGCTACCACCTAGCAAGTGTGGTGTCTGGCGGTGACACCACAGGGGAAGTCTATGATGTAAAAGGGCTTTTGCTACCAAGCTGATGAGGAAAGCAGACAGAAAGAGAATACCACTCTTGTACTGGCGCTTCGCTAGTAAAGAACTGCAGGACTCTACCTAAACGGTGAGACTTGTGTCTTTTGCTAGTGTGCCACTTAGAGCTTGTGTCAGTCACCTTCTGAACCATCAGAGGTACTGCTTTTAGCATCACGCACACAACAAGTGATGCTTGGGTGTACTTATTTGTCATGAGTCGATCGTCTAAACATTTGACATATTCTGTCACGCATAGTCGTGGTACAGAGTCAAATTGGTTTGGCAGACCAGCAAATGGGTCCACCTGCACACTGGAATCCACCGGGGTTTCAGAGGCTCATAAGGAAGTACCTGCGTTCAAAATTAACCGAATGCGAGACCGCGTACTTGCATTTTTCGGGCACGCGCCATTAATAACAGATCGCGGCTGCCCATGACACGAACGCATCGTGTTGTGCCGCCCTGACCAGCAGGAGGGTAAAGTATTTGCTGCTATGACGTAGGACTCCAATACATTTTTCTCGGTATCCTGTTCTTTCGAACCATATCTTTCTTTTCTGGAATGGCTAATTTTTGTGCCATACCCTGGATTCACGTGTATGACGTCAGATAGAGTGATTAGTGTTCTGGATAGCGTCGTGTCTCGATCCCCAGCTGATCACTTTGTCCACCATAGACCCCATGTTAGTGAAAGTGTTTGTCAAATAAAAAAATGTTTGCGTGGCGTTTCTTTAGCCATTTCTTTTGTCTTGTGATGTTAAGAATGAATAAATATATTGTCATAAGATCACACCTTCTTCCTGTGTTCTAATTAACAGTACCCTGGCATTTTTATTTAAGTCCAGATTCTGAAAGAAAGTAGGTAGCTTGCAAGGTATCAGGTGTCACGGTGGAGCACAGTGTGACTGTTCAGCTAATGTTGTTTTGTGTGTTGGGCTACTGAGTTTTAATAAAGGGTTAAAATTTCTTTTGACTTTCAGTATACCACTAGTTCATACAACTCCCCACGAATCCGTATCTCTATCCTGTTCAACGTCCAGATGCTTTTTGTACTCATTTGAGGCCACTGTGTCATATATGTCGCATAAGTCTGTTATTTTATTATGTTACGAGACAAAGACGCTGCTGTGTTTGATAACATTGTTTATTATTATAGGCCTATTTCGGTGTAGTTACCATCTTCAGGTTTCCTGTGAAAAGTACATAGTTTGGTACAATACAGTAAATTTTTAAGTACCGTAGCTAAGAAAACCATTATAGAATTATAGTTGGCTGTGTACATCAGGTAGCCTTGGTATGAATTCGATGTCTCAATTGCGTCACACTGTTGTATAATTTTGCTACTTTGATGCTGCTGAATGCACAGTAGGTGTTTATTTTTTTGTTGAAGCAGTTATTTATGTGCTTGCCGACTGCAAAAGATTATTTCACAATGAAGTATTGTGACAGCTGTATTGACAGTTGAGTCAATGATGCTATACGCTTACAGGCAGTTTCCTTTTTCCGTATTCTCTAGGTCTTATCTTTATTCTTATCAGCTACATTCTGTTGCTTGTATTCTTCATGTTTATGTAGTTCTACACTCATATATAATTTAATACTGGAGCGTAAGGTTTGTGACAACTTCCCGATGTTGTTCTCTTAAATGCATTTTTTCGAGTGGCTACTTTCTCTTTCATGGTTAAATCATTTATGGAACGTTTGTTTGAAAGGATGAATTTATTAAAATTTTCTGTGTAATCTCTGTATTTAGCCGGCCGGTGTGGCCATGCGGTTCTAGGCGCTTCAGTCCGGAACCGCGCGACCGCTACGGTCGCAGGTTCGAATCCTGCCTCGGGCTTGGGTGTGTGTGATGTCCTTAGGTTAGTTAGGTTTAAGTAGTTCTAAGTTCTAGGGGACTGATGACCTCAGATGTTAAGTCCCATAGTGCTCAGAGCCATTTGAAACTTTTTTTCTCTTTATTTCAAATCGATCTGTTTATTTAGAATTTCTTGAGGATAATTTTGTGTGTGTGTGTGTGTGTGTGTGTGTGTGTGTGTATGTGTGAATATATTTCGATTTATTCAAGAATACTCACTGGTGGTCCATTTTCTACCGTGTGTGAAACCTCAACGGCCCCGGATGTAATAGACGGAAGTAATGAAGTCAACCAACTAATACATGATGTTTTAAACAATCTACACCCAAAATTAAAATTCACCACACAGTCGGAAAATAACAAAACACTAAATTACGTGGATTTGACCATAAAAAGATCAGTTACACATACATATTCGAGATTATTAGAAACCGAGCACATCAGACAACATGTTTCTGTCTCCAAAATCGCAAAAATACGCATATTTTTACGCCATGATTAATCGAATAAGAGCCCCACCTTTGTAGCGTGACACCATACAAAAAGAGATATAGATCCTAAAATATATTGCAGGACGAAGTGATTTTGATCCTAAAATAGTCATATACCTACACGACAAACGTGCTAAGCCTATGTAATCCTCCATACATAAGTAAATAAAGCCGAGAAGAGAAATACCAACAAAAAATTATGTATATACCCGCTACATATGTAGGAACGACACACACACAATTAACTCATAAGTAAAACACACTAACATAAAAGTTGCTTACCAGGCACGACACAATTCTTGAACACTACTACATTCCTGACAAACAAGTCCAACCATATATTCAAGTCCTGAAATATATAAAATTCAACGTGATAAATTCTGTTGGATGAAACTGGACAGAATTCCAATATTAGACATCGAGAGCACATTAGAGATAGCGGCAATAACCCATCAACTTCTTTCCACCACTTGAAAACAGAACGACATTCAGCGACGATACAGAACTGACCGTTGGGATTTTACACATTACACAAAAAGGATCAACAGTGAGTGTTTTTGAAGAAATCTAAATATATTTACACACACAAAACTACCCCCAAGAGGTTCTAAATGAGCGGATCGATTTGAAACATAAACATTACACAGAATTTTTTTTTTGAAATTATCCTTCCAAAAAAGAGAGGTGTAAACTAATAGAATAGTGTGACAACAGCTGAGACATCGATATCATATGGACATCAAGACCGCCTGATCTAGTTAGCAAACCATAATTACGAGGGCGGTTCAGAAAGTAACCTCCGATGATCACAGTGCGGGTTGTGGGGGGAGTAACGACGCCATCTGTGCGTTCACGCAATCAACAGGTCAGTCGGCATCAAGCCGTGGTCGAGTGAACGTCGTACCTGCGCTAGTTTAGTTTTTGTGGCAGTTTGAAATGTGTGCTGCAATAGAAAACCCCGCCAAATGTGAAGTGCGTGCTGTCATAAGGTTTTTTAAACCCAAAGGATATTCTGCAGCAGCTATTCATCGTGAGCTTTGTGCCGTGTACGGACCAAGAGTTATGAGTGATGGAGTTGTCCGTGAATTGGTACGTTTATTTAAAAGTGGACGAGAAAACGTTCATGATGAAGAGAGGAGTGGTAGACCATCATTGGTGACTGACGAACTCGTTCAGACAGTTGATGCAAAAGTTCGTGAAAATCGACGTTTCTTAATGTCGGAGTTGTCTACTGGTTTTCCACAGATCTCTAAGACTCTCTTGTACGAGATAGTGACAGCAAGACTGGGTTACCGTAAGTTCTGTGCACGATGGGTGCCCAAAATTCTTACCGACCACCACAAAACTCAAAGAATGGCCTCTGCATTAGACTTTCTGTCACGTTATGATGACGAAGGAGAACCACTGTTAAACAGAATCGTGACCGGTGACGAAACCTGGATTAAGTACGTGAACCCTGAGACAAAAGAACAATCAAAGATGTGGGCACATTCAAATTCGCCTACCAAACCAAGAAAAGCCTCGCAAGATTTTTCTGCCAGAAATATGATGGCAACGGTGTTTTGGGATGCCAAAGGGGTGTTGTTGGTTGAATTCATGGAACGTGGTACGACCATTAATCAAGACGTGTATTGTGAAACAATAAAAAAGTTACGACGGGCTATACAGAACAAACGCCGTGGTATGCTGACTTCCGGTATCGTTTTTTTGCACGATAACGCCCGTCCTCACTCTGCTCGCAGAACAACGGCCCTTCTTGAGTCCTTCAAGTGGGACGTTATCAACCATCCACCTTACAGCCCAGACCTGGCGCCAAGTGATTATCACCTCTTCATGCATTTGAAGAAATGGCTCGGGTCGCAGCGGTTTGATGATGACGAAGAGCTCAAAGATGCGGTCACAGGCTGGCTCCAGGCACAAGCGGGTGATTTTTATGCAGAAGGAATTTCAAAGCTTGTGAAGAGATACGATAAGTGCCTCAATCGCTATGGAGACTATGTAGAAAAATAGTGCAAAGATGTAGTTGTAAGATGTATATATTAAAATATTTTTATTTAACTTGGTGTATTTTTTTAAATCAACCGGAGGTTACTTTCTGAACGGCCCTCGTATATAATAGATTACATTGGCTATGGTGCTTAAAAATTTAACAAATAGTACCAAAAAATACACCTTTCGTAGAGAAACTGAAGACGGCAATCACGCCGAAACAGGCCTATAGTAACGCACAATGTAATCAAACATGGCAGCGTCTTTGGTCGCATAACATGATATAATAAATCCAGATGTTTGTGTGAGTTGATTGATTCTAACTATAAACTATTGCTGTTGTAGTCATACAATACTACCGTTCTTCATTTTGTGAAGCGCGTATATTACAGTTCAGTACACGCAAAAGAAATAGCCAATCCATGCCATTGCGAAACCTTACCAAGATCTGACTGAATATTTCTGCTGCTTCTTTGAGAGATCGTTTCATAAAGTGAATCACCAGGGAAAAGCCTGAGGTTGCTATCAGTATTGTCATTAATAAACGCAATTAAAACAGGTGGTCTTAACACATGTCTCTTGGATACGTCTGAATTTATTTCTGTTTCCGTAGATGACTCTGTATCCAGAATAACATACTGTGTCATGGCTATCAAGAAATTGTAGATACAATCACATTTTTTTATACCTCCTATTATTGTACATTTATTAATAAACACTGTTGCGCTATTAACTCAAATACCTTTAGGAAATAAAAAGCACTATATGTGATTTCCTCGATTCATAGCCATCTGGATGTCATCCGTGAAAAGCACGAATTTGATTTCACATGATCAATGTTTCCTGAATCCATTGTGAACACTACGGAAGAGATCATTTTGTTCGAGATACTTCATTCTGAGAATTTATTAATATGCATTTGATGAAAATTCAGAGCAGAAGCTCTCATGATGGACATGTAGTTTGCTGAAACCGGAGATCACAATAAATGCTGTACAATAGCGAGGTTGGCTGTTTGAGGTTATACTTCCATTTCCACATTAATCTCGATGGCCCCACAACTTGATAATGTCAAGCAAATACGTTATGATTGAGTTCAGAATTTATTCTAGGATTCTACAACAGGGGGATGTCAACAAAATTGGGCGGTAGGTTTGTGAATCTCTTCTGTTAAGCTTCTTGTAGACAGTAGTGGCCTGGGCTTTTATTCCGCTCACTGTTCAGTTCTCTGTTCTCCTGCTGACGATTTCCTGTTTGTATTGGCTGTTCAGCCGACAGCTCTATTACAGATTGGATTCTTTTGCACAGCTGTCATGCCGTTTCAGTAAGATTTCGTCGCCGTTATGAGAGAAGAACATTATCCACTACTGGCCATTAAAATTGCTACAACACGAAGATGACGTGCTACAGACGCGAAATGTAACCGACAGGAAAAAGATGCAGTGATATACAAATGATTACCTTTTCAGGGCATTCATACAAGATTGGCGACGGTGGCGACACCTGCAACGTGCTAACATGAGGAAAGTTTCCAACCGATTTCTCATACACAAACAGCAGTTGACCGCCGTTGCCTGGTGACAAGTTGTTGTGATGCCTCGTGTAAGGAGGAGAAATGCGTATCATCACGTTTACGACTTCGATAAACGTCAGATTGTAGCCTATCGCGATTGCGGTTTATCGTATCGCGACATTGCTGCTCGCGTTGGTCGAGATCCAATGACTGTTAGCAGAATATGGAATCGGTGCGTTCAGGAGGGTAATACGGAACGCCGTGCTGGATCCCAACGGCCTCGTATCACTAGCAGTCGAGATAAAAGGGATCTTATCCGCATGGCTGTAGCGGATCGTGCAGCCGCGTCTCGATCCCTGAGTCAACAGATGGGGCCGTTTGCAAGACAACAACCGTCTGCACGAACAGTTTGACAATGTTTGCAGCAGCACGGACTCTCAGCTCGGAGACCATGGCTGCGGTTACCGTTGACGCTGCATCACAGACAGGAGCGCCTGCGATGGTGTACACAACGGCGAACCTGGGTGCACGAATGGCGAAACGTCATTTTTTCGGATGAATTCAGGTTCTGTTCACAGCATCTTTTGGTCGTGTTTGGCGACATAGCGGTGAACGCGTATTGGAAGCGTGTATTCGTCATCGCCATACTGGCGTATCACCCGGCCTGATGGTATAGAGTGCCATTGGTTACACGTCTCGGTCACCTCTTGTTGGCATTGACGGCACTTTGAACAGTGCACGTTACATTTCAGATGTGTTACGACCCGTGGCTCTACCCTTCATTCGATCCCTGCGAAACCCTGCATTTCAGCAGAATGATGCACGACCCCATCTTGCAGGTCCTGTACGGGCCTTTCTGGATACAGAAAATGTTCGACTGTTGCCCTGGCCAGCACATTCTCCAGATCTCTCACCAATTGAAAACGTCTGGTTAATGGTGGCCGAGCAACTTGCTCGTCACAATACGCCAGTCACTACTCTTGATGAACTGTGGTATCGTGTTGAAGCTGCATGGACAGCTGCACCTGTACACGCCATCTAAGCTCTGTTTGACTCAATGCCCAGGCGTATCAAGGCCGTTATTACGGCCAGAGGTAGTTGTTCTGGGTACTGATTTCTCAGCATCTATGCACCCAAATTGCGTGAAAATGTAATCACATGTCAGTTCTAGTATAATATATTTGTCCAATGAATACCCGTTTATCATCTGCATTTCTTCTTGGTGTAGCAATTTTAATGGCCAGTAGTTTATTACAACAAATGAGATCCTTAGCAGAATGAAAAAACTTAATGAACATGGTCATTATCATAGCTGTGTAGCCGTTGGTACACTCTAAGACAAAAAAACCGACGCACCACGAAGGAATTATTCGAATGAAACGGAAATAGGTACATGTGCTGTACATGCACAGAGAAACAAATGATTACAAATCTAGAAAAAAATGGATGATTTATTCAGCATAACAGCTCTGGCCCTTATGCTTGCAGTTATTCGGCTTGTTATTGATTGATAGAGTTTTGGATCGCCTCCTGAGGGATAACGTGCCAAGTTCTGTCCAATTGGACTGTTAGCCTGTCAAAATCACTACATAGTTGGAGGCCCTGCCCATAATGCTCCAAACGTTCGTAGCTGGGGAGAGGTCTGGCGACCTTGCCAGCCAAGAACGGTTTGGTAAGCTCTAAGATAATCAGAAGAAATTTACGCCCTGTATGGGCGGACATTATCATAGTGAAACGTTAACCCAGAATGGCTTGCCACCAAGGGCAACAAAACTGGGCGTAGAACATCGTCGATGCACCACTGTGCCGCGGATGTCAAAGTGCCCTGCTATGAAACGAAATGGCAGGTGTCGGGCGGGCGAAAAATATATCTATTCAAAAAGCAGATAAAAATTCACTTGACGCATTCCTGAGAGACAATCTCCACTCCCTCCAAATTAATAATATAAGTGTAGACCAGATGTGGCTTAAATTCAAAGAAATAGTTTCGACAGCAATTGAGAGGTTTGTACCAAATAAACTAACAAACGACGGAGCTGATCTTCCCTGGTACACAAAACGGGTTAGAATACTGTTGCACAAACAACGAAACAAATATGCCAAATTTAAACAGACACAAAATCCCCAAGATTGGGGATCTTTTACGGAAGCTCGAAATTTAGCGCTTACTTCAATGCGAGATGTTTCCACAACGAAACTTTGTCTCGAAACCTGGTAGAAAATCCGAAGAGAGTCTGGTCGTATGTGAAGTATGTTAGCGGCAAGAAACTATCAATGCCTTCTCTGCGCGCTAGCAATGGAGATACTATCGAAGACAGTGTTGCCAAAGCAGAGTTACTAATCACAGCCTTCCGAAATGCCTTCACAAAAGAAGACGAAGTAAATATTCTAGAATTCGAATCGAGAACAGCTGCAAACATGAGTAAAATAGAAGTAAATATCCTCGGAGTAGTGAAGCAACTCAAGTCACTTAATAAAAGCAAGTATTCTGGTCCAGACTGTATACCAATTAGGTTCCTATCGGAGTATGCTGTTGCCTTAGCTCCATACTTAACAATCATCTACAAACTGTTCGCTCGACGAATGATCCGTACCCAAAGACTGGAAAGTTGCATAGGTCACACCAATATTCTAGAGAGGTAGTAGGAGTAATCCACTAAATTACAGGCCCATATCTTTAACGTCGATATGCAGCAGGATTTTGGAAAATATATTGTGTTCTAACGTTATGAATTACCTCGTAGAAAACGGTCTATTGACACACAGACAGCATGGGTTTAGAAAACATTGTTCCTGTGAAACACAACTGGCTCTTTATTCACGTGAAGTGCTGAGTGCTATTGACAAGGGATTTCAGATCGATTCCGTATTTCTGGATTTCCGGAAGGCTTTTGACACTGTACCACACAAGCGGCTCGTAGTAAAATTGCGTGCTTATAGAATATTGTCTCAGTTATGTGTCAGAGAGGTCACAGTTCGTAGCAATTGACGGAAAGTCATCGAGTAAAACAGAAGTGATTTCAGGCGTTCCCCAAGGTAGTGTTATAGGCCCTTTGCTGTTCCTCATCTGTATAAGCGATTTGGAAGACAATCTGAGCAGCCGTCTTCGGTTGTTTTCAGATGACGGTGTCGTTTATCGACTAACAAAGTCATCAGAAGATCAAAACAAACTGCAAAACGATTTAGAAAAGATATCTGAATGATGTTAAAAGTTTCAGTTGACCCTAAATAACGAAAGGTGTGAGGTCATCCACATGAGTGCTAAAAGGAACTCGCTAAACTTCGGTTACACGATACATCAGTCTAATCTAAAAGCCGTAAATTCAACTAAATACCTAGGTATTACAATTACGAACAACTTAAATTGTAAAGAACACATAAAATATGTTGTGGGGAAGGCTAACCAAACGCTGCGTTTTATTGGCAGGACACTTAGAAAATGTAACAGATCTACTAAGGAGACTGCCTACACTAGCTTGTCCGTCCTCCTTTAGAATACTGCTGCGCGGTGTGGGATCCTTACCAGGTAGGACAGACGGAGTACATCGAAAAAGTTCAAAGAAAGGCAGCACGTTTTGTACTATCGCGAAATATGGGAGAGAGTGTCACAGAAATGATACAGGATTTGGTCTGGAAATCATTAAAAGAAAGGCGTTTTTCGTTGCGGCGGAATCTTCTCACGAAATTCCAATCAGCAACTTTCTCCACCGAGTGCGAAAATATTTTGTTGACACCGACCTACATAGGGAGGAACGATCACCAAGATAAAATAAGGGAATTCGGAGCTCGTACGGAAAGATACAAGAGTTCATTCTTCCCGCGCGCTATGCGAGATTGGAATAATAGAGCATTGTGAAGATGGTTCGATGAACCCTCTACCAGGCACTTAAATGTGATTTGCAGAGTATCCATTTAGATGTAGATGTCGATAGTTTGGTATACCACCGCTGACTGTGGCGTCTCCAGACACGTCTTTGGCCTGAAATCTCTTCGACTGGAGTAGAACTTTCTTCTGTGATGAGTCCCGCTTCGAAATGAACCTTGATGACTAGCGAAGATGTGTCTCGAGATGACCGGGGTAGCGATGGTGTACCAGCCTGGTTGTCGCCCCTCACACGGTCCGACAACCGAGAGTGATGGTCTGGGATGCCATTTCTTTTCATAGCAGGACCTGCCCCGTTTTGTTGCCCTTCGTGGCAAGCCATCCTAGGCTTATATTTCAGAAAGACAATGTCCGTCTGCATAGGCCAAGAGTTTCTACTGCTTGTCTTCCGGTTTGCCAAACCTTACATTGGCCAGCAAGGTCGCCGGATCCCTCCGTAATTGAGAACGTTTGGGGAATTATGAGCAGAGCCCTCCAGCCACGTCGGGAGTTGACGATCTAACACGCCAGGAGGATATGTAACAACTCTGTCAATCTATGCAAATCTCAATAACTGCTTGCGTAGGGGTAAGAGGTAGACAACTGCGTAGTTACTTGCTCAATTTGTGAAGCTCTCCTCTTGAATAAATTGAAACCTTCCCGTCTCCTCTATATATCTTTTCTTACGCAACCTTCCCTTCTACAATAACCTATGAAACATCCCTTAGGATTTCTATCTCCTGCTTAATAATAGCAAATGAAATCTTCCCTTTGAAATTAATTCTCTTTCTCAATAACAACAGGAGAAATATTCGCATACAAATTTAAATGCTGCTTATTAAAAGTGATCTGCTGATTATTTCCACGAAACATAGAATGTGTCGTCGTCGTGGCCCTCAGTCGTTACCTGCAATAACCCAAAACTGTTCCTTGCCCTTTTTACTGTTACTGTATCGCCATCTGACTGCTACGTCGAAATGCGACATGAATATACTTACTCTGTTTTACTATACTCTATTAGCTGCTGGTGGGGTGTCATAATAAGTGGCTGTATTTATTACCAAAGCTGACGTTATTCTTTAATAGCAAAGCTGACGTTATTCTTTAATTAATTTGACTGAAGTTACATAATTCATAGTTCAACTTTTTCTTGACAACAATAAAATTTTGCAAAGTTTTACGTTGATGGTTTTGGAATGGATTATAATCAGTAATGCAATATTGCTAGCAAAAATTAATTATATTTTGAAAACGATTTTTCAAATATTTACTGTTGGTAATAAAATGATTTTACAAACATTCAGATGAGACTTACTTTTTACAATAATCTTACAACTAGCATTGCGCAAACATACCTTAAGTAGTCTTGAGTTTCTAAAAGAAAATAATTCAGTAATATTAGCTCCTATTACGATAATAGTTAGCTGATGTCTCTGTACATCCGCTTATAATCTCTTGTAAATCATAGCTGGTGGCTGGCAGACACACCTCTCAACCTCTCGCTTCAGACCTGCTACCAACTCGGTGCACATCTCGCTTACTACTGACTTCCTACGAACACTAAAGTGCGGTCTCTCCCGCCAACAATACTTCGATGCAGACATTCTCTGCTACCACAATTATTTCCAAAATGACAAACATTAATTATTCCCACTTAATCCTATTAATAAAATATAAACATCTTTTATAAATTGTGGTTAGAAAATAGACAGTAGAAATATACACGTCTTACAAAATCATCCAATTTCTCTGAAACTGTGGTGATTTGTTTGTGGGTAAATGTAAATAACATCTACTACTTCGGCCCCTTTCGGATAATTACTTCGTGGTTCCTCGTTTTAAGCGGGGTAGGACGTCAAACGGGCCGTCTTGGAGCAGGAGAGGCACCACAGGACATTTTAATTTGCACTGTCTATACTTTTACAAATAAATTCATGAAACTTTGCCAGCATGACCAGGAAGGATTCAGGATTCACACTCATAGCAGTGGAACTTCAAAAATAATAACGAAATAATTTTTTTTCATGTGAAATTTCATCTTTTTTTCACTTATTAATGGCATCATTTGTTGCTATAGGTACACTTTTCTTCATAAGTAAGAGAGATCCTTCGATGAATTTTGCACAGCATACAAACCATACTGAAGGGTGTATGAAACTCTAGAATTTTCCAAATCTAGTTAAAAACTGTGGTAAAAATTGAGGTAAATAACTATAAAATTTGTGTTTTTTCTAATCATGAAGTTTAAAATATAACAGCTCATTCGTTTTTTCAAAAATTAAATAAATTCTAGAGTTTCATACACTTGTAAGTAAGGTATGTATGCTATGCAAAATTCATCGAAGAATCTCTCTAACTTATGAAGAAAAGTGTACCTATAGCAACAAATGGAGCCATTAGTAAGTGAAAAAATGATGAATTTTCACACGCAAAAAAATTTATTTTGTTATTTTTTCGAACTTCCACTGCAATGAGTGTGAATCCTGAATCCTTCCTGGTGACGCTGACAAAGTTTTATGATTTTACTTGCAAAACTATAGACACTGGAAATTAAAATGTCTTGTAACGCCTCTTCTGCTCCAGGTCGGCCCGTTTGACGTCCTACCCCCCTTAAGGGGAAATAAATGCTTCAAAAGAAATAAGCTTAAAGTTACGCTCGACGAGCTGTTGGTGTGTTATGTTTGGTTAGTAGACGGTTAGGGCAGCATTGTCATGAAAAGTTTGAATTCGAAGTAATGACGGTAGGACGGAGGAGTGGAGAAGGGGGAATCGGGAGGCACTCGTATTACGTGGACACATTCCGCGGCCAACGGGCTCCGACGCCGGGACAATGGCCAGCTGACGCGCGCTCTGTCGGGCCCCCCTCCTGCCCGCGTGCCATTTCGTGACCACCTGCTGCACGTCCTTTTAGGCTGACGGTTGAAAGGAGCGAATTACTGCCCTAAACTGCGCCTTCCCAGAAAGCAGAGCGTCAGCATACTGCACGAAACAACACCTCCACCGTGACTCGCAGAAGACGCAGGCGGCTGTCCGGCTAATCGCACCGCCGGATGTCGGTGACGCGGGAGAGTGGACGTACAAGCCTTGTGCGGTTGCAGGCTGATCATAGTTACCAATCGAATTTATGCGTCAGATCTACATCTACATCCATACTCCGCAAACCACCTGACAGTGTATGGCTGAGGGTACTTTGAGTACCTCTATCGGTTCTCCCTTGTATTTCAGTCTCGTATTGTTCGTGGAAAGAAAGATTGTCGGTATGCCTCTGTGTCGGCTCTAATCTCTCTGATTTTATCCTCATGGTCTCTTCGCGAGATATACATAGGAGGGTCCAATATACTACTTGACTCCTCGGTGAAGGTATGTTCTCGAAACTTCAACAAAAGCCCGTACCGAGCTACTGAGCGTCTCTCCTGCATAGTCTTCCACTGGAGTTTATCTATCATCTCCGTAACGCTTTAGCGATTACTAAACGATCTTGTAACGAAGCGCGCTGCTCTCCGTTGGATCTTCTCTATCTCTTCTATCAACCCTATCACGTACGGATCGCACAGCGGTGAGCAGTATCCGAGCAGTGGGCGAACAAGTGTACTGTAACCTACTTACTTTGTTTTCTGATTGCATTTCCTTAGGATGCTTCCAATGAATCTCAGTCTAGCATCTGCTTTACCGACGATTAATTTTATATGGTCATTCCATTTTAAATCACCCCTAATGCCTACTCCCAGATAATTTACGGAATTAACCGCTTCCAGTTGCTGACCTGCTATATTCTAGCTAAATGATAAAGGATCCTTCTTTCTGTGTATTCGCAGCACATTACACTTGTCTACATTCAGATTCAAATGCCATTCCTTGCACCATGCGTCTATTCGCTGCAGAACCTCCTGCATTTCAGCACAATTTTCCATTGTTACAACTTCTCGATATACTACAGCATCATCCGCAAAAAGCCTCAGTGAACTTCGGATGTTATCCACGAGGTCATTGCCGGCCGGAGTGGCCGAGCGGTTCTAGGCGCTTCAGTCTGGAACCGCGCGACCTCTACGGTCGCAGGTTCGAATCCTGCCTCGGGCATGGATGTGTGTGCTGTCCTTAGGTTAGTTAGGTTTAAGTAGTTCTAAGTTCTAGGCGACTGATGACCTAAGAAGTTAAGTCGCATAGTGCTCAGAGCCATTTGAACCACGAGGTCATTTATGTACACTCCTGGAAATTGAAAAAAGAACACCGTGAATTCATTGTCCCAGGAAGGGGAAACTTTATTGACACATTCCTGGGGTCAGATACATCACATGATCACACTGACAGAACCACAGGCACATAGACACAGGCAACAGAGCATGCACAATGTCGGCACTAGTACAGTGTATATCCACCTTTCGCAGCAATGCAGGCTGCTATTCTCCCATTGAGACGATCGTAGAGATGCTGGATGTAGTCCTGTGGAACGGCTTGCCATGCCATTTCCACCTGGCGCCTCAGTTGGACCAGCGTTCGTGCTGGACGTGCAGACCGCGTGAGACGACGCTTCATCCAGTCCCAAACATGCTCAATGGGGGACAGATCCGGAGATCTTGCTGGCCAGGGTAGTTGACTTACACCTTCTAGAGCACGTTGGGTGGCACGGGATACATGCGGACGTGCATTGTCCTGTTGGAACAGCAAGTTCCCTTGCCGGTCTAGGAATGGTAGAACGATGGGTTCGATGACGGTTTGGATGTACCGTGCACTATTCAGTGTCCCCTCGACGATCACCAGTGGTGTACGACCAGTGTAGGAGATCGCTCCCCACACCATGATGCCGGGTGTTGGCCCTGTGTGCCTCGGTCGTATGCAGTCCTGATTGTGGCGCTCACCT
Source organism: Schistocerca serialis cubense (assembly GCF_023864345.2). Lineage (NCBI taxonomy): Eukaryota > Metazoa > Arthropoda > Insecta > Orthoptera > Acrididae > Schistocerca > Schistocerca serialis. The sequence goes on from NC_064645.1 coordinate 185,481,804, forward strand.
GTACGGCGCCAAACACGCATACGACCATCATTGGCACCAAGGCAGAAGCGACTCTCATCGCTGAAGACGACACGTCTCCATTCGTCCCTCCATTCACGCCTGTCGCGACACCACTGGAGGCGGGCTGCACGATGTTGGGGCGTGAGCGGAAGACGGCCTAACGGTGTGCGGGACCGTAGCCCAGCTTCATGGAGACGGTTGCGAATGGTCCTCGCCGATACCCCAGGAGCAACAGTGTCCCTAATTTGCTGGGAAGTGGCGGTGCGGTCCCCTACGGCACTGCGTAGGATCCTACGGTCTTGGCGTGCATCCGTGCGTCGCTGCGGTCCGGTCCCAGGTCGACGGGCACGTGCACCTTCCGCCGACCACTGGCGACAACATCGATGTACTGTGGAGACCTCACGCCCCACGTGTTGAGCAATTCGGCGGTACGTCCACCCGGCCTCCCGCATGCCCACTATACGCCCTCGCTCAAAGTCCGTCAACTGCACATACGGTTCACGTCCACGCTGTCGCGGCATGCTACCAGTGTTAAAGACTGCGATGGAGCTCCGTATGCCACGGCAAACTGCCTGACACTGACGGCGGCGGTGCACAAATGCTGCGCAGCTAGCGCCATTCGACGGCCAACACCGCGGTTCCTGGTGTGTCCGCTGTGCCGTGCGTGTGATCATTGCTTGTACAGCCCTCTCGCAGTGTCCGGAGCAAGTATGGTGGGTCTGACACACCGGTGTCAATGTGTTCTTTTTTCCATTTGCAGGAGTGTATATTGTGAATAGCAACGGTCCTACGCCACTCCCGTGCTGCACACCTTAAATCACTCTTACTTCGGAAGACTTCTCTCCATTGAGAATGACATGCTGCGTTCTGTTATCTAGGAACTCCTCAATCCGATCACACAATTGGTCTGATAGTCCATATGCTCTTACTTTGTTCATTAAACGACTGTGGGTAACTGCATCGAACGCCTTGCGGAAGTCAAGAAACACGGCATCTACCTGTGAACCCACGTCTATGGCCCTCTGAGTCTCGTGGACGAATAGTGCGAGCTGGGTTTCACACGATCGTCTTTTTCGAAACCCATGCTGATTCCTACAGAGTACATTTCTAGTCTCCAGAAAAGTTATTATACTCGAACATAATACGTGTTCCAAATTTCTACAACTTATCGACGTTAGAGATAAAGGGATATAGTTCTGCACATCTGTTCGACGTCCCTTCTTGAAAACGGGGATGACCTGTGCCCTTTTCCAATCCTTTGAAACACTACGCTCTTCTAGAGACCTACGGTACACCGCTGCAAGAAGGAGGGCAAGTTCCTTCGTTCTCTGTGTAAAATCGAACTGGTATCCCATCAGGTCCAGCGGCCTTTCCTCTTTTGAGCGATTTTAATTGTTTTTCTATCCCTTTGTCATCTATTTCGATGTCTACCATTTTGTCATCTGTGCGACAATCTAGAGAAGGATCTACAGTGCAGTCTTCCTCTGTGAAACAGCTTTGGAAAAAGACATAAGGGTTTAGACACGCGTATGTGCCAGACGACGCTCAGTTTGACTTCAGGACATGTTAAGACACTAGAGAGAGAGTTCCGATGTTTAATAGAAGCACATGAAAAATAGGTGATTTTCATATAAGAAATAGAAAGTAAAATAAAAAGTAATGTTAATTCTGATGATATAGTATTTTCTTTACACATCTGTCTTTAAGAAAGCACTTTTGTGTTCACATTGGATGCTCCCTGTAGCCGCTGCCCCAGGTGGAAGGACCCCTTGCAACCAGAACACTGGTCGTCGGCGGGAATTCCCAAAGCCCTTCCATCGAACTTGTAACAAAATAATTTAGAGTAGGTCATTTTCATTATATTTCCTGTCAGCATACAAAGAAAATTAAAAAAAAATCTGGTTGTAACAAAATCGTTGGGTCTTGAAACAAATTAAATTTTCTTCGCCCAAAAAATTGAGACGAAAGCTTGCACCGAAAATAGTCTTGTGAAGATACCGCAAAACAGCTACGTACGCTGGCCGAGAATTCAATGTAGAATGGCAGCATCAAATTCCGATCAAAATCGCATGTACCGTTATGTTTCCCGCCAATCTGAATACTGTTTCGAGAGAAAACGAGTTTAAAGTTTGGGGTTATGTTCAAATGTTCAAATGTGTGTGAAATCTTATGGGACTTAACTGCTAAGGTCATCAGTCTCTAAGCTTACACACTACTTAACCTAAATTATCCTAAAGACAAACACACCCACGCCCGAGTGAGGACTCGAACCAGCCGCACAGTCCATGACTGCAGCGCCTTGGACCGCTCGGCTAGTCCCGCGCGGCTTTGGGGTTATATTTACTGTAGGTAGTTATACATATCTCTGATCAGCGACCTCTGGACCATACAACAATCATTCCCCATCCAAAAGAAGGTCCTCCTCCATCTTCTTCGTGACTATGGTGAACCTGTGGGCCCCTTTCACAGCTTGTCATCCACTGCTCTGTCCGCCCCAGTAGTTGAGTGGTCAGCGTGACGGATTGCCGTCCTCTGGGCCCGGGTTCGATTCCCGGCTGGGTCGGAGATTTTCTCCGCTCAGGGACTGGGTGTTGTGTTGTGTTCATCATCATTTCATCCCCATCCGGCGTGCAGGTCGCCCAATGTGGCGCCGAATGTAATAAGCCCTGCGATATGGCGTCCGGACCTGCCCCGCGAGGGGCCTCCCGGCCAATGACGCCAAACGCTCATCATCATCATCATCCACTGCTCTGTTCGCCCGATACGCTTGTCGTCCGCTCTTGGGCGGAAGCTGCAACAAACTGATCCAATTTACCGTTCGAGCATGTTCGTAATTTCATGATATCTGTTAGGCAGTCTTTGAAATTGTACGCTGCCACACTGGCCTTGCTGTAACTATTTTTCCCCTCTGTGAATAGTCTTCGGAGATATTTTTTCACTTGTAACTCAATAACGGAGTTTCTGGCAAACATATGATGAACTCTACAATAAGGTAGATATCCGTGAGGACATTTTAAACGAAAAAAGCTCGATGTTTTGAAATTTTCAGAGAAAATTATGAAAAACGAGGACACATTATGTAACCTCTCCACCATATTTGTTTTTGTCTGAAATGTAGCCCAAATTTAGCTGCCCCCTCTATAAAACTCTACGTATTACCAAAACCGTGTCCCCAAAAACTGTTATCCTATTTAAACACGTATGCTAACCTTTGAATGAACTGTATCTGATCTGAATGCAACTTTCTTTACATTAAACGCGCAACGGAAGTAAATCAGTTCTCTGGCCTCCTCAAAATTTCCACTTACATCGGCTTCTTTACAACTTTGTTGCAGATTTTTCGGAAACACAATAGCAAACAGCAAGCAGGCAGCGGCTAAGCAACACTTCTATTTCTAAATAAAATATCCAAACTGTATTCAAAATGTGAAATGTGATAAAGCGTAAAGAGAAACAGTGGGATGAGGAGGGTAACTATTCCTATGAAATGATATCCCAAGACAACGATTTTAGCATGAAGTACATACTGAAGAAGTCAAAGTAAAACTTCGTGTGATGTTCACATATAACATACGCCTAAACAATACTATGCCTAAAAAAATTAACAGAAAGTTTCTATAAAAATCACACAGCTTAATCAGTTAATATGTTAACACAGGAGGCAGGGAAGTGGGGTGGTCTGTCTCTCAGGTCTGAGCAAATGAACAAAGTTAACTAGGCGACAATAGCCATTCTGACAAACTAGCTGCGCAGTGCTGCAGTCTTACTTCAATCTTCTAACACTATTCAAAATTTATATTCTTTTCGCTTTCTGATATACAAGTGTTATTCATCCTTGCTGTCCTTTACAATCAGTCCTTCTTCATGTAACAGATACAATCAGAAGCGCACTCTGCACTACTAGGTGCACGATTCAACTAAGAACGAATCAGACTGCGCAGAGGCAAAGACTGTGCCACTACAAGACCAAAGATTGTTTAACAGTAACGTAACTCTTCCGTTCTCTGACGTGCACATCGGTAACATACAAAAATCAAAAAGACACGATCACCTTATAACCTTCATAGGATCTGACGACGTGGAAAAAGGGTTCGACAGCACAAAATGGTTTAAGATGTTCGAAATACTCAGAAAAGTGTGTGAAGGGTAATATGGATGAACACTGTGTATGTATTTGTAATATATTCAGCGTATAAAATGATGTAATATAAAGTGTAAATGATTTTAGCAAAAATCCCGAAAGTGCCTGACCTATTTACTTCGAATTTTTACACTTGTTCATGTCGATACAGGCTACATATTTTTTTTTTATTAATAACAATTCCCAGGTTTTATGTTAAAACTAACTGCATGAAAGAAAATGCTCTGCTGTGAGAATATGCATTTCCCTTAACTCTTTCACAGGCAGTAACGGAGCACGTAAATCATTAGATATATGATTTCTCTCAACTATCTTATTTCTCCTTATACATAAATTTAACCAAAACCTGGATACGCGACGATGTGGTGTTTTATTTTCTTCGTCGCAGCTAGTTTTAGAAGAAAATGTGAAAGTAGTTTTTATGGATTATTGGCTAATGGTTAGAATGCTACTACGGAATATGACTCATCCAGAATGTTGTAAGCCAGTCCATCTGCAGATTACAACTATACAAAGTACTGACATTGAAGCTAATATCCTCACAGGGTTAGCAGCCGGAGACGTCTCTCTCATATCCTGCATACCGATGATACACACTAATTTTCCATGCATTTTAAGCGAATTCACCTTCACTGAAGGTTTTGTTTGCAATAACGATAAACAAGGCCCAAGAATAGAGAGAGGGTGCAAGAGATGGACAGACATGGGGGGGGGGGGGGGGAGGAAATGGATGTAGAGAGGGGACGGAGGAGACGGACACAGAGGAGCGAAGGAGGAAATCACGAGGTTACAGAGAGAGGGGAGAGGAGGAAGTGATGGACAAAGAGAGGGGAGAGGAGGAGACGTACAGAGAGACATGGCAGAAGAAGATTGGGACGTATATCCAATTTCCAGACATATTTAGCAATTACAAAGCGACGCCGCGTTCACTTGTGCCTTTTATAACCTTGGGATGAATTGATCTAGCTGCAGTACGTCTTCGAAGACACTCCCATACAACAAGACTCTTATCCAATGATAACGGTTATTACTGATTTACAGTGAAGAACCTTACAGATGGTCGTTCACCAATTGGTATCTATGCAAACGCCCATTATCCATAAAAAAGGGAAATCTGTACTACCAACACTATAAAAAGTTGAAAGATCTCGTCCACTTACTCTACAGAGCTCTTTTTTTAAAAAAAGAAGAAAAAAGCAAGGTCAGTTTCTCCGAGCCAGTTCATTACGAAGGCATCAACATTGTTAACAACAGCAGCAGTTGCCGTACAAAGTTTGTTCATCGCTCGTAGTTTAGTCTTTTTGGGTGCTTTTGTTTCGTAAAATAGGAAGGGAAAGGGTCGCATGGTATTGTCTAATCGGGAGATCTCAAGGGAAATAACTTATTTGCCGGTACGATCACAACAATTTCAATGCGAAATTACCGATTTTGGCCGTTATGCTGTATGTTGCTTTGCTTTCACAGTAAAGCCATTTTTTAACTATTTCTTTCCCGGCTCCGCAGACACGTACACAGATATGCAGATACCGGAAATCTCTTAACAGGCTTGTGTCTACCGCACGCATTACCACCTGCATAATTACGGCGCTATATTCCACCATCGACGATTAGTTGATGATGAGGTCCCATACTCCGAGGAGAATAGGGGAGGATGCGGGAGACCCACACCGCCGACTAGGCAAGGTCCTAGCGGAGTTGGTTTGCCATTGCCTTCCTCCGACCGTAATGGGGATGAATGACGATGATGACGTCACAACAACACCCTGTCATCTCGAGGCAGGGAAAATCCCTGACCCCGCCGGGAATCAAATCCGGGACCCCGTGCGCGGTAAGCGAGAACGCTACCGCAAGACCACGAGCTGCGGACGTCGACGATTAGAGGAGGCATGCTAATCATTGTGCCAATACAACAGATCTATTACCACTACCTTTTCAGAACGCTAGCTACTGCATAATTGCCTATGTAGGGACTGGATACCTCAGGTGGTAAACAAAATTTGTTCGTGAGAGGGAAGCGTCTGGTATCGGGTTCGAGTCCTAGTCTGGCATGCAGCATCATTCTGTCAGGATAACTGTCAGCGACACACGCTCCTCTTCAGAGAAAAAAAAAAATATTCTGAGACATGTCGCACTGGTATTCTGGCTCTCTTTTTTGTATTATCAGTCCTCTCAACGGTTTGATGCCGCCCGCCACGACTTCCAATGCTGTGCCGACCTTTTCATCTCAGAGTATTACTTGCACCCAAAGTCCTCGATTATTTGTTGCATGTATTCCAATCTCTTTCCTCCCCTACATTTTATACCCTCTACAACTTCATCTAGTTCCATGACATTTAATCCGTGATATCCCATCGCATCATGAAATATCATCTGTGCCTTCTTCTTGTGAGCGTTTTTCAGATGTCTCTTTCTTCGCCGCTCTGTGGAGAACCTTCTCATTCTTTGCCAGACCACAAAATTTTCAACATCAATTTATAGCAACACATCTCAAACGCTTAGATTATATCCTTTTTCCGGATTTCCAATAGTCCATGATTTACTGTCAATACGATGCTGTGCTCCCGACATGTTGTTGTTGTGGTCTTCAGTCCTAAGACTGGTTTGATGCAGCTCTCCATGCTACCCTATCCTGTGCAAGCTTCTTTATCTCCCAGTACCTACTGCAACTTACATCCTTCTGAATCTGTTTAGTGTATTCATCTCTTGGTCTCCCTCTACGATTTTTACCCTCCACGCTGCCCTCCAATACTAAATTGGTGATCCCTTGATGCCTCAGAAAATTTCCTACCAACCGATCCTTTCTTCTAGTCAAGTTGTGCCTCAAACTTCTCTTCTCCCCAATCCTGTTCAATACCTCCTCATTAGTTATATGATCTACCCATCTAACCTTCAGCATTCTTCTGTAGCACCACATTTCGAAAGCTTCTATTCTCTTCTTGTCCAAACTAGGTATCGTCCATGTTTCACTTCCATACATGGCCACACTCCATACAAATACTTTCAGAAACGACTTCCTGACACTCAAATCTATACTCGATGCTAACAAATTTCTCTTCTTCAGAAAGGCTTTCCTTGCCATTGCCAGTCTACATTTTATATCCTCTCTACTTCGACCATCATCAGTTATTTTGCTCCCCAAATAGCAAAACTCCTTTACTACTTTAAGTACCTAATTTCCTAATCTAATTCCCTCAGCATCACCCGACTTAATTAGACTACATTCCATTATCCTCGTTTTGCTTTTGTTGATGTTCATCTTATATCCTCCTTTCCAGACACTATCCATTCCGTTCAATTGCTCTTCTAAGTCTTTTGCTGTCTCTGCTCCCGACATACGTACTCAGAAATTTCTTACTCAGTGTTCGACACTAGTAGACTTCTTTTGGCCAGGAAAGTCCTCTTCGCCTATGCTAGAGCCTTTTCAGGTCCTACTTAATTCTACCGCTATACGTTATTTTACTTCCAAAGTAGCAGATTTTCTTCACTTTGTCTGCTTCGTGGTCCCCAAGTTTCTCACTAATCTCGTTTCTGCTACTCCTTATAACATTCATCTTCCCTCGGTTTAATGTCTCAAGTTTCTCAGTAATCTCGTCTCTGCTACTCCTTACAACAGTCGCCTTCCTTCGGTTTACTGTCAGTCCATATTCTGTACTTTGTAGACTGATAATTCGATTCCAACTTTGCAAGCAAACACCTGGAGAAGTTATTGACCGATTTACTTCAGGTTTTTACATGATATTCAAACGTTCAGATGGATATAAGCCACATGATTGACTCTTGCCGTTGTTTGGGGTAACCATGCAGACTACAGTGGCCTTGAAGCTTTCCCTGATGCAAATATTCCAGCTTGGAAAACCTGGAGTATAAAGGAGACTTCAGGGATATTAGCTAAGACGACCTAAGGTACTTTGGTTCCAGATATATAATTACAGATTTTTACACAATATTCAATATTATAACGTTCAGATGGATATAAGCCACCTACTTTAAATTATCTAGCAGCCGCTATTTTTGGCCCACACTGGGAAGCATATCTGTAAGTAGTTCAGACTGGTGAAACTTTGTTAGCAAATACCTCGAGAAATTCTTGACCGATTTACTTCAGATTTGTACAATGTATATATGTGTGTGTGTGTGTGTGGATTATATCCATCTGAACATTTGAATATCGTGTAAAAATCTGAAGTAAATCGGTCAAGAACTTCTCGAGGTATTTGTTGCTAATAAAGTTTCACCAGTCTGTACTACTTATATATTAAATTGCTACACAGTGTGGGCCAAAATTCGGCTGCTACATGGAGCTGATACTGGCTTATCACAGGCTAAAGAAAGAAAACTTTGAGAATAAACTATCCGTTCCCAGGCTGGGGGTTGTGCAGTGGGCCTGCTCCTTACTCACGTGAAAAAAAAATTAAAATGCTAAAAATCCTAATAGTATGCCTAAAAAAACCGGACTCTTGGACGATGAACTGTCAAAGAAAAATGGAAAATGGAAAATAACATTTGTATGATGGGATGTTAAGCTGTCTTCATAAAACTGAATATATTATCAATAAAACTTGACAAAATGGATGTTTCCATACTCTCAGAGACCAAGAGGAAACGAAAAGGAACTTAGTAATTATGTACATATTTGGACTGGGGTGCCCAAAGTGGTAAGAGCGAAAGCAGGAGTCTCCATTATGATAAAGGAAGCATGGAAAAAAGAGAATAATAAACTAGAAATTTATTAATGAACGTATTATTATGGTGGAAATGACTGTTTGCCAAGGAAGCTGTAATTATTTGTGTATAAGAACCTCTGATTCATACAAGAGACCAAGAGAAAGATACTTTCTAAGGGGATCCTAAGGAGGAAGGAACTGATTATCATGGGGGATATGAACGTAAGAATAGGAATTAGAATATCAGATGCGGTAGGGGGGAAACATGAAGAGACAGAATATAATGATAATGGAGAACGAATGATTGAAATTTGTGAACAGTTTGAGGGGAAAATTACCAACACATTTTTAAAGACAAGGGTATTCATAAATATACTATCATTAGACAGACAAGTAGTTACAAGGCAACAGATGTTAGGTCTTAGAGAGAAGACCAGTGTGGATCATACCATTATTTAGCAGAAATGAAGAGTTTTTGGTCATGGAAGAATGCAAAGAATGATACTAACAACGCTAGAACGAAAAGGCTGAGAAACCTGAAAACATAGGATTAATTTTTATAGATTAAGAGAAAGCATATGATACTCTCCCGCGAAAACTGCTTTGGAGAGCATTACAGATGGCGAACATAAAGAATCCTTCAATTGAAATCATACGAGAAATATATGAAGATAACATATGTCAAGTAAAAATTGGTAATACACTTCCCACAGAAATTTAGAACAAGCAAGCGTCTGTTCCAAGGCTGCCCCATGTCGCCAACATTATTTAAAATCTGTATAGACATATGTCTTGTAGCATGGTCTCATAAATGTATGGGGCTAGAGATTAAATGGAGTTTATTTACATCACCTACTATTTGCTGATGATCAAGCAGTTTTAACAGAAGACGGGAAGGTTGCAAATTAGATATCGAATCAGTTAGCAATTGAATACATTGACGATTAATTGTTAAAAAACGGAATACCTCACTAATGGTCGAGATGATTTACACGTAGAGGGAAAGAGAATTAGGAAGGTCAATACTTACTGTTATTTGGGATCCATTTTAGAGATGGATGGAAAAACAGAATTAAAATTAATAAAAGAATGAGCAATGGAAGGAAGGTAAACTCAGTCTTATGGAGCAGAAAAGTAATAATCAGGCCAAAAGAATCATACGTAAATCGATACTAAAGACCATAGTTACATAAAGAGTGGAGACATGGACTACTAATCTGAAACACGCAAAAAACTGCAAGCAGTAGAAATGGATTCCTGGAGAAGATCAGTAAGAATTTCTAGAAAAGAGAAAACGAGGAAATAATAAAGAGAATGGAATTAAGACAAAGAATTCATGACGTGATGGATAGAAGGAAGTTACAATGGTACAGTCATGTAAGAACAACGGAGGAAGCCAGAATACCGTAAATGATTCTGGAGTAGGAACCGGAGGGGTGAAGAGAAAAGGATACTATGTGACCTTGTGGCTCCAAAATGTGCAATTAACAATGAGAAGACTTGGCGCAGAGGAAGAAGATACACAAGATAGAAACATCTGGAGGGACATTCTAAAGGGATAAATTAAGATCTTATGTAACAGATGTAATAATTTCCGAGTATTTGGCATGTTGGAGAAAAACCTTTGAACAGAGGAAAATATCAATAAGTAGCCTATGCCTGCGACTTTGGATGCCAGCGCCGGATGTCGTTGGTGTAGTGCTAATGCTTGAACCTTACTATATCATTTGCAGATGGTTGCGCTGTTCTGCGGTAGTTGGCACCAGCAGAAATGCTCCACAATGGAGTCTGATACGGACGCGCTTATAAAACTGCGATGTGTGCAGTGGCGGCTGTCGTGTAAGAGCACAAGAAAACGTTTGAACACCCCATCTTTTGACACCTTGCGCATTTAGTGGTTATTTTGCTTTGAATGCTGTTGAACGTAATGGAGATGCGGTAATCTGAAATACACGGCACTAAATCTACCGCGCTGTGCTACATTGCGGCTCTAGACTCACTGTCAGTGAAACTTGGCATCAGGGTCACGAGCACACTGTACTTGTGCAAGTTTTAAGGAGCTTCTGCGCAAGCGCAGCTTGCGTGAGGTAACTGCCTTACGGGCCAACTAAATACGGATTTGGTAAACAGTATGAACGATTCACGGCGTACACTGCTATCCCTTACCATTCAACTACAAGTTTACGTCAATGCCACCAGGTGGTAGCACGCTGCAGCAGACTTTTACCCGCGTTTGCTTGGCGTAGAACCAGTTAGGCAGTTGCACACTCCACAGATACGCCATTTCACTCACTATGTACACTACTGGCCATTGAAATTGCTACACCACGAAGATGACGTGCTACAGACGCGAAATTTAACCGACAGGAAGAAGATTCTGTGATATGCAGATGGTTAGCTTTTCAGAGCTTTCATACAAGGTTGGCGCCAGTGGCGACACCTACAACGTGCTGGCATGAGGAAAGTTTCCAACCGATTTTTCATACACAAACAGCAGTTGACCGGCGTTGCCTGATGAAACGTTGTTGTGATGACTCGTGTAAGGAGGAGAAATGCGTACCATCGCGTTTCCGACTTTGATAAAGGTCGGATTGTAGCCCATCGCGATTGCGGTTTATCGTATCGCGGCATTGTTGCTCACGTTGGTCGAGATCCAATGACTGTTAGCAGAATATGGAATCGGTGGGTTCAGGAGGGTAATACGGAACGCTGTGCTGGATCCCAACGGCCTCGTATGACTAACAGTCGAGATGACAGGCATCTTATCCGCGTGGCTGTAACGGATCGTGCAGCAACGTCTCGGTCCCTTAGTCAACAGATGGGGACGTTTGCAAGACAGTAACCATCTGCACGAACAGTTCGACGACGTTTGGATCAGCATGGACTATCAGCTCGGAGACCATGGCTGCGGTTACCCTTGACGCTGCATCACAGACAGGAGCGCCTGCGATGGTGTACTCGACGACGAACCTGGGTTCACGAATGGTAAAACGTCATATTTTCGGATGAATCCAGGTTTTGTTTACAGCATCATGATGGTCGCACCCGTCTTTGGCGACATGGCGGTGAACGCACGTTAGAAGAGTGTATTCGGCATCGCCATACTGGCGTATCACTCGGCGTGATGGTATGGGGTGCCATTGGTTACACGTCTCGGTCACCTCTTGTTCGCATTGACGGCACTTTCAACAGTGGTCGTTACATTTCAGATGTGCTACGACCCGTGGCTCTACCCTTCATTCGAACCCTGCAAAACTCTACATTTCAGCAGGATAATGCACGACCGCATGTTGCAGGTCCTGTAGGGGCCTTTATGGATACAGAAAATGTTCGACTGCTGCCCTGGCCAGCACGTTCTCCAGATCCCTCACCAATTCAAAACGTGTGGTCAATGGTAGCCGAGCAGCTGGCTCGTCACAATACGCCAGTCACTATTCTTGATGAACTGTGGTATCGTGTTGAAGCTGCATGGGCAGCTGTACCTGTACACGCCATCCAAGCTCTGTTTGACTCAATGCTCAGGCGTATCAAGGTCGTTCTTACGGCCAGGTGTGGTTGTTCTGGGTACTGATTTTTCAGGATCTATGCACCCAAATTTCGTGAAAATGTAATCACATGCCCACCGGAGTGGCCGAGCGGTTCTAGGCGTTTCAGTCTGGAACCGCGCAACCTCTACGGTCGCAGGTTTGAATCCTACCTCGGGCATGGATGTGTGTGATGTCCTTAGGTTAGTTAGGTTTAAGTGGTTCTAAGTTCCAGCGGACTGATGACCTCAGATGTTAAGTCCCATAGTGCTCAGAGCCATTTGAACCATTTTTTTTTTGTAATCGCATGTCAGTTCTAGTATAATACAGTTGTCCAATGAATACCCTTTTATCATCTGCATTTCTTCTTGGTGTAGCAATTTTAATGGCCAGTAGTGTAGTAAAGTTAGATCGGACATAAGTATAGGTTATAGTTTCACTGATAGAAGTCCGCCTGGGTAGCCGCCGGTCTAATACGCTGCTTCCCGAGCGGGAAGGCGTGCCGGTCCCCGGCACGAATCCGCCCGGCGGATTAGTATCGAGGTCCGGTGTGCCGACTAGTTAGTGGATGTTTTTAAGGTGGTTTTCCATCTGCCTCGGCGAATGCGGAGTGGTTCCTCTTAATCCGCCTCAGTTACACTATATCGGCGATTGCTGCGCAATCACTGTTTCCACGTACGCGTACACCATAATTACTCTACCACGCTAACATTTGGGGTTACACTCGTCTAGTATGAGACGTTTCCGGGAGGGAGCTCCACTGGGAGCCGAACCGCACAATAACCAGGATTCGGTTGGGGTGGCGGTGGGGTGGCTGGACTGCTGTAGTCTGATGTGGGGTTGTGAACCACTGAGGGCTACGGCGGGACGAAGACATACATATAGTACATTGATAGAAAAACCTATTTTGTGGGATTCCAAATGAGATATAGTACATCAAATTTTGGATTTTAGCATACAGCAGTCTATTTGAGGCTCTGAGAACCATAAAGCATATTATCGTCGATTGTGAGACTGCACCATTTATTCGTGCTTTTCACATCTATTGATCTTATCGTGGGTCAGGTTTATGTGTACTGTAGGCCTACATTGTGCGCATATCTGAACTTTCACGAAAAGCTGTCTCTCTGGTTTTCCTGATATTCACTTAAATGTGGGAGTTGAAGACCATGTGCTTTTGGCCCTTATGGCTCTCAGCGCCTCATTTACTTTCTAGTCAAGCAACCGTGTTGGAAGATAGTATTGTACTATACTGTACTGTATTGAACTGGGGACCTAGAAACGACAGAGAGGCTTCCCGGAAGCAGGCTGCCACTAGCCACGTTTACTGGTAACTCGCGGAAGGCGATAATCGAATCCCGGAAACCAATTTTGCTGTCGTGTTCACGTGTCAGCCCGAAACGGCTTTGCTAGCTCGGTTAGATGTCGGTTTTCCAAGCGCCATTTGTTTTACACGAATAAAACGAGCTTCTCGTCTAGGCCTTGAAGTCCCGGATGATGTTGACCGGCCGCCATGTCACCCTCTGCCTCGCGGCGTCTTGAGGATGCGCTATGGAGGGACATGTGATTGGAATAAGGCTCTCCCGGCCGTTTAGCAGACTTTCCAGACCATGGAACCGTCGGTTAAGCAGCTCCTCAATTGGCATCACGAGGCTGAGTAGCAGTCCTCCCACCAAGGAAAAATCCTGAGCAGCTCCGGTAATGGAGCAAGATACTCTGCATGCGTGGCAGACACCTACACCGTGTAATCAAATGTGAGGACGGACTTTTACGGGGGTCTTTTTCAAAGTAAGAACCTATTTGTAATGGAGTAAGAGAAACTTTATTTATGAACGTAAATTGTATCACAAACTACAATATGCACATTTTTTCACTTTTTAACATAGTCACCATGAACATTTAAACATTTGTCAAGTTGTGACACTACCTTTTGAATCAAAATGGCTCAAATGGCTCCAAGCACTATGGGACTTAACATCTTAGGTCATCAGTCCCCTAGACTTAGAACTACTTAAACCTATCTAACCTAAGGACATAACACACACATCCACGCCCGAGGCAGGTTTCGAACCTGCGACCGTAGCAGCCGCGTGATCCCGGTCTGAAGCGCCTAGAACCACTCTGTCGCCGCGGCCGGCAGCTTTTGGATCCTAGCACCAAAGAACTCTGCAGCCTGACCGTTAAAGCAATTACTAACACTATTTTGTAAATAAAACTGCCTTTCCCTGCTGCTAGTTACTTTATTCATCCCCTACGCGTTTCGCCTTCTCCTGTTCTAAGGCATCGGCAGTGGGATCTATAACGGTACAGTTTTGTTAGCTATAGATTATCAAAAAGTTCACTTCGCGATTTCTTGTAAAAAAATAATTACTTACGATTTGCTGATCTGCGTTTCCTCACATCTGGTCTGGAGGTCGCACTACCCCTTTTACACTGCCATATAATCGCATCTTTGTGTTCTCGCCTTCCACACACTGTTCACCATGTGTCTCACTCTTTTTGTCGTGGACTATTGTTTTTTTATCACTCGATACAACTATTTCGTCGTAAACTTCTTTTCACAGTGTAAATATTGCGACTCCATTACGTGTTTCATCTCCTTTGGTATGTTACCTATTTGTTGCCAAACTAACGAATTATATGTTCGAGACTAACTTCTATTTATGATGTTTATACCGTATGTGTGTGTGTGTGTGTGTGTGTGTGTGTGTGTGTGTGTGTGTGTGTATGCGTGCGAGACAGAGGGGGGGGATAGAGCCGACCTTTTGATGTTGGGTTCTATTATTATTACATTGGCAGTATTATTATATTAATATTTTTTGCGAACATTATTCTATTATTTTATCTATTAGTGTAATTAATGAATTGCAAGTCATGTGTACTTGGTCATTCTAGAAGATTTTTAGCTATGCTTTGGTTTTATGTATGTGGTAATTTTCTTGCATTGTCAGGAGGTGTTTTTTATTGTTGATTCTAATTATTTTCATGTCATCTTCTCTAGTGGTTGGTTTGTGGTCATTTTCTCTTAGGTGTTCTGCGAATGTGGAAGAAGTGTACGACGAAATAGTTGTATCGAGTGACAAAAGAACAATAGTCCACGACAAAAAGAGTGAGACACATGGTGAACAGTGTGTGGAAGGCGAGAACACAAAGATGTGATTATATGGCAGTGATAAAAGGGGTAGTGCGACCTCCAGACCAGATGTAAGGGAACGCGGATCAGCAAATCGTAAGTAATTATTTTTTTTACAATAAATCGCGAAGTGAACTGTTTGATAATCTGTAACTGACAAAACTGTACCGTTATAGATCCCACAGATGGTGCCTTGGAACAGGAGAAGGGCGAAACGCGTATGGGATAAATAAAGTAACTAGCAGCAGGGAAAGGCAGTTTTATTTACAAAACAAGTATTTATATGCTTGCTGCGGAGGATGGTCGCACAAACAAACTTGCAATTACTAACCGTTTCTTTCAACAAGTCATTATTTTTCAAGCGCTTTCCTCCAAGAAATTCCTTCCGTTTTGCAAACAGATGGTAGTCTGATGGTGTCAACTCAGAGCCGAATGGTGGATGATCCAGTAATTTCCAGTGGAACTTGTCCAGTTGCGTCTCTGTTCTTGCCGCAACGTGAGGCCAAACATTATCGTGAAGCAGAACGACACCACTACAGAGAGTAGTCCTCTCCAGCGATTTTAGAATAGCGCGCTTACGCTTTAATAGCGTTTCACAGTACCTCTCAGCAATTATTGTCATTCCTCTTGGCAAAAAGTCTAACGGAGAATGCCTTTCCGGTCCCATAAAACCGTGGCCATGATTTAGGTGTCGAAGGTTCTTGTTTGAGTTTTCGTGGTTTCGTCGAGGAGTCTCAATGATGCCACTCACTGGTTCGAAGTTAATCTCTGGGGGGGTAGTGCGCAATCCACGTTTCATCATCGGTCACAATGTGGCTCAGAACTCGTTATTATCCTTGTGATACCGCTCCAGAACGAACAAAGAATGTGTCATTCGTGTTCTTCTGTCAGCAAATTCGGCACCCATCTCGCACACTTTTTTTTTTTCTAGCGAAGTTTGTCAGTAACAGCGTGAAAAACTGCTGATCTTGAAACTTGTTGAAATTTCTGATGCAGCTCATCAATAGTGAAGCGCCTGTTTTGACGTAGTGCCTCATCAACTTTTTGAGTGTAGTCTTCAGTCATGACAGTAGGCTGTCCAGATTTCTCTTCATCACGAACATGTGTCCTTCCTTCATTAAACTGCCTACATCATTTAATCACATTTCCATAATTGATTACACCCATACCACAACCTTCAACAAGCTGCCGATGATTTTCAGCAGGACGAAATTGTTTTGCACCTAAGAACCAAAAAACAGAGCGCACTTCACAATCTGAAAGATTACTGATTGACCTGGTGATTTTTGTTGTTGTCGTGTGACTAGGGTCTCCCGTCGGGTAGACCGTTCGCCGGGTGCAAGTCTTTCGATCTGACGGCACTTCGGTGACTTGGGCGTCGATGGTGATGAAATGATGATGATTAGGACAACACAACACCCAGTCCCTGAGCGGAGAAAATCTCCGACCCAGCCGGAAATCGAACCCGGGCGCTTAGGAATGACATTCCTTCGTGCTGACCACTTTTTTTAAATAAGGAAGACACAGAAACTTCTAGAAAACGAAAACGAAAAAAAGGAAAAAGGATTTTGGAAGTTTTTTTCTTATTTTTATTTTTATTTTTTTTTATACAAATGGACAAAGGAAAGCCGTTCCTCTTCGGCGGCATAACCAGAGTAATATAAAGTCGTCCCGTTACGACATAAGGATGCTCCATACTATAGCCCACTGTTTGCTGTGTGGTTTCCGTTGTTTGTTCAATCTCATAAAAAAAAGAAACTGGGAAGAGGTGCGATCGTTATCTTCTCATGTCATCGATAATCCAGCTGCGAGGCGGATTATGGAATGCACTCCAAAGAAAATTAGAAAAATATTGCCTGTATTTAGGATTCTTCACAATCGCACAATGTTGTTCGTTGAGGTAATACCAAAAGTCGGGTACCAAACAAACAACGCCGGCAGAGACGTGAAACGTAATGGCAGCTTGTTTAGAGACGGGACAAGTGTGGCAGACCGTGAACAGATGTCACATGACAAGATGCGCGAACACGTTGTGCTATCGGTTATTGCTTTAAAAATGACCGTCGTACTCGATTGGGGTCTGTAAACCAGTTGTTACGATGCTGTCAGCAGGACGACGTGACATTTAATGAAGAGAAAGTACGGTTTCCTTGCAGATGTCAGTGAACTCGTAAGGAGGTGGAGGGGATTGTTCAATAAAAAATGTTCACACATCTTATTCACGCCAATTAACTCGTGTGAAACTGCTTATTACACACGCTTAGACCATGCGCGTTGTGAAACAGTATTGTACTCCAAAATTTTGGAGACTTGGAATTGCGAGAGAGCTTAGAATTTAATAAAGACAGCCGGCTGGAGTGGAGGAGCGGTTCTGGGCGCTACAGTCTGGAACCATGCGACCGCTACGATTGCAGGTTCGAATCCTGCCTCGGGCATGGCTGTTTGTGATGTCCTTAGGTTAGTTAGGTTTAAGTAGTTCTAAGTTCTAGGGGACTGATGACCTGAGAAGTTAAGTCCCATAGTGCTCAGAGCCATTTGAACCATTTAATAAAGACACAGTCCAATTTCTACACTCAGAGTTAGCGAATGTTTCGCCACCAGACATTGTCGGTGAGAGCTTTTACTACCAACAGGGTTGCGCGGGATTAGCCGAGCGGTCTAGGGCGCTGCAGTCATGGACTGCGCGGCTGGTCCCGGCGGAGGTTCGAGTCCTCCCTGGAAGCTTAAACTACACGTTGTATTGACATTAAACTATCACTCCTCTAAAGAGTACTATTTATGCTTACGTCAGATACATGTAATCTAGCAGGAAAGATTTTGTTTCTTCTGTTGTATCAAATACCTGCTGTCAATGTCGCAGAACGCTAGGAAAGTGCCTCCGTCATTGCGGTACCTCCGTTTCCCTACCGAGTGACGGAAAACTTTGCTTTAGGAGTGTTAAAACCAAAAAATGTACCTTGAAGATGAAACTTACCGCGAAATGTGACATATTTCATGAATCAGTTTAACGGAGTAGCGCCATACGAAGCCTGTTATGAACTACGTGTGATCATTTCATCAAATAAAAGATTAATCTGGCTTTTACACAAAACGGAGTAGCGGACATGACTCTTGGATTCAGTCATGGATATCCACATGAATAAACGTGGTATGTCTGCTCTCAAAGAAATCATACAATTACTGGCTATTGTCAGCGCTTTGTGTTGTATACATTCAGAATGTGACATAAACATTACGCAAATTTATGAAACAAAAGCCTACAATCTACAGGAAGAAAAAGGGAAAATTATGTCCCGTTGACGACGACGTCAGTACGGAAGTGAAACAATCTCGGACTGGGGAATAAAACGAAGGCAATTCAGCTGTGCTCTTTGGAAGAAACCGTCATGGGATTCGCATTAAGCGAATTCGGAAAATCACAGGAAATATAAATTTGGTTTGCTGGGCGAGACTGAAACCACCTTCCTCCCCAATCTGAGTCCAATATCTTAACACTACGCTACCTCGTTCGGTAACTCAGTTGTCAGCCTTGTGTATGCAATCTGTCATTCAATACTTTACCGCTAGTAGCAACCAAGAGCGAAAGCACAGTAACATGCTAGAACAAATAATCCTTTATTTCCGATAAAAGATCAGGATATGTACACTGAAGGCGCAAAGACATTTACGTGAGTGATTACCAAATTCCTCCAGTCAAACATGCAGCTGTCTCTGGGCTGGTGTGTATCGTGTTTCAAAACATTACCTGGCATTGTTATACATGGTGAGCACAAAGTCTTACCCTGATTATAACAATTTATTACAGATATAATAATTTGCATTTGATGCCGTTACATAGGTTAGTGTTACTAGTTTTTTAAAGACCACTTACGTTAGTAAACCTGAACGTGTGCTCCCTTGGTAGCTCGGAGAATGTCGAGGCGATATTCCAGTTCCCGCCAGGTGTTTCGTAACATGTGTTCTATCACAATACCCACAGCAGCTTGGATCCTAGCCTTCAGTTCGTCGTTGTCAGAACTGGTGTGACGAAGACTCTGTCATTGATAGAGCCCCAGAAAAAAATAGTGAAGTGGCGTAATGTCTGGAGAATGAGTAATGTCCGGATTGGTGGATTCGAAGGAACGGTCCAACACCCTGGCCACCCCTCTCTCCAGATAATACGCCACTTGACTTTTTTTTTCTGGGGCTATATCAAGGACAGAGTCTTGGTCACACTGGTTGCTGACGACAACGAACTGAGGGCTAGGATACAAGCTGCTGTGGGTACTGTGACAGAACACATTTTACGAAACACCTGGCGGAAACTGGAATACCGCCTCGACATTCTCCGAGCTACCAATGGAGCACGTTGTGGTTTACTAACGTAAGTGGTCTTAAAAAAACTGGTAATACTAACCTATGTAACGGCATCAAATGCAACTTATTATGGCAAACGGTTATTCTGTTATAAATTTTTATAATCAGGGCAAGACTTTGTACTCACCCTGTATAACAAAGAAAGCATAGAACTTAAGTGACTTCAAGTAACCTGTGACACAAACGCTGTTCTCTCTTAAGGATCCGCTACACCGAGATGACAAAGCTTTTTTTCACTCTTCTGGCATCTTTAGATGTAGGTTGATAAACGTGTGATTTGTCGAATCCAGTACAGACTGCAGACAAGTCACAAGTTTAATTGTTAATATTTGCAGATGTTTTTCACGTGTTGCTAATTCGGTACTATTTGTCTTGTATACCCGTTTTCTATATCTAAATTTTATTTTTGTTCTTGTTAAAGGTGCTGCACCCAATTGTTTTAGGCATATACAGTGGTTTTTCCTTCTTATACTTGTGTCCATAACGCGGTTAACCTGGCAGCAGGATCAAATGCTGAACATGAGATATAGTGGAAACGTTTATGTTTGGTAGTCTGCAACCAGAAGTGCTAGCAGAAGGGCCAGTGGACGTACATAAAATGTTATTTTTCTGATGTTCTGTCCGAAGGCGAATTTGACTCAGCACTGAAAACTGATCTTTCCTATGCAGGTCTCATCTCAGCACAATTATTGTACTAGCTTCCATTTGAAACTGTATTAAATCCATGATTTTCCTCTTCCCTCTATTACCAAACTGACTAATTCTTGACGCAACGGAATGTGTCCTGTCTATCGGTCCCTTCCTTCAGTACGTTAAGTTATAATTTTTTTTTGTCCAGTTCGATCCACCGATCCAGTCACAAAGCATTATTCAGCACAACCGAGTTCCAAAAGTTACTAATTTCATCTTTTTATCGTCTACGTTTGGCTTCCGAACAAGGCTACGCTCTGCAGAAAGACGTCCGAACACTAATTCATGTTGTACGTTAAAAGGTGTTTTTTTTTTTGCTTTTACCAATGTGCATCTTAAAGCTTACCTACTTTATCAATTGTCAATTATTTTGCTGCACAAATAGCAAAACTCATATTCTACTTTCAGTGTTTCATTTACTGTTCTACTTTCTTCTGTGTCGCCTAAGTGAATCTGACTAAACTTTGTTGCACTTGTTTTACTTTCATTGATGATCATCTTATAGGTTTTTTCAAGACACTATCCATTCAGTTAAACTGATCTTATAAATCATTTCACCTCCTTCTCAAACTCTGCCTCCCTTTCACGTTCTTCGACTATTATAACAGCGGTCTGCTTTCTGTACGATTTATAAACAACCTTTCGCTCTCTGTATTTTATAACTCTTACCTTAAATATTTCAGGGACAATATTCCAATTAAAACTGTCGAAAGCTTTCTCTAAATCTACAAATACTGCAACTGTAGGATAGCCTTTTTTGCAGTGGCTCTTCTAGGGGTAGTCGTTGTGTTAGTTTGTCTTGCGAGTGCCTTGTTTCCTCCGGTCCGGCCGTTTTGGCCGAGCGGTTCTAGGCGCTTCAGTTCAGAACCGCGAGACTGCTACGGTCGCAGGTTAGAATCCTGCCTCGGGCATGGATGTGTGTGGTGTACTTAGATTAGTTAGGTTTAAGTAGTTCTAAGTTCTAGGGGACTGATGAGCGCAGATGTTAAGTCCCATAGTGCTCAGAGACATTTTTGAAATAAAAGGTAAGAGAGATAAATGCCACTAGATGTATCTAAAATAATAAATGAAACATGTTTGGTTAAGAAGCACGAACATATTCTAATACAAAATACAAGCAATAGTTACCGTTATATACAAGATAAATTCTAAAGTTTGTTTCTTTTATTCTGCGCCGCATCGCTACTATGTGAGTGCATGAATGAGGTCCAATGTATTTCAAGTATTTATATTCACAGATGGCAGATGTTAGTTTTAAGGTAAATGTACTTATATACTAAGTATACTACATTAATTTATAGCTTTTGTAAAAGTATTCTGTTGGAGAGGAGGAAATATCACATTACAGTGAGAAAACACAATATCGCCAACGACCATCGTTCCGACAAAAGTTCTTTACATTTTTATGTAAGCAATCAAGGATGACAAGCTGGTCACGTGAAACACGTCGGAAGTACGAAAATGAGGCAACCACCGTGTGTTCGCGGTCACCTGGTCACATTAAGGGTCACGCAATCGGAAATTACGCTTCCTGATGCCACATCTGCCATCAGAAGTGTCATGGTTCGGCTTTAAGTATACACTACTGGCAATTAAAATTGCTACACCACGAAGATGACGTGCTACATACGCGAAATTAAACCGACAGGAAGAAGATGCAGTGATTAGCTTTCCAGAGCATTCACACAAGGCTGGCGCCGGTGGCGACACCTACAACGTGCTGACATGAGGAACGTTTCCAACCGATTTCTCATACACAAACAGCAGTTGACCGGCGTTGCCTGGTGAAACGTTGTTGTGATGCCTGGTGTAAGGAGGAGAAATGCGCACCATCACGTTTCCGACTTTGATAAAGGTCGGATTGTAGCCCATCGCGATTGCGGTTTATCGTATCGCGACATTGCTGCTCGCGTTGGTCGAGATCCAATGACTGTTAGCAGAATATTGAATCTGTGGGTTCAGGAGGGTAATACGGAACCCCGTGCTGGATCCCACCGGCCTCGTATCACTAACAGTCGAGATGCCAGACATCTTATCCGCATGGCTGTAACGGATCGTACAGCCACGTCTCGATCCCTGAGTCAACAGATGGGGACGTTTTCAAGACAACAGCCATCTGCACGAACAGTTCGACGACGTTTGCAGCAGCATGGACTATCAGCTCGGAGACCATGGCCGCGGTTTCCCTTGACGCTGCATCACAGACAGGAGCGGCTGCGATGGTGTACTCAACGACGAACCTGTGTGCACGAATGGCAAAACGTCATTTTTTCTGATGAATCCAGGTTCTGTTTACAGCTTCATGATGGTCGCATCCGTGTTTGGCGACATCGTGGTGATCACCATACTGGCGTATCACCCGGCGTGATGGTATGAGGTGCCGTTGGTTACACGTCTCGGTCACCTCTTGTTCGCATTGACGGCACTTTGAACAGTGGACGTTACATCTCAGATGTGTTACGACCCGTGGCTCTACCCTTCATTCGATCCCTGCGAAACCCTACATTTCAGCAGGATAATGCAAGACCGCATGTTGCAGGTCCTGTACGGGCCTTTCTGGATACAGAAAATATTCGACTGCTGCCCTTGCCAGCGAATTCTTCAGATCTCCCACCAATTGAAAACGTCTGATCAATGGTGGCCGAGTAACTGGCTCGTCATAACACGCCAGTCACTATTCTTGATGAACTGTGGTATCGTGTTAAAGCTGCATGGGCAGCTGTACCTGTAAACGCCATCCAAGCTCTGTTAGATTCTATGTCCAGGCGTATCAAGGCCGTTATTACGGCCAGAGGCTGTTGTTCTGGGTGCTGACTTCTCAGGATCTATGCATGCAAATTTCGTGAAAATGTAATCACATGTCAGTTCCAGTATAATATATTTGTCCAATGAATACCCGTTTATCATCTGCATTTCTTCTTGATGTAGCAATTTTAATGGCCAGTAGTGTACTTTGCCTAAGGACTTTCGCTCTTTCGCTGTGAAAATGTCAGTACCGAAATACAAGAAGAAGGCATATTCTAGAACGCCTCTGACCAGTTCACCTCCAAATAGGATAACGGGTATCCTGCCGTGCACTGTGAATTACAAGTTCGTTCCCTCAGGAAATGAAGTTACAGACATAATTGTGAAAAAAAAAACGCTTAAGACTTAAAAGCGAAAATATACAGGGTGAACAATAATAAAACCGAAAAACTGCAAGGAAGAATTCTTGTCTGGAAATAGAGGAAAAAAAGTTCTAAGAACA
Source organism: Schistocerca serialis cubense (assembly GCF_023864345.2). Lineage (NCBI taxonomy): Eukaryota > Metazoa > Arthropoda > Insecta > Orthoptera > Acrididae > Schistocerca > Schistocerca serialis. The sequence continues at coordinate 185,505,559 of NC_064645.1, forward strand.
TGGGTCCAGAAATGCATCGTTCCCGCGGGAGAGGGTGCTGACGAATGACGGTTGGTCTGACCACGTGCCGTGCGCTCCTTGTGTGATGGAGGTTGATTTATTTGTTTATTGCATTAACAGTACAGAGTAACCCACCGCCTTGAAATGTAAGGTGGATGGGATGCTTCTGAATCTAACAGCAAAGGCTTCTCATTGTTACAGTCTTATACAGTCTTATTGGTATACAGTTGTTAATGCTTTTTTTAAGTAATATAAAGAACATAATATATAAAGATTTCTCTGAAGTTACAGCGAATTGATTGCTTAACAATTGTTAAAATGGTTCCATATAATTTGTTACTACCTAGTTGATGAGAATTTATACAATGCAAATGTCAAAGAAAAATAAAAAAAAAGAAAATGTAACACAATGAGCGTGGTTAAGAATAATTTGTAATATAGAGAGAGCGTGTTGGTCAGTAATGGCCTATTTCTATCTCAGATGAGAAGGTCTCGGTACAACCTCGAGCTATTCTCATCTGAAATGGTTTGCGCTAATGTATGTGTACACGGATTATGCATATTAAATGCTGTTTGAGCAGTTCATACATGGAATACATGAATTTTAGCTTCACGTGAGAAATACACTAATGTTTCTAACTTGTTAGCTGAAGTAGAATATAGTTCATTGGTACTTGAATGCATTATCCATTAAATAACTTAATACATTTCTGATATATGAAATTCATTAATTATAGCTTTGAACAGAGAAGAGAATATACTTCTGTCTGCGCACAATAAGACGAGCAATACATTACTGCTTGTGTCCAGTATACTTTAAACACTGTGCAGGATGCCATTAGGGAGGAGGAGCCACGGAATAATAGTTCTTCGAGCCTTCTCCTCCCAAGCGACATTACCTTATTATTACAGTCTTAGTATGTAGTGCCGGTGTTTATTTGTTTTATGATTGTTGTGTTGTTTGTGACTGTGTTGTGGCATTCAGTGTCATACATTGTTGGTTTTGGTCCCTTACATGTTGATCCCGTCTGCGTCATGTTCATTTAGTGTTCCTTCCTCGGTTTCGGAATCTGTGATTGTGTTTGTGTCCTCCCATGTGGTTTGTTGTGTTGTTTGTGCTTATCTACGCCTCCTTCTATATGGGTTTTGGCGCTTGTATTCCTCGTGCAGACACACTGGACTCGCATTCGGGAGGACGACGGTTCAATCCCGCGTCCGGCCATCCTGATTTAGGTTTTCCGTGATTTCCCTAAATCGCTCAAGGCAAATGCTGGGATGGTTCCTCTGAAAGGGCACGGCCGACTTCCTTCCCTGTCCTTCCCTAATCCGGTGAGACCGATGACCTCGCTGTTTGGTCTCTTCCCCCAAAAAACCAACCAACCAACCTCGTGCAGTGTGTTAGATACAATATCGGCTACGCTATTTATTATGTTCCAGTCATCGGGATTACGTATTATTCTGGCGATGTCATTGTCGTTCTGTATAGGTGTCACTTGCGCTAGCGTGTTGCACAGCAGTGTGACATGTTCTGGTGTTCCAGTTTCTCCGCATACGCATACTTCATCGTTAGTTAGTCCCATATGGTTTAAATGTACCGGATACGGCCCGTGGCCTGTTAGGAAATGGATCATCCCCGGCTTGGGTCGACATGTTTCAGTTTTAGTCTTTCGTGTCCATGAGGAAAGAAAGAGTGTACTCGGCGACCCTTATCGGATGCATCCCACTCTCTCTGCCATGTTTGAATCCGCCGTTGTTTCATTTGTGTTTTGTTCATAATGTTGGTTCCCGTAATTTCGGTGACTTTATCGAACCTGTCCCTCTTAAGCTAGTAAAGTACAGCTCTATAACGTATCGTTATGTCTATGGGGCAGGTCCCCATCACAACGCAAAGTGCCTCTAGTGACGTGGTGTTGAAGGCTCCGCTCGTTCTCAGGAGTACACTACGTTGACCTCGTCTTGTAATTGTCTTCTTAGTCTGTATGTTCAGTCTGTGAGCCCAAGCACTTGGGGCGAAGCATGCGATGGATTCAAATATCGCAATATGGTAGGTCCTTATCGTCTTAATAGGTGTTGGAGACTGTATGATTGACACAGCGTACTGTAAGTAGCAGAATGGTCTGATATTCATGTCGGGAACCATCCGGGATGGTGTTTGTGTACGGCCAAGCAGACGGAAACGGTCCAGAGGCAGTACGGCTATACCAAACCAAGTACCCTCACAGACAGCAGCCATATCACACAACATTTCAAGCCTTTTTTGGCGTTTGTGTGATCATGTGTCCTTTCAGACAGACGAAAGTGCAGGGAGGCGGCGGACTGTGCGTACACCAGATTTGGAAGACCAGATTGTACCGGATACTGAGACGAACCCCAATACAATCTCCAGGCAAGTGACCTGCCAACATGGTGTAAGTCAAAGCACGATTACGTGGGTCCTGCATGAAGCCACGTGATTTTACCCAATTGAGGCCACTTTGAATATCTGTTTTTATGTGGATGCGACGCAGCTCTGTACTGTGTTCCTGGACGATTTGTGTCGTTGCACGCACGCTGAGTATTTCAGGAATCCATCCCTACAGTTTTTCGGTTTCATTAATGTTCATCCTGTATTTAGCGGAATAGGAAGTGTGCCACTGCGAAGCACTGTGTTCTGGGCGCCGAATTTTCAGATGAAATACCTTTCTCTCAGTGAATATGGCTGACTATTTTAGTCAGTGCACTCGGATATTCCTTGAAACTGTCAGTAAATGATTCAATGTATTAATGGGAATGGGAAACAGTCTAAATCAGGAAAAATTTTCTCTGCAAATTTTATACACTGGCCATTAAAATTGCTACATCAAGAATAAATGCAGATGATAAACGGGTATTAATTGGACAAATATATTATGCTAGAACTGACACTTGTTTACATTTTCACGCAATTTGGGTGCATAGATCCTGAGAACTCAGTACTCACCACCTCTGGCCCTAATAACGGCTTTGATACGCCTGGGCATTGAGTCAAACAGAGCTTGGATGTCGTGTACAGGTACAGCTGCCCATGCGGCTTCAACACGATACCACAGTTAATCAAGGGTAGTGACTGGCGTTTTGTGACAAGCCAGTTGCTCGGCCACCATTGACCAGACGTTTTCAGTTGGTGAGAGATCTGGAGATGCGCTGGCCAGGGCAGCAGTCGAATATTTTCTGTATCCAGAAAGGCCCGTACAGGACCTGCAACATGCGGTCGTGCATTATCCTGCTGAAATGTAGGGTTTCGCAGGGATCGAATGAAGGGTAGAGCCACAGGTCGTAACACATCTGAAATGTAACGGCCACTGTTGAAAGTGCCGTCAATGCGAACCAGAGGTGACCGAGACGTGTAACCAACGGCACCTCATACCATCACGCCGGGTGATACGCTAGTATGGTGTCCACCACGATGTCGCCAAGCACGGATGCGACCACCATGCTGCTGTAAACAGAACCTAGATTCATCTGAAAAATGATGTTTTTCCATTCGTGCACCCAGGTTTGTAGTTGAATACACCATCGCAGGCGCTCCTGTCTGTGATGCAGTGCCGCGCGGGATTAGTCGAGCGGTCTGGGCGATGCAGTTATGGACTGTGCTGCTGATCCCGGCGGAGGTCCGACTCCTCCCTCGGGGTTGGGTGTGTCTTTTTGTCCTTAGGGTAATTTAGGTTAAGTAGTGTGTAAACCTAGGGACTGATGACCTTAGCAGTTAAGTGTGATGCAGTGTCAAGGGTAACCGCAGTCTTGGTCTCCGAGCTGATAGTCCATGCTGCTGTAAACGTCGTCGAACTGTTCGTGCAGATGGTTGTTGTCTTGCAAAGGTCCCCATCTGTTGACTCAGGGATCGAGACGTGGCTGCACGATCCGTTACAGCCATGCGGATAAGATGCCTGTCATCTCGACTGCTAGTGATACGAGGCCGTTGGGATCCAGCACGGCGTTCTGTACTACCCTCCTGAACCCACCGATTCCATACTCTGCTAACCGTCATTGGATCTCGACCAACGCGAGCAGCAATGTCGCGATACGATAAACCGTAATCGCGATAGGCTACAATCCGTCTTTATCAACGTCGGAAACGTGATGGTACGCATTTCTCATTTCTCCTCCTTACTCGAGGCACCACAACAACGTTTCACCAGGCAACGCCGGTCAACTGCTGTTTGTGAATGAGAAATTGGTTGGAAACTTTCCTCATGTCAGCACGTTGTAGGTGTCACCACCGGTGCCAACCTGTGTGAAAAGCTAATCATTTGCATATCACAGCATCTTCTTCCTGTCGGTTAAATTTCGCATCTGTAGCACGTCATCTTCGTGGTGTAGCAATTTTAATGGCCAGTAGTGTATTGATTCTTCGCTTACTAGAAGAGAAGTACAGTAATAACGTTCTACTTGGTAGAAGTTAGGACTAAATTCTGGGATCAAGCACTTCTTATCATAACATAACGTATTAATTATCACTGCCCACATTTATTGTCAACAACTGAGACGTCTTGCAGACGCCATCCAAAGATAGGCAGGAAGTCTGCGTCTAGTGATGCTACTCCGCGATAACGCCAGCGCGCATTCTGCTAGACTGACGAAAGATACTGTACGGGGGTTGGTTTGGAAAGTCATTCCGCACCATGTTATTCACCTGATCTTCCGTCATCAGATTTTCACCTTTCCCGCTCTGTATCGAACAACGACAAGGAACTTCCTTTCCTGATGAAGAAGCACTCCGAACGTCGCACAACGAGCTCTACAGTCGAAACTCTACCCCAGCGTTGGCAGACCGTTGTATATGGTGAAGGAGAATGAATTGTTCATGACTATAGTCTGTGTTGCAAGGTGCGTTGCATAAGTAATGCGACCAAATTCATAAAAATCATTTATTGAATATATTGGTACAAATAATCAAAAATTTTCAAAACAGCACCCTCTTGCGTCGGTACACTTCTGGAGGCGATGTTTTCATGCCTGGAAGACATCCTGGAATGCCTTTTCCGGAATGTCCTTTAGAGCAGATGTAACATGTGCCTGGATGCTTTCAATCGTGTCCCAGTGTTTTCCTTTCATGACTCCTTTTAACCGAGGAAACAAAAAAAAGTCAGTGGGAGCCAGGTCAGGACTGTAGGGAGGCTGGGAAACCAACGGGGTCCTGGTCCTGGCCAGGAAGTCGTGACAATGAAGACGCTGTGACTCGGCGCATTGTCGTGGTAAACTTTCCACATGTCCTTGATGTCGCTTCAGCAGTGCGAGACCCTTCTTTTCAGCATTTTGAACACTTCCAATTAGAAAGCAGTGTTCACTGTAGTCCCTGTAGGTACGAATTCGTGGTGGACAATGCCTCTGACGTCAAAGAAGACAATGAGTACGGTTTGGATCCTGGACTTGCTCTTGCGTGCCTTCTTGGGACGGCGCGACAATGGTGTGTGCCACTCTGAACTCTGCCTTTTTGTCTCAGGGTCGCACTCAAAAATCCACGACTCATCACCTGTGATAACTGAATTTAAAAAATGAGGATCATTTTCACACATTTCCAACATTTCTCGGCACCAAAGCACTCGCATGTGCTTGTGTTCGTCGGTCAACACTTTTGGGACGAGTTTGGCACACACCTTTCTCATGTTCAAATCTTCAGTCACAATGCGGAAAACGGTTGTTTTTGTCATGTTTAGAGTTTGTGCTATCAATTGAAGGCTCAGCCGTCTGTCAGAGTTCAATCGCGCACACGCGTCACATTTTCGTCGAATCTTGCGGTTGATGGACTTCCACTGCGAGGTTCGTCGGTGATCTCCTCTCGGCCCTCCATGAAAGACTTGTGCCATCGTAAAACCCCAAAGGCATGTTGAAGTAATGGAAACGTTTCGGTGGCGGACTTCCCAAGTTTAACACAAAATTTGATAGCGTACCGTTGCTCTACAGAATGGTCCATTGTGCCGTGTTACATAAACTCAAAACGGGGTTGACGGAAACGCACGTCCTGACACTCCTGCAGCTCGCATCCGAATGAGACAAAGATGGTTTTGAAGCTAACACCCCCCTCCACTTACCAAAGTCGGCTACAACGCGCTGTGGTGTACCGTTGCGTCAGAAAAAAATTGGTCGCATTGCTTATGGAACGCACTCTGTATATGTATCTGTTGTGTTTATTAAAGTAACGGGAGAACGCTGTAAACGTATGCACCAACCTAATAAAACGTGATTAGCAAGTTTATATTTATTCGCTTGGATTTACAGTTCTGTGTCTCCTCGTCAGCCTCGGCTGAAGCCTCTTGCCAGTAACACGGTGAAGTTCCACTGACTCCTGTTGGCGGCTCGGCGGGAAAGGCTGCTGCTCAAGCAATTCAGCTGAAGTCTTGTGTCGGGATGTACACGCTTCCGGCTGATCCTGGTCCCACCGGACTGGTAGGCCGTGGCACCCGAAAGTGACTCCAGCGACAGGGCACAGGCTCACCCAGCAGTGAAGACGAAGTTAGTGCAGTAATAAGCACCACGAGATGTACGGGTGTTGGAAGACCCTCAATCTTCGATGTGATACGCAGGCAATGCGAAGTCCTCGATTGGCAGATCGTGGTTACTTGGATGTTGGCCTCTCTGGAACGGCAGGCAACGTGTTCGCTAGAAGGGCTCGAACATCTAATACTTGGAGGTAACTACACTGTAATAATCATAGAATAGAGTGCTCCGGTGTGGACGTCATGGAGCACGATGCCCAACGGAATTCAGAGCTGGAGGAGTGCGGGAGCCAATGGCGTGAGGCTCTGTTCAATCTGAGCGAATGTGGCCAGCTTCTTTGCTAGTGGTCCTCGTTCCTCTGTGTTTTCTTAAGCTGTTACAGGCTCTTAACTGCACTGTCAAGCCCCCGATAGCTGTTATTGCTTCCAAGGTATAACCTTCACGTAACAAGAACTAACGAAAATATCTCCATCAGCCTCCATCAGTGGACAGTCTACCGAATACGTAACTTCTGCCTGGTGAAACATGTCCGCGACCGTCTTACAGTGTTGACTGTTTCTTTTTCTGCTACACAGCTGTGTCATTACCTCTGCCTGTTGTCGCCTTTGACTGTGCTAGCGTGAACTTCAGAAAATTTTTAATTTCGACCACTTTCTTACACTGTTGTTGTTGTTGTGGTCTTCAGTCCTGAGACTGGTTTGATGCAGCTCTCCATGCTACTCTATCCTGTGCAAGCTTTTTCATCTCCCAGTACCTACTGCAACCTACATCCTTCTGAATCTGCTTAGTGTATTCATCTCTTGGTCTCCCTCTACGATTTTTACCCTCCACGCTGCCCTCCAATACTAAATTGGTGATCCCTTGATGCCTCAGAACATGTCCTACCAACCGATCCCTTCTTCTGGTCAAGTTGTGCCACAAACTTCTCTTCTCCCCAATCCTATTCAATACTTCCTCATTAGTTATGTGATCTACCCATCTAATCTTCAGCATTCTTCTGTAGCACCACATTTCGAAAGCTTCTATTCTCTTCTTGTCCAAACTATTTATCGTCCATGTTTCACTTCCATACATGGCTACACTCCATACGAATACTTTCAGAAATGACTTCCTGACACTTAAACCAATACTGGATATTAACAAATTTCTCTTCTTCAGAAACGCTTTCCTTGCCATTGCCAGCCTACATTTTATATCCTCTCTACTTCGACCATCATCAGTTATTTTGCTCCCCAAATAGCAAAACTCCTTTACTACTTTAAGTGCCTCATTTCCTAATCTAATTCCCTCAGCATCACCCGACTTAATTAGACTACATTCCATTATCCTTGTTTTGCTTTTGTTGATGTTCATCTTATATCCTCCTTTCAAGACACTGTCCATTCCATTCAACTGCTCTTCCAAGTCCTTTGCTGTCTCTGACAGAATTACAATGTCATCGGCGAACCTCAAAGTTTTTATTTCTTCTCCATGAATTTTAATACCTACTCCGAATTTTTCTTTTGTTTCCTTTACTGCTTGTTTAATATACAGATTGAACAACATCGGGGAGAGGCTACAACCCTGTCTCACTCCCTTCCCAACCACTGCTTCCCTTTCATGTCCCTCGACTCTTATAACTGCCATCTGGTTTCTGTATAAATTGTAAATAGCCTTTCGCTCCCTGTATTTTACCCCTGCCACCTTTAGAATTTGAAAGAGAGTATTCCAGTCAATATTGTCAAAAGCTTTCTCTAAGTCTACAAATGCTAGAAACGTAGGTTTGCCTTTCCTTAATCTTACACTGTAGGATAATAAAAAATACTTCTTAGCAGCACTGAAAAATGTTATACGACTGCGAGACACACGTAGATTAAGTTAGAAAATAAATGGTTCCTTATGTAATTGTTTACCGTATACAGTGCAACGTAGGAACTGTAGTTTTGAAACAGAAATTGATTGTAACAAGTTATTATCTGCTTGTGTAAGGCGGACAAGAAAATATGTAAATGTATTTGAAGCGGTAGAGAGCTCGTTCGGAAATGGAAAGGTATTTTGACTACGAAATAAACTGTATTAGAACAGGGATTTATCAACCAAAAATTAAATCTTTTAAAAAGAGAAAAATACACAGTTAAATGCAGAGAATTAAAAAAAAAACCTTCTAAGGCCCTCCACATAGGAGAGCCAAAATGAAATTATCAAATAAATGAAGTACTAAACTGTTAACGGATAATTCAAGAACATCAGTTGATTATACTGAGCAACTGCACAAACGGCTTAAGGTCCAATGATAAACGTCTTCCACAACGGACCCCACAGTAGCTAAAAGTGTCCAGCAGTTACATTACCAATGATTGATAAACAGTTGCAGGTCAAGACCAATCAAAGAACTATTCTTAACAACCATACACGGCTTAAGCACTAATAACAACTCCATTCTATAACAAATATCTACCATGTAGAAGCAATTTCAAGTAACACAATTTTACATATGATTTTCATAAATGAACATAAACGCTCGGCCAAAAAGTCCATGTTTACGGGCAACACCGACCCAATCTGAAAACTAAACTCCACCCGAACAGGCTGTGAAGGCCCAACAGTACCGACCGGCCACCGTGTCATCCTCGGTCTGCTGGAGGGGCATGTGGTCAGCACACCGATGTCTCCTCCGTAAGTCAGTTTACGAGACCGGAGCCACTACTTCTCAATCAAGTAGCCTCAGTTTGCCTCACAAGGGCTGAGTGCACCCCCGTTGCAACAGCGCACGGCGTGCCGGATGTTCAACCATCCAAGTGCTAGCTCAGCCCGACAGCTCTTAACTTCAGTGACCTGACGGGAGCCTGTGTTACCATTGTGGCAAGGCCGTTGGCGACCATATATGAAGCGGGCAGAATTACAATATCAGGAACCTTAATGGCATTTACGATAGACACAGAGTAACAGAATTAACGGCTGGCGGCCATGCAACAAGCTTTATAATTGGTGAAGGGTGTTCAGGATTTACAGATATTAGTAACTATTTCGGAGGATCTTAAGCGGCGTCACTGGAGCTTGTCATCGCAACGACCGACCGAAAGATAGGTAAAAGTTGTGCTGAAGGCTGCCTCTAGATTGTGTCGCTGAGATTTACTAAAATGGGGTTTAGAAGAAATCAGTTGTTTCAAAACCTAAAAACGTATGAAATACCAAAGGAAGGTCAGCACTTAATTGCAGAGATTACAGAAAAGTAAACGTCGGCAGTAGCTGACCAAATATACAGACGGAAGGGATTAAGCCCGGTGGGCATCAACGGTAAATAAACAAATGACATGGTGATTATCACATAGGCGGCTTTTTAGGAAAATAGCAAATGATCACTAATGCTGACTTGATGGAATCAACTGGTCAGGTGCCGGCCGAAGTGGCAGTGCGGTTAAAGGCGCTGCAGTCTGGAACCGCAAGACCGCTACGGTCGCAGGTTCGAATCCTGCCTCGGGCATGGATGTTTGTGATGTCCTTAGGTTAGTTAGGTTTAACTAGTTCTAAGTTCTAGGGGACTAATGACCTCAGCAGTTGAGTCCCATAGTGCTCAGAACCATTTGAACCATTTGAACTGGTCAGGTGTCTTACCAATATAGTTACATTTTCCACGCATATATGACAAAATAATTAAATGAATTCAAAGTACTCAACCAACTGCAACAAAATGCGGTTTTATTCAGCATTTGACCTTGGTTTCGACGGATGTAAAACCGCCTTCTTCAGAAAGAAATATACATGCTAAAATTACGTCACACAGAGATCAGGTCCCCATAAAGGGGTGGGAATATAACATATGTCATTAAACATAACCAAAAGAATAAAACTTCACTTTGCAAAAACACCAAATAATGAAACGATCTTACATTTTTCCAGTGAAAGTATGTTGTCTGCTCACATTATTGAATAAATTATTAAATATGGTGCTTCTATGATTAGGGCTTGTCAAGTAACAATAGTTAAAATCCAGAAATGAAACCAATCAAATAAAATGTCGAATTATTTTATGAGCTACACGCAGACTGACAAATGTAGAGCGTGAACACCAGAAAAACTAGACAGCTGGCGTGTGCGCCGAGATCGAAGTACGCTAGCGACACAAACGGCCAATAAGTGGAAATGCATTGGAGGGGAGAGGGGGGGGGGGGGGGGTAGCGGTATGAGAGACAGTGGAAAATAAAGAATGTTAAATGATGCTATTGTAAAGTAATGTGTGCGAACTTGCATTAAAACCCTTGTAAGACCGCAAACCTTACTGTACGAACAGTAATGTAGTTAATGAGAGAACACGCTGCGATAAACGTAGGTTACGATGAAAGAGATTAGCGCATGGGTCATCGTATAGGGAAAACATAACGTAACTAGGGTAGGTAAAATCAATGACTGACAAAATATAAAACGCAGAATACGAACACCTATGTACAAATGAAGTATATTAGAATTTTGAGGACTGAGCAACCCGCAAAGACTACTCGCAACCGTATCAAGATTTTACGCGCAGTATAAGCTTGAAGCCTTCAAAAACTTGTCTGCAAGCAAGATACAGCTGGTCATTCAGTAAATTTCCGTCGCTTAGTGAATGCTACCAGATCAGTCAATTGAGGACCATGAAAAATAATGCATTAAATAAGGGCTAATCTGCCCAGTAACAAACACATATAGGCAGAATTAAACAATTTTCTCATCAAGTATTTCGCCACAAAACTGTTTGCATACCGAAGGGGCCTGGGTTTGATTCCCGGCCGGGTCGGAGATTTTCTCCGCTCGGGGACTGGGTGTTGTGTTGTGCTGCCCTTACATTCGTACTGCCATAAAGGGCATTACACTGTTGAGATGGCCGTCAGGATACGTCCCGCTGCTTACGCGTCCTCTAAGAGTCCAGGTATCCTCTCGTTTCTCACCAACAGACCAGAGTCAAACACAGGGCAGATATAATCGATAGTAGCCGCCAAGGATGTCGCAAGCACAAGGCGGATTATTGAAGAACATTTCAAATATGCATTTAATCAATTACTGATAGAATAACTCATTAAAATAAAATGAAGTTATTATCATTTTTTCCTCAAATTATGCAATATCGCATTTGTTTTGGCAACAGTAGACCTATTTACGAACGACAAAGTGCGCTGTGGAGATCTGTTTGGAAAATGGATGCAAAATTGTTGGCAATTGCTCATATAGCACAAAAAATAATTTCTGTCTATGCATTTGTGCATTACTTTGGCGATAAGGAAAGTAATTGTTCCTCAGATTGGTTTTCTTACGAGAATGCGGAGTATAGTCAACAGGACTATAATTACTGAAACGGGATGAGTTTTAAAAACGTTATGGTAAAGAAAGAAAACTTAAAATGATGAAAGATTTAGCTGGGTATAAAAAACTTGGCTGATTTTGGATTCAGTACTACCAGGAAAATCGATAACAACTGGGAAATGCTAGCAAACACGCTCGAGAAAAGAGATATGAGATTCAAGCTTAATGCCTCAGAGAGCTGAGATCAAGAACTGTGGTGTACTTCTTTCAGGAGATTTCGATGACGGTGATACTCCGGTGAGATGTTCGTAGGAGGTTTTCTAGCCGTATGGAGTGGAGATTTTGTCATCGCGTTGGAACACTCACGTTAGTTCATTAGCAGCTTAGGCGCCGTTATTGCCACCGAGACAGAAATCGAGTATGGAAGAGGAATAATTTTAATTCCGTTATGTCTAAATGTGGCTAGGTGATATACGATTCCACGTTGGTACGTGCCCCTTTAATACGACCTTGCACAATCCATACCACTACTATTATCAGGACGGGAAACGGGATGGCGAATCATGGTTGGTAGTCGTACTTTGATTTACACATACTTAATTTATTAACATAAGGTTCTTGCAGATCATTCCCCACTATCTTCACTACAAGCAATAGTTACGTAGCATAAGTTCTTATTCAAACAAAACAAGTATAACCATAAAATGCACGTAAAACAGTTCAGAAACAACTAGCAAACACAGTATTGCCGTGGCTTTGCCTCACTTAACAAAAGCTTACAACTACCAGTACAGTTCCTATCAGAGTGGACAAGCCACTTAATTGCATTTGAATACTACACGGCCTAAACAACTTCCCCTCAATCTTCACTACAAGCAGTAGTTATTTAGTATAAGTTCTTATTAAAACAAAACAAGTATAATCATAAAATGCATGTAAAAACAGTTCAGAAACAACTAGCGACACAGCATTGCCGTGGTTTTTCCACACTTAACAAAAGCTTACAACTAAAAGTACAGTTTCTATCCGAGTGGGCCAGCCACTTAATTGCATTTAAATACTATACGGCCCAAACAAGACTTAAGCATCACGTGGTTAACCACAATTCACTAGAACATAGATATGTAACAGAAACAAGAAAGATTGCCATGAAACAAAGCCAGATTATACTTAGTTGCAGGTCTATTTGTTTAAACATCATAAAATCACAAATTACAAATCGCGTTTTACCCTCCTTGGCGGAAGGAAAACATATACTAATCCTTTTGTATGGGGTCTTCGCTCATAGCAATCCGTTCGTGGCAGGGTTATGCGAACACAGCAGGACCTAGGCTGCGGGTTACACCTCAGAGCCCTCGTTGGCGCTTACAGCAGCTTTTGATAAACACAGGACAATTGCAACTCTCTGAAACACACACAAAAATACAGGGCAGAATCCTTGCATCAGACACACGTGCATCAGTCTACAAAAAGTCTACCACTGCCCTTTAAATTGAAACCACTTAAGGACGGCTCACCAATAATCATTTAGGTGTAGTTTTCAGTCACTTAATACAGTTATAACTAGGACTTCACTGCGAAGCCAACATTTAAGCAGCTCACTCGGAGCTCATCCACATACTTTTCGATTAACGGTTCCACAATATTCTAGCGAGTGAAACGCCTCTTAACGCGTCGCTCAGTCACATACACTAACGGCCAACTTACTTGATGTTTGCACACAGCACAACTCTGCGGCTCAAACAACTTAAACACATTCCTTCAGGGACCTTTCCCTTGATAGAAATCACGAAACTTGGATCTCTGAGCTGCCCCAAAACACAGACTTGCCGACCAATACAATTGCGCGGTATATCACGCTGACGCTGACGCCAGTCCGCCAGGGCTCACGCGTAAAGAAGGAAATATTTCCTTACCGCTTACAAGTTCAGATTACATTTCTAGAGTACTGTATATTTTAGTTCCAACGTCTAAAAAAATGAGATTGACAGTAAGTGCAAAATGACTTAGCAAGAATGCTTAGAGGACAAATGTAAGAATTTAGAAGCATATACCACTAGGGAAAAGATACATGCTGCCTGCAGGAGGCTTTCCGAGAAAAGTGAAACAACTGTATGAATATCAAGAACTCAGATGAAGAACCAGTCCTAGGCAAAGCAGGAAAACTGAAATATCGAAGGAGTATATAGAGAGTCTAGGATCTATACAAGGCAGATGAACTTGCAGACAATATCACAGAAACGGAAGAGCATGTAGATGAAGATTAAATTAATTAGAGACCTAAAAGTTGTGGGAGAAGAAATAAAAGCTTTCGGGTTTGCTTATGACACTGTAATTATGTCTGAGATAACACATAACTAGGAGTAGCACTTGAACTGAATGGAAAGTGTCTTGAAAGGAGGATATGAGATGAACATCAACAAAAGCAAAACAAGTGTAACTGAATGTAGTCAGCCGGCCGGAGTGGCCGAGCGGTTCTAGGCGCTACAGTCTGGAGCCGCGCGACCGCTACGGTCGCAGGTTCGAATCCTGCCTCGGGCATGGATGTGTGTGATGTCCTTAGGTTAGTTAGGTTTAAGTAGTTCTAAGTTCTAGGGGACTGATAGTCCCATAGTGCTCAGAGCTATGTGAACCACTTTTTTGAATGAAGTCATATTAAATTAGTTGATGCTGAGTCTATGAGATTAGAAACCGAGACGATTAAAGTGTGAAATGAGTTCTGCTATTTACGCAGCAAAAAACTGATGATGCCCGAAGTAGAGAGAATATGAAATTTAGACTGGCAGTGGCAAGAAAAGCGTTTCTGAAGAAGTGAAATTTGTTAACATCGAATATGAAAGTAAGTGTTAGGAAGCCTTTTATGAAAGTCTCTGTACGTATTTAGCCATGTATGGAAGTTGAACATGGACAATGAACAGTTTAGACAAGAATGTGGTGCTACAGAAGAATGCTGAAGGTAACATGGCTGGATCACTTAACTAATGAGGAGGTACTGATCAGAATTCAAGAGAAAAGAAATTTGTGGCAAACCTGACTAGAGGAAGGCATCAGTTGATTGGACACGTTCTGAGACATCGCAGTATCACCAGTTTAGTTAATACTAGATGTAAGTGTTGGGGATAAACATGGTAGAGGGAGACCAAGAGATGGATACAGTTAGCAGATTCCGAAGCATGTAGGTTGCGGTAGTTACCCGGAGATGAACAGGCTTGCAGTGGATATAGTACCAAGGAGAGTTTCATCAAACCAGTCTTCGGACTAAAGACTGCAACAGCAGCAGCAGCAGCAGCAGCAACAACAACAACATGTAATTTACGTAGCAATCTCCACAGTGTTGGGAATACGTTCATCCCAACTGTGGAAGTGTATACGTGTTAACCACAAACCAGAGTCATGGACGTTAGTAAATTTTTACTACTGGTCAATATTTCAAGTGACATTTCTGTTGACAAGTCGAGCTGAATGAATGGAGCAAGCCTTACGAAAAGTGGAGTGGAACTTCGAAAACGAGTAAACTATCAACTTTTTTCTCCATTACTTCTGTTAACAAATCGAAAAAATGCACTCGACGGAACTATGTGATGATGACGAATCAGCATAACAGTATTCAAGGGAGCTACACGAATGTCCATGATACCGTCCATGCTACTTCTTTTACACCGTGAATAACATCAGAATATGAGGCAGCATAGCAACAATCGGAGTTTAACGTTTCTGCTATTACTAACGTAAATGTAACACATTCCTTCAACAATCACATCAGTTGTGCCAAGTAGTCGGAAAAGATCATGTACACTTTACTAAAAGCCCTCTTTTAAGAGAACTGATCATGCAATTACAAAATATATTTTCATGTATTACGACGTTTCGGCTACTGGCATCATCAGACTCAAATTTAGAACTCATAAAACAAAATTCATTGTCAGTTGTAACCAACGTGTGTCGTTAAAATTTTGTTTTTGCGGGATCGACAGCCTTAAAATGCTTAATAAAAGAAAACATAGTCCGTAGTAATATAGGCTGATTAAATCGTGCAAGTAGCTAATTTCGACGAGTTTTCATTTTCAAGAACCTCACATTGAAACACCACCCTACAGTGCAATATTCCTACTTACATGTGTAATTTTGTACATTACATTTAGTAATTTTACGTGTAGTGAAAAATGATTTGACAATGCGACATAGTAAATTACATTTGTAAGTAGATATTTTGTGCGGTAAGGTGCTATGTTAATGTGAGACACTTGAAAATGATATCCAAATTAGCTAGTCAGATCAGCTACATTACAGCCTACTACAGACCACGTTTTCTTTTATTAAATCTATGTCTGTGCCTACGCCTTTTGGAAGTAAGCATTTTGTTGAAACGTTGTTCTACGAGTTCTGGCTTCTGATCTGGTGATGGCAGCAGCCGAAACAACGCAAGAAATATTAAGCGATCTAGACGGCTTTATTCGTACAAATCCACACACAATGATCGCAGACTTGCTTAGGGAATTTTAAGACCGTGAAAAGAACATCCGTTAGGACAGACGGAGCAGGAGATGGGATTAGCGAAAATTTGGGAAGGAAATCAGCTATGCCTTTTCAAAGGAAACATCTCGACGTTTGCCTCAGGCGATTTAGGGAAATCACTGAAAACCCAAATCTGGATGAGCTCACGGCTATTTAGCCGACCGCTGTGGCAGAGCGATTCTAGGCACTTCAGTCAGGAACCAGGTTGCTGCCACGGTCGCAGGTTCGAATCCTGCCTCGGGCATGGATGTGTGTGATGTCCTTAGTTTAGTTAGGTTTAAGTTATTCTAAGTCCTAGGGGACTGATGACCTCAGATGTCAAGTCCCATAGTGCTCAGAGCCATTTGAACTTGTGGGTTTTCCTTCCGAATGTGAGACGAGTGCACCACCACGCTCAATGAACGACAAAATTTCAGTGCTCGCTTAGAAGTGAACAAAAGAGGTAGAAAGATAATGAACAAAATTACTATTCTACTAGTTTAGCTCGCGCTGCTTCGCTCCCGTAGACTGTATGACCTGCAGTTATTTTTTTGTTTTTATTTAATCGAATTTTTTGTTGTTCACAAGCTGCAACACATTTTCAGCTTTTTACAGTAATTAAGGTCATATAAGCGTGGTCCTCTCCGAATGTACTTATGACCAAAAAGCGGTTCTGGTTGCCGGAGTCCAATGTTTTTTTAATTATGCCTTTTACTTTCTTGTGGAGATATTTCCATAGCAACTTTCATCCCCTAACAAATATTTCTTCGCATCTAACCGTGAAGTGAAATGCCAATGTCCATAAATTTACCTTTAAATTTCCTTCTAATGTAGCGAAATATTTTCTTAAAAATTTTCATCCCAACTGCAGTCATCAAGGGTTGAATTTTCAGAAACACTGAAACAGGTGTTATTTTTATTTCTAACCGAGAAGTCAAATACCAGTTGTCATAGATGTAGCCTTCGAAATCTTTTAGTAGTTAAGTAGTAACTCCTTATTTTCAAAAAAACTTTACCCACTATTTCACTCTCATAGGGTTGACTTGCCAAAAATGCTGAAACACGTATTTCTTTATTTCCGACTGAGAAAATAGATGCCAATTTCGTAGGCCTAGCTTCAAAATTGCCTTAATAGCGACATTTAAATACCCCATTAGGGTTGGAATTTTGAAAAATCTCTTCTTAAACTACGCCTATAGTATAAGCTCCACATCTTCTCCAAATTTCGAGTTTCTATCCTTAACGGTTTGGGCTGGCCGATGATGACTCAATCACTCAGTCAGGACATTTCATTTTATATAGAGGAGATGTAGCTGTGATTATAGACTACCTCCACGAACAATGAGGACTTATCTTCACGCTACCATAAGTTATAATGGGATACTGTGCGGCTACTTGGACGCACAGCGTCCCATTCACAATACCAGAACGCGCTGTTATCAGTGTGCAACGCGGAATGCATCGCGATTTCATTCGAATATCAGCCCTAGCATTATGATTGGCAGAGCTAAGTACTTTGCACCCATTCGGAGGGACTCGCCCATATTCGACTAGTACTTAATGAACCAGGGCGAATAAAACTGACCTACTCAGGAGATACTCATCTCAGTAAAACCTTTCCGTTTCTGTTCATAGCACCCACAGATTTCAGAAGACTAGTAATAGAGGAAATGCAATAGAAAATGCTGGTGAGAGACCTAGAACATCCTATGTTTGAGCCTGGCCTCCATCCTTCAAGCTTCAGATAATTTCTGCGCACAACACCATTAATTACACCTTTATCTTAACCTGAAGCCTGTTGTGTGGTGAAACAGAGTACCTGTTTCATTCAGGGTAAAAAGGCCCTCTAAGATTAGTTGCCACCTTCCTTTAGGAACATAGAAAAGCTCTCAGATGACTGAAAGTGGAATGTCGCATTGCAGAACCAACATGTGGGTGTAGAACTATACTGAAGAAGATAAAATATTCGATTCTGGTGAAGGGCAGGCTCACGAACACCTCTTGATGAGTATCACTTTCTAGAAAAGTGTACTGAGGAATATTTTATACCTAAAAGTGAGAGGGCTGCTCAGGCTGCCGAACACTGAGCTTTGTTATCGGTTTGGGTTTGTGATGTCTATGTTTCAGACTAAGGTAAATAAATATATGAATTCATTCTTCTCCTACCATGGCACAATATATCAATGAGGAAAATAAATTCCAAATGTGAATCGGTCACCACATTTGCACTTCTTATTCAAGTGTCCGTCCACATCACATCTTTCTGTGTCATCTGTTAGAATAGAAGTTTCCGTTTTGCTACAGATTTCCTACCCGTTACATTCAGTGATGGAGCATGAGGTAAAACGTTACTTTTAGGCCTTTGTGAGCGCTGTTATTACTCTAATTTTATCTCCACAATCTGAATGGGAGTCGTACATAGGGGGCAGAAGAACATTCGCGCATTAGCTTTCAGATGTTTTACAAACAGGTTTTCAGGTTATAATTGGTTTAAAATTGCATCGTGTGAAACAAACCAGCAAATATATACCAAACTTTCGACCTTAGTTACTCCACCATGTTATAAATCTCGTGCACTTAACCACTTCCTCCGTATGTGCATTTGGAGTGTTCGGTATGCAGCTACTGTTGTAGACAAGATGTGGTCTCGCAATATCCTACCAATAACTTTTATTTCACCACATATCCTACCACAATCAGAACTATAATTATGTTAAGTTCTGCTTCATTTCCTAGCACCCTGTCACTTCCAGATACAGCTATTTGTATGACATGACAGGTAATGGTTGCAGTTCTGTTCCCCTCGCAGTCGAACGCTACTACACTACGATTCTTGTCGTTAACGATTCAGTATTTCTCAACACTAAAATCTAGTTGTCATTGTTTGGACCAAGATGATATATCGATCATAAAACAATTTTCAGGCTCGACTAGTTAATACAAATTTTTACATTACCGGTTTCCATATAATATTGCCATCTTCAAATGTGATAATTAATTCAGAAATAGTTTTGTCATTACGTATAAACTCTGCTTATATGCATACTGAACAATATGAGAATGGTATAACGTATACCAATAAAATATGCACCATAACATCACAGAAATTCAAATTACTGCCGTGCGTTTTTATATAGGACTTATGTAAGACGGTGCAACGGTTATTAGATTCAATAAATGCCATATATATGTATACGACAGGGCAACGGTTATAAGATTCAATAAATATTGTATCTAATAACCGTTGCCCTGTCTTACATAAGTCCTACATAAAAAACACACGACAGTATTTTAATTTGAGTTTCTGTGATGTTATGGTGCATATATGTACGCCAGTGGCTGTCATTTTATATGACCATAATATATATAGGCCCTTTGTGTCCAAGGTAATACAAAAAAACCTTAAATTTTATGAAATGTCCTGATTTTAATTATGCATAAATAGAGTTTATACGTCACCACGAAAGTGTTTGTGGATTAGTTATCACATCTGAAGCTGCTGATACTACGTTGTAACCTGTAATGTGATTTTTTTTTAGAAAGCAGGCGATCTTGACATAATAAATTGTAACGTGAACACTTCTGAGGTAACATGCCGTTTTTGTTCCTGTCCGACAAGATACTGTTACACTTTAGGCAACGAGTGAACAATGCAAGTGCGTAAGTTATGAGGTAACGTTAGGCACGTTACCAAAAAAAAAAGAAAAGGCTCATTTTTAACTCTCGCTATAATAATGGTGTTGGGTGAATTCCAGATAGACCATGTGAACATCTCCAAGAGTAACACAGCAGGAATTCTGAATGTGGAAACGAGAAGAGGATTTTTTGACTCAGACCACCATCTTCTACAGATAAAGACCAGATTACAACCCAATAGAAAAAAGCCAAAACTAAACAAAGTGCTGAGACCACACCCCGAATACATAAAACTCAACAACGAAAACATCTTACAGGAAATTAGTCAGACAAACACCACAAACTGGACAGAACTTGTGGACGTCTTCAAATCCACGATGAAATTGGGTCAACCCCCGAGAAGGAGAAAACACAGGTGGTGGAATATAACATTTGACCAAGCAATAGAAGAAAGGACCAATGCCTGGGAAAACTTCAATAGTCACAAAACATCAGAAAAATGGCAACAATTTCTAGTAATCCGAAAACAAACATCGAAAACTATTCAGAGGGAAAAAAGAAATTATGACAAACGGCGACTAGATGAGATAGAACAAGACTTTAAGAAGAACAACACCAGGAATTTTTATAAGACGTTTAAAGAACATATTGCAGGATACCAGCCACCCAATCTTTGTTTCAAGAAATGGGATGGTTCACTAGAAACTAACACGAAGAATAACTGCCAAATCCTCGCAGACTATTTCAACAAACTTCTCAACTGCGAAAGACCTACAGAGGATATTCACTATGAGACGTCTACACCAAATCCTGACGCTAAACCGCCAACCATCAACGAAATAGTAGAAATTATCAAGACACTCAAAAACAATAGAGCCCCAGGAGAAGATGGAATTATTGCAAAACTATGGAAACTAAATGATGAAAGATTAACAGGAAAAATTCACAAAATCATATTAAACATTTGGGAAACAGAACAGATCCCTTCTGAATGGAAATGCACACTCATCCATCCACTCCACAAAAAAGGGGACAAAACTGAACCAAATAATTACAGGGGTATCTCACTCGTACCGGTCACATATAAAATCCTACAAAAGTTCTCGTGAATAGATTAGAAGAACAAGCTGACCCACAAATAGGAGGATACCAGGCTGGTTTTCACAAGGGACGATAATGCATAGAGCAGATCTGGAATCTGAAAATGATTCTCCAGAAGAGAAACACTCGAAACACAGTGGTTACTTTTGTAGATTGTAAAAAGGCCTACGACTCAATAGACAGAGTAGCGCTCTGCAAGACGCTGGAAGAATTCAGCATTGACAGAAAGACAAGAGCAATCATTCGGGAAACATTAACTGACACAGACTCCAAGGTTAAATTTATGGGGGATATCTCGGAACCATTTGAAATCCAAACTGGAGTGCGACAGGGTGACGGACTTTCACCATTACTCTTTAATATCATTCTTGAAAAAATTATCAGGACATGGGAAAAAGAAGTCAAAGGAATCAAAATTGGCATTAGAAAAGATAATAGATTCAGTGTGAAGTGTTTAGCTTTTGCGGATGACCTTGCAATCCTCACAAATAATAGAAAAGAAGCCACTAACGCCATAGAGAAGTTACACGAAATTGCACAGACAACTGGCCTGCAAATCTCATATGAGAAAACCCAGTACATAGAAAGAGTGCCACAAGACAAATTGCCTATTGTGACAACCCATGGGAAAATCGTACAAGTACCACATTTTAAGTACCTGGGAGAAATCATCCAGCCATCAGGGATCAACCTAAAGGCCAATGAGGAAAGAATAAAAAAACTACAGAAAGCATATAAACTCACGTGGAACTATTATAACAAAAAGTCCATATCCATTAACGCAAAATTGAGGCACTACAACACTGTCGTACTTCCGGAGGCACTGTATGCATCTGAAACAACACAAATAGGTGGGCAAACTAAAATCAAAGAAACAGAGAAACACGAAAGGAAAATTCTCAGGAAAATTTTTGGCCCGATACAAGAGCAAGGAATATGGAAGAAGAGACCAACATCAGAATTATATAAATACACAGACAAGATTACGGATACAATAAGGAAAAGAAGAATGCAGTTCTACGGACATATCCACAGGATGAATGAAAACAAAATTTCAAAGCGAATTCTTAAAGTCATCAACTCAGGCAGGGGAAAAACAAAATGGATAAAAGAGGTTGAAGAGGACCTCAGGCAAGCACACATAACAGTAAACGATGCAGAAAATAGAACTGAATTCAGGAACATCATCAAGAAATATAAATTTGACACGACCACACAGAAGAGACCAGGATGCAAATGGACAGCGGAGCGAAAGAAACAACAAAGTGAGCACATGAAGAAAATTTGGGCTCAGAAAAACATAAACAATCATCATAAAGGAATTCAAGTTCAAACGCTCTGTTAAATGGGAATAATCGAAAATAATAATAATAATAATAATGGTGCTAATCATTTATTTCTTCTGTACGGTGGACTAACCACATCGCGTTTACATGACACTATCGCTTGACGTGACACCATGTTCCATGTTTCCAAACTGCTTCACCATTGCCTTAGTGAGAGTGCAACAGAAATGGTTCAGCGTTACTATTACGTATATCTGTTTTGCGAAGTGGTAAGCGTATATCTAGTCAGCCTTGTAGATAATTACGTAAGAAACTTTGGTAATAGCGTGAGAGCTAAAAACATGAGTCCTCTTCGTTTATAACATGCATATTGCAGTTTCCGGGCAGATGTTTCCCTAAAAAACATTATCAAGTTCACTGTGTATTCTCTAGTCACCGTGTGTGAAAAGAACGGTAATGGACCTGTTGCACTTCCGTGGTGTACATCTGAAACTATTTTTGTGCTTACGAGTGATGAAAGCAGGATAATGAGTTGCGTCCAAGTTTGAAAAACTATTCCGCCCAGTCGCATATTACCGTAAATGTATCACACGAACGTAGTTTTCTTTAATAGCTACTCTGCTATGTTATGTCGTTTCAGAACCTTGGAATGTGTTTTCACTGAGAAAATAAGAACGTGGTAGACCCGTACGGAGTGCGGAAACTGTACCAGAAAATGGACCTCAGCTTGAAAGAAGCAAACATGAGCGCTTAGTGCTAACGGGACGCCAGTGCGCAGTACTGCAAGTAGTGTATACAACTCTTCTTTTTCCCTTTCCAGCGATGACAAACATGCATCCATTCTTGGCTGCGCTCGGCAGTCGGTTGTTAAATTACTGTAAATTCTGTCGCCCCACCTTTACACAAACCTTGGCTCTTTCAGATGGACGAGCAAAAAAAGAAAGAAAGGTAGGGGTCATCCCGCCCCTACAAAGAGTACATAAACTCCGTGACATTTGGGCTGCAGTACGTTAGCAGTGTAATTGCTACACGGCTGAAAACTGCTTCCTTAGTAGCTACTGCTGCTGCGGCCGTCCTATTACCACGCTCTTTGCTTGTGTTTGTTCTTCGTTCATTGCGCCGTAATTGGCGCAAAAAGAGGAGGCGCGTATAAACAGGCGGGTCCTCGCGGCCCACCGTGGGGGGACGCGTCTAATAAAACGCTAATCTGCGGATTCCACAGTAATGCGCGGCCGCAGCGTTTTCGTTTCAATTACGGCTCGGTCGGAGCGCCGAGGAAAGCAATTTGCCAGACCGCGCCCGCAATCATTTCGCCATTTGCGACGCGACCGACGTGGACGGCTGGCGCTGACCCGGCCATCAGCCGCAGTAACGTCCTTCTCCGTCCCCCCCCCCTTTCTCCCACCCTTATTTTTTTCGTCATTAGAACGAGATGGCTCAACTGCCGCCGCGCGACATCTCCATGTTTCTTCGCATGTGACGGCACAGCATTTGTATGGCTATATTCCAGTGAAGTCGCTCGTCTGCTCGAAGTGTACATTAAATTTACATAGTGAACTTCTGAACGAAGAACAAGTTTGCTGGGAAATATCATATTACATTAGCTGTATTCCATGTAGTCTGGGCCGGCCGGTGTGGCCGAGCGGTTCTAGGCGCTTCAGTCTGGAACCGCGCGACGGCTACGGTCGCAGGTTAGAATCCTGCCTCGGGCATGGATGTGTGTGCTGTCCTTAGGTTAGTTAGGTTTAAGTAGTTCTAAGTTCTAGGGGACTGATAACCTCAGATGTTAAGTCCCGTAGTGCTCAGAGCCATTTGAAGCATACAATCCCATGGAGCCGATGGAATTAAGCTCGCGTATTCACGACTTCCTCTCAGTTAAACTGTCAACGCATGTTCGGCCTTCGTGTTACTAGGGCGTAACATTAATTATGTTTAGTTAAATCTAATTTAAATTCTGTCAGCGATTTCATTTGTCGTGAGAGGCCAAGATTCAGAAGATTAAACTCTTTTGTTATAAGAGTACTACGGCCTAACACACACACTGCGGGAGTTGGTACCGTTTTTCAGCTGGAGGGACACTAGCACTCCAAGCGGTGATAAAGCAGATAGTTACCTGCGTCGTAAGGACGACGTTTGTTTTTAATTATTTTTCTACTTCATTAACGAAATAGTTGCTACGTTTCGCCTTCCATGCATTCACAAATTGCTAAGAGACATAAAAGATCGCGAAATAACTGTAAAAACACCCAAATCTCAAAGATTCAGTGATATAAACTATAACTTATACATAAATACATGATTACAGGTTCGAATCCTGCCTCGGGCATGGATGTGTGTGATGTCCTTAGGTTACTTAGGTTTAAGTAGTTCTAAGTTCTAGGGGATGATGACCGCAGATGTTAAGGCTCATAGTGCTCAGAGCCATTTGAACCATTTGAATCTTGAACTTTCGGATGTTTGTATGATTGCAGCTTAGTCCAATGAAAGCAAGAGAATATGAAGCTTTATTTCATGCTTGAGAAGCGTATTTTTCTGTTGTTGTCTGTTCTTGTTATGATAGAAACCGTCCTTGACACGTGAACATTTCTTATGGAGTCTAAAGATTCGCCCACTCTTACACTTCACTTGACTTTCTAATACATGGAGGGCTTTTGTAAATGTTATTACTTTTGCTTAAAAAGCGAATATGTTGAAATTATTTCCGTTTGTAGTTCAGATGAAGCAATTGTAGTGGAACTGGTGTCTTTTGTTTTCGGAAACAGTTTTATTTCCTTTGTCGTTTTATTATCACGTCTGCGTGGCTTTCTCTTCAGCTAAAGGAGTGGCGGCTTATTTTGTACGTTAAATAATGTAGGTATTACATTCCATAGAGGTTTAGTACGTTCTACATCCACTAATTTCCATGAAAGCGTAGTGAAGAAAACTTTGCGTTGTTGTTAGAGATACAGCGTCTTCCTGCAAAAGTCCGATCCTTTGATATTTACTAGATTTTTTTTTTTTTTTTTTTTTTTTTTTTTTTTTTTTTTTTTTTACTGAAGGCGAACAGTGTTCTTCAGTAAATATCTCCTCGTTACAAGAGAATCGGAAATAAACTATCCTGTAAGGTGCCGTTTCACACCTCCCAGGGTTCTTAGGAAACTAAACAATGACAAGTGTGCTGCCAATTTTTAATTATTGTCGACTTTTTTGCTCTGAATACGCTCTCTATTGCATGAACTATGTTACGAATCAATATAAACTCTAGGCTATATTCACACTCATGCGATACTGCATCTGGAAGTGTCGCTTGCTGGCCACTTGGTGCGCTGCTATCGCAGTGGGTAACAAAAAACAGGAGGGTCGCGACTGCTATGTTAGACTGTGGTAAAACTGCTGCCTATTACTGATAGTCCAAAGATTACCTTTATCTTGGTGGCTTCACAACATACATTACTAGACTCACAATACTGTATACAGTGTCAGTGGTCTAGCGGAAGCATGCACTTTAGAATCTCAACATGGCGGCGAGCGCAAAGGAGTCGTAAACAGCTATTTGTTTATTGATAAAACAGTCGTAATAAAGAGGGATAACCCCATACAACTACGTCACCTTTACAAGTTTGACTGTGCTTGGCTGTAATTTTTCGTACAGCAGACGGAAAATGCACGGAAAAGAACATGTCTCAGCCCTAGCATAACTGCAGTAGAAACACCTTATGTATTTTTGCTTTTGTACTGTGTGTAAGCCTAAATAATTGCATTACAGTTTGTCCTATCTGAAATACCTGAAGTGTTTAAATAGTTTATGCATGTTATAATGGATTTAATAAACCTATTGTTAACAGACATAGAGGAATGATGTGTTTTTAAGCAGTTTTGATCGACTTCGGCTTTTGTGCGAATAATTTGCTGCTTATAAAAGTGCTCCTACAATGATGACGTGCTATTGGTCGTTGATAACGAGTGTTTTTATTCGTTTGAGTCTTCTTAGGAAAAATACAGTCTGCTTTAAACTTGTGTATACGTAATTTGATGTTCCTCTCGTAAAAAAATATTACAATGTATGTGTTAAACTCATATAGTAGGCGGAACTTGTTTAGACTATCTCGTAAAGCATACAATGTCATTTCGTTTCATATAATCGTAGTAGTACCTTACACAAACTTCCTGATGTCGCCATCTTATCTCACCAATCGTCAGGTTTCAGTAAAAGATGAATCATTGTCAGTCTAGTAATGTATGCGTGTAGGTGGTTTTTTGCTTCAAGTTCTTAGTTATTTCAGAACTAATGAATACACTTTCACAAAATTCAAAACTCGTAAGATAACCTCCTGTTAATCCGATACATTCAATTAAACACCCAGTAATGTTGACTCACTGTATTCTTCCACAGATTCATAGAACCATTAATACGTAAGACTGAGTAGGCAGAGAAATATATCTTACACATCTCTGCTTTTTATTACACTTGTAACATAAACTGTTAACACATCACAGACGTTAACAGTTTGACGTCAAAATACAGATTGGTGCACTACAGATAACATATGCATTGGTGTTGCATTTTCTGTTTTCATCATTTTAGTTGATAACACTCACGGATGTAAAAAAGAAGGGAGTAGGCACTATAGACTTACGCTGCACGTTCTTTTGGAGCCAGTGTGGGCGGGGCCTGCCGCCATTTTAAGCAGCCCAAAACATTAGCAGACTACTTGTAACATCCACGAGATAAATTTTTGGTTACAGTGCGACGAGAGGAAATAATGCCTCTAACAGTTATAAACATTATGTATTCGACGTATGAAAAAACAATGAAAACTTATAATGAATTAATTACTTATATAATATTCTATGATATAATTGGACATATCGATGTGTATCATACAAAGACAATGATAATTGTAAAGTGCTTTTATGATCTGCCTTTGTCTTCCTTTGTTTTTACCGTTTGTTGGTTGGCTTTTGTAGGTTCAGCACGCAAGGCGCATATCAAACTGAGGTCTGTTAAGAAATTGTAATTATTTGTTAATTATTACTGGAAAATAGAGTTCATTATTATTATAAACATGAGTGAATAATTATTTGTAACTGTAATTCCTCTCTCAGTAAGCGTTATCTGTGTTAATTGTTTCTTTCCGCTGCAAGGAGCGCAGCCAGCCATTGATGATAGCGATTTGTATCGCGTTTTTGTCTGTGTTTTCCTTAGAAACAAATCAAATGTTTGCTTGATGAAGTCTAAATAGTGCACAATACGAAAGTAGAGTTTCTGTAACGTTCAATAAGCATTTAAAATACTTATTTGCTCTAACAATAGAAAGTCTCTATCAATTGTCTGCCACCATCTTCACAATTATCACAGCGGCAAATTCAAATTACGCAACTCTGCAGACATAAATGCTGAACGTAATACAAATGTGTAAAAATAAATGTGCACCGGTGGTCCCGAACTCATTTTAATGAAAATAATTCGAATCGGATTGGTTCTTTAAAAACAGTGCTCATAGCACGATCGTTATAACAAACTTTTCTAGCTGATGTATGGAGCCGAAAAAAATTATGCGCGAGTTGCGAAGAATATTGTTTCAGGTAACATACGTCAGTGTTGTGCGCGGCTGATATTCGGTGGTTTTAATGATCATTTTGCTGAAGATAACTGCTTCCATCTTAATCAATAGTTGTACAGAATCTGTTGTATGAACTGTGATTTAGTGACACTTACACAACTTACAGACAACACTTTAACACGACGTTAACTTGGAGTTCTTTAGCAACTTGACCAAATCTTTAGCCGGGAGAAAAATTATGTAGTAATTACTCAGTGTAATAAAAAAAGATTATCATTTTCATTTACAAATTAGTTAAATACCAAACCACTGAATAACACAGCGAACGCCACATACTGTTTACAATTGCTTCTCGCTCATTATTTCTGTCGTGTGCATGCAACAATTGTTTTAAATACTAAAAATTACAGTGTTTACATGAATAACATAGTACAGGAAGGAATTTCGAACGTTTTTGTGTTCTAGCACTGCTTCTCCTTCGTTGCATTTTCAGCTTTCACCTCATACGTACAACATTTTTAATGTTCACGCTCGCAAGATCCTTACCTACGCGTGCTTTGTTAGCCTAATAAATGTGTGCCGTGAAAAAAGAAGAAAGGGATGCTATCGTATATTTGTATGTCAACAAAGTGAACGATTACTGAAATGTCAAAGAATCAGAACTCCATAGAGGTATACCTCCAAGCAGCACAGAGTTCTTGTTTTGTTAGAGTGTCAGTGCATTTGTCTCACTATTGTTCACACGTATCTCAATTTGAAATCTTACCTATGATGCGTCACTGAGTGTGTAGCCAATAATGGCAGTTTAAATGGTAAAAAAACGATTTAGTTTTTAAACGTATTCCAGCATTGTGCAATGCTATAAAAGTGATTAAGGGAATGATCTCAAACACTTAGACACCGTAGAATGGATATTCTGCTTTAACATATGTGTTAGCTACTTTTAGTAGTAAAGGAATGACGGAAGGGAAAAGGATCATACGGTACAGTATCTTCCTTCGTGATTTACTTGATTGCGATTCTAGTTACTATTATAATTCTATTCTTCTTAGATAGGGTAAAATTTGTACTCGTTTGCATACAAGCCTGGGAAAAGTTTCTCTTTGTCGTGATATGGAGCTGTACCACCTATATCAGTCGAACTACGTATTGTATTTACAAAGCAAACAATAAAGCAATTTCATCCACGAGTAGTTACAAATAGTTCTCTTGCTGGGCAATTTACTTAATAAACGGCTAACAAGGCTAGTCTAACAGGCAATTAAATGAACTCGACCTTAATACCGAACTGTATATGTAAGAATGCGCACTAATTATAATTCTGAATGCTACACAGAATGTCATTCGCCTTCTGCAAACCTTGGATCCCGGTAGTGCCTGTGGCTTGAAATTCATAAAGCTTTGACAGTGTTATCACAGAGATGATGTTGTGTATCTCTGAAAAGCAAGTACTGTCGGAATATGTACTGTGTAAAATGTAATTCCATGCAATGGAATCTTTTATACTTGTGAACTGTGAAGTGAATCAAAGGCTTAAAAAGTGGATTAGCAGCAAAACACAATAAGTTCTTAAGTGGTTTTTCCAAGACTTTCCAGCATGTTATTTTTATACTTGTTCATTTAATTAACATTAGAGTGCACAACAGTAAAACTGAAAGTGGCTGGCATACGGCTGTTGATTTCTTCTAGAATTATGGAACATAGGTACAATACGCCCGTGCTAGATAGCTTTTATGGAGATAGAACACCTACTACGTAGGAACCAATATAGTTTCTGCAAGCATAGGTAATGTGTAACCCATATTGAACTATTCGTTATTGACATACAGATACGTAGGCAGCAGAGCTCAGGTTAATACCCTGTATCTTGATTTCATGGAAGCCTTCGATACAGTGGCAGAAACCTTTACGTATGCTAAGTACCACGTTGAATTGCTAATAAATCTTGTCCATTCGGATGCATCGTAGGCAGATTTTTGTTTACTAGCCGACGACACGAAACTGTATTTAAGGATTCCTTGAAGTCAAGATACAAGACATTACACTGAGATGTTGCCTACCTACCTGGGTTTACCAAGACTTGCCAGCTTGTTATTTTTATCGCTGTTCATTTGACAACATTTGTATCCCCAATGAGGAGAAAGTTGCGAAATTCTGAGAGACTTTCAGATGATCAGTACCTAGCGAAGAAATTGACAGCTCATTCAGAACATAAAAAATAATGTAATGCATGTAAATAGATGAAAACGACGTATATCATTTGACAACACTTACGACATCAGTGAGTGGAGTCAGTCAGAGCTTTCATGTACCTAGGAGAGGGCGACCATTCGTGATCTGAGGGAGCGCTCTGAAATTGTTGTCTTACCGGCTGACAAAGGCAATGCTACAGTTGTTGTCTCCCATAAGGACTACACTGACAAGATGGAGAGCCTGCTAAATGACGATTCCTACCGGAAGATCAGTGTGACCCTACAAAGAAGGTGGAGAACAAGACGAGGTCGCTTCTCAAGGACGCAGATTTACCGGAGGGTGACGCTAATAAATTGTTACCCCAAGGTCCGGTACCGCTTAGACTATATGGACTCCCGAAGGTTCACAAAGAGGGGGTACCATTCCACCCCATTGTCAGAAACATCAGGGCACCTACATATTTGTTGGCCAAATACCTCACGGGAATATTAAGTCCTTATGTGGGAAAATGTCCTCATCACATCCGTAATTCCGTGGATTTTGTTAAACGCCTTGATAGCTTCGGGTTGGATGAGTCAGGTATCATGGTGAGTTTTGACGTCGTTTCCTTGTTTACAAGGGTATCCCTGCGAGAGTCACTAGAATTGATTAGTCAGAAGTTTGACGAGAAGACCACTGAACTTTTTAGGCATGTCTTGACGTCCACGTATTTTCTTTTTAATGGAGAATACTACGAGGCTCTGAGCACTGTGGGACTTAACATCTGAGGTCATCAGTCCCCTAGACTTAGAACTACTTCAACCTAACTAATCTAAGGACATCACACACATCCATGCCCGAGGCAGGATTCGAACCTGCGGCCGTAGCGGTCGCGCGGTTCCAGACTGAAGCGCCTAGAAGCGCTCGGCCACAGCGGCCAGTAAGAATACTACGAACAAACGGAGGGAGTCGCCATGGGTAGCCCACTCTCACTGGTGGTAGCGAATTTGTACATGGAGAACTTCGAGGAGGAAGCCCTGTCGTCATCCGAATGGAAACCAACTTGCATTTTCCGTTACGTGGACGACACGTTCGTCATCCGGCCCCATGGTATGGATAAACTCCTTGACTTCCTTACACATCTAAACTCCATACACCCCAACATCAAATTCACTATGGGGACTGAAACGGAGGGTAACTTACCTTTCCTTGACGTCTTGGTCAAGAGAAGGGCTGACGGCACCCTAGGTCATGGGGTGTATCGGAAGACAACGCACACTGATCTGTATTTGCACGCAGACAGCTGCCACCCCCCTTTACAGAGGAATGGGGTACTTAAAACTCTAGTACATAGGGCGCGCACTATCTCTGACGCAGAGAGTCTACTCCAGGAATTGGAACATCTGAGAACTATATTTCGAATAAAATGGGTACTCGGAGTGGCAGATTCAACTTGCTCTCCGCCCAACCACTACAGCACAACCTGTGGAGATGGATGAAATCACGAGGGAGGAGGTAGGCACTGCGTTTATTCCATATACAGGCGCACTCTCGGGGAAAATCGCCCGCATTTTGAAGAAACACCGGGTCGGAACTGTGTTTTGTCCTCCGAATAAAACTCGTGCACTGGTGGGGGGCGCCAAAGATGACCTCGGTTTGAGGAAGGCCGGGGTGTACCAGATTCCGTGTCAATGTGGCAAGTCGTTTATTGGTCAGACGATGCGTACCGTCGAGGATCGATGATGTGAACACCAGAGGCACACTCGACTGATGTATCCGAGGAAGTCGGCGGTCGCAGAACATTGTTTGTCGGAAAATCACGCTATGGAGTATGAAGGCACGAGGATTCTGGTACAGACGTCGAGATACTGGGACAGCGTTGTTAGAGAGGCCATCGAAATTCGGACCAATGACGACCTCATAAACCGTGACTGTGGCTATAATCTTAGCAAGGCTTGGGAACCAGCGATTAGGTTAATCAAGAGTAAATCTAGCAAACGTATAGTTGTGACGACAACGGCGGACAGAGCCATCACTCCGACGACATCTCAGACGCCGTCGCAATCTGTTCCACCGCGCTACTGTGGCGTGGGGCGCGGACGGCGGAGGGAGCGCGCCGCGGGCGGAGGGTATTCAAATCGGCCGCCGCCGCGACCTAACCCAGTTCCATCGGAGCAGCCATAGCGTACGGATCTCCGTGCCGGCACGTTCACATGAGCTCAGTCCCTCAGTTCAACTGATGATGGCGACATGTATGATCGCCGAAATATTGTGCCCGTTGGACACTATAGACCGGCAGTACACCCGTGGATATTTTGATTATCAAATACCCCGGGAGAAACTCAAGAATCACATGTACATATTTGTTCCTCTTGAAATGTAGTGGGTTATTTACAACAAACTTCATGAGGGAATAACTACACTATGAACGGATAGACTGCTACTCACATGCCGAGCAGCAGGCAGGCACGACGGAAAGAGTGTTCACATAAGTTTTCAGCCAAAGTCATCTTCAGAATGGAAGCAAAGCACACATACACATTCACACAAAACTCACAAACACATGAGCGCTGTCTCCGGCTGTTCTACGCAGAATCTTTTTTAAAGAGGAAGGAAATATGACCAATGTATAATTTTCGGCGGAGGAAGTTAGGGCATGAGATGCTGCCGCAACAGTTAGTGCGGTTACGTAGCCGTGTGGTGTGCGGGGACGAGGCCGTTGATACAGTGTGGCTCGGATGTCGAAGCGTTTGCGATTAGAAAGGCAATGAAAAATCCGGGGAAAAAAAGAAAGTAAGGCAAATCTAATGTTAAATGACGGAAATGAAACTGCTACAATAAAAGTAAAGAATGCAGCCGCAATTCATGTATAGAGAAGAAAATATTTTTTGAACGGCTTCCTTTACGAATGAAATGTGATTCCTTTAAACTTTAGATCGCGATCGAATCGAGTAGTACATCCGTGTACAAAGCAAACTGGCATTTTGGATGAAACAACTACACCCCACACGTTCAAAGCACCCAACACGATCTACAGGGTGTTACAAAAAGGTACGGCCAAAGCTTCAGCAAACATTCCCCACAAACAAATAAAGAAAAGATGTTATGTGTCCGGAAACGCTTAATTTCCATGTTAGAGCTCATTTTAGTTTCGTCTAGCTACGCTCAATGGAGCACGTTATCATGATTTCATACGGGATACTCTACCTGTGCTGCTAGAACATGTGCCTTTACAAGTACGACACAACATGTGGTTCATGCACGATGGAGCTCCTGCACATTTCAGTCGAAGTGTTCGTACGCTTCTCAACAACAGATTCTGCGACCGATTGATTGGTAGAGTCGGACCAATTCCACGGCCTCCACGCTCTCCGGACCTCAACCCTCTTGACTTTCATTTATCGGGGCATTTGAAAGCTCTTGTCTACGCAACCCCGGTAACAAAGTAGAGACTCTTCGTGCTCGTATTGTGGACGGCTGTGATACAATTCGCCATTCTCCAGTGCTGCATCAGCGCATCAGGGATTCCATGCGACGGAGGGTGGATGCATGTATCCTCGCTAAAAGAGGATATTTTGAACATTTCCTGTAACACAGTGTTTGAAGTCACGCTGGTACGTTCTGTTGCTGTGTGTTTTCATTCCATGATTAATGTGATTTGAAGAGAAGTAATAAAATGAGCTCTAACATGGAAAGTAAGCGTTTCCGGACACATGTCCACATAACATATTTTCTTTCTTTGTGTGTGAGGAATGTTTCCTGAAAGTTTGGCCGTACCTTTTTGTAACACCCTGTATACTTGGCACGGACACGTCTGAGTGACGTCACGGGGGTGTATCACCGCGGTGAACCTAATGTTTCGGGCTACCTACGGTGGCGGACGTCGGCTTCAAATCTGTGACGTAATGACAACTCCCTTCTTTTTTTACCCCATTGAAAACACTAATTTATTCATAACGAGGACCAGAGGGGTGCAACACTAGGCGTCGTGATCATCTTCACGTCGCTAGCCTCCGTTGTGACTGCTGTTGTGGTCAGCTTATTTTATAGTTTCTGATCTCGTCGTATTGCACCATTCCAGTTCCGTCATGCAACATAACAAAAGAAACATTTCTGTAGGAGCAATAATAATAAATAACACCGTCTCAAACACACGTCAGCTTCTTTGCATTACAAATCAGAAACTATTATGTCTTCTCACCGTATGGGCTGGACGATGACGATACTGGTGAGACAGCGGTTAAATTTTATTTCACCACAGTATGAGGTTTATTGAACATGGTAGGCTAGCTTATAAAGTTTTTCATACGGGTACACTTCCACATATGCTCCGTTTCTTGCTCGTAGAACGTCTTTGACAACATCTTTCCCATCACGGTCTGTACAGCATCTTGCGTTCGTGCTGTAAAAGTATGCACATCAGGAACTCATGAAGTGAACACTTTATTCTTACCGTAATGCCACGAGACAGTGATCAGGGGTTAGGTCCGGCGAACGAGGTGGTCATGATGTTGGACCATCTATACCGATCTATCTGTGAAGGGAGATCTCGTCCAGCAATGCCGAACAGACGACTCCCAGTATGATGGTTCAGTATACTATTGAAACATGACCCATGGTTGAAATTCTTGGAGCTGAGGTCCAACATGAAGTTCCAGTATATCTAGGTAAACTGTTGCTGTAATGGATACTTAGCAAAAAAGTGCGTTCCAATAGCTATATCTTTCATTAAGCCACGTAACACATTCACTTTCGGGCTGCCCCGTATTTGCTGTACCACGATAAGCAGGTTTCCCAACCCTCAGAGCTGGAGATTATGCGTTTACTTACACGGTGATGTGAGAAGCCGCTTCATTGGAAAAACAAACTTTTCTCTCGGAGAAAAAGTAGAAGTGAAGAAACTTTGTGAGCTAACTTATCATTGGAACAAATCGCATAGCTGTATGTATATTATCACATTGGAATTAAAATGTTGTAATCACAGAAAGACTTTACTCTCACCCTCTACATTTTATTGAAATGAACTACAATGAAATAACTTTAAGCATAATTGTTACATTACAGTTCTGATACTAATTATAAAAAAACATGCGAAATTAATTTTAAGTGTTTTTGTGAAGATACCAACAATGGAGTAGAAGGAATTGACCTACAGAAAAGTTCGATAATTGAGCCTTAAATTCCGTCACATTATCTACAAGACATTTAATATTTAATATGACATGACTGGTTGTTGAATGAGGACAAATTGGAAAAACGATGCCGTTAATTTCGAATACAATACTATTAGTGGTGTGCTGCTGTACACAGTCACGCGGAAAAAAATTTAGGTGTAACGTTGCAAGGCACATATAATGGAACTAGCACATGAGGTCGTTTGGAGGGAAGGTAACTTTGGGTTTTCCTTAATTTTAATTTTTATTTCATTTTTCTTTTCTTTCCTTTTTGAGTCATCAGTCTTCTGGTTGATTTGATACAGTCCACCACGAATTCTCCTGCTTTGTCCAACTCATCTCAGAGTAGCACTTGCAACCTACGTCCTCAGTTAGTTGCTTGATATATTCCAGTATGTCTTCCTCTACAATTTTTACCATCTGCAGCTGCCTCTAGTACTATAGAGGTTATTCCCTGATGTAACAGAAGTCCTGTCATCCTGTCCCTTCTCCTTATCAGAGTTTTCCACATATTCCTTTCCTCTCCGATTCTGCGTAGAGCCTCCTCATTCCTTACCTTATCAGTCCACCTAATTTTCAACATTCGTCTGTAGCACCACATCTCAAATGCTTGTTCCGGTTTTCCCACAGTCCATGTTTGACTACCATACAATGCTGTACTCCAGACGTACATTCTCAGAAACGTCTTCCTCAATTTAAGGCCTATATTTGATATTAGTTGACTTCTCTTGGCCAGGAACACCCTTTTTGGCATTGCTAGTTTGCTTTTGATGTCCTCCTTGCTCCGTCCGTCATTGGTTATTTTACTGTCTAGGTAGCAGAATTCTTTAACTTCATCGACTTCGTGACCATCAATCCTGATGTTAAGTTTCTCGCTGTTCTCATTTCTACTACTTTTCATTAGCTTCGTCTTTCTTGATTTACTCTCAATCCATACCGTGTACTCATGAGACTATTCATTCAGTTCAGCTTATCATGCAATTCTTCTTCCTTCCAGTCAGGATAGCAGTGTCCAATGGCTCTGAGCACTATGAGACTTAACGTCTGAGGTCATCAGTCCCCTAGAAGTTAGAACCACTTAAACCTAACTAACCTAAGGATATCACAGACATCCATGCCCGAGGCAGGATTCGAACCTGCGACGTAGCGGTCGCGCGGTTCCAGACTGAAGCGCCTAGAACCGCTCGGCCACACCGGCCGGCGAACAATCCTTTTCAGAATGAGATTTTCACTCTGCAGCGGAGTGTGCGCCGATATGAAACTTCCTGGCAGATTAAAACTGTGTGCCGGACGGAGTCTCGAACTCGGGACCGAGTTCGAGTCTCGGTCCGGCACACAGTTTTAATCTTCCAGGAAGAACAATCCTTTTCTTTCCGTCATTGCTTCTTCGATCTGAAGAAGTAGGAGGGAAGAGTGCGTTTTTCTCTTGAATCCTTCTTAATCCAAGTACTCTGTTCTTGGACTTCTATTCTTATTGTTCCGTCTTGAATCTTGTAGATATTGTATACCATCCGTCTTTCCCTATAGCTTACCATTATTTTTCTCGGAATTTCGAACATCTTACACCCGTTGACCTTCTCGGACGCTTTATACAGCCGTCAAATGCTATGAGTGTGTCTTGATTTTCCTTTAGTCCTGCTTCCATTACAGATTGAAACGTCAAAGTTGCCTCTCTGCTGCCTTCTCCTTTCCTAAAGTCAAACTGATCCTCATATAAAACATAATCAATTCTCTTTTCCATTCTTGTGTATATTATTCTTGTCAGCAACTTGGATGCATGGGTTGTTAAGCTGATTGTTCGATAATTCTCGCACTTGTCGGCTCTTGCAATCTTCTGAATTGTGTGGATGATGTTTTTTCCAAAAGTCAGATGGTATTTTGCTAGTCTCATACATTCTACACACCAACCTAAATAGTCGTTTAGTTGCCACTCCGTCCAATGATTTTAGAAATTGTGATCAAATGTTATCTATTCTTTCTGCGTTATTCGATCTTAAGTGTTCCAAAGCTCTTTTAAAATCTGATTCTAATACTGGATCCCCTATCTCTTCTACATCGACTCCTATTTCTTCTTGAAAGGCAAACAAATCTTTCCACTCATAGAGGCCTTCGATGTACTTTTTCCACCTATCCTCTCCATTTAATAGTGGTATTCTCATTGTACCGTGAATTTTACAATCCTTGCTTTTAATTTCTTGGAAGGTTGATTTCATCTTTCTGTATACTGAGTCCGTCCTTCCGCCAATCACTTTTTTTTTCGAAATGTGGAAATTTGTGGTAAGTTCCTATGGACCAAAATTCTGAGGTCATCGGTCCCTAGGCTTACACACTATTTAATCTAACTTAAAGAACAACACACACGCCCATGCCCGAGGGAAGACTCGAACTTCCGACGGGGGGAACCGCGCGAACCGTGGCAAGCCGCCTCAAACTAGGCGGCTACCCCGCCCGGCTCTTTTTCGATTTCTTCACAGTTTTCATGCAGCCATTTCGCCTTAGCTTCCCTGCACTTTGTAGTTACTTCATTCTTAACTGACTTTATTTCTGTATTCCTGAATTTTAATGAACATTTTAGTACTTCGACTGCTTGGAAGAATTCTAAGAAGTGTAGCCATGTATAAAGGAGACCGCATACAGAACACTTGTGCGACCAATTCTTGAGAGTTTTCGATTTTAAGGATTCCTACCAAAAAGGATTAAAGCAAGACATGTAAGCAATTTAGAGTTGTGCTGCTAGATTTGTCACTGGTGGGTTCTATCAACACGCCAGTGTTATCGAAATATTCTGTGAGCACTAATGGGAATCCCTAGAGAGCAGAAGATGGCTTCTCACGAAACACCATGAAGAAGTTTTAGAGAAAAAGAATTTGCAGGCTACTGCAGAACGAGTTTGCTGCCGGTTACACCCAACTCACATTCTGGAGGACGACGGTAAACATCCGTGTTCGGCCATCCTGATTTAGGTTTTCCGTGATTTCCCTAAATCGCTTAATACAAATGCCGTGATGTTCATTTGAAAGGGCGAGGGAAATTTTCCCCAGTCCTTCCTCAACACAAGCTGATTCCTTGTCCCTAATGACATCGTTGTTGACGAGACCTAAAAGGCAATTTCTCTCCAACCATCCTCAATCCAAGCTTATTGACTGTCGCTAATCGTTGTCGACGGGACGTAAAACATGAAGGTGAGAAAAATCACAGCTCATATGGAAGCATATGGATAGTCGTTTTTCCATCACTCCATATTCGAGTGGCATGGAAAAGATAACGTTTAGCAGTGGTATAAGGCACCGTGCGCTATGCACCGTATGGTACCTTGTGGAGCATGCTCTGCATGTAGATGTGAAATGCAAGATAAACCCTTGATGTTTTTAAAAAAATCCTTTTGTTCTATTGTTATATTCTTGCTTCTCACAGATTTTTGAGGAATCTAAAATATTAGTAACGTCAAGGAATTAGTAATTCAACGAATATTGATGAGTATGTTAAATTAATGGATGTATTTGTACATAGATGATAAAGTAAAGCACGTTGCCTCATCTTTAATACTATGAGGACGTGCTAAAAACCAGTTACAATTTAAAATAAAATTTCCAGAAACATTTATAAAATTGGTGCTTATTTTCTGATAGCGGCTATCGAGACGAAGCCAATGTTGTGTAACGGTAAAGTCTTTGAAGGTCAACGAAGGCGACAAAGGTGGCATGAACGTCCATTTACAGAATGTGTTCGAAGTGATGACCGTTGGTATTAATGCAGGGCCGGCCGGAGTGGCCGATCGGTTCTAGGCGCTTCAGTCTGTAACCGTGCGACCTCTACGGTCCTGCTTCGGGAATGGATGTGTGTGCTGTCCTTAGGTTAGTTAGGTTTAAGTAGTTCTAAGTTCTAGGCGACAGATGACCTAAGAAGTTAAGTCGCATAGTGCTCAGAGCCATTTGAACCATTTATCAATTTTTTTTATTTATTTCTTAACAAAACTTCAGTATTTTCTTACAAGACTGTCCCCTTAAATGGGATGAACGAATTCTAGGCTCTTAATATGGACTGGGAGTAAACTAAAGAAAGTCTTAAGTAACCCAGAACACTACAAATGAGATTAGTGACAATCTTAACAACGAAACTGAGGACAATATATCAAGGAAAGCGAAATGATTCTTTTATCTTCGAGGCAAAATAATGCCTAATAGGCGAACTAAAGTGGATGCAAGAAACAGCCTA
Organism: Schistocerca serialis cubense; assembly: GCF_023864345.2. NCBI lineage: Eukaryota > Metazoa > Arthropoda > Insecta > Orthoptera > Acrididae > Schistocerca > Schistocerca serialis. The sequence continues at coordinate 185,544,892 of NC_064645.1, forward strand.
ACACCGGCAGGGAGAGCATTCCTGGTTAAGAGATATTTCATAACATCAGAAACAGTCGATGATTCAAGAAAAAAATTTCAGATAATGTACGTCTACGGATGAATCTTTAGCTATGGGAAAATCAGAAGAAATGGTAATCGAAGCGTTTGAGATGTGACGATACGGAAGGATACCGAAAATTAAGTAAGCTGATAAGAAAGTAGTAGTCGGATCTACTGATATTCACCTCCCCTCTCTTTCAGCTGGTGTTCTTGTTGTTGCTTCTGGTCGTGTTACTAGCAGTAAAATTGCTTTAACTGTACCGAGCGAGGTGGTGCAGTGGTTAGCACAATGGACTCGCATTCGAGAGGACGATGCTTCAGACCCGAGTCTGGCCATCACGATTTAGGTTTTCCCTGATTTCCGTAAATCACTTCAGGAAAATGCTGTGATGGTTTCCTTAAAAGGGCACAGCTGACTTAACTTCCCCTTTCTTCCCTAGCCCGATGGGACCGATGACCTCGCTGTTTGCTCCCCTGCACCTCACCCCTCCAAACCAACCAACCAACCAGTCTTTTACGCCGTTGCAACACGTACAGTGTTTGTGCTTGAATAGGCACGTCACAAGTCCGAAAATTTTCGTCGACAGTGTGATATCGGTGCAGTCCAAATTATTAAAACCAGGCAACAAGCAATGAGAATATATTTGACAAGCAATAACGTTACACGGTTCTATCTCAAATACACAGTGTGGCGCCTGCCAAGAGACTGTAAGCTTGGCGACGGTGACTCCACATAGACACAGCCCAACTGCTGTTAAAAGCAATATGCTCCTATTAACAGTAAAGGATCCGTAGGGCATTGTGAGTGTCTGACTTCTGATTGTGCTTTAGATGATCAGAAAAACGAAGAAAGGTGCTATCAGCCAGAACTTTACGACCACCGACCTACTATCGATAAAATCCGTCCAAGCGATAGCAGCGTCACCTGGCGAGGAATGACTGCTATTCAGACACATGAACGGTGCGTGTAGTGTCAGTGAGCGCGCTGTCCGTGTGTACAGTGGGGAAGGCGTGCGATATATCTGAGTTTGACCGAGGGCAGATTGTGATGGCCTGTAGGCCCGGCACAAGCTTTTCGCAAACTTCACAACTTGGGTGTTCGAGGAGTGCTGTGGTGAATGTCATCAATGCGTGGTTAAACGTCTTGGGGTTGGGCGGCCACCCGTCACTACAGGTGTTGGATGTCGTGGACTGGGCAGATTGAAACTTCCTGGCAAATTAAAACTGTGTGCCGGACTGAGACTAGAACGCGGGACCTTACCCTTTCGCGGGCAGGTGCTCTACCAACTGAGCTACCCAAGCACGACTCACGCCCCGTCCTCACAGCTTTAATTCCGCCAGTACCTCGTCTCCTACCAAGGTTCGCAGGATAGCTTCTGTGAAGTTTGGAAGGTAGGAGACGAGGTACTGGCGGAATTAAAGCTGTGAGGACGGGGCGTGAGTCGTGCTTGGGTAGCTCAGTTGGTAGAGCACCTGCCCGCGAAAGGCAAAGGTCCCGAGTTCTAGTCTCGGTCCGGCACACAGTTTTAATCTGCCAGGAAGTTTCATATCAGCGCACACTCCACTGTAGAGTGAAAATTTCATTCTAGAAACCGGGCAGATTGGTAAACAGGACAGTTGGTGAACTGTGGCGGAACTAACATCAGACTTTAATGCTGGACAGAGTACAAGTATGCCTGAACTCACAATGCACCAAACACTCCTAACGATGGGCCTCCTCAGCCGACGACCCATGGTTCAAAAAATGGCTCTGAGCACTATGGGACTTAACATCTATGGTCATCAGTCCCATAGGCTTAGAAGTACTTAAACCTAACTAACCTAAGGACATCACACACATCCATGCCCGAGTCAGGATTCGAACCTGCGACCGTAGCAGTCGCGCGGCTCCGGACTGAGCGCCTAGAACCGCTACACCACCGCGGCCGGCGACGACCCATGCATGTGCCAATGCTAACACCACGTCATTGGTAACTACGAATGAAGTGGGCACTTGACCATTGGCAATGGACGTTGGGACAGTGGCAGAGCCTTGCATGGTCTGATGAATTCCGATACCTTCTTCATCATGCCAATGGGAGAGCGCGAATCCGTCGTCTTCCAGAGGAACTGTTCCTGACACCTGTACGGAGACAAACTGGCGACGGCTCCATTGTGCTCTGGGGAACATTCACATGGGCGTCCATGGATCCAGTGGAGCTCGTACAAGGCACCATCAAGGCCAGGGAATATCGTACACTGGTTGTAGACCGCGTACACCCCTTCATAACGATCATGGTCCCGACGGCAGTGGCGTTTTTCAACAAGACAGTGAGTCATGTCAGAAGGCCAGGAGTGTGATGGAGTGGTTCAAGGAACACAGTGGCGAGTTCCAATTGATGTGCTGGCCCCCCCAGTTCGCCAGACCTGAACCCGATCAAACGTCTGGGATGTGATTGAACGCAGCGTCAGTGCTCATCGCCCCCACCCCCTTTCCTGGAATTTACGGGAATTACGTGACTTGTGTGTGCAGATGTGAAGCCATCTCCATCCAGCGACCTATCAAGGGCTCATAACTTCCATGCCACGACGCGTCACCGGTGTTATCCGTGCCAAAGGTGGACATACCGTCTAATAGATACGTAGTCACAATATTCTGGCTGGTCAGTGTACGATCTGTGTATATTTTTACTGTTTGTACAGACTGTAAAAACATGAGGGTCTTATTTGACCTTTTATGAAGTTAATTCTGGGGTTTTTGGCTCAGTGAATTTATACAATTATGGGGCGAAAAATCTGCTTTCTCATTTGATGGATTTTGTAGATCGATGGTCGTCCGAAATTTGACTAATGTGAGTATTAGTGGGCGGCATTTGATATAATCCGGAACATTTTGTTTTGAAGGGTTTGTAGTCTTTCAGTTTGCGTCGCTAGCCATTGATGACACTTCCTAACAGTACAACATGGACTGAATAATGATGACGCGCCAAATTGCGTTTTGTATAGTGTGATAGTCCATTACTCATAAAGCGTGAACGTAATTAGTAAAATAGGCTACAAACCTTGTTGACTGCACTGTTTATGTACGATCTAGAACTAAGTCTCTTGTGTATCGTAAGCTCAAGGTGTCCTACTGAGTCACACCATGTCAGGTCCGTGCCACGAACTGTGAATTGGCGGTTGGACAAATTCAGCGTGATAGTGACTTGCTTGGCCCTTGTTAGGATTAATTTTCACCTTCAATTCTGTGCATAACTGGGTAATTCTGTCCACAAGTCTCTGGATGAGCCTGACCATACAGTTCACGTTATGGCAGTGCTTGAATAGCGCAGTGTCATCTGTGCACAGAAAGATTTCCCCTTCCCACTGTGGCTGGGGATTTCGGACGTGGAGGTGTTAGGGAGGGCGTAAGGGGGAAAGGATATGGGATGTATACGTATGAATGAACTGATAGGTGGAATGCAGGTAGTGGGAGTTGTGCGAGATGTGAGACAGGTATGGAAAGTGTGGGTTGGGGCTTTCATTTGGGATGGGTAGGGAAAGTTATGGTTGGGAGTAATGGTATATTTGAGGGATGAATTCATAGTCTGGGAGAATAATAGGACAGTCACCACACTGGGAAAGGACGTACGTGTAGATGAAGAACTGGCAGTAGGTGAGGTTTCTCAGAGATGACTGAGTTCGTAGAGTGTTTACACAAGGTGTAAGAGAGTCGAATGTTCTCTGGGTTTTTGAGGATGTGCAATAGCTTTATGAGCTGGTACTGAAAACGAATTGGAGAAGGGAGTAGCATACAGAAAGTGAGGACAGTGAGATATATGTGGTTGCACGATTTTGCTGGAATGATAAACCGTGGGAGGAGGGGATGGCCACAATACACTGGCATACGTAAGGATGGGATGGGCAAGGCTTTCTTGTCTGTGAATGATAGTAGTCGGATTTAATATTCATGTTCGCCGATGATGATGTAGAGAAATTTCATCCGTAAATAAGGGATTATTGGTCCACCTTGATGCAAAATATTTTTGCTGTTTGTTTATATATTTCCAAACTAGGTTCAGCGACAAGTATCACCTCATTAGTGGGTTCTTTGATTCTAAAACATGCAGAAATGGCATTGTTATACAATATTGTAAAACATTATTAAATGTGTATTGTTTGGTTACAAATATTGTTTTCTGTGGATAATTTCATAATATCTTATCTACTATACATCGCAACAAGGTTTTATGATTGCTGTCACCCTCTCCGGCACATTTCCTGCATTTTCTTTTGCCGTTTTTCTCGGCATACATCATGTCATCTGCAACTGTATAAGTAGCTGTTAGTAAACGAATACAAAAACGTGAACTTATGTATGCCAGCTTTATACAGCTGGGATTGCGGTAGTGTTGTGAATACTGTTCGGTGTGTTCTAGGTTGTTACATGGTTTGTCATGCACTCACGTTCGTTGGAAGGCTTGCAGCTACTTTTGGACACAGAAAAACATAACTTTCGCACCTTGTTCGTAATGCAAACCATTTCCTTCGTAATCCAAACCATTTCCAAAAATGGTTCAAATGGCTCTAAGCACTATGGGACTTAACATCTGAGGTCATCAGTCCCCTAGACTTAGAACTACTTAAACCTAACTAACCTAAGGACATGACACACATCCATGCTCGAGGCAGGATTCGAACCTGCGACCGTAGCAGTAGCGCGCTTCCGTACAGAAGCGCCTAGAACCACTAGTCCACAGCGGCCGGCAAAACATTTCCATTTCCATAAATTGACCTCAAGTGAATCTCCCTCCTATAAACCATTTATATACTCTTTTCATCTTTCTGCTTTCCCTTCTTTACTTAGGACTGCTTTTCCATCACAGCTCTTGATATTCATACAGGTGATCCTTTTTTCTCCAAAGATCTTTTTAATTTGCCTATAGGCGCGATCTATCTTTCTCATAATGATATACGCTACTAAATCTTTACATTTGCCCTCTATCTATCCCTGATTAGCTATTTTGCACTTTCTGTCAATCTCGTTTTTTAGACTTTGTATTTCCCTTCAACTGCTTCACACGGAGCATTTTTGTATTTCTCATTTCATCAATTAAATTCAGTATCTCTTGTGTTACCCAAGGATTTCTACTAGCCCTCATCTTTTTGCATACTTGATTCTCTGCTACCTTCACTATTTTCTCTCACAAAGCTAAACATGCTTCTTCTGCTGTATTCCTTTCCACTGTTCTTGTCAATTGTTCCCTAATGCTCCCTCTGAATTCTCTACAATCTATTGTTCTTTTAGTTTATCCGGGTCCTTTCTCCTAAATTTCCTACCTTTTTGCACTTTCTTCAGTTTTAACCTACAGTTCATAACCAATAAATTGTGGTTAGAGTCCACATCTGCCTCTAGAAATGTCTTAAAATTTGAAACATAGTCCCGCAATCCCTGTCTTCCCGTTATGTAATCAACCTGAAAACTTCTGGTGTTTCCAGGCCTCTTCTACGTATACAACATTTTTTTAAAACCATATGTTAGTGGTGATTAAATTACGCCCTATGCAAAATTCTACAAGGAGGCTTCATCTTTCATTCCTGTCCCCGAGTCCATGTTCACTTACTGTTTTTCCTTCACTTTCTTCTCCTACTACCGAATTCCGCCCCCTTAACTATCTAATTATCTATTCTACCTCATCCAATCTCTTCGTCATTTGCGGCGATTTTTTTTTTTTTTTGGTCATCAGTCTACTGACTGGTTTGATGCGGCCCGCCACGAATTCCTTTCCTGTGCTAACCTCTTCATCTCAGAGTAGCACTTGCAACCTACGTCCTCAGTTATTTGCTTGGCGTATTCCAATCTCTGTCTTCCTCTACAGTTTTTGCCCTCTGCAGCTCCCTCTAGTACCATGGAAGTCATTCCCTCATGTCTTAGCAGATGTCCTATCATCCTGTCCCTTCTCCTTATCAGTGTTTTCCACATATTCCTTTCCTCTCCGATTCTGCGTAGAACCTCCTCATTCCTTACCTTATCAGTCCACCTAATTTTCAACATTCGTCTATAGCACCACATCTCCAATGCTTCGATTCTCTTCTTTTCCAGTTTTCCACAGTCCATGTTTCACTACCATACAATGCTGTACTCCAGACGTAAATCCTCAGAAATTTCTTCCTCAAATTAAGACCGATATTTGATATTAGTAGACTTCTCTTGGCCAGAAATGCCTTTTTTTTGCCATAGTAAGTCTGCTTTTGATGTCCTCCTTGCTCCGTCCGTCATTGGTTATTTTACCGCCTAGGTAGCAGAATTCCTTAACTTCATTGACTTCGTGACCATCAATCCTGATGTTAAGTTTCTCGCTGTTCTCATTTCTACTACTTCTCATTACCTTCGTCTTTCTCCGATTTACTCTCAAACCATACTGTGTACTCATTAGACTGTTCATTCCGTTCAGCAGATCATTTAATTCTTCTTCACATTCACTCAGGATAGCAATGTCATCAGCGAATCGTATCATTGATATCCTTTCACCTTGTATTTTAATTGCACTCCTGAACCTTTCTTTTATTTCCATCATTGCTTCCTCGATGTACAGATTGAAGAGTAGGGGCGAAAGGCTACAGCCTTGTCTCACACCCTTCTTAATACGAGCACTTCGTTCTTGATCGTCCACTCTTATTATTCCCTCTTGGTTGTTGTACATATTGTATATGACCCGTCTCTCCTTATAGCTTGCCCCTACTTTTTTCAGAATCTCGAACAGCTGCACCATTTTATATTGTCGAACGCTTTTTCCAGGTCGACAAATCCTATGAAAGTGTCTTGATTTTTCATTAGCCTTGTTTCCATTATTAGCCGTAACGTCAGAATTGCCTCTCTCGTCCCTTTACTTTTCCTAAAGCCAAGCAGATCGTCACCTAGCGCATTCTCAATTTTATTTTCCATACTTCTGTATATTATTCTTGTAAGCAGCTTCGATGCATGAGCTGTTAAGCTGATTGTGCGATAATTCTCGCACTTGTCAGCTCTTTGCCGTCTTCGGAATTGTGTGGACGATGCTTTTCCGAAAGTCAGATGGTATATCGCCAGACTCATATATTCTACACACCAACGTGAATAGTCATTTTGTTGTCACTTCCCCCAATGATTTGAGAAATTCTGATGGAATGTTATCTATCCCTTCTGCCTTATTTGACCGTAAGTCCTCCAAAGTTCTTTTAAATTCCGATTCTAATACTGGATCCCCTGCCTCTTCTAAATCGACTCCTGTTTCTTCTTCTATCACATCAGACAAATCTTCACCCTCATAGAGGCTTTCGATGTATTCTTTCCACCTATCTGCTCTCTCCTCTGCAGTTAACAGTGGAATTCCCGTTGCACTCTTAACGTTACCACCGTTGCTTTTAATGTCACCAAAGGTTGTTTTGACTTTCCTGTATGCTGAGTCTGTCCTTCCGACAATCATATCTTTTTCGATGTCTTCACATTTTTCCTGCAGCCATTTCGTCTTAGCTTCCCTGCACTTCCTATTTATTTCATTCCTCAGCGACTTGTATTTGTGTATTCCTGATTTTCCCGGAACATGTTTGTACTTCCTCCTTTCATCAATCAACTGAAGTATTTCTTCTGTTACCCATGGTTTTCTCGCAGCTACCTTCTTTGTACCTATGTTTTCCTTCCCAACTTCTGTGATGGCCCTTTTTAGAGACGTCCATTCCTCTTCAACTGTACTGCCTACTGCGCTATTCCTTATTGCTGTATCTATAGCGTTAGAGAACTTCAAACGTATCTCGTCATTCCTTAGTACTTCCGTATCCCACTTCTTTGCGTATTGATTCTCCCTGACTAATGTCTTGAACTTCAGCCTACTCTTCATCACTACTATATTGTGGTGTGAGCCTATATCTGCTACTGGGTACGCCTTACAATCCAATATCTGATTTCGGAATCTCTGTCTGACCATGATGTAATCTAATTCAAATCTTCCCGTATCTCCCGGCCTTTTCCAAGTGTACCTCCTCCTCTTGTGATTCTTGAACAGGGTATTCGCTATTACTAGCTGAAACTTGTTACAGAACTCAATTAGTCTTTCTCCTCTTTCATTCCTTGTCCCAAGGCCATATTCTCCTGTAACCTTTTCTTCTACTCCTTCCCCTACAACTGCATTCCAGTCGCCCATGACTATTAGATTTTCGTTCCCCTTTACCTGCTGCATTACCCTTTCAATATCCTCATACACTTTCTCTATCTGTTCATCTTCAGCTTGCGACGTCGGCATGTATACCTGAACTATCGTTGTCGGTGTTGGTCTGCTGTCGATTCTGATTAGAACAACCCGGTCACTGAACTGTTCACAGTAACCCACCATCTGCCCTACCTTCCTATTCATAACGAATCCTACACCTGTTATACCATTTTCTGCTGCTGTTGATATTACCCGATACTCATCTGACCAGAAATCCTTGTCTTCCTTCCACTTCACTTCACTGACCCCTACTATATCTAGATTGAGCCTTTGCATTTCCCTTTTCAGATTTTCTAGTTTCCCTACCACGTTCAAGCTCCTGACATTCCACGCCCCGACTCGTAGAACGTTATCCTTTCGTTGATTATTCAATCTTTTTCTCATGGTAATCTCCCCCTTGGCAGTCCCCTCCCGGAGATCCGAATGGGGGACTATTCCGGAATCTTTTGCCAATGGAGAGATCATCATGACACTTCTTCAAATACAGGCCACATGTCCAGTGGATACACGTTGCGGCGCTAGTTGGCACATAAACTTATACTGCTGGGGTGAGTCTGAGTTTCGTGTCTATCATGGCCACAATAATGCGTCCACTATGCTGTTCACTGGTACAGTCATAATTTTCTAGTTCCTGCATAGTCTTCTTCCTTATATATTTTTCAAGAGTCTAGTTATTTGATGTTCATAGTGGAGTACCCGCATTCCTATTTTTTTCATTCATGGTTAAACCTACTCATGTCTGTCGATTTAGTGACCACTGATCTTGTTTAGAAATTGTCTGCTGCTTAGTAATGTTATTTGTTGTAACTGCTTATTAAGGCTGCTGTCTTGCCTATCCATCCCTACATTAGAAATAAGGTTGTTTGTTGCGTATCAAAACCTGTACTTGGTTTCAACACATGAAAAGATGTTTTACAGATAATGGCAGACTATATGAGGATTTTTGCTAACCTTGTTCAAATCCCCCATCCCCACCCAAATAAAAAAAGAAAAGAGAAAGAAAACTGACCTGATTGCTTAATAAGATGACTTGGTAAAGCTATTTACTGAAAGCTGCTGTCTTGCTTGATTCTCTTATAATATCCTTCTTTGCTGCTTATAAGATTCCGAGCTTCTGATTCCAGTGACATGTGCTTTTTATAACAGATGTTAGCTGTATATGAGAAATTCTGCTGAACTTCAGTGCATTTAACTCGCTGTAACTGTGAATTAAGTGATCACCGATTTTAACTCAGTAAAACTGTTTATTGGAGGCTGTTGTCTTACCTACCTCCTTTTAAATATTATCCTTTGCTGTTAGTAAAAAAAACCAAAAAAAGGTTTCAGTGTAATGGCAGGTGTTTAGGGAATTAACAGCAGCTTTGAGATATTGAGCTAATTTCTCTGTGGACTAACCCCTGCAACTGACCATTGAGTCAGTATTGATTGTTTGTTGAAGTTCTATATCCTGATATCTGTTTGATGGTATATAATTAAAATAATGGCAAGCGTGAAAATAGTATTTATTTGATATGGATCTTAATAAAAAACGTTTCCTTTTGCTTTAAACCTGTTGAAGGTTATAACAACCATGGGGGGACTTCAGTCTTTCCATTAGGGGACACCTCCCGAACCTTCCCACCTCGGTGTCATCTATCTGCCTAATGGACACCGGCACGGGCTCAGAGTATTCGGTCAGAGAGCTGGATGCCCTATGGAGGGGGAAAATAGCTGAGTGAAGTATTCTAAGATGTAATTAAAAGGGTGTCATGTGACGCCAGCAGGGATCAAGTGCCGAGAACAATATGAAGAAACGAATTTGTAACCTGACTGCTCGCGATGAGCGGGAAATTCACTTTCGAGTCTCGGTCTGGCACAAATTTTCATTATCGTCAGCTGTTATATAGCTGATGGTTGTCCATATTCGCAACTGCGAGTATATTTTATGTATTTCATAACGACTATACTCGCCGCAGTGCCTGTTCCTTCATACATGGATACGCATTTCCGAAGGAACAGTGCACCGTACTTCTGAAGATCGGAGGTATTGCAGTATCGTATTCATTGTCCGACACCGGGAAAACGACTTTCAATTAAAATGTCTCTGCCACAGAAATATGCGTATGTATGTGCGAGTGCAGCGTTGCAGACACATGGTTGACTATATATGGAAATTTGGGTCTGGACGCGAGCTGTGCTCGGATCACCTAACGGAAGGCGATCGCTCACGATAAGTGGGATAAGCGTGTTCCAGCCAGGACCTAGACAAATTTTCATTGTCGTCATTCCATTATACAGCTGATGGTTGTCCATATTCGCAAATGCGAATTCATTTAATATACTACGATAAACGGCCTTTTACGAGGTAACGGACTGAGAAAGTCCATTTCATGCAGTTCCATACGCAATTTTCTCTCGGAAACTGGTTGAAAAGGACCTGCGTTCACTGATAAAGATTGCCGTCGCGTCTGAAAGCCCCTAACTAGGCGTTACACTTTCCTCTACTCCGTATAGGTTAGGATTCTTTTGCGGACACTGTTCTTAAATGCTATTAGAAATCGGTCATAGCCACGACTAAACGCTATAGTTCGTTTCTGCCATCCTGTCACGTCTCTATATTATCCCATGTCTATGTTGACCCATCCATACACGTCACTGTACTGCTATGACTTCCGTCAGTGGTGCAGTGTCACATGACTGCCTTCTACCACCGCTATATCATGTACAACGCTCCAAAGGAACCAGACTGTTCTTTTAAAACGGTGACTATCCGAGCCGTGCGTGGCTCGTGTTCGTGCCATATCTCATTTGACATCCTGTTTTTACTGTACTACCACTTCGTTACGTTAATTTCAATTACTGGTGTCACTGAGTTGCCGCCTTGCCTGCCCTTGAGCGGCAGCAGCGGCGCTTATCGATATAAACCCTGACGTATTATCTTTGCTGACTGCTATTACTTCCCGGTTGTCGTGTGTTCGGAGTTAGTTAGGCTCTGCCAGTGAGTTGGGAGGCGCTAGCAGTGCAGTTCGGACCTGGCAGTTTGACATTGGACGCGGCAGAAGTTCAGTCGGGGCGCGACTGCAGTGAGGTCCGGACAGCCACGACTCGCCCGACGGTTGCCGATACATATCACTTGAGTGCGGACCACCCTGTTTGGTCGACGGTCGGTCGTCTTGTCAGACGACGTGTATGGTGGCCGGCGATCGCTTATGGATTGCCTGCGTGTGCCGACTCGTGATTCGTCCTTGTTATTTCACAGTCGCTGCCATTAGTATTGTCTAGTCCTTCGTGCAAGTGTTCGTGAAACTGTGTGTAGCTTGTGATGTCGACTGCTCAGTTATATTAGTGCTGTCTCCGTGCTGGTGTGTGGCAGTCGGTCGGTTGCCGTGGAGCAGCGAGGAACTCTCCGTTGGGTGTAGTTTGCCCGGGCCCGCTGGTGGTCTCTACGCACTGTCGGAGTGTGTGGGGCTGTTCCCATGGCTGTGAGGTCCGTGGCTCACCGACCCTGGACACAAGTTTGGATTTTATTTATCAGAAAGTCAAGACTGTTCACATTGTGCCATTTGGGTCTTGTTGTTGGCTGTTGGGACATTTCCGCCAGCAGCAACATGTGTGTTCCAGTTGGCGAAGGTTTAGCCACCGTCCGGCGGAGTCTAACTGTATTTGGTTATTTGCAATTGAAGTGCACCAACGGTATTTTCGGCCTTGTGGCCGTTCACGTTCCAGTTACCTGCCCTGGCCATTGACGTAAATTTAGGCAGTGTCCTTTCCTCATCGTGTTGTCACTGTCCAGCGCGGTGTGTAGTTCTACAGCTTAATGTATGCTTGGTTGTTGACATCCATGCCTTTTACGTTTTGAGGACTTCAAGTGCTGGCCGACCCCCGAAACTTCTGAGCGCCGTTAGTTGCACTGCCTTTTCTTATCGTCTGTTGTGTGTATTTGTATGGCTCATAGCCGATGGTTTTGAATTAAAATTGAATTGTTTTTAGTGGTGTTTTATGTCATGGGCCTTCAGCCGCTTTAAAATTAAAGTTCTTTGCTTGTCAAGTGTTAGATTATTTGGGGCCTTCAGCCTAATTGTTGGTTAAATTTATTTTACCTTGAGTTTTAAGTCATGGGGTCCTAAGCGGTTTTTAAATTAAGGATCTTTGTCTTTCGAGCATCAGATATGGAGGTTCGTCAAAAAGACATAAGGTTCGGTTAATACTTTAAACTGTAGGTTTCCCTTTCCTAGGTGGATAGCTGGAGTAGGCCGAGCGTCGTTCAATTGAAAGACTTGGACCAGAACATTGAGTCACAGGAAATTATTTTTTAATGACAGTTACTAATGAAAGTCTCGACTGGTGGACGCTTAACTGCGCGTGGTTGTGTGTGCTGTTCCAGTGACACAGACTTCAGCACGTCGTCGTTTCTATGGCAACCGTGCACTTGCAGCTAGGTCACCCAGCGGCGGCCGATGGGCAGGCGGACCTCAGATCTGCCCGGCCCGGCCGCTGCGCGCCTGAACCCTCCAGAAGTGGTGCCCCGCGGCCGCTTCCTCCGAGTCATCCCAGAAATGGTTATTTAATTTGGCGTTCTTGCGCGCTGCCAGTGTCTTTTTCGTCGCGCTGCTCGTTTTGGGCCGCGATCGCCGGCGATAAAGCGGCTGCCGGTCACGAGCCAGCGCCGTAGCGGGTCCGAGCTCCGGCGTGGCGTGGTGTGGTGTGGTCTCGACACGAGCGGGCAAAAAGTTAATGGCGGCCGGCGCTTAATATTTCACTGGGTGACATCATCGCCCGCGGCTGCGGAGCATCCGCCTGCGTCCCGTTACGCGGCCACATCCAGAGCACGCGCCTCCGTCTCCCCTCTGCAGGAAGCTGCCTCAACTCGGAATCGTCCCCAAAAGGTGTTCTCGATACTAGCCGATGCCTGGATGTACACTTAGGTAACTCCGCCACTTCCAAAAGGAAGAAACGAAAAACTGTTATAATTTTTGTCATTAGGTATCTGAAGAAGAACTGACATCAAAATCAGCATCAACGACTTCGGTGTCCTGTTTAAGACATCTGAATTGTATTCGAGATGAGAGAGGTTCGAATCCCCGACTGACCATGATTTCAAGTTATACAGGGTGTCCGAAAAGTCTTTCCCTGATTACGTAAATTGATAACTCAGGCTAGAAGTAAGATACAAATATGAAACTGGTGTCTAATTGATTACAAACTATCAAAGGTTTTTTCACACATTAGTAAATCTCCACATGAGCACCCTTGGTAGCATGTAGCACATCTAGGCGATATTCAATTTCCGTCCACACATTAACCAACAGCACTGGAGGGATAGATTCAACGACGGTGGTTATCCGTTGCCGCAGGGTTTCAGGATCTGGTACATGTGTTCGGTAGACGTCGTCCTTGACATAACCCCATAAAAAGACGTGTAATGGGGTTATGTCAGGAGAGCGTGGAGGCCAAACTGTTGGCTCATCACCACCAATCCATCGCCCAGGAAAGGTCATATCGAGATAGGCACGGACGTCCAACTCCCAATGAGGCGGTGCACCGTCTTGCTGAAACAAGACATCTGGATGATACTGTAGCATCTGCGGAACAGCATACAGTTGCAACATGTCCAGATACACTGCAGATGTGATGTAGCATCAGCGAAGAAGAATGGCCCGATAATTCGTGCAATAGCGCGCATCAAACATTCACCTTTGGACTGCCTCTGGTGGACTCCATGACCTCGCCAGGGGGTTGTGAACCCAAAATGCGCACATTATGGCGATTCACTACTCCACTGACAAGAAAGGTCGCTTCGTCGGAAAAGGCAATTCGTCTGAGATAACCATCATCGTCCTCAATACGTGATAGCATTTCAACCGCAAAGTCATATCGACGTGTACTGTCATTGGGCAACAAGGCCTGAACGATTTGCACTTTGTATGCAAGAAACAATAAACGTTTGTGTAAAATGTCATGGAGAGAGCTTTTTGGCATCTGTAATTCACGTGAGGCCCTGCGCACCGATTTCTTCGGACTTCGCAGAAAACACTGCCTTACAGCTTCCACCCCGTCTGCTGAGGTTCTTGTTCGACCAGACCTCGGAAGGTCAGCAACCGATCCTGTGTGCTTGAACTTCTCATACCAGGCCTTAATGCTCTTGACATCACGTGGATTCCTTCCAAATGTTGTCTGGGAGTGTCTGTGCACTGTGGTTGGTGATCGTGTCTCATGGTACCACAGGACACACTGTGTCTTCTCCTGATTGGTTAACATAGCTTCTTGGGCACTGCACCTCATCCACTACTTACATACTGCGAATCGAAAACAGAAAAAAACTTTGATAGTTGTAAACAATTCGACACAAGTTTCGTATTTGTATCTTACTTGTAGCATGAATTATCAATTTATGTAATCAGGGAAAGACTTTTCGGTCACCCTGTACTGCTGTGCAAAACTTAAGGACGCAGTGGATGAAGTAACATCACTTTGTAAGGACTCTGTGAAAATTAATGAATATGCGGGAGCATGTTGATGAGGTCTCCCAGTCGTGCACTGCATGCTTGACGCCGTGTGAAGTGAGGCCAGTGAACGCCTAACTACGGCACAATATGGAGCTGGCCAGCTACAAGAAGCAGTTGAAAGTACGGGGAAAGACAGTGGCGTCATTCAGCGAGCAGTTACGGTGCTCTGTGGTGGTTCATTGCGACATGGCCTGGAGTTAACATCTGGATGGTTTCATACAGGGAAGAACGATCGGGGTACCTGCAAGAAGGACGAATTGTGACGAGTTAAGCCAAGAAGTTTGGTACTGCTCACAGTATTGCTTCGCGCACGTGGGGACTGTTCCCAACAATAGGCACTGCAGCCCGCTGGAGAGGAGGTGGTCGACCACAGTCAACAACAGTAGCAGGTGGCCGCTACATTGTGCAGCAGGCAAGATGGGACGAAAGTCAGATAACGGGTGCAGCTGCAACTGCATTTAACGGGACTGCAGGGTTCGCTGTTTCACGCTCTACGGTGAGAGGGCGGATGCACCGTGTTGGTTTCCTTTCCCGACGTCCAGGACGTTCTGTTCCGTTGACACCCCCACATCGCCGGCACCGTTTTTGATAGTGGTAAAAGCAAAGGGTTTCGACCAACGAGAAATTAGGTCGCGTGCTGTTCTCGGATAAGAGCACATTCAGTCAGAGTAGGGATTCTGGACGTGGCAGGTGGGAATACGTAATGCATCCTGGAACATTGTCGAACATGATTATTTTCGGGTTACAGGTGTTACGATTTGGGAAGGTATGATGTTGCATGGGCATACTGACATCCTAATCTGTGAACACGGTACATTCACCGGACATTGTGGCACTGTACTCCTTCTCCATGTGCGTCTTTTCAGAAGTATATTTGGTCAAGACTCAGTTTATATGGATGACAATGAACCCATCGAACAACAGATGTGGGGGAGCTCTTGGAACAAGAAGATATTCGGTGAATAGGCAGGCCTGACCGTTGCCCCGATTTAAATCCAATGGACAACGTGTGGGATGAGTTGGGAAGGCGTACTGCAGCACGTCCGCATGCACCCTGGTTGGTATGAAGTAAATAAAAGACCACCCAGTAGTTGTCAACAACGCTGCTGGAGGAATGGAAAGCTCTACCACAAAGTCTCTTGAGCAACCTCTTGACCAGCATGGAATCATGTTGAAGAGTATGCATTGCCGTCCTTGGTATTCACAAGTTCTGTTAAGAACCATGTCCAGCCTGCTCTAATGTCCAGAGTCCATTTTAAATCACAGTGAGTCCAGAGTAGTTATTGCCTTTGACTAGAAGTGTCATTTCTGTGCGTCTCATCGCGTTCATCATTCAGTTACTTTCTGTACCATATTGTAGCAGCTCTTTTTAAGAATGGTCCAAGTTTAATCGAGCTGTGTCACTTAGCAGTGACATGTCGTGTGAAGGTTACTTTCGTCCTTTACTTTTGCATGCCATTGTATTTACTCTGCCTGTAGACACCTCGACTGTCATCAAGCGTGATCGGAATCAACTTAGCATGATGGGACCATGAAAACCTGAGCGAAATCGATACACGCTGGGATAGTCGATTGACGTGTCGTCACGCATTGCCACAGGAGTGAAAATTTTGCGAGTGTAAGTGCTTTTTGTTGGACATCGTTATTGTTTTGTTATAATGTACTTGAGACGTGCTGCGGCTAGCGTTGGTGCTGTTGTAGGTTTCCGTCCTCTGTCGGAGGCCAGACTGTATCGTTTAGTTCACATGGTTGCGGTTGTTGGTATTCTTCTTGTGTTGATTGGCGCCACTCGATTTCACAAGCGTTGCTTGTCCGCTAGTGCCAGCAGCGGCGTTATCGATATGTAGTAACTGTGGCTCTATCTTTGGGGTGACGTCGTTGTTCTTCTAGGTCGTGTGAGTGAGCAGTTCGGTTGGGGACTCCGGAGGAGCCAAGAGGGCAGTGCGAGAACACGCCGGGACCGCTGGCGGCACACATTCACTGCTGGGTGGAAGGGCTGTGGTCGCGGGGGTACACGACCTAGTCGTCAGCCGGATCCAACAAGCTTTAAGCTAAGTGGATTTTAATCCTAGCAGTGAAACCTCCACCATTGTGAGATCTCGCGATTCTCCAGTGACTTGGGTTCGTGTTGCTGCTCACAGAGTCGCTGAAACGAAGAGCAGCGAGTAGAGTGCTTGGGGAAGGTGAATCTAATTAGCTTTCCTCGGCTTCTTGTTACTAATTGCTGCATTCTATGTGTTATTATTTGTTAAGTTCAACTAGCGGTATTTTTCCTGCCTGGTGGTCGCTAACGCCTGGAAGTTAGTGTTTGTAACAGCAGTGTACGTTTCCACGCTTTGCCACTGCTGTCTGGAAAGGCGTGTAGTTTTGACAGTTTCCTTGATTTGTAGGTCGGTTGGTGTTTCTTCTACTCTGGTAGTAGAGGTTCCTTTCTCCTTTCAGACGCTGCTCTAAACACAGCATTCTGAGGACGTAGTGCTGACTGCCGGTTCCGGCTTTGGCGTGGTGTTCCATCGTTGCATTGGTTATCGGACATTAGGTAGCTTCAGCAGATTATCATTAGTCATTCGTTAGACTGCCACTAGTCTGAGTTACCATCTTGTGAAGTGAATGCAACTCTTGGCTGCTTCTCTCATCGCTCGTGAAAGTGTTTTTGGCCTGACCTACTCAGAGGTCGATTCCTGGAGCACCTTCTGTGACTAGCCCTTGTGTTTTATTATTGTGTTATTATTTTATTATTGTATTATCAAGTTACCATCATTTGTCTCACCTGTTTGGTGATCAGTTGCTTGTCCTTTTGAATTAACCTTGTTATTATATTTGCTGTTTTATTGTACTTTTTAATATAAATGCCATTCTTGGCGTTACAGCAAGTTGTGTTACCAAGTTTGGTATCATTATGTCTCACCTGTTTGGTGATCAGTTGCCTGTATTTTAAATTAACTTTTGCTATTGCGTTGCTGTTTGAGAGCATGTTTGTTAAATATTTTTAATAATTGCCATACTTGGCGTTAAAGACCTTCAGCCGTAGCTGTCGCCACTTGTCTTAAAATTCTAATGTGGTAATTGAATTTTGGCAGTTAACCTTTAAGACTTTGATGACTTGTTTTCAATATTTTAAGAACTGTAGTTCGTATGTTGCAATAAGTTGAACAATTTTTAATTTATTGCCATTAAGGCCTTCAGCCGTGAGTGTCGTTACTTGCCTTAAAATTTAATTTGGCAGTTGTATTTTTGCAGCGAGCTTTAAGACCTTGGTGACTTGTCTTTTATATTTTAATAACTGTAATTGTAAGTTGCAGCAAGTTTAATCAATTCATAATTTATTGGCATTAAAGCCTTCAGCCGTGAAACAATTTTTAAATTATTGCCATTATTTTAATTTGTTGTTGATGTTTAAATAAATTGTGTGGTTGCCGGCCGGAGTGGTCGTGCGGTTCTAGGCGCTACAGTCTGGAGCCGAGTGACCGCTACGGTCGCAAGTTCGAATCCTGCCTCGGGCATGGATGTGTGTGATGTCCTTAGCTTAGTTAGGTTTAATTAGTTCTAAGTTCTAGGCGACTGATGACCTCAGAAGTTAAGTCGCGTAGTGCTCAGAGCCATTTGAACCAAATTGTGTGGTTAAAAGAAAGTCAACCAATACTAACTGATTATGGCCCCGTCCACTATCGTAACCGAATCCTGCCTTCCTTGACCACCAGGCCTCAGTACAATACTTCCACGTTGCCTCTATGTGTTTTTGTGGATTACGTGTATATGGCGATTATAAAATGAAATACGTGTGGTGCGTTAATTTTCAACCAGACAACTACACGGTTAATATCAGTCACTGCCCTTTCGACTGTACATTTGCAGCAACTACTTACTATTCTCACAGCAACAGGTACCTGGAAGTGTTAAATACGCCGGTAGCAAGGGACTGTCGAGTAACATGCCGCAATGTTAGAAATACACTCTCGCGTTTTATGAAAATATTTCTGTGAAATAATCAATTGCACTGTACACAGCAAAACGGTTAATCAAACATTTATAGCAAGAAGTAATTCTCGATTGTTCATTATTGAGGGAGTAAGTTCAGAATATTATGGTACCTAGTACCGTAACAAACCTCCTAAAAACCGGATTCATACCGTCAGATAACACTTTCCTATGTAAGAGGCACAGTTCAAAATTTGTTGTTTTACACAAGTTCCTTAGCCACACTGTTACAAACATCTCAGTAATAATATGGCGTTTACATAGACACTGCAGGCGACAAAGTTTTTCACTTGTTATTGCATACAGCGCACTTCTGTAGAAATACTTTGTTTAATTTCATACAATGTTCAAGCCACATTGCAACAAAATTTACAGCGTTTGCATTAAGACATTAATTATAACGAAATTTACAGTCCAGTACCATAATGTCTCACTACATACTCACAAGTTCGGAACATTTAGGAGTGGAGCACGTAAAGAATCTCACAAAAAACCCTGCTTTTTGCAATTCAAATCCTAATGAAGCTAGATTCTTGAAAGCGAGTTTTCAATTTTATCATAAGAATACATCTTTATTTATTTAATTCACTTTAAACCGTTTCCGCGCATTCATATGACGTAAAAAAGAATTTTTCGTCTACATTTACACCAACTGTAAGTCATCGTATATCGACAACGGAAAACGATTACGGGGTAAAAAGAATTCTTTGTCACTCTATTCATTTATCTACCTTCATGCAAGACGATTTGTACAAGTTTAAAGAATAAAAGTGGCGAGCTTCAAAAAGCTCCCTGAGAAGCGTATATTTGCACGTAAAATTCAAGCAAAGAAAGATTATTTTGAAACGGTTAAAATCTTAGAGCAAGAACCGACATACCGATGGGAGAAATGTGACCTACGTGTCGCTCCAGTCCAGAGGTATTTAAGGATGACTGTTTTTTGCATGTAAATTCTGAACGAGAGTGCACAGGCAAATGGTGCCATTAGCTGAGCATTAATTTCACCCCAATTAAAATCTTTTACAAAAGAAATTAATCGATTCGCACAATTTGCTGGGGCGCCAGCTCCTGTTCGTAATTCAAGCTAACACAGTGTAACATAGTTACAGTAAGACAAATGCTCTAACGGCTGTACAAATGCCCGTAAGTAGGGGGTAAACGAAAAACTTCTCATCCCATATTCGTAGCTCAAATAGGAACCGATCGCAAACATCTCGCGTTTGCATACATATTTACTACAGCGCTGCCGCGCTGTAACGATAACTTATTGCGACGCAGTTACGGGAACAAACTCGTGGCAACTACGGATATAGGCAGCCCAAATCTATAGAAAGTTCAGAAAAAGGAGCGATGAAAAAGTTTCCTTTTGAGGGCGTTGCTGTAGCGCATATGCAAAGTAGCGCGACTCCGATGCGGGTATACTTTCCTCGGCCAATTTCTGTTGAAAAAATGCGGATATTGTTGTGAGACATCGTGAAATATTCCAGCTTCAGCCCCTATAAATTCATGAAGTTCCGATAGGTGGCGGCCGTACATGCAGCCTTCAGTGTCTGTCATTAATTTTCTTTTGGCGGAAAAGTAGAGCATCGCAGATGCTGATAGGCGCTTGGAGAATGTCTGCGAAGACGTAGCAGTGAACAAAAGCACGGTGAGTCGTTGGACGAGAGTTTGCAACACGGTGCAAATTGTTGTGTCTTCCACACACAGCTGTGACTCGTGCAATGTCGGAACGTGCGGACACTCTTATCCTGTGTGATGACGGATCACAATCAGACACCTCGCTGCTCAACTGGACGTCTCTGTTGGTAGTGTTGAACATACTGATCCGCCACTTGAGGTACTCAAAGGTATGTCCCTGATGGGTTCGTCTAACAGAAGACCATGAAGAGCAACGAAGGACCATATGTACGAAACTGGTTCCGCGTTACCAAGTTGATCATGACAGCTTTTGTCGAATATCGTCACAGCCAATGAAAGATGCATTCAAGACTTCGAACGGAAACAGAACGGCAATTCATGGAGTGGGGCCTCACCACCTCTTCTTTGAAGGATAAATTCATGACGATAGTCTTCTGGGACACTGAAGGGATTATTCTGTTTGATGGCCTCCCTCACGGTCCAACGATCAACTCTGAAGTGTATTGTGCTACCCACTAGGGATGGGGGATCCGCTCCTGAACTGATTCATAGAGTTGAATCTTTCAAAGGAGTGAACAATCATTGATTCAGAAAAAAAGAACGGTAGCTCCAAACGTTTCCCACAGCAGAGAGAGAGAGAGAGACGGAGCATATCAGCAGGGCCTCTGATGGTCAGAGCACACTGCATGCCACACAACACAGCCAGCGCCGGCCTCTGCCCTGCTTCTACCCTGGCTGCCTGCATTGTGCAGTGCCCCATTGGATTTTGTGTTTCACAGATGCCGTGCCGTCTCGGTGCTTCCTCTGCCGCGTGCAGTGTCTGACTCAGCTTAACTTAGCATCGCACTCCATCAGCGATCGTTTCAGTCGCACGTCCTGCCCTCTGGGCAGTTGATGCGAGCAACAGGACAGAGAGCCTCCTAGCGGAGAACATAAGAACTACTTGCAACAACCTGCTCGCAAGAGAACGGACGATTTGTCTAGGAACTCAGCGCCTCTGCATCGGAGTTCATCTCTACTGGATATTGTTCTTCCTAGTAATACCGCTATGTATATTACATTATTATGTTATGTATACATCATTTGTTTTCATTTTATTTTTATTTGTTTTAAACTGATCAGATTAGGTACCTGACGACTCCTCTTACTATAGGATTTTTATTACGGACACTCGAATTTACGCTTTAATTACGAGCGAACCGATAAACGTATCGCAAAATGTGATACACCAATATTTTCCTTGTTTTATTCTGCGGAAGGCTATATGCAGCACTTTAGTCTTACAGTCAAATTTATATATATTTTTTTCTTATTCTGGTACGGTTTTTGCGATTTTAGGCGTCTTCGGAAGGAAACGTTTACTTTAAAAATATATGGCTTGCGATGTATTTGTACGAGGTTAGTGAAATTTTAATACATTATAGCCAAATATATTGTTAATGTAAATCTCAAGTTACAGCATTTTCCGATCACCAAAAAAACCATGATAGTGAAAAATAACTCAATAATCAAAAACTTTGTCACATCGTGGAAATTTCAATAAACAATACAAAATTCTTACTCATTATCTGTGTTACTTCAAAATAGGATCAAATAAGATCAAAATACAGGTATAGTACTGGAATAAACCAAGTTTAAAGGGCAATGTGCCATCCATTTATTTTCTATTGTGAATGAGTGGTTAGTCATGAAAAAGAGCTAGTTCATTTCAGGGAGTGAACAGTTCTGATCCGATCACTGAAAAGAACAGTTTTGCCCATCTCTACTACCCACATGAAATTCAAGAAACGATTTCGGCATGTTCTTCGCCACAAAAATACAAACGAATTTCTCCTTCTCCATGCCAGCGAAAGACCTCACACAAGCCTACTCACCCGAGAGGAGCACACAAAAATTCACTGGACTATTGTTCCTCCTCCACCCTACAGCCCGCATCTCGGACCTTCCGACTTCCATCTGTTTGGGCCAATCAAGGATGCCCTCCGCAGGAAGCAGTACGTGGATGATGGAGGGGTGCTAATACAACAAGACTTTGGTTCCGATGTCGACCAGTAGAGTGGTACCGTGCAGAGATATGGACTCCAACACGTTGCATTAAACGGACATTATATTGATAAGTAGGGTTTTGTAGCCAAAAGAGTTTAAAATGAGATGGTGTAAGAGGTATGCGCTAGATGCGCTGCCTGCAATAGGCAAGGCATAGGAGAGTCTCTGACCAGAGAGCAGTATGTAGTTAGTTGTTGCTTGTCGCTAGTCGGCAGATGTCGACAGTAGTCTGCGTGAGTCGGCAGTAGTCTTGAGTAGTCTCGAGTAGTCGGCAGCTGTCGGCGGTAGTCGGCGCGTGTCTGCGCTTGTCTGCAGTCTGCCCTGGTCGGAACTCTGGAGGATGAGTATTATTGTAGAAGGTAAAGAAGCAGCCTTGCGCATATCTAGTAATGTATGTTAACTGTAATCCAATTTCTTTTAAAAAATGCCCCAATAATAATTTTTATAATATAAAGTAATTTTTTTTAAAAAAAACAGAGCATCCATTTCAATTTAAAAAATATATCCAATGGATGATTATTCCTTTCAAGAATCACAAAATATATAGGCCAGCATTGCACGGAGCTGTGCCGAAAATTTTTTAGGTAAGAGCAGATATATTCGCAGTTTTTATTGATGTAAGAATTTTTGCTTTTTTTATTCAGAGTACAGGGCCGTGGCGCAGCGCTGCTGTCGTCATAAAATTTACCAGGTTATTGAATTTTTATTTTTTGGTTTAGGAATTTTTCTGTTTCGAACTTAACATTAAATGAGAAAAGAATTTTGTGGGAACATTAAATGTGAATGCATATGTGCGCGGAGATTATAAATGGGAGCCAATTTTGTTCAGAGGTTACAATATTTAAAATTCATTTAATTTAATATTTCTATGGGGAGGTTACACTTGGTTCATTTTTTTATTTAAATATTTCTGTGGGGAGGTTACACTTGGTTCATATTTTAATTTAAAAAATTTCTGTGGGAAGGTTACACTTGGCGACATCTGGCCAGGATCGTATTTCTTTGTGAATCTTCTGATAAGTAGTCATATATCTGCTCTTATTTACTTAAATGTAGTTTGCATCTGGCGCAACGCATTTACTAATTTGTCACTCTTTCTTTCACAGATCATCGGTAATTTGTTGCTCTTTCTTGTAATTGTGTTTGTTGCATTTTTGCATTGTCCTTGTTTCATTTGTGCTTAATTTTGATTAGTGAAAATGCCGCGAAAAACTGTTAACAGTACATCGCGATGTGCAATGAGTGAAATAGCCGACTCTAATAATTTGACCGATAATACTTGTGACACTCTGTGTAATAATAATGATAATCCTCCACTCACAGACAATCAGTGCGTACCGACCACTAATATTGATTTTGATGCTAATGAGGAACAAACAAATTCAATTGTGTCCTCTGTTAATTTAACGACAATTGATGACGCGGGACGTTCTGTTACAATGAACGCTGCCCAGCTTGACACACCCGGTTTACAAAATTACGTAATGAACAGACAAATTTTTCTAACGAAAATGAACACTGTACTCAAAGTACGTCAAATTTATTTGATTCCGATTTAGCGACCAATAGTGCACATCCGATGGGCAAACCTTTTTGTGAATCACAGAATAACCAAATGGTTACAGAAAACGTGACAAGTGCAGACACACCACTACACAGTACAGAGAATAGAGCCGATGATTTTGGCTGGGATAAAGTTATGGCATTATTACAACAACTCAATAAAAAATAGACAATGAGTACAAACAACTTGATGAAAAACTCAAACGAATTCATGAATCGTACAAACAACGTAATGAAACTCTCGGACAGTGGAATGAAAAACGAAACAACAATTTCAAACAAATTAATGAAAAACAAGACAACCTTAATGAAAATTCCAAACAGTTGAATGAAAAACACGACAACCATATTAAACAACTTAATGAATCGTGCAAACAACTCAATGAAAAATACGATGACAATCCTTCAAATACAGACAATCAGTGCGTACCGACCACTAGTAATGATTTTAATGCTAATGAGGAACAAACAAATTCAATTGTGTCCTTTGTTAATTTAACGACAATTGATGACGCGGCACGTTCCGATACAATGAACGCTGCCCAGTTTGACACACCAGGCTTGCAAAATTTACGTAACGAACAGATAAATGTTTTTAACGAAAATGAACAGTGTAGTCAGACTACGTCAGATTTATTTGATTGCGGTGTAGTGAATAACAGTGCACATCCAAGTGGCGAAGCTTTTCAAGAATCAGAGAATGACCAACTGGTTACACAAAACGCGACAAAAGCAGATACACCATCACACAGCACAGAGAATAGAGTAGATAATATTGGGTGGGCTCAAGTTACAGCATTATTACCACAAATCAAGAAAGAACAAGACGACCTTCTCAAACAACAAATTAATGAAAACAATAAAAAACAAGACGACAATTACAAACGACTCAATGAATCGAACAAATAAATTCATGAAAGTCTCAAACAGCGGAATGAAATACTAGATAACCATTTCAAACAACCTACTGAATCGTGCAAACAACTTAATGAAAGTTTCAAACTGTCGAATGAAAAACACGACAACCTTAACCAACAGAACAAACAACTTAGTGAACAGATTACAGCTGTTACCGTGCAACGTCATGATATTAAAGAACAATTACGTGACGAAATTAAGGCTTGTGCTAGTAACAGTAGTGAAGAAATTAGATCTGTTGCACAAGAATTAGGTAATAGACATGCAGGCACAACAGAATCACTTAGAGATGAAATTAATGCAGTCACTGAACAATGTTCAAAAAACGCAACACAGATACGCGACGAGTTTAAATTAGTGTCAGCAGAAGTTTCACACACTCTGAATACGGAAGTCGATAAGAAATGTGAACAACAGAACAGCCAAATTGAGGAACGTATTAAAGTAACAGAAATGAAAAATGTTTTAGCCTCTAACACGGCACAGCATACGCCACATTCCGAACATTTCTCACACTCACACAGCCAGTATAACTTAAGTAATTCACAGACAGTACGTGAGTTAGATTCCGAACAATCACAGACAAATAGATTCTCATACAATCCTGAACCTGTTCAGACGTACAGAGACGATAATTTTGATTACAAGCATTTTCTATCCATGAGAAAATTTAAAGTATTTGAAAATGACAGAGCACAGGTACACGCTTTGAACTGGATACATCAATTTGCTTTTGTATTTTCACCAGTTTGGCCTGTAATGCAGAAACTAGAATTGGCATGGGTACAGCAATTTGCTTTTGAACTTTCACCGGCATTGCCTGTAACGCAGAAACTAAAATTTATTTGTAGCGCATAATTGATCTCAGGGGATTCAGTACGCTTTAATGAATATGTGCCGTAGTGTGCACAGGGCCCCGTGCCATAGTAGTGCTATTTCATCTTTAGTTTTCTGCACTGCTGCCTTCTCTTCTACTATCCTTTATATCTATCAGAATATCTCTTCAACTATCGATATATCTATAATTATAAATGTGTAAAGAAAACCTGATACGACAAGTTATACCGAAAGTGACATTTTTCATTAGACACCCCAGAAATGACAACTACCGCAGTAATTTTAATAACAGACAAAAATTTAATCATCAGTATATGTAAAATTATCAGCAACAGGAACCACATTTTGGTAACAATAGAGGTTTTTCTCCGCAACAGCAACAAAACCAGCCGGTTAGCATACCTAACCAACAATGTAACGTACAAGGTCAACCAAGCTTTAATGTTTCGCCGCCTACACGTATAGAGTCAGCTCCAACAAATAGTAACACACAGCAACAAGGGAATCAGTACGTACAGAAAACACACCATTTCAATTCCTATCGCAATGCACTGTATAGAAATGACTATCATGACAGACGTCAAAGTAATGAGCACAATTTTCAGCGCACGTTTAATAACAGTCGGTCTTACCAGCAGCAGAATTATCCGCAACAACATATTATCATGAATGAACCAGACAGTAGATATCATCCCGAACGTAATACGTCAGGAAGAAATAACAGAACAGTACAAATAGTTGAAATGCCGCAGCATCCTCCCGAAAATAATAGCACGTCAGGTAGAATTTGACTAGATACAGTACAGGTTGCATCTTCCAGTAACGCAAGCAATACTTTAGACACGCAGAATCTTCTTCACGAGAATGTTATTTGAAACATGCTTTGTTGAATGCACCACTTTTATCACATCCAGATCTTACCAGAAATGTTTTCATTGCCACCGACAGTTCTAACACCGCTTTAGGCGTACACATTTTTCAGGAAATTGAAGAAGATAGCACTACAGTAATTAAAAACATAGCCTTTGCGAGTCGCATTCTGTCACCTGCTGAACGCAATTATTCTGTTACAGAACTTGAAACACTATGTGTTGTATGGGCATTTACGAGATTTCGGCATTTTCTTTATGGAAGACATACGACCGTTTACACAGATCATAGAGCTATACAGTTTTTACTTTCCGCTAAATTCACACACGACAGATTAAGCAGATGGAAACTTTATTTGCAGGAATTTAATTTTACAATTGTTCACATTCCCGGTACACAAAATATTGTAGCAGACGCACTATCCCGTTCTCTCAGCAACAATCAGCAAGACATCGCAACCAACTTCTGCAAAGCAAATTTCAGCGTCATGTACATTCAACAAGTTCCATTTGAGAATTTCATTTCGTCGTCATTACAAGACATAGCACAAGAGCAGAGTAAAGACAACGTATGGAAAGAAATTCAACACCTTTGGCAAGATAGGAATAATGTTACCATTAGAAACCATTACACTGTACGTAATAACATTCTGTTTCGCCGCTCTCACCCTGACGGCAACAATTGGTTATTATGCATTCCTGACGAACTTGTTAACAAATTAATCTGGTATACTCAATTAATTTACGCACATTACGGAGCCAGAAAATGTTTTCTTATTCTGAGACAGAACCGTTATTTTACCAACATGGAGAAACGCATTCGACGAGTTTTAGCGTCATGTAAAATCTGCCAGAATATACTGCCATAAAAAACACTTTGATTGGGACACACACATACTGTCATTCCAAGATGTAATTAATTCCATACCAAATGAATCTACTATGCTATCTCCGACTGTTATACTGAAAAATGTTGAACCTCCTAACAAAATTAAAGAATTAGTAACCTTTCCTACATCTCGTCGACTACGACACCATGGAATAATTAACATTGCGCTGAACAACATCAAACGTGCCGCAGAGCGCCGGAGAAGACAACGAAAACAGGTTTGTACACGCCGTGACTTTCACATTGGACAGAAGATGTTAGTACGCACACATTATTTATCTAATAGAGGAAAAAGTAGATGTAGTAAATTTGAGCTTCTATATGCAGGTCCGTATCGAATTCGCAGCATTCCTCACCCCAATGTAGTACACGTCGAAACTTTGAGAACCAGGAAAACCAAAGGGAATCACCATATCTCCAACATCAAAACCTTTATTGAATGAATATACTTTATGATTTCTCACACTGTAATGCCATTTCCTGATTTTTTTTTATGACCACTTATGCAATTATATTCACCTGAACACTTACTGAAGATTATCGTATTTTTTCTTGGCAAGTGCCCGGCAAGGTAAGGTTAGCAGGTCGCTCTTCTTGTCGTTACACATCAGACCGTGCACATTTTTCCAGATGAACTTACACATTTTATGACCACTTATGCAATTATATTTATGTGATTACTTACTGATGATTATCGTATTTTTTCTTGGCAAGTGCCCGGCAAGGTAAGGTTAACAGGTCGTTTTTCTTGTCGTTACACATCAGACTGTGCACATTTTCCATTCTTCATGTATGTATGATTGTTTTCCTGTTTTGTTTGTATGCACTATGAAATATTTAAGATATAACAAACACCAGTTGACTTTGACATTATGCCTTATGATAGCTCAACATCGTGACTACTTTTTTTTTTTTTTTTTTTTTTTTTTTTTTTTTTTTTTTTTGCTGCTACATTGTGATACTCTGTGTACATTTTTTGCATCTGAACACTGCCTATGTTTTTGACGTATTACGTTCTCTGTCATGCTATGCTGTATGCTCAATTATATTACTAAAAACCAGTTTTTATTTAATGGGTATATGATTTAAATGCGAGACATTAATCATTGTTTATCATTTTCAGAAAGAAATAACGTGTAAAAGAAATAAATTATGGGAATTTCACCTTCGCAATGAACGAAAGAAGATGTAATACCTCGTCACGAAGAGTAAACGGATCAGAATTAACAAGCATTAACAAGAATATACTATACACATCGCATGATAGCAGTCTTAACTTTTTTTTCTTTCAGAATACGAGGCGATTGATGCAGACTGTCAGACAGAACTACACATCTTAGTTTTAGTGATGAAATATGCTAGAAATAAGGAACTCTATACTATGAATAGTTGTATAATGAATAGTGAAGTGACTTTTTTGCAGATAATGAATGGTGATGAATAATGATGCAGAATATGCTAATATGGATAATGAAGTTTTTCTTTACAGGTCATGATAATAATGGAGTTATGATGATATGGATACTGTTTTTTTTACAGGTGATGATAGTAATGGAGTTATGATGATATGGATAACGAAGTTTTTCTTTGTAGGTGAAGTTTATGTATTTATGCTATGTAGTTATTTAAGTATTTGTTGCAGTTCGTTTTGACAGTATGGCTTATGTCGCATGATATGTGACTGAAGGTTTTGGAGAGGACAGCTAGAGAACATATATATTTAATACACATTTCATTACCTGTTAATTGGAAGTTCACTACTTTTCACCATAATATGCGTTTCTTCTTTCAGCTTAATGATCCATTTTGTATTTTTTGCAGGAGAAATTATTCATGAAGTTAATGTGCTATAGGCAGTTGGTCATTAAACCTGTGTCTTTCATGAATGTTATCAGATATACTATATTTGTTTCATAACCTTGCTACAGCTGACTCATGACGAATGACGTTACACATCTTCATTTGCAGCAATAAGTCAAATGCAAATATTGTTATGCCCTAGCAATTAATTATCGATCCTAACGCAATGCATTGCTAGCACAAAAAAAATTGTATTACCAGTCCCAAATAATAATACCAATTTAAGAGAGTTATGAGTAATACTGAATTATGTTTTCTAATCACAGACTTTGAGTAATAGTTACAGAGTGTTACATTTTTAAATATGTCATATGTCACTTGAATGATGAAAAATGTTTTGTAATATTCAATACTTGCTGACCAATGAATGCCACTGTTTCTTATACTTTAAATTTATATTATGTCACTTTCATGCTATATATATGAATACCAGTAGCTTGATGCTACACTCATTAACTCCTGTTTTGACTGATGACTTCTGATGATTTGTAACTGGCCAATGAGTGCCAATAATTACTTTTTAAATATGTCATATGTCACTTGAATGATGAAAAATGTTTTGTAATATTCAATACTTGCTGACCAATGAATGCCACTATTTCGTATATTTTAAATTTGTATTGTGTCACTTTCATGCTATATGTATCAATACCAGTAGCTTGATGCTACACTAATTAGCTCCTGTTTTGATTGATGACTTCTGATGGTTTGTAACTGGTCAATGAGTGCCAATGTTCTCTCTAACAGATAACTTATAAACATTATTCTGTAATACTTCATACATAGTACAAAAATGTTCAGTAACTGGGCGATGAGTGCCACGAATTACTTAAATCAGTTAAAAGACTAGTGTAATTATCAATGATGACTGGCATAAGACTTAATGTCCTTCACCTTCTGATCTAATTACCAGAAATTACTGTAATATCAGTTTGTCCTGTCCATCCTCATGCTCATGGATCACTATATTTGGTTTTTGCTCTAATTCTATGTTGGTGTACCTTACAAGAACATGGTGTTGACACGACATGCTGTCCACCACCCTGAGCGATGGAGATGTTATTATGGTCCGACTGTTTGGTGTACCTAATGTACTACCAAAATGATAACATAGAATATTACTACGACATTTCAGTGTCTTGGCTACACTGATTAATAATTCAGGGAAAAGAACTTCACATTGTCTCACTTGGTGTTGTGCTTCTGTAGAAAGATATGGACTTTCAGTGCAGCTGCGTGCAACCTAATGTGCTACAACCATGATGCAATCCTTCCCTTTCCTATCCTGGTTCTTGTAAATTAGTAAAAAAAAAAAAAAATCTACAGTGCGTGTGCACTTTGTCATTTGTTAATATGATTTGTACTCATTGCGTATACTTTTTGTGATTTTCTGATATTCTGCACTACGGTGCATGTGCACTTATATCATTTGTTAATATGATTTGTATCCATTGCGTATACTTTTTGTGATTTGCTGATATATTCTGAACTACAGTGCGTGTGCACTTTATATCATTTGTTAATATGATTTGTACTCATTGCCTATACATTTTGTGATTTCCTGATATATTCTGAACTACAGTGCATGTGCACTTTGTCATTTGATTTGTACTTATTCCCATTTTGTGATTTCCTGATATGTTCTGTACTACAGTGCGTGTGCACTTTTACCATTTGTTAATATGTTTTGTACTCATTGTGTATACATTTTGTCATTGCTTGGTATGTTCTGTACTCAGTGCATGTTCGCTATATTTTATTTCATGTTCTGCACTTATATATATATATATATATATATATATATATATATATATATTCTGTGATAGTAAACTTAGTTAATTAAGAAAAATTTGTTGCTCATGGCAAGTCCAATTGACTCACCATCGCTGCCAAATTTTTGCCCCCCCCCCTCCCCCCCCCCCAGTGGAGGGTTATGTAAGAGGTATGCGCTATATGCGCTGCCTGCAATAGGCAAGGCATAGGAGAGTCTCTGACCAGAGAGCAGTATGTAGTTAGTTGTTGCTTGTCGCTAGTCTGTGTGAGTCTGCAGTAGTCGACAGTAGTCTCGAGTAGTCGGCACTAGTCGGCAGTAGTCTTGAGTAGTCGGCACTAGTCGGCAGTAGTCTTGA
Source organism: Schistocerca serialis cubense (assembly GCF_023864345.2). Lineage (NCBI taxonomy): Eukaryota > Metazoa > Arthropoda > Insecta > Orthoptera > Acrididae > Schistocerca > Schistocerca serialis. The sequence continues at coordinate 185,576,349 of NC_064645.1, forward strand.
GTAGTCGGCACTAGTCGGCAGTAGTCTTGAGTAGTCGGCGGTAGTCGGCAGTAGTCTTGAGTAGTCGGCGGTAGTCGGCAGTAGTCTTGAGTAGTCGGCGGTAGTCGGCAGTAGTCTTGAGTAGTCGGCGGTAGTCGGCGCGTGTCTGCACTTGTCTGCAGTCTGCCCTGGTCGGGACTCTGGAGGATGGGTATTATTGTAGAAGGTAAAGAAGCAGCCTTGCGCATATCTAGTAATGTATGTTAACTGTCATCCAATTTCTTTAAAAAAAATGCCATAATAATAATTTTTATAATATAAAGTAAATTTTTTTAAAAAAAGAGCATTCATTTCAATTTAAAAAATATATCCAATGGATAATTATTCCTTTCAAGAATCACAAAAGATATAGGCTAGCATTGCACGGAGCTGTGCCGAAAAATTTTTAGGTAAGAGCAGATATATTCGCAGTTTTTATTGAGGTAAGAATTTTTCCTTTTTTTATTCAGAGTACAGGGCCGTGGCGCAGCGCTGCTGTCGTCATAAAATTTACCAGGTTATTGAATTTATATTGTTTGGTTTAGGAATTTTTCTGTTTCGAACTTAACATTAAATGAGAAAAGAATTTTGTGGGAACATTAAATGTGAATGCATTTGTGCACAGAAATTAAAAAATGGGAGCCAATTTTGTTCAGAGGTTACAATATTTAAAATTCATTTAATTTAATATTTCTGTGGGGAGGTTACACTTGGTTCATTTTTTTTTATTTAAATATTTCCGTGGGGAGGTTACACTTGGTTCATATTTTAATTTAAAAAATTTCTGTGGGGAGGTTAAATGGTGTATTGAATCCTGAATAAAACTAACCTGCTTTTCAGAAAAAAATATGCTGCATTACTTATTTGAGGCCCCTCGAGTAAGAACCGACATATAGTCAAAGAGACAAGTGTGGCTTTCATGTCTTTCCGATGTGCATGCCGTAAATGCGGAAACGTGAACTTTGACGACGCTATTACCAAATGCTTCAAACAGCACCAACGTGCTGTTACTATTTTCTTGGGTGCCGAAGGACAAACACCGGTAGACATCCATCGGGCCGGCCGGTGTGACCGAGCGGCTCTAGGCGCTTCAGTCTGGAACCGCGCGACCGCTACGGTCGCAGATTCGAATCCTGGCTCGGGCATGGATGTATGTGATGTCCTTAGGTTAATTAGGTTTAAGTAGTTTTAAGTTCTAGGGGACTGATGACCTCAGATGTTAAGTCCCATGGTGCTCAGAGCCATTTGAACCATTTGAACATCCATCGGAGAATGAAGAATATGTATGGGGCAGCGTGACTATCGAAAATCACGGTTGTGGAATGGTGCGATAATGGTAACTGCTCCTTCAAGATACCGCGCTTCCCCATATTGCAAAAGTCGTAAAGCGGAAGTTGCGCCACTTTAAGTGAAAGAGACTCGAGCATCCGCCCTTAGTCCTGATCTCTCCCCATGCGATTGTCACCCCTTCGGTCTCTTAGAAAATGTCTTGATGGCTCGACGATTCCTGTCGGACGAGGATGTGCACCAGGCAGTTACGGACTTCTTCACACAGCAGGACGTAATGTTTTACCAAAGGAGTATCTTCAACCTGGTACACCGGTGGGATAATTGCCTCAGTTTTCACTGGGATTTTGCCCGATTGCTCTACCGATTCTGGACTGTACGGCCTTCAAAAGGAGACTTTTTGATCTCTCTTTTTAATAGCACCGTAAATGAGACGAATTTAATAAAGTGTGAGTAGTGGATAGCGTACATCCAAATATTAAGAAGAGACTGTGACTAAAACAGGCGAATCTATGTCAGTGCATAATTCATCCCCATAGTGGCAATGTTTCATAGTCAAGGTTATTATTCAGTATTAAGAAAGGGCCGTCAAAATATGTCTATGCTCAGGTGAAGCCTACTGAACGCGTGGTCTATAATTTGCAATGACGACTGACGTTAAGGGATTTAGTCCATTTGCATGACTCATATGACTAGTTTTCCAGAACTGTAGCCCTCAGTGGACCAGCTGATTATGAATAACTGCTTACACGGTAACTAACAGGAACATCGACAGTCATACAAAAAATACAATCCAGTGTACAGCAATGAGTGGGTGTTATAGGGACCTTTGGAGGAGTTATTAGAAGATGCCGGAGCTTCAAGTCAGTTATAAGTAACAGTTAATTTGGGATGAACTACGACAGACTGGTAAAAATTTAAATACCCACGAAACCTTGGATTAGAATAGGTAGCTTCATCAACAAAATAAACGCATGTTACTACTGTTCAAACATGCTACTAGTGTTTAATTAAATATTCGTCTCAGAAAAGGAAAGTGTTGTTCAGTCATACTTTTTATGTCACTTGGTAGTTGGTCAAAGATTTTTGTCGTTGCACATTGAATGTCTTCGTGAGCTACTGACAGGTATAGTAATGAACATCGTGAAGTGTTGGCAGAAGAGCCAACACCGTGTTGCTAGAGGAGGCCGAAATGCACGCTTTTAAACTCACGCAGGCTGGCGTGAGGTCTGGAACAGGTCAGAGAAATAAGACTAGCAAAACAGGAGGTAACTGGTAGAATACTTAACTTTAATCCATAAGTGGTGTACATCGGTCTGACGGTACAGGCATCACAAGTTAAATATCTATTAATAATGGCGCCTTGCTAGGTCGTAACAAATGACGTAGCTGAAGGCTATGCTAACTATCGTCTCGGCAAATGAGAGCGTATTTGTCAGTGAACCTTTCCTAGCAAAGTCGGCTGTACAACTGGGGCGAGTGCTAGTAAGTCTCTCTAGACCTGCCGTGTGGTGGCGCTCGGTCTGCAATCACTGACAGAGGCGACACGCGGGTCCGACTTATACTACCGGACCGCGGCCGATTTAAAGGCTACCACCTAGCAAGTGTGGTGTCTGGCGGTGACACCACACATCGAAGGTCCTTTTTCTCCTCTATTGGAAATGCTGTAGCCATTAGTGTTCTTTTCAGATTGCGATGGATTATTTATGACGAATTCACTAGCGATAATGTACACTTATGTCAACAACAACAAAAATGTTATCGCAACACCAAGAAGAAGTAGTGCACATAAACCTAAGTTGGTAGACGTGTTTCTACATGTGAAAGGTGATGTCTGTTCAGATTTCGTGCCACTCGCATAAGGGTGGCGCTAGTAGCGCCACTATGAGGATGCAAGTCAGGTTTGCTTTAAATGCAGGCTTAACTGTCGTGGACGTTAGTTACCTTTGAGACGGGACGTGGCGAGTTGATGTTGATAAAGAATGCTTTTAAGGCGACAAAGACGTCATTATCAACACCTCACTGAGTTTGAACGAGATCATGTAATAGGGCTACGAGAAGCTGGATGTTCCTTCTGAGTACTGCATGAAGATTTGGCAGGAATGCAGCCACTGTACATGATTGCTGGCAGCAGTGGTCACGAGAATGTACGGTCACAAGAACACCGGTCTCCAGACGGCCACGTGGCCCTACCGGGAGAAAGACCGTCGTGTTCGGCGTATGGATCTGGCGCATCGTACTGCATCTGTAGTAGCAGTTGGAGCAGAAGCTGACATTGCAGTGAAACAACGATTTGTTACAAATCTGTTATTTCAAGGACAGCTCCTAGCCAGATGCCCTGTAACGCGCATTCCAAGGAGCCCAAACTACGGTCGTTTGCGCCTTCAATGGTGTCAAGCGAGAGCTTATTGGAGGGCAGAGTGAAGACTCTTGTGTGTTATGATGACAGCTGGTTCTGCCTCGGTGCCAGTGATGGCCTTGTGTAGATTAGGGGGCCAGTTGAGTGCCTGCAACTACTCATCGGATTAACGTATCAGCATTTCATATCTACACTGGCATATCTCGCGCTTACATTAGCCTCTGATCCTGCAATGCTAATCACTTAAATATGTTATCTAGACAAACGTATTCGCGAAATTTCGTTACTCTACATTAACCATTTTCTGGCACTGCAAATTTTTCTCGTCAATCTGTATTGTGCAGTCTGAATGGCTAACGCCTAACTAGTGAACAGTGGCTTAAAGATGACTGTCAGTGAACTCCACATTTTTGTCCAATCGATACTTTCTTCCCAAGTATTGAATTAGTTCAGAAAATTATACCGTAAATCAATGTGTGCAGATGTTTAAGATAAGTGAATATGTTGATTTTTTTTTGGTTCCGAAAAGTAGTTAGAGGAACTCAATGAAGTTTTTCTTCTTCTTAAAGTTTTCATCAGTATGTAAACCCAAAAATATCTGTGGATTCTACCATACTAATTGACTCCTTTGCATACGCTACATTAATTGTTGGTGTAATTTTGTTTGTTGTACGGAAATGAACGTACTGCAAATTGTGCCACACTTGCAGAAAACCAATTATTCCTCGCAAAGTAATTATAACAATTCCATCTGTAACCCTATCTCTAATGTAAAAATTCGTAACACTTCTGTCATCTACAAAAATTACCTACTTTCCTCGTTCCATTTTTTTCAGTCTGAGGGTGATTCACATATTCAAAAACCAGGAAATAACTGCAGAATTATTGTTAAAAATGTATACCGAAAATCCCCTGCTCCGTTTGAATTACAATAGGTACCGGAACCGAACATTAAAAACATTAACAACATTAAAAACAATACCGAGAAATTCATCAAAATATTTGGTAAAATAATTGGAATCGTGAAGAAAAGGTAAAGAAGAAAACTATGCGAAAACTATGAAAATTATGACGGTACCAGAAAGCCAATGTACTGCATCACATATCCATTTCACAAAGAAGGAAGCAGCAGTCAGACCCTATAAAGACAATTTGTTAGTTCGAATGTAGGTGTAAGGTGGACAAATATGAAATGAAGAGAAACTCCGCTACTCAGCATCTACAGCTATCACCAAAATTTATCTCATGTGGAAGAGAATGACGTGCTCGAATACCAAGATCAGTATCAGCCTAGAGGCATCCGCAGAATGGGCAGTCCTGCGTCCAGATGGATATACGAATATGAAATATACTGCCTGACAAAAAAAGTGAAGGTCTCAGAGCGGGAGGAGGAAACGAACTGAAACTTCCCGTTTATGAGGGTACGCAATATTATTTCAGTGCTTGCAAAATTGAATCTAATTTACAAAGAACTTGGCAGTATGAGGCCACATACCAGTCTGACGTTGCATCAGAGCAGGCCTGGATGCAAGCTATGATTCGGCTGCGAAGCGTGTCATAAAGCCGATGTATTCTCTTCGGAGGCATGGGAGCCCACGACTTCGTTACTTGTCCTTGAAGCCCCGGATAGTGGCTTTGGGACAGAGTTGATGCCCGCAGTTGTCTCAACAGGTCCTACCGCGAAGAGATCTGGGTATTTTACTGGTCACAGGAGTACCTCAGTGTCACGCAGACAGTTTACAGAGACACTTGCTATGTATCGACGAGCATGGTCCTGTTGAAAATGGCATCACGATACTGTCGCATGAGAGGTAACACACAAAGACGATGGCCGGGTAACACATGGGGACGCTGGTTACCGGTAAAGTACCGTTGTACTACCAGAGTTCCCTCAGTCACTACCAACTGTGTCAACCACAATGGCTCCCCACACTATGATGCCAGCAATAACACCTCTGCCCTTTTCCAAAGCAATGTAAGAATTGGACCTCTCGCTATCTCCATCTCGCCGCCATACTTGCCGAAGATAGCCGTCTGGTGTAGTGCGGAACCACGACACATAGCTGAAAAAATTCTAAGCCATTCAATCCGTGCTTCCCGATCACGCACTACTCCAAATGGAGCCATTCCTTTTGGTGTTAACGGGAGCCTACGCATGGGAGGGTAATTCCATAGTCCGGCTCCTTCTATTGTCCCATAGATGATGCGGCATGACACAGACTGTTGACAGGAGTCCATTGATAGTTCTCCGATGGTGGGTGAAGATGTGGTTACGACGTGTTTGGTGCACAATACGGCGATCCTCCCTTGTGGAGTCAGAGTGTTGACCAGAACATTGATGTCGAGTATGCCTGTTCTCATGTTTTAGACAAGATCAACATCAACCACTGTCACATTCGATATTAAGCGATTCGGCCAGCAGACTAAATGGAGAGACATAATAAGGCACATTTCAAAGTCCATCAGTTGCTCAAAATGTGGCATTATATAAGAACGTGGAATCTCCGTGTCCTTTAGAGCAATCACCCAACATCTGATGTTGTTCTCACACCTTACACACCCTACCGGGGCTAGTAACAACACTGAATGCGAACAACACTAATGCACTCACGTGGTTATTCTACCTGTCACAGAGAATAGCAAATCTAATAATTCACAGACCTGTCGATGGTATGCCAGCGGCCTTGCCGCAGTCGTAACACCGGTTCCCGTCAGCGCTGTCGGGCTGGGCTAGCACTTGTACGGGTGACCATCCGGTCTGTTGATCGCTGTTGGCAAGCGGGGTGCACACAGCCCTTGTGAGGCAAACTGAGGAACTACTCGATTGAGAAATAGGGGATCCGGACTCGTAAACTGACATACGGCATTGAGAGCAGTGTGCTGACCACATGCCCCTCCATATCCGAATCCGGTGACGCCTGTAGGCTGATGATGGCACGGCCGCCGGTCTGTACCGTGGGGTCTTCATGGCCTGTTCGGGCGGAGGTTAGTTTTTTGTCGATGGTACGTGTACAAAGTTACATGTCATCCGAATGTGTTTTCTGGGAGTTTCACGTTTCTGGTCAGGCAGTGTAAACCAGGAAATCCGCAACAGACCTAAAGGATTACAGATTACAGCAAAAAATTGTGATTATGATTACAACGATGATGGTCAGTGTGAAATATGGCACGCTTCCCATCGTAGAATATTAACAGCTTAATTAACGTCGCGTCTCGTGTTATGAGCGACTTCATCATCGTGAAAAATATTGGAGGTGACCTTCATCAAGACGCCGTTACGGCAGGTAACAACCAGGATGACAACATGTACATCGTGGCCCTGAAGATGACCACATAAGGTGGTAGCAGAATATAATGATTGACAACAGGAAGCCAACACATACTGAGAAGGTTTTCCACACACAACTTATTCTGTTTTCTTGGAAATTGATTGATCTTTGGTTGATACAATTAGGAATTAGAGTAAATACTGTCCCAACAGCCATTCCCAATAAAGTTTTCACTTATCGTAAAACCGTTTTCGGAATGCTAATTCCACACTACGCAAAAATAAGGTATTGTTCATCAGACAACTCGTACCATTATCAGAGGCGCGTGGATTCAAAACATTTCATCAGTAAGTGATAGTTTTCCCATTCTTGGCCAGCAATAATCACTTCTATGCCTGTTTATCGGAAAACGTGCGCAGTTAGCAAAGAGAGAATATACATATTGGACGACGTACAATTGGGCAGGAGAGGGGTGGAAAGGGGGACGGAGGCGTGGAGCCTTCACACCACACTGAATTAACGAATTCAGCTTTTTTTCCTACACTGAGATAATCTTTTC